>NC_083402.1:132229229-132854229 GCF_020745735.1 Hemiscyllium ocellatum
ACATTACAGATTAAATTACTGACTAAATTGCATATATGCTAAAACACTGAATAAATTTAGATTACAGGGCGTTCAGCTACAGTGCATGTTTTGCTGACACAAATATACTATAACATGATTGACAAATTAGGGACATGGCTCTTAAAGTGCGAACTTTTAAAGCGTGCATTGGTTATAACATGACTCTGGCCCCATTAGTTTAAACAGTGCTGCTATTATTCAATTTTCTTATGACACAGAATGGCACGAGAACTGACTGTGAATTGATATTATTAAAACTGAAACAGCTTCAAAAGTCCGTCATTACCTTCACCCTCTGTTCCCTCAATTGTTGCTATCTGATCTAGTCCCCGGGATCCTGATTGTGTGCTCCTCTCCTACCATCACTTGCGCTGTGGATTCCACGCCCTTCACCTCTGAGCTAGAGACGGTCGTGCTGCCTGAGTCCTGCACTCCACCGTCATGGAGATTGACTGACAGGTCCTGGCTCACTTGTCTTCCGACGGAGACACATGGGGGCCCTCACCTCTCTCAGGAGAGCATCAGGAGGAGATCCCAGGGCAAACAAAAACATGACCAAGCTACTGAGCTGAAAGGACAATGATGAGGCTGTGTGAATACTGCCGGACCAGCCACTGGAGCTCATGAGCGGACGGACGCTAAAGGCTACCATCCCTATTGCTGCCATCTTGGAATCTTGGTTGTGAAGCAACCCATTTCAGCCTCTTACAGCCAAGTTCTGTTGAGGCTCCCAGGGAAAAGAACTTCCTTTCTGTCCTGAACAGCCTTTGAGATACCTCTCTACAGCATGGTATGGCTTTTTGCCTGAACCTCCCAGGTGGGTGGAGATGAGGGGCAAAGACCAATGCTCATTTTCCAGGACCTCCTCAAATCTTCAGCTCTACATGACAGCAAAAACTTTGCATTCCTGTAATGCCTGCCACTTGTTGTGTTCACCACACCTTTAGTGGCCTCTAAGGCAGTTGTCTCAGTTCTCAACATTGTAATTCCTTCTGTACATGCTCAACCTGTCTCTCCTTCTTTAAGACACCATGAAACGAACTTCTTTGATCAAGTTTTTGGTCGCTTAAGTTTATAGCTCATTAACAAATAGGTAAACACAGAAAATGTTGCACCAATTCAACAGATCTGGCAGAATCTGGGCTCATAACCTCTCCTCACCTCCATTGAGGAGAGTTAGGCAGAATCCAAGATGTGGAGACTGGGTGAGTTGAAGTTGAAGTTGAAGTTCTGGGAAGGGGATGGTATTATGAAAATTAATCAGGCTTACATCAGAACTAAAGATTTAGTTCACTTAAAATGCTGCAGCATTAATAAAATATATTAGTTGCTCACTAGAGATTAGAAAAGTAGGAACTGACTGGTCACAGCTATCTCACAGCTGAAATCCTTCTGCATTTTTGGTACATTTAAGCATGCAGAGTCTAGTCAGCCCAATTCACAAGACACTGCATTACATTCCACTACAGTTACTATTTCACACTAATTATCCTGCTGAAATTTTCTGTTAAATACTCACACATTCACTGCCAGTCAACTTGCAAGGTGATATGTGTTTGTCCGGCTGAGTCATTATTTAATTGCACACCATCTTCTGACATCACATGCTACTAATTCAGTAAAAAAAAGTGCCAACATGACACACAATCATTGCTAGTCTAATTGTGAGGAATCATAGAATTCCTACAGTGTGGAAGCAAGCCATTTAGTTCATTGAGTCTACACCAACCCTCCAAAGAGCATCCCACTCACACCTACCCCACCCTGTAACCTTAGTTCACCTAGCCTAAACATCCCAATACGCTAAGTGCAATCTACTCAATTTGCACGTCTTTGGACTGTGTGAGGGAATCAGAGCAAACACCACACAGTTGCCAGAGGCTGGAATCGAACCTGGGTCCCGACTGCTGTGAGGTAGCAGTGCCAACAATTGAGCCATCAATATGCTACAATGGTAGCTCTGCAAATTTAAAATTCTGATCCTGTGTTCAAACCAGATCCTGGGAAATGTTGCTGAACAAAGAGACCTTGGAGTGCCGGTTCATAGTTCCTTGAAAGTGGAGTCACAGGAAGATAGGAGAGTGAAGATGGCTTTTGGTATGCCTTTATTAGTCAGTGCATGGAATATAGGAGTTGGGAGGCCATGTTGGTTCAGCCACTTTTGGAGTATTATTTGCAATTTTGCTCTCCCTGTTATAGGAAAGAAATTGTGAAACTTGAAAGTGTTCAGAAAGGATTTACGTGGATGTTGCCAGGGTTGGAGGGTTTGAGCTATAGGAAGAGGCTGAATAGGCTGTGGCTCATTTCCCTGGAGTGTTGGAGACTGAGGGGTGACCTTACAGATGGTTATAAAATCATGAAGGGCATGGATAGGTTAAATAGACAAGATCTTTTCCCTGGGATGGGGAGTACAAAACTACAGGTTGTAAGTTGGTGTGAGAGGGGAAAGATTTAAAAGGGACCAAAAGGGCAATTTTTTTTCATGCAGGTGGCGGTGCGTGTATGGAATGAGCTGCCAGAGAAAGTGGTGGAGGCAGGTGCAATTACATTTAAAAGGCATTTGGATTGATGCATGAATAGGAAGGGTTTATAAGGTTATGGGCCAAATGATGGTGAATGGGACCAGATTGGCTTCAGATAGCATGGACGTGTTGGACCAAAGGGTCTGTTTCCGTGCTGTACATCTCTCTGCAAGGCTTCAGCTTTCCTTAACTCTGTATCCTTCTCCACACTGAGACCTTCCTGACTTCCTTCACCCAGCAATGAATGTCTTCATCTGCCTTGGTTTCAGTCTCTGGAATCCCCACGCTAAACCTATTTGTCTCACTGCAGCCGCACCTTCAACCTCATTGTTTGCTTCCAGTGCTTCCAGATGTCACTCTGAAATGATCTAGTTCTAATGATAAGATTATTATAGGAACAATCTATGTCTACCCCATTACAACCTTTTAGAATTTTTAAACACCTGAATTTATCTAAACACAGAGGGTAAAACAAGGTGATTCAACCCATCCTTAATCCCACCAAACTTGGCATCATTCTAAGTATGTCCAATTAACTAATTCTAAGGATAATATTTCTGAAACTTTTTGACACAATGTTAAAAATAGCATTACAACAAAACTGGAATGCTGCAACACAAAGAGACTTGGGTGTACTTGTGCAGAAAGCACAGAACGCTAGCACACGGGTACAGCGGGTAATCAGAAAGGCTAATGGAATGTTGACCCTTATTTCAAGGGGGTTGGAGTATAAGATAGGGAAATCTTACTGAAACTGTAGAAGGTGCTGGTGAGACCACATCTGGAATACTGTGAACAGTTTTGGTCCCATTATTGAAGGAAGGATATCATTTCATTCAGGGAAAGTTCACTCAGATGATCCCTGGTGAGGAGAGATGGTCTTATGAGCAAAGGCTAAACAGGTTGAGAGTCTACTTACTGGAGATTAGAAGAATGAGAGATGACTTCATTGAAACATATAAGATTCTTAAGGCGCTTGACAGGGTAAATGCTGAGAGGATGCCCCCACACGGGACAGTCTATGTCCAAAAGGCATTGTCTCAGAATAAAAGGGCGCCAATTTATCTCATCAAATCGAATCACTACAGTGTGGAAATAGGCCAGTCAGCCCAACAAGTCCACACCGACCCTCCAAAGAGTAACCCACCCAGACCCATTCCCCCTGCCCTATTACTCTACATTTGCCTCTGATTAATGCACCTAACCTACACATCCCTGAATACTTTGGGCAATTTAACATGGCCAATTCACCTCGCCTGCACATCTTTGGAATGTGGGAGGAAACCGGAGCACCCAGAGAAACCCACACAGACACGGCGAGAACGTGCAAACTCCCGACAGACAATCACCTGAGATTGAAATCAAACATTTAAAGTCATTTGATAGGTATATGGACGAGAATAGAATAGTGTTGGTTAGATGGGCTTCCGATTGGTTCCACAGGTTGGTGCAATATTGAGGGCCGAAGGGTCTGTACTGCGCTGTAATGTCCTGCGTTCAGACCTGAGGCTGGAATTGAATTTGTATCCCTGGTGCTGTGAGTGCTGACCACTTTGCCACCATGCCACCCACAAGACTGAGAAAAGAACAAATTTCTTCTTTCAGAGTCATAGACTCATATTGAGTCTTGGAACTCCCTGCCACAAGAGAGCTGCGCAGCAGAGTCCCTAATGTTTAATGCTAAGATAGATGGATAGATTCTTGATCTGTAAAGGAATCAAGGGTAACAGGGAAGGGGTATGATGAATATTGGATCAGTTGCAATCCTATTAAATGACAGAGCAAGCTCAAGTGACCGAACTGGCTAATCCCGTTCCTATTTCTCGTAGTTGTGAGAAACGAAGCTCACTGTTCAATAATTTCAGTCCAAGTCAAATTCTGAAGCAGTCTTTATTCATGCGTTCTTACATTGCAATTTATACAGTTCAGTTGAGTCTCTCAGTACTCCCCTTTTACTTCATATCTGATAGTTGTATTGCTCTGTGCAGCTGCTAACCTAATCGGCTTGCCACATCTGTCCGTGGCCTGTTGTTGGCGTGCAACCCCCCTCCCCCCTTGATAGCTGGGTCTTATAACTTTTGCTGATGCAACACTGGGTCTTATTTGGTTATCTTGTTCATACTAACTCCCTATGTACATGGCAATTGCAACTGTCATGTCAATACATACGTTTTCACCAGTCGACCACCTCCCTTTTCAGTTAGTTATTTCTTGGTATACACCCTCATGATTCCGCATTGCAATTTTTGCAGAAGCAAGATGCAGCTACTTGTAACTGTTTGTGCAAGCATATCTAGCTCAACATACAACCCTTTCCCCATGACTCAGCCTTGTGATTTTTGCAGAAAAAACAACCTTCGCAAGCACCTCTCACAATGGTCTTAGAGTCTTATGGTCTCAATGTCAGACTTTCTGGGCATAGAAATGCCCTATATAAATTTTAGCTCAGCTCCTCTAGAGGCAGTTGCTGTCTGATTGACATGACCAGTATAGGCAGGGTGCACAAATATTGGAACCTGCTATGTCTTGCTCAGGAGACAAGGCAGATTTTCAATGGGTCAGCAAGGTAAATGCATGAAATTAGGATGAGCCAGTCCAAACAAAGTTAATGCAGACACTCCTGTCCAAATTGCCTTATGCTTCATTTTTATTACCTTTAGGATTGCAAGGAATCCGACAATTGCGAAGTAATGTGTATCAAACAGCTCATGTTCACAAAAGTCACAAATAAAAATTGAGCACTAAAATCCCAATCTCTTTACAAGATCATGAAGGAAGATCATAAACATTATCATGTTTAAAATATCAGACAGTGCTCGAGGCATGGGATCCTGAGATCACCTCCTGAATATGAAATTTTTAAATTAAGTGACATTTATACCACACAAGTGTCAGACAATGACCATCTTCAATACAAGACAACTTAACCACCATCTCTTGATGTTCACTGCCATTACCATCACTGAACGTCCCCATGATCAACATTCTTTGAGTTACTATTGACCAGCAACTGAACTGCACTCATCATATAAATTTAGTGATTTTAAGAATTGTTAAGTCTGGGAACACTACGGCAAGTAACTCACCTCTCGACTCTCCAGAGCCTGTCCTCCATCGACAAGAAGCAAGTCAGGAGTGTGATGGAATACTCCCCACTTACCTGGATGAATGCAGTTTCATGTCACCCTAGATGCTTGACGTCATACAGTGCAAAGCAGCCAGCTTGATTGGCAATGTACCCACAAACATCCACTCCCATCACCCCAGATGTCAGTAGCAGCCGTGCATCCAATCTACAAGATGCACTGCAGAAATGCACCCGGGACAGCACCTTCCAATCCCGTGACAAGAAGGACAAGAGCACCAGACACATGGAAGCACCACCACCTGATAGTTCTCCTACAAGCCACTCACCATCCTGACTTGGAAACATACCACTATTTTTTCAGCTTTGTTGGGACAATGTCTTGGAATTTCCTCCCTCATGACATGGCAGATGTCAGCTTAGCACCACCTTCTCAAATGCAACTTGGGATGGGCAAGTACATGTTGGCCCAGCCAGCAATATCCACATTGCACGAGTGAATTAAAAATACATTGAGCCCATAACAGCTCCTGGCACTGCCAAATTTGGGTGAGATACATATAGTTTCTGCTTTTATGTAGGAAGATGTGGCAACTAATTTATACACAGAAAAATTGCATCAAAAAAGCACGGAGGTAATAATCCAATAATCAACTTTGGTGGTAAAAACTGAGTGATAAATATTGAGCAAAACATTAGACAGGTTTCTTCAAAATAGTATAATGGGAACATTTCCGTTTTCCTAAAAAGCTAGTTAGTGAAGCATAGAACTAATGTGAATCCTTTGGTTATTTTATCTTTCTTTCTTGAATTACAGTTTGGAATTATCTTCCTCCTTTTCCAACAAATGAAATTTCATTGTATTTGTATTTACAAGGAATCCCACTTGTATACGACTAACATAAATAATATTTATTATCTAAATAAATAATCTAATTAATACACTTGAGATGGTAAACATCTAAAAACAGCACCTTAATTCTGCAATATTCATTGATATTGCACTGGAGTCTACATATTATGCTCAAGTATCTGGTGTGGAACCTCAAGCCCAAGGCTATAAGGAAAGTGAAAAAGCTAGTCGTTGTAAAGTCAAAATTAATTATGATTGGCAATTACTTTTCTTTATCCTCTGTCAATTTACAAAGAAACAAATCTTGTGGGACGAGTAAGTTTGGAATCGTGGCTTGATGAGGTTATTGAGAACATTTTAGAATTTTCAGCAGTAAAGTTGCAGCAAAGAAAGGGTCTATCAACATCAATTATTTAAAATAATTGCATCCCTCACACCACTGACCTCAATAGCCTTCTATTATATTCCTACTATTGTCATCTGTATTCACTTCAAGCAAAAAATATTAAAATATCAATCTAATGGGACTGAACAAAAGCAAAAGATTGAATCAAAATTCTCTTCAACTGTTTGATTTTTAATTGAGGTCCTAAAGGTGAGAATCTCTTTATTCTTATTCCCAGGGAACTCAACATAGAAAAGGTTACAAAAAGTGGAAACAACAGCTTTATTTCCCAGTGATGACTGAAATAAACTTTGTTCTTTATTTTGTGAAGCATACTGAATTTTTAAAACTGCTAAAATCAATACTAACATTATACTTTGTATGGCCTCCATTAAATGCATTTTTTGGTTCAATTATTTATTCAGTACACAAGTTATCTGAGGGACTAGAGATAGAGGCAAAGGAGCCATTTATGAAAAATGTACAAACATTCAAAATAAGAGCAGAAGTTGGCCATTTTGGCCTTTGAATCTCCTCCACCATTTAAAAGGATCATGATGAACTTCTGCTCAACTCCACCTACACCGCTAATCCAACATCTCCAAATACTTTTAGTATCCAAAACGTTATTGATCTCTTGGCTTCAAAACCTGAGAACCCACAGCACTTTGGGGCAACAAATTCCAAAGATTCACAATTTATTAATGAAGAAATAGAACTAGTTCTAGCCTCTGTAAGACTTAGGGGAAAAAAGCCATTCCAGTCTGCTTCATCATTTAATGAGATCATGACTGATCTGATAATCATGATTTCCATTTTCCTGCCTAATCTCTACAATCCTTGACTCTCTTGCTGATTAAAAACCTATCTATCCCTGCCTTGAATATACTTCATGACTAGCCATGATAGCTCTCTGTCGTGAAGAATTCCACAATTAAATTCATTATAATCTGAAAGAATAAATGCCACCTCATCTCCATCTTAAATTTCACAACACATGTCACTCAGACCTCTATAAGGTTCTGCTCATTGCCATTAACATAAGACTTGAGAGCACAAAGGTAGTAGAGATGTTTCTCAAAGTTAAATTTCATTTTTAGGTCTTTTATACTCCATTGATTTCACTTTTATTTATGTATCATCGTTATTTGTTGAAATGAACTCAGTATACAATCTAAATTTACTGGTATATCTCATGGTTGGCATGCATTGTAGAATTTTTTTTTCCTTTCTCTTTCTTGAATGTTCTCGTTGGATCCAATGTTGTGCTTATTATCCGATGGGATATAGTTTCGGACTCAGTTGGCCATCTTTACCTTTTCCCCTCTGAAGGACACTATTGGAAATCACTCTGTGCAGGGATTATTGAAATGTGGTAACCTCAAAGACAGAAAGGACTTTGTGTATTAACACTCTGAGGTGTGTACACATTTTTCTACACTAGCTGATTATTCCACAACACCCTCAAGATTGTCATACCTTTCCTACTTCACTCCTTCATGCTCCTAACCTTATTCCACAACCTCATTGCCACTAAATCACTTTTACTGGTCCAGACTCTCCATGTAAGTGCATTCTCTCACTCTCCTCCCTTGCGCTATTCAGTTAAATACTATTCATTGTTTTCATCTACAACTACACTAAATCACTTGCTTCCCTCCAACTTGAAACAATCATGAACCAGGTGATACAAGATTCTCATGCATGGCTGACTAAATCTGAAGTGTAGGACTTTATTGGAAATTGTTTCACACCAATGAGTATTCACGGCATATGGATGTAATAAAAATGTAGACCTGCTATTCCAATAACATGATCTCCAGCATTCAACCTACTACCATAGAGTTATAGAGATGTAAAGCATGCAAACAGACCCTTTGGTTCAACTCGTCCATGCCAACTGGATATCCTAGATAAATCTAGTCCCATTTGCCAGCATTGAGCCCAAATCCCTTACTATTCATATACCCATCCAGATACCTTTTAAATGTTGTAATTATACCAGCTGCTATCACTTTCTCTGGCAGCTCATTCTATACACGCATCATCCTCAGTGTGAAAAAGTTGCTCGTTAGCACCCTTTTAAATCTTCTCCTCTCACCTTAAGCTTAGACCCTCTGGTCTTGGACTTACCCACCAGCAGAAAAGACCTTGTCTATTTGCCTTATCCATGCCACTCATAATTTTATCAACCTCTGTCACTCCTCACCTTCCAGGGAAAATAGCCCCAGCCTGTTCAGCCTCTCTCTATAACTCAACACTCTAAGCCTAGAAACATATTTATAAATTATTTCTGAACCCTTTCAAGTTTCACAACATCATTCCATAGCAGGGAGACCAGAATTGTACACAGTATTCCAAAAATGGCCTAACCAATGACCTACAGCTGCAATATGACCTCCCAAGTCTTATATTCAATGCATTGACAAATAAAGGCAAACATACGAAATGCCTTCTTCACTATCCTATCTCACAGTGACTCCACTTGCAAGGAACTATGAACTGCATTCCAGGGTCTCTTTGTTCATCAATACTCCCTAGGACTTTGTTATTAAGTGTATAAGTCCTGCCCTGGTTTGCCTTTCCAAAGCATAATTAAATTAAACTCCATCTTCCACTCCTCAGCCCATTGGCCATCTGATCAAGATCCCATTATAATCTGAGGTAACTTTCTTCTCTGTCCACTACACCTCCAATTTTGGTGTCATCTGCAAACTTACTAACCACGCCACCAATGTGCACATCCAAAACATTTATATAAGTGGCGAAAAACAGTGGACCCAGCAATGATGCTTGTGGCACACCACTGGTCACAGGCCTCCATTCTGAAAAGGAACCCTCCACCATGACTCTCTGTCCTGTACAATCCTGTAGCATTGAGCCAGTTAACCCTGTATTCCATGTGATCTAACCTTGCTAACTAGTGTCTCATGGAGAATCTTGTTGAACGCCTTACTGAAGTCTATATAGATCACGTCCACCAGTCTGTCCTCATCAATCCACTTTGTTACTTCTTCAATAAACTCAACCATGTTCATGAGACATGATTTCCCATGCACAATCAGGAAATCAAAATTTTGCATTCTGCCTAACTAAGTTTGTCTGCACACCACACTTCCCACTTTTGTGGATTCCATAAATGCCTCCTCCCTTCCCCCAGCCAGATGATTGGACTTTTTTCCACTTCCTGCACCAAAGCACCCTAAGATCCTGGATGTCTTCTCTCTGCAATTCTGCTTATTGTTGACCTTTATTCATCTTGAGAAACATATTCTGAAACAGTATTTCCAGCTGTTGTCATGTTGTTATGCCTCATAGTCAGTATATCAGTTTACCTTTAAGAGCCATGTTCATAACATCATCATTGCATTATGGTGAGTGACCTGAAACTATACAGATCTCAAGCTCCATCTTATAATAGAGCGACTTGGATTGTGACATGCTGATCACAGCATGCTGTTCTTTATAAATGAATAACCTAATTTTGCCCAGACACATATGTGTCTGTAAATGTAATGTTTGTCTACAGTGAATTATAATAAACTTTTTGTTGAATTCTTCAATACCATGTTCCCTATGATAGCTTCTATTTTATGATGTATAAATAAGCATTGTCACATCAGGTAAATATTCTCTGTTGGAGGCAAAAGGCATATCAGCTGTAGCCTGAATACATTTCCCTTTAAAAGATATAGTTTGCGATTAAGCAATGCAGGATATCTGTCGATCTTGTTCACTTTGCATGCACTTACACTCTGTGCTGGAAGTATAGGCAGCGGCAACATGTTTAATACTGGTTGCACACTCTTATCATGACATGATCAGACAACACAACATTTGTGTGTTGCCTGCATTACTTTGATCAGACAGAGGTCGTAACACATACAAATCTCCTTGCCCTGAATTTACTACATTGAATTTTTAGCTGTGCAATTTTGGTTGACCTGTTAAATTATAAATGAGTCTATCCATGCAGATGGTGTAAATGCTTCCATGGCACTGTTTAAAGAACAGCGAGGAGTCTTCCCAGTATCATGGTCGATACTTTTCTCAATAAGCTGTAATCTGCATGTTAAATTCTTTATGCTCCTCTACTCCATTTACCATTTTATCATGTAAAGCATAATTTCATTCTTTGGGTTCTACTATTTCTTGCAGTTTTACATTCTTACATTTATGCCTTTCATAATCTTCAGAATTACTTCAATTCATCTAGTATAGTGGTTGAAACAAAGTTTGATTTTTATGCCTTCAGTTCCTAAATTCATATCATTTATGTATAACATCAATAAAATAATTTCCCAAATGGAAAATTGCTGCACATACTTAGCTATATCTTTCCACATCTTTTTACTCTGTTTTGTATTTTCTGCCCTGCATTCATGTGATTTTATTTCCTTTAATTCAATGTATCATATCTTTTCCAAAACGTTTTACTTATTACTTCTCTATATTGGGAAAATCAATTGAAGATAAATTGCTTTGTGCCATTCTGTTTGGGGATTGGTTAATGGAGAGAAAATAGTAATTAGGAATAAACTGGATATTTTTGGTTATCAATATTGCAGCCTTAGCCGCTTAAAATCTGTGTTAATACTTTAGCCGTGGTATAATTACAGATGTAATTAATCCAGGTTTACTGATTTTACAAAGCTAGCTGGGAAGTCTCATGTGGCACAGTGCTAATGTCTTCAGGAGATCCAGATTCAAGTTCCACCAGTTCCAGACATGTGTCATAACATGCTTGAACAGACCGATTTCAAATCTCTCGAAAGCTGGTTGGGAAAATAAGTTTTGAAAATGATGAAAAATGTAGGCTACAAAAGGGTTTATACAGGTTAAGCGATCAGGTAACAATTTGGTAGATGGAGTAAAATGTATGGAGGTGTGGAAATATATATTTGATAGGAAGAATAGACAATCATAATAAATTGTAAAAGATGAGAGATGAGTAAATGTTAGTATACGGAAGATTAGATTACTTACAGTGTGGAAACAGGCCCTTCGGCCCAACAAGTCCACACCGACCCGCCGAAGCGCAATTCACCCATACCCCTACATTTACCCCTTACCTATCACTACGGGCAATTTAGCATGGCCAATTCACCTGACCCGCACATCTTTGGACTGTGGGAGGAAACCGGAGCACCCGGAGGAAACCCACGCAGACACGGGGAGAATGTGCAAACTCCACACAGTCAGTCGCCTGAGTCGGGAATTGAACCCGGGTCTCAGGCGCTGTGAGACAGCAGTGCTAACCACTGTGCCACCGTGCCGCCCAAAAAGAAGTTGGGTGTCATTTGTGCACAAGTTAAAGAAGGTTAACATGCAGGTACTGTGAGCAATTTGGAAGGCCAATGAATTGCAAACTTTATTGCAAAAGGGTTGTGGTACAAAAGTAAGGAAATCCTACTGAAAATAATATAAAGTTATAGTGAGTCCTCACTTGAAGTATTATGTACAATTTTCACTCATTCTGTAAAGAAGTGTGTGCTCACCTTTAGGGGCTACCAAGGAGAATTGTCCTCCAAGGAGAACTTATATAGAATAGACATTTATCCTCCATTGTTTAGAAGAATGACCTATATTCTAATTGAAACATGTAAAATTCTTAGAGTGGTGAACAGGATACCTGCTGATCGTCTCTTCTGACTGGGGAGTCTGCAACTAAGGGTTATAGAGTCAGGAAGAGAGATCAGTCATTTTGAAAGGAGATGATACGGACTTTGTTTACATAGTGGCTTGTGAATTGTTAGAATTCCCCACACCAGAGGAAATAAGATGAGGAACTGGAGTCGGTTTAGAATTTTAGCCATAATCATATTTAAAGGCAGAATGGTCTCAATGGTGTTTTACTCCTATTTCTTGCAGTTTTACATTCTTACATTTATGCCTTTCATAATCTTCAGAATTACTTCAATCCATCAAATATAGTGTTTAAACAAAGTTTGATATTTATGCCCTCAGTTCCTAAATGCATATCATTTATGTATAACATCAATAAAACCATCTCCCAAATGGAAAGTTGCAGCGCACACTTATCTATGTCTTTCCACCTCCTTTTACCTCGGTATGTATTTCTGCCCTCCATTCATGTGACTTTATTTCCTTTATTTCAATGTAGAATCTTTTCCAATTCACCAAAATAGGATTTAATAACACTTCAGTCTTAATATAGTGAGCAATCTGCAATGTTATTGGAATTGGATAATTGGGTGTATTACCTTAACTTTGCAAACTCAAATGTTCAACAGTCCGTCAATGTGAGGCATTGAATTTTTGAAATATTAACTCCCTTAGAATTTCTTAAATTGTACAGAATGTTCTTCTGTATGTTCACACATTAGTAATAAATATTCCCTGATATCACCCAATCTATCCACACCCAAACCAACTGGATGCATTCAGGGTGTATCATCTCCAATACCATTTCCTTCAAAAATCCGGTGTTTCAATTGCAGGTGAATTGAAGGTTATGGATAGACAAATCTTTAATGTAAATCCTCCTACTCTCTGGCAGATTTTTGTACACAAGTTTGAGAATTTAAATGTTTGCAAATCTGTTGATGTGTTTTATCTCACTCTCTGATCTGTAAGTTCCAAACGCTTGGGTTTTCAGACTGAGGAACAGAAAGTGGCAAAAACAACATCCAGATAGTCACTGAAAGAAGCATCCTTTTCTGGTTATATGAGAAATGGATGATGCTTACTTGGCTTATCACCAGTTGTTTGAGGCTGTTTAGTTGCGCCCCAGGCCATAAAGTCAAATTGGGAAAATATTAATGTTCAAAGAATAGGATTTATTTTTGATGTGAGGAGTGTACTTGAAGGATATACAAGTGTCAGGTTGGATAACCACCTTATTTTAATGCTATTTCACCAAATGTGCTATTCTTATTCAGAGCCTAATTTTGAAGTCACTCGGACTCGTTCCATCAAATAATATCATAATATTAATTAAAGAATAAAGGACAACATGTGAAATGTTGTTCATATGTGCATTAAGTTAGCAACGTACTTATCAAGTATATTGTTCACATTTCAGTTTGGCATTGTATACTGCTGGAAACAGAAAAGGTAAATCTAACAGCCCTGCAGCGTTGAAGCATGGCATGACTGCACAGAGTACAGGTTGGAATGGGACGACAATGAAGGAAAGACTTGCATTTATACAGCACAACCTTCAAAGCCCCAAAGTGCTTGAGACTTTGAATTGAAATGTAGTTATTGCTCTTGGAAATTTGAGGATTTGCAAGGACTTGATCACAATACATTCAAAACTCGCTTCATCATAAAGAGTTGAATTTGATTGAATCTTAAGTTAAAATTTTGACCTGACAGTGATCACTTGAAATTGGGATACATATATAACAAGTATGCTTTTTCAAAAATGGTTTTATTTTTCAAAATGTTTTGTATTGTTAGCCAGATTTCCAGACTCTCCCTGACTACTGCAAGGCTCAAACCAAATTATATTGGTAATTACGCAAGAAAAAAAATCCATTTATAGAAGACCTTTCATGACCTCAGTGCCTCACGACCAAATAAACTACTTTTGAACTGTAGACAGTATTGTGATGGGGGACAATGTGGCAACAATTTTCACAAAAGGTTCCACAAATGAATAAGAAAATATATTTTTCGAGTGCTACCTAGGTGTTAAAGTTGGGTGGGGCAAGTTTCTTGCACTGAATCAGACAATAGGATGATTTCACATTCACTTCAGCAAACAGATGTGGTGATGGTTTAATATTGAATTAAAGCATCTCTGACATTGCAGTGTTCACTCAGCCTGGATTATGTATTCAAATCTGTTAAGTAAGGGTTAAATGCAGCTTTCTGATTTAGAGCATGCAACTGCAGAGCCAAGGCTGTCAGCAACACTAGTCAGTTTACAATTAGTAGGATGCAGAGAACCAATTAGTAGGATACAGTTCCTTTCAGTATTAAAAATCAGTCCTGAACTAATATTGTTTTATGTTTTGAACATAGGTTCGAGCTATTGGAATGGTTTCATTAACTCTTATATGGAGCGAAGGGTAGTCAGTGGTGGCTTTGTAGCATGTTAGAGACCAGCCACAAAAGCACCTGATGTATTTTGACGGTTATCTCTAGCAACATATATTAAAGAGGTTTCCAAAAGTGAGAAGCAAACTTTAGTTCCCATGAAACCAAATTACATGAGCCAAAAGTGAAAATGATACGATGAGTGTATACCATGTCAGTGAATATGAAGGATTAGGGAATTATGCAGTAATGGTGTTTAAATGATAGTTATTCAGGTAATAAGTCAGCAAATTTGATGCACCTGGCATTGTATATTTGGCATAAGATATTTGGCACAATTAGCTGATACAAGTACGAGCTGGCAACTCTGTTAGAAATGATGGAATGGCTGTATTAGGCATAGCATGCACATTCTGCACCTGGTAGCTTTAATTCAATTTTCAAAGGTAAAAGTATGCTGCTGTGGCTGAGGTTTGGGTGTGGAGTGAGACCTGAAAGCTCTAATTTCTTCACACAGTCCCCTTCACCCCAAGGGTACACTGAATTCTTCTCACCCTGAATTGGATAGCATTAGTTAAGCTTGCACAGTTCAAGACTCTCAGCGGTTAATGCATCTAAGCCACAGGAATCAATTAAAAATGTAAATCAATTTTTGAAAAAATATGTTGATGTGAAACCAGGAAGACAAAGCAATCATAAATTGATCCCTCTTGAAATGAGTGAGCTATTTCTGGATGTGTGACAGATCACTCAACCTAAGTATTGAGGTGAAGCCTGAGGTTTAAAACCATATCAATCTCAGGAACCTAGTTGGGAAATATCATGTCTACAACTCGTTGTTTATGAGCCTAAAATCCATTTATGGACCATAATCCTTTTAGTCTTTTCAAATATTAGTTAGCAGTAAAAATGGAGATTCCAGAGTAATCTTGGATCATTGGCAACCATGTTTTTGAGCATTTCAGTATCTTTCCTCTGTATGTGCTTCATTTGCAGAGTATTGATTCCTCATGTGGTATGGACTTAGCTGACTGCCACAGGTTTGGTATACAGTTAATACATTTAGTATTGAGAATTGCAAAGAGGATGATTTCCTGAGCTATGTTTTACTTGCCCAAAGCTCGTGCATGGCCATAGCTATTGGCACAGACACGATGGTCAAATCAACTAAAATGTGCTATTGTCAGAATACAAATCTTGTAATCACCTCTACCCAAGAAACACAGTATTTAATTTGGAATGTGTTTCATTTGAAATGTCAGTCGGTGTTTTTTTATTACCATCTTGACTGCCTGAGAGATAATCAGGAAAAAATTAGTATCGACAAACTCGCTAAAATTGCTATTATTTTTCCCTTGGATTGGTACCTCTGGACTAAATTTTCTTTGATCTTCATTGAGCCTAATGCATTAAGCTTTAATTATATTGATAACTCATTGAAAAGCATTTCAATTGCAACCCTCCTCCTATTCCCTTTAATCTCTTCACTTCCCAACTAATCCTGAAATTTCCTTTTCATGAAGTCCCTTACTCTACAATATCTAAATCACCTGCCCTATCACATCTCAAAGTTCCTAATACCAGTAATCACAACCTCTCCTCCAAATCACCACTACCCCAGTCATCCAACACTCCTGCTTTTCTCTTACAAAGCTTCATTTGACCCATTCATGGGATAAAACAAAAAGTGTTTATAAGGAAATTGCTGATGTTCAATGAGTTGCGCCACAGAACAGATTTGCAAGCATTCGTAGAGTAGCAACATAGATATGAAATTAATTGAGTGACAGGAAGCAATGAAGAATGGATAATAGATGTTTACTTTTGGCTGGGGGAAGGTTTGTAATGGAATTCCCCAGGTGTTAATGTTGGCATACATGTGTTTCACAATATCTATTAATGTTCGCCACCTTGGTACACAGGACTTAATATCAAACTCAAAGGTGATCCGAAACTTGGCAGCATGGCAAACTGTAAGATCTACAATGCAGCATTTCAAAAAGACAGAAGAGTTGGTGGAATGAGTAAACAGGTAGCAAGTGAAGTTTAATGCAAAAAAAATAATTTTGATAGAAAGAATATAGAGAGACTAAACAAAGTAAAGCTTGCAGTGACATGAGTACAAGCTCAGCTGGGGTACAAGCTGCATTAAGTTCCAGACTCAACTCTTTAGGAAGGATGTGAAGGCATTGAAGGGTGCAGAATATATTTATAAATATGCTTCCATGAGATGTGAATCTTCAGGGATGAAGATAGATCATAGAACTTAGGAGTGTTTTCCTTGGAGAAAAGAAGGCTGAGTGGAGATCTAACAGTGGTATTTAAAATCTTATGGGATCTGGGCAGAGTAAGGAGAACTGATCCCACTTGTAGAAGAATTCAGAAGGAGGAGACAGAGATTTAAAATAATTGGCAAAAGAAGTAAAAGTAATATGAAGGATAAACATTTTCACAGAGTAAGTGGTTAATGCTTGGAATGCACTACCTGAGATTCTGTTAGAAGAAGTTTAACTGAAGATTCACAATGGAATTACTTGAAAAAGTTACATGGAGGTGGGGGGGAGAATGGCACTAAATGAATTGTTCATTCCGAGTACTGATGCAGACATGATGAACATAATAACCTCCTTCTGCACTGTGATAATTCTGTAGTTCTGTGAGACTATTTATGTCTTTGTTGAGCTCACATGTGGGTGTCAATCATTCTCCCCCTCAAAATATATTTTCAAGCCGACGGATTGTTGAGCAGTACCTTAAGAATTTATTTGGGCAGTAAATAATTTCTTGGAATATGCATTTAACCCATAAGTTAAATATGCAAGTTATTTAATGATATTCAATTAAACACTTACTATCTTGGACTACATTCCTGTATTATACATATAAAGTGACATGCTAATAAAGTTTGCAGAAATTAGGATGCAGATTTACTTATCCATTAAGAGGTGCTTAATTAAACAGTGCAATAAATGTGAAATAACACTTGCCTCAAGTCTTTCTCTGCTTCATATGTATCAATGCCTAGTCTTTGATCATTTTATCAATAACATTATGTTAATTGTCGGCATATTTTTAAATATTGTTACTGTGATGTATAAATGAAAATAAACTGTCTCAATTTTATTTTCAAACAGAGAATCGAATTAAGGAATAAGATTCATATAATGTCTATCTCTTCTGTTGTTGTACAGAGCTGAAACCAATCAAAACCCAAAACAAAAAAGTGACATTGCATTAACCTTTTAAGAAGCTGTAATATATTCTAAGGAACAGTGCTGGCAATGTTATTATGTTACTTCCGAAGAAAGATTTATTCCATGAAAATGGACCTCAGAGCAGTTTGAATGATATTCTTTGAGACATGGGATTTAACTATTGATTATAGAAATGGTCAGTTTGGCAAGCAGAACTTGGGGATTAATAGGGAGATGTTATTTCATTGTGTTGCTGACCAATCAATAGGTGCTATTGGTGTTGGCTGCCAGGAAAATGGATGTCTAATATATGTATAATTTAAATTGTTAAAGAAAATCTGAGACAGTTTGGGGTAGTGAGTGGTGCATGGTGTTTGCTTGTTTCATTCAGGCTAATGGCATGGAATTATTTTCCCTGTGGTAGCTGTAAAGTTCCTATAAGAGATGAATTTATGCGGTCTCAAGTCATTTCACTGTGAGTAAGCATCAACAACATGAGACTGATAGCAATTTGTCAGGTTTGGAATTGCACACAAGCAATGAAAAGTAGAGACTTGAAAAGTAAAGACTAGCTTCAATAATTCAGACAATATTTCAAAACATGAAAATGTGCAAGTTTAAAAAGTAGATAGTTTTAACATTTCTTATTTCAAAATTAATTTCATGCATAAAAGTGATTGAATTTTCTTCCCTTGTGTAAATAAATTCACTGGAATGGATTATGTTAGAGAATGACAACTAAAGTTGAAGACATTAAAGGGAATGTTTTTAATCTTAATAGTGTAATAAGTTGAAACATTGAACTGATTTCTTGCCTGCTTCGATTATAATAGGTTCGCCATCAATCCTTATAAATATGCTGCTGATTGATTTTTGAAGGACAAACAGGAAACTGTTGTCAGGCTATGGGAAACTGGTCCACCTGCTGGAATTCTGTTATGTATGAGACCAGGACATCTGGGGAACGAGGGGATTCAGGAACAGAAGAAGATAATATTCATTAGATCCCCAAGAAGCACTTTAGTTCCTTATGGTCCTACAAAGTAAAGTGGAAAACACCTTACCCTAAATAGGCTATTTTGATTCTAATCCTGTACTGATCATTCAACTTGGCACAAAGATTATCACTGCTTTCCTGCTCAGATAATCTTGACCTAGATATATTTATGGCCAAGTCAGAAGCTGGGTGGAGGGAGGGGGGTTCAAGGGGTGGGTGGTGGTTGGATCAGTTCTCCTCCATTTTAACTCCTCTTGGTTAATCACAACAAACATTTCTAAAAGCACCTATCACATTTAAACTAAAATGTAGCTCACTTAAAAAAAGGAAACAAATTTCAAAGTTGTTTTGACTGAAAGTTTAAAAAAAATAGCGTCAAAGACATACACAAACACAGGTGTTAAGTTTAAAACATGTGAGGAAGAGAGTCTAGTACTAACATTAAAATAAAAGCAAGTGCAATGTAAAGTGCTGAGAGCTCTTGAGAAGAGTGATGTTTGAGTCCACAGCAGTTTAGCATTGCCTTGTTTCCTCACATAAGTGAAAATTCTAAAATCCCAGCATTCTCAGTACATGGATGTTTCCAAACTTTTTTTTTCATTCATGGGCAATGACTTGGGTTTGAAAGAAACAGGGACATGGAAAGATTATCAGATAGAGAGCTCATGCTGGATGCTCATTTCACAAGATGGTACAGACATGATGGGCCAAATGGCTTCCTTCCATGCTGGAACACTTCTGTGATTCTGCTACAGAAAGAACGTTTTTAGGTTTTATTGCTATAAATTCATTCTCCCCTTATTTGTATTTTCCTGAGTCTAGATCCACTGTCTTTCCAACTTAACATTTCACAGGCAACTAATCATCTTCCAGAATGTGTGTTTGTCATGCAAATGTGAATTAAACAAGATATCCAACGTTTTTGATGCTGTGTTGTCTAAGTTCACTGCATTTCGGTACAGCCAGTTCAGTACAATCCATCTTAAGGTGCCTCAATCTGTGGCTAGGTGATCACAGCAGCCATTTTAGCTCCACAATTGAAAATAAACAAAAGAACTACGGATGCTGTAAATCAGAAACAAATCAGAGTTAACATTTTGGGACAAGTGAACCTTCCTCAGAACTGACCCAAAACATTAACTCCAGTTTCTCTCCACGGAAGCTGCCAGAGCTGTCGAGCTTTTCTAGCAATTTCTATTTTTGTTTTAGGTCCTCTTTTAAAAAAAATCACTTTAATTCATGAAGTTCTCAGGTATTGAAATCAAATGATAGAAGTTGAATATTGATACTCTATGCTCACATTATCATATCCATATTTGAAGAATTATTTCATTCACTGTAGCTGGAAAGCTTGGCTGCCTAATATGAACAGTGAGGAAAAAATGAAAATAGTGAGATTGAGAAGAAATAAGTCACCTGGTGAATTGTAACTGTTGTTTTGCTCACTAAAAATCCAACCTGGTGGCATTTTATTTGAGTAAGTGTATTTTCTTCTACACTGTACAGACTGAGAAGGAGTGATTCGTTGATTCTGATACTGCAACATAATTTTGAGACATGGTCGTTTGATTGGAATTGTTAGTGATTATCGCTTCAGTGTTCTAATACTTGCGAGCTTTTGAGGGAGTGGGTTTTGACTTTGAATCGGGAACTATCCCTTTGAAATCATTCTGAAGTGATGCATTCTGTACTTCTGCTTCCTTCTCTTCAAGTGAATAGAAAACAGGACTCACAGACACTTGATTTTGTAGGTCCTTAACCTATAATTATTCTTATTACAGATACATTTTGCTGTAAATTGTATAAATCCCTGTCAAGAAAGAAAATTGATTTTCTCAAGTAGAATTTGTAAGTATTAGTGATTCTAATTCCAAACCACAAAATTTGATGTTTTTCTATTCCCAAGAAAACGGTGTACTATATCAGAACTGTGATTTGTAACTACTTCTTTCTCAAACATAAACATTGCCAGCTGTTCCTTTGATTTCCAATGTGATGAACAACTAGATATTCCGCTTAGTGGATTCAGTGAGGATCTTAGTGCTTAGAGCTTTCATTTGTCCAGGGAAATTTGCATTTCATTTCAGAAGCAAAAAAGAACAATCTAAACTGATTAGGATCCATAGTGATGGCATGTAATGAAAAACTAATTGCACCAGCCTTTTTATTGCAACAAGCTCAACAACTCATTTTCCACTGGTCACTTTTCCACCTGCTCACTGGGTCCTGGCAGCTGAGGCAGGCATCTCTGTGCCATGATGTGAATACCAATGAAGGAAAGGTCACTTGGAAAGCCACAGAGTGGGCATGAGACATAAGTATTTCCGACAGGCAATAGACGTTTTCTCCTGTGCACTGGAGAAACATTTTAGGCAAGGATTTCATTGCAATAGTAGTTCAAATCAGCACAACAAGCAAATCATGCATTTGTGAGTCTTTGGAGGTTATTGTTGATCTGTTTGTGACAGTGATAGTAAATTAGGATTTGCATGCTAAATGTGTGGAAGAAAATGAGTTGTTAAGCCAGGTAGAAAATCTGTACTATACATATTCATAACTGACAAGAAGTAGAAAATAATTTAACTTCTAAATGAACAGATGATTCTGCAAATAAATTAGTTGTTCCTGTTTTGGATGTGACACCAGCATTTTAGTTGACAATACAACTTATGCTGCCATGTTTTTGGTTTATCCAGTGCAGCATTCAATGTGAAGATTCCTAACTTGATTCCGTTTGCTAACATGCAATTCTGTATCTTCAATATGTTAAAGATGGTGTGATGTAATGATGAGGATTTCTCAAATAAGCTCAGTCCTTGGAATGTCTCTTGTATCTGAAGTTGAATGTCATTCGCCTTAAATTCTTTTGGTGATTTTGGCCCAAATGTTCACCTTTAGAAGTCTATGGAACTATTGGATTACAGTAGAAATAAAACATTTAGTTCACTAACACCCTTTCAGAAAGGAAACTTGCTGTTCTTTCCCAGTCTGAGCATTTTATATAGGGCAGTATCCTGGCACAACGGTTAGCATGGTGGCACAGCAGCAGGGTTTGGGTTCAATTCCATCTTTAAGAAACTGTCTGTGTGGAGTTTACACATTCTCCCTGAGTCTAAGTGGGTTTTGTGTGGATTCTTCGGTTTCATCCCACAGTCCAAAGATGTGCAGATTAGGTGGATTGACCATGCTAAATTGCTGATAGTGTCCAGGGATGTGCAGGCTAGGTGGATTAGCCATGGGAAATGTGAGGTTACGAGGATAGTTGAGGCGGGGTGGGTCTGATTAGAATACTGTTCGGTGGGTCGGTGTGGATTCAATGGCCCAAATGATCTGCTTCCCCACAGTAGGAATTCTATGATTCTGAGATTATATGACTCTAGACCTAAAACAATATAATTGGCTCTGTAGTACCTTTAAAATGGTTGATCAAGTTACTATATTATTTCAAATCACTTTCGAATAGTCAAAGAAGAATAAAACCAGACTGGCCACATGACTTCAATTGAGTTATCAAAAACAACAAAGCTTTACCCTGCCCATTGACCCTGTAAAGTCTTCCTTCTCCAAGATCTAGAGAATTGTGTCAAGTTGGAGAGAGCTGCCCCATCGACCAGTCAAACAACAAGATGAGAAAGTCATAATCAATAAATCATACTCTATATCAAATATCCCAAACACCATCATAACTAGGTCAACCAGAAGGAGGCAGCACAGTACACAATCAGGAAGGATTATTTCCAGGAACCTTCATCCACTAGATCCTCTTAAATCTCTCAGGCTAAAGGCAGACAATAAAATCATCTATGGCCATTTTTCAGTTGATTAATCAGTAGTCCACCATGTTGAACATCACTTGGAAGAAGCACTGAGAGTGACAAGGACACCAAATATACTCTGGATGGAGGATCTTCACTGTATATCACTCTGCTGCACCACTGCTGACCAAACTGGCTATGTTATGAAGAACTTAAGAACTAGGAGCAAGATTTTGCTCCTTCAGCCTGCCATTTGATACTATCATGGCTGATCTTATCTCAGCATCAACTCCACATTATAAAATGAAATGAGTGATGTCTCTGCTAACTTTACCCAATTTTATTTTAAAGTACATTGATACAATTTACCTTGTCCAGGTGTTTTGTCCTCTGAATTTGACAAGCTTGTTCAGTATATATCTTTCTTAGATTTTAAATGCACTTCTTATTCGTTTGATCATTTAATGCCTTGTTCACTTGTAATGCTGTCTGATATTTATGCCATTTGTGTAGCATTAACTGTGGTATTATCTTGCCTATCCCTTAATGATTAATATGATCTTAATGACAGGAAACATGGAACCAAATAACATTAATGTTATTAAGTGGAAGGTGTTCAATGTCATGAAAGAGAGAGTCAATACTAACAATTTTAGATGAGGAACAACATTTAGATTTAGATGAGGAAAGATAGAAGGTAGCTCAAGCATAGCATAATCACAAGACTGGTTAGGCTAAAGGTACTATTTCTTGGCCATTTATGCACTATAATGAAAACCTAAGGATGGGTGAATGACTAAAGGACATAACACAAATGTGTGCTCACAGAGAGGAGATAGGTAAAGTACTAACCTAATTGTGCATGATGTAGATATAGAAGATGCTGTTCCAATTCAGCAACATCCTTATAGGCATAACCCTTTAAAGTTGGCACAGCTTCAAAATGGGGTATAATACATGCTCCAAGATGGCATAATCAAAGTAAGTTACAGTGGCTGGAGCTCACCCATAGTCATGGTGCCAAAGCCTGATGATACCCAACGGTTATGAATGGACTATCACAAAGTCAATGTTGTTACAAAGACTGATGTATATTCAAGTCCACACTTGGAGGACTGTGTTGAAAAAGTGGGACAAACAACTTACATTTCTAATTTGGACTTGCTCAGAGGCTACTGGCAAGTACCTCTGTTCGAGAGAGCAGAGGCAATTTTGGCTTCCGTAATGCCAAATTGACTATATCAGTTCAAAATCATGCCATTTGGTATGAAAAATGCTCTAGCCACATTTCAGAGATTGACTAAAAAGGTCATTGCTGGGTTACCCAATGGTGTGGTGTATATTGATGACCTAGTGATTTTTAGTCACTCATGGAAGGAACATTTACAGCATTTATCAGACTTGTTTGATCAACTTTGGAAGGCAGGCTTGGTGCTAAACCTAGCTAAAAGTGAATTTGCCACAGCCCAAGTCACCTTCCTGGACCATGTTATTGGAAATGGACAAATGGCTCCAGGATGTGAAAATGAAAGTACTTAGATTATTTACAGTGTGGAAACAGGCTCTTCAGCCCAACAAGTCCACACCGACCCGGCCTCACCCAGACCCATTCCCCTATGTTTACCTCTGCACCTAACACTACGGGCAATTTAGCATGGCCAATTCACCTGACCTGCACATTTTTGGATTGTGGGAGGAAACCGGAGCACCCAGAGGAAACCCATGCAGACACGGGGAGAATGTGCAAACTCCACACAGTCAGTCACCTGAGGCAGGAATCGAACCTGGGTCTCTGGCACTGTGAGGCAGCAGTGCTAACCACTGTGCCACCATGCCACCCATGAATTAGAGAATTTCCCACACCATCAATTAAAAAAGCAGTACTACCAGTTCCTGGGGTTGAATGGATTTTACCGAATGTTGGTGCTGAACAGAGAGGCTGCACCACTCACTGAAGTGTTAAAAAAGGGCAAGAAGTTTCAGTGGACAGCAGACTGTCAAAAGGCATCTGACAGCCTAAAAACTGTGTTTACCACTGCTCCAGTATTAGCCACCATCGGATTACACAAAACCTTTCAAAGTGGCTATCGATGCCAATGACTTGGGTGTCCTTGCGATGCTCCTGCAGGAGGATGACGAGGGAATAGAAAGACCCATCGAGTATTTTTCCAGAAAGTTGGATGTTTATCAACAGAATACTTTAACAGAGAAAGAGACTTTATGCTTAATATTGGTATTGCAACATTTCAGTGTTTATATTACCAGCAATGCATCTGAGACAATTGTATACACTGATCATAACCCATTGACATTTGTGGAAAAATTTAAGGACAAAAATGCCAAGATGTTTAGATTTCAGCCATTCAATTTACCAATTGTGCATGTGGCAGGTCATGAAAACGTAATTGCCGATGCGTTATTAAGACTTGAATGAGATACGGAGGTGCTTGGTGGCGGGTGTGTGATGGTCTGAATTTGCATGTAGTTGTAGATGTTTGCATGTGTATATGTGTGTTTAGACAATTAACCAATTTGTTATTGAAGGGTTATAAAAATGAAGCCATCTTTTGATATTGATGGTTCATTTTTTTTAAAAGGGAGGTGTCACAAAGCTGGTCCCTTTTTACTAAAAGCTGTTCCTTTTCTCAAGGATTCTGTGTCCTTGATTTTTTTCAGAGGGGTCATAGGCAGGCTAGACTCTGATTAGACTTGTTTGTGACAGAGATGAAAAGGATTTTGAGAGACCTTTTGTTTATATGTAAACAGATGAGGCTTCAGGTCAAAGTGGTCATGTTTTAGAAGTGACCTGTACAATGGAAGGGGAGTGCTCAGCTCTAGAGCCAAGCAGTTCAGTCGAGAACTAGTTAGGAGTTCAACAGTGGACTGTGTGAAAACAGGCTATCTCTCTCTCTCTCTTTCTCTCTCCTTATGCCATTCTAACTTCAATCTGTAAGCATCTGTTCCTTTTTTTAAACTGTGTATTAAAGGGGTTTGCTTAGTGGGACTGTTGTGTATATTCAGAACAGCATAATTAAGTCTAGTTTGAATAGACCGAGTTCTGTAGGGGTTCTTTATTCTGTTCTTTGTGTTTCATTGTGTTAGTTTGTGAATAAAGTTTTGTCTGTTTTGAAACCTGGTCGTCAACCTCGCTAACTTACTCCAGGTAATTTTCACTGTACACTTACCGAAATAGATTGCTGAGTTATGGTCTGGGCTGCTTGCTTCAAAATATTTTGAGTGGTCTAGTCTAGTCCATAACACTTTCATGCAAGAGAAGTCAACATAAGCATCACTGTGTCAGGTATAAATACTCTACTGGAGGCAACACACACACAGCTGATGTAGTTAACAGTCAAGTGATCTTTTTTCTGAACTACTTCTCATGCAATCATAACCTTTCTTAAAAATGGTGATCAAGGCTATAGGCAGTATCCCAATTCTGGTTTCACTTGTATAACTGTAATGAAATGTATTTAGTTGTATATTACATTATGCTTGCAATAAATTTCATCATTCTATTTGCCTTCCTAATCACTTGCCCCACCAGAATGCCTACTTTATTGTGATCATGTGCTGGATCACGAAGTTCATTCCCTCAGAATTCTGGATTATCTCACTACATAAATTATATACTGTTTTTCTATTCTTCCAGCCGAGCTTACACTTCCCCACATGTTACTGCATCTACCAATTCTTTGCCCATTCAATTAAATGTAATTTGCATGCTCCAGCAGTTCACAACCATCCATCCGTCCTAATCACAACTTAGTAAAGAGGCCCTTACCCATTGAAAAAGGAAAAACTTATGATGGTTTCTTCCACTTGCATTCCTGTGCAATGAACTATGAAGTTTTCTGACTTCTACAAAACCTCTCAATATAGGATCCTGACAAACTACCCTCTGTGCCTGAATGTATTCAAGGATATCTGATCATTTTTGTCCTCAAGATCCACTCCACAGCAATGTGAATCACATGGGTTTAGACCCAGGTAAACATACAAATTACTTATTCTTGATACTCCAACTCTCTTCTACCTTGGAAATACATGGACAATTTCAAGAATAACATTGCATCCAAACTTTATTGATTTGAATTGATTTGAATTGAATTAGCTCTATTTCCAACACCTTCTTGGAGGTTAGCAGTTTAACACTCAACACAGATGCTGCTGCCATTATCTTCCAGTGTGACTATCTTCCATCTTTCTACCAGCAAAATGATCCTGGCTTCCCTTTCGTTTTTAACATCCACATTGCTGAGAAAGATTGTTGGACAAATTTTGGATCATGTTGCATAAACACATTTATTCTATTTGAATTTAAAGATACACAGTAGTCCTAAAACAGCGCTTTCCGATAAACATCTTTCTTCGAACAATCTCCGTTTGAGAAGTGACAAAAGTGTTGTTATCAGCAAACAAGTTATCAATCCATTGTTTAATGTAACTACTGAGTGCAGATTGACTGAAATTGCAGATAGCCCCTGCTCAAGTCTGGAATGAAACAAAGGTAAAGAGGTTCATGACCAAACTGATGTTGATTGGATCACAAAATCCCACACTGGCTGCAGATCTTTTAGTATGTGCTAACATAACTTTGCCAAATCTCAGTACAGAGTTGGACCCTTTTATATACAGAACTTCTCAATGAAATTTATGAACAGTTAAGAATTACTCCTTGTGTATCTTCTTCTATTTTATTTTCATCTCGTTTTATCTATTTGATTGTTCTATCTCATCATATTTCACTCCTTCTAAGGTAAGATTCTTAAATCTGGAATACTATGCACAGTATTGTTCCACTTATTTAAAGGAAGGATGTAAAGGCATTGTTAGTAGTTCAAATGTTTGCTTGACTAATGCCTGGGTATGCGTAAATTGTTTTATGAGGAAAATTTGGATAGACGAGCAGAGAACCACTGGAGTTTAGAACAGCAAGAAGTGACTTGTTTGAAACATATAGGATGGGGTGCACGGTGGCTCAGTGGTTAGTGCTGCTGCACAGTAGCAGGGACCCAGGTTAAATTCTAGCCTTGGGTGACTCTCTGTGGGGAGTTTGCACATTCTCCCTGTGTCTGCATGTGTTTCCTCCATGTGCTCTGGTTTTCTCCCGCAGTCCAAAGATGTGCAGCTTCGGTAGACTGGCCATGCTAAATTACCTCTGGTGTCCAGAGATGTGCAGGCTAGGTGGATTCGCCATGGTAAATGCAGTTACGGTAGGGGTATGGGTCTCGGTGGAATGCTCTGCAGAGGGTATGTGTGGACTCGATGGGCTGGATGGCCTGCTTTTACACTGTAAGGATCCTAGTCTATGATTCTGATGGATGTTTATAGGGAGAGTGTGGAAAGGACATTTCCTCTTTGGGACAATCCAGAATTAGGAGCTACTGTTTGCAAATAATGAATCACTTATTTAAGACTAAGATAAGGAGAATATCTTCCTCACAAGAAGTTGGGTGTCTTTGGAACTCTATCAAAAGGCAGTGGAAGCAGAGATTGAATATTTTTAAGGAGGAGATTAGATTAGATTACTTACAGTGTGGAAACAGGCCCTTCGGCCCAACAAGTCCACACCGACCCACCGAAGCACAACCCACCCATTCCCCTACATTTACCTAACCCTACAGGCAATTTAGTTTAGATTAGATTACCAGGAGGAGGTAGATAAATTCTTATCAAACAAGCGAGTGAATGGTTATTGGACTTAATAGCAATATCAAGTAATCAGATCAGCCATGATCTTACTGAACTGGAAAGCAGGCTCAAGGGTTAAGTGGCCTGCTTTTGCTCTTAGTTATGTTTATATTCTTGTGAAAAGATGCCGTTAACAAACAACTGTAATGCCAGAAGGCCTTAGCAGCTCAGTATCCTGCAATTTCAAAATCTGCTGCAAGGAAACTATTTTTAAAGGTCTTTACAAGGTTCATTCACAGCAACTAAGGTATTAAATATTGCCACATGGTAAAAAGGGACAGGAAGTAGCATTAGTCAGCTTGGGATGCTCATAAATAATGTTGGCATTGCATGAAGTCACTTGATCCCAGTGTGAATTTATTTGTGAAACTCCCATCTGATATGGACAGGAACTCTGGCTCCACTACAGACATCTTCTGGATAATCTGTGGCCAGTGAAAGCTGCTGTTTTTGAGTACTGAAAAGAGCATTACATATCCTTGCACCAGCATGGGTCAAAAAAGCAAGAAAACACAGTTGTTGTCTGAGAGTTTACTCTTCCTTTTCCATTAAAATATCACACAGTGGCATAACAGGTGAATGTCTGTTCAAAGCCCTGCAGGATGCACAGGAACTTTATATTCTAAGTGCTATTTTCATCTTTATGGGTCAGACTTTGTGAAAGTATAACAATACAGTTTCCTGCAATCAATAAAACTGGAAGAGGAGGCTCTGTGCTGCAAATGATCGGATTTCAGGAAAGCTTTTTGACCTGTTTGTTCTTTAGCAATAGACCACTGGGAATTAATAATTAAGAAGGAACCCATTTTGAGCCTGTTCACAGAGATGGAAAGAAAGAGTGTGATTAAACTAATTTCAAAAACTAGAAAATCTATACATTGATCTTTAGTATGCAGAACAATTAAAACATACATTAGTTTGTCCATCTAAATACCACATAACCATTTATGCATGGCATCAGTTTGAGCTGATCTCTGACAAGATTACACATGGGACAGAATGTAATGGGGCTCTCGGGGGTGGGGGGGGTGGGGCTGGGGAATTGGTGTTCATAAAATGGCAAGGAAAGATATCGCTGTATGCTCATTGCTCTCCTGACAACTCAGAATTCCATCAGTCGCAAGGAGGTTGAGAACAGCCTTCCCATTCAGAGACCAATAAAGCCTTTAACTTGTCTCTTGCCACTGCTGCTGACATTTTACCAGTGGGAAGGTGGACCCTCTGTTACAAGGAGAAAATACCCTGTAAAATCTAGCAGTCTCCCTTCCAGCTTGGAGTTGGGCAAGGGCAGAAACTTCCCTAAACAGATGCTACATGAGATGTCCCACAGCGCTATCAGCATCACCAACTCTTGTGGCAAAAGCAACACTCTCCACCTCCACCCCACCAACACTCCCACCCAAGTGTAACTGACCTGGTGACCCCAGTACCACTTACCTTTCTCCGAGAGCATTATGGCAGCTCCTACCCTGCACTGGATATCATCCCAGCCGTGGTGTTGATGGGTTGGCAGTCCTCCAATTGACTGGAAGCTTTTGGAGACAAGACTGTGTCCCCTAAAGGGACAGGAGAATCAAGGGCAGCTTATTAACTGTTTGATCATCAAATAATCCAGTCATGGATCCCAAAAAATGTCAAGATGGAGCCACCATCAGAGCCACTGCTGCCTTGATAAAAGTCAGTCCAAGGATTCACCACCTATTTCAGTTTGCCAGTGAAGCAGTGTTAAAGGTCTAATGACAATTAGAGAGACACAGCAACAAAATTCAGATTATTTAAAGTAATGATTTTGTTTTGATACATTTTCTTCAGTTAGTTAGGAAATCTGACAGCATTTCAAGAAGTAAAGGGCTATAGTTTGTTCAAAATGTTAGTGTTTTCCCACACAAAGGGATGGCAATGCAAAGTTGAGACTTCACTGCATAGTTCCTAGTGGAAAGCTGTAATTTCAGAGAAACGTTCACATAAATGTGGACACAATGATGTACGGTGGGTGAAAAATGCGCTATTGTGTGACAAAACCTGACAAGTAACATAAAGACTTTGTTCAAAAGCCATCTACATCCAACAGTTTCAAGTCTAAAAGAAAATAACTGAACTTTAAAATACAGATGTGGGCAATTTGTTGACTCAGAACGTCAATCCATTCATGAAATGCCTGCACTAGTTGCTGATCACGCACTGCATGGAGTTGAAAGCAAAATTGATGGAGGTGGAGAAAAATTATTAGCTGAGGTTATAGGACTTCTTTTGAATGGAACTTTGTGGCATCTTTATGACAACATTAGCAGGAACCTGTTAGTGTGGGGATATTTGCGAACTAGCTTCAAAACAAAATAGAGATAAAGCATAATTGTTATAAGTTAATACACTGCAGTGCATAATTCACACTGTTTACACTGGGCATGGTGCTGCCAGTGTAACTTTTCACCAAACACATTGGATGATTTATCCACCCAAGAATGACACATATGACATTCAGAAGAAAGAACAAAATCATCACTAAAATTGCTGAAAATAAATTTTAAGGACAGGTGGTGTGGCTGTACTATAGCAGTGATAAAAGATTATCCACAGTTACTTTGAACTTTTAATGAGATGCTATACTTTAGGACGGTATGTTGGCTTAGAAATGGTTCAGAAAAGATGAATGAAAATTATTCAATCAATGGGGGTCTTCAGTGACATCGAATTGGAGAAGCTGGGATTCTTTACTTAGAGAAGAAAATGTTGAAAGGGTATTAATTAGAACTGTTCAAAATCATCAGCGTCTACTTAGAGTAGATAGAGAGAAACTGATCCCTTTGGAGAAACAATCAGTACCAGTGGAAGCACATCTAAAGTGATTAAGAAATAAATTATTCGCAACATAAGGAAAAACATTTTTATCGCAGTGATTGATTAGGATTTGAAATGTACTGCTGAAGAACGCAATAGAGACAGTTTCAATCATAGCTTTCAAAAGGAGAATTGATTAATGACCTGAAGAGGAAAGTTTTACAAAACACACAGGAAAGGACAGGGAGTGAGATTGACTACTTATGCTTGTAAAGAGCTTTTAAGGTTGTACCCATTCGATGGGAGCATTACCAGAAATCAGCAAAGTGTTAATTTCAGGGAGGATTTCACTTTGTGAGCTCCTGGGAATTTCCTCACACTGTTCTCTCCAGTTCACCTCATGAGCTGTGTGTGTTATGGTGCCCTGCTCATGCAATTGTGAACTCACAAATAACAAAAGTACACATCACTGCTGAAACATTCCAGGTCCGTCAACGCTGGCACTTTTTTAAAAGCCAAGATGTGCAAAAGGTTAAATGCTTGCAGCCAGGAGCTGCTCTTCACAGTCTACATAGTAGCAGGTAAATGAAAGTGAAATGCTTCTGAGGGCACAGAGACAGCACCACTGACACTTTACCACCATCACAAACTCACATTCATAACTATATTGCTTTTTAGGACATTACCGGACTGTGTGCCTGTCATTGTAACTGCAGCTGCAAGAATCCAGCCATACAGGTTACCCATGCTTAGTACCATTTTAGCAATCTGTTACTACAACTGGATGCTAGTCTTGCCCTAATGCCCAATGTAGCATAATATTATTGTTCAATAAAAGAGTATCACACACTGGAAAACACTCAAACGTTTTGAAAATTCCAACCTATGTCAGCATTAGCAAAAATGAAGAAAAGGCAAATAAAAGCTGCATTTGCTTGCGGGAACTGACAGAGACTACTTCCCATTCAACAATCCATGAGTGATCTCCACACCCAGCTCACACTTATTGAAATCAGCTGTCAATTAAGTCTTGTCTGCCTAGTTGCAATTGATATTGCAGGACTTTATCACACAGTAGAACAGAGACCAAAAAAATAAGTATGGGGGTATTTGGGAAAAAAAAACAAAAATTAAACAAACAGGAGTATCAAACATCCTGCTCAAAATAAAAAAGAGTACAGAGACCATAGTACAGAACAGCACAGGAACAGGCCCTTTGACTTACGAAATCTGCCTTTGACTTACATGATGCCATTCTAAATTATCCTATCTGCTTGTACATGGTCAGTCTGCCTCTATTTCCTGCCTGTTTGCCTCTGTCTAAATGCCTCTTCAACATTACTATTATCTCTGCCCCAGCACCTCCTCTGGCAATGTGTTCCAGGTGCCTACATCACTCTGTGCAAATAATTGTTTCACATATCTCCTTCAAGCTTTTCTAATTTCACTTTAAATCTATGGCCTTTAGTGTTTGACATTTCCATCCTGGGAAACAGACTCTTCCATGTCTCTCATAAATTTTACACTTCTATCAAGTCACCCCTCGGCTTCCGACGCTCTTGTGAAAACAATCCAAGTTTGTCCAACCTCTCCTTACAACTAATACACTCCAATGCAGGAAACATCCTGGTAAACCTCTTTGCATCCTCCCCAAAGCTACCACAATCTCCCTATACTGTAGCATCCACACAATACTCCAAACGTGGCCTGATCAAAGGCTTACATAGTTGCAACATGGCTTGCTAATGTTTATATTCAATGCCCTGACTGATGAAGGCAAGCATACCGTATGCCTTCTTTACCACCTTATCCACCTGTATCGCCACTTTCAGGGAGCTAAGAATTTGGACCCCAACATCTCTCTGTACATCACTGTTCCTCAGGGTATGACCATTTACTGTATAGTTTCCTCTTGCAACTACCTTCCAAAATGCATCACCTCACACTTGTCTGGATTAAATTAACATGAACCCCAACCCATCTTCCATTTCTCTGACCATTTTCCAACTGATCTATATACTGCTGCATCTATTGATATCCTTCTTTACTGGCCACAACATCAATTTTCCTCTGCAAACTGAATAATCAGACCACCAACATTTCATCCAAATCATTTATATATATTGCAAACAGCATAGGTCCTAGCAATGATCCTTGCGCAACACCACTGCCTACAGCTCCTCCAAAACTATAGTGCCTTCTGCTCAATGTTCTGATCTTGCTCATTAGATGACATCTTGCTGTTCTCCCAGGTCTTCAGCTTCCATCACATCAGTCTTTGCCTGTTCCAGCTTTGCAGAGCTAGTATGCATGCGTTATGTGGGTCGTGCTGTCTGGTGTGTACTGTATGCCCTTCCACACCCCCTTCCCCCCAATCTGCCAAAGACTGTGACAGCAGAATTTCATTTTCAAAATTTGTTTACAATATGTGGACTTTTCTGGCTAGGCCAGCATTTATTACCCATCTCCAATTGCTCGTGTGCATTTATTTAGTTAAGAGGCCAGATGTGATGAATTTTTCCAGCAAATTTTTGTTTTGGATTTTCATCATCGGCAGTTCGTTATTTTAAGGAAACGTGGCACGTTGACCTTTACAGTGAAAAGAGTGAGAGTACTGAAGCAGGGGTGTCTTGCTGCAATTGTACAGGGTCTTGGAAAGACCACACCTGGAATAATGTGTGTGGTTTTGGTCTCCTCATTTGAAGAACAATGTTCTGGCTCAGAAGGGAGTTCAACAAAGGTTTACCGGACTGATTCCTGGGATGGCAGGACTGATGTGTGAAGAGAGACTGGGTTGGTTAGGATGACATTCATGGAGCTCAGAAGAATGCCAGTAGATCGCATGTAAACCTATGAAATTTGAACATGACTAGACAGGGTGAACACAGGAAAGGAGTGCCCAATTTCCTAAGAATCACAGTCTAAGGTGCTTGTTTTTGATGGCGCAGATTCAGTTGGCTAAAGGGCCTTTTTCTGTGCTGTAGATCTCTATGAATTTATGAGCACTAGACAGGGCAAATGCAAGAAAGATGTTCCCCATGACTGGGGAGTCCAGAGCCAATGTTCACATTCTAAGGAAATGATGTAAGATATATGGGATAAACATTTCTACCCAGAGCATGGACAGCTGTTGGAAATCTCTGTTACAGAAAGTGGTTGAGGCCAAAGCACTGAAATTTTTCAAGAAAATGTTAGATGTAGTTCTTAAGGCTAAAGAGATCAAAGGGTATGGGGAGAAACCGGGGACAGTGCACTCTGTTGGATAGTCAGCCATGATCAACTTGAATAGTGGATTGAAGGGCTGAATGGCCTCCTTCTGCTCCTATTTTCTCTAAACGTGGATCATTTATGTGAAACCAAAAATGCACAATGTCCATATGGAATGGGAAAACTAATTTCTGTTCACAACTGTCGCATAGTGTGATTGTTAATGGGCATTAATGTTGATGGTCACTTAACAGACAGTCAAGGTTTAAATATTAAAATAAGCAGAGAACTCTGACTGTTCTGAGAAATGAATCAGCAAATGTATGTCATTTTTTTGCTAAGTTGAAATAGGCACAGATTGTTTTCTGCTGGGCTCAATGTATTAATATATATGACTTTCAGTGCATATAAGTGCAGCTCACTGTGATCCTGAATGATAATCCTACATCAGTTGTCAACATAAGATTTTGCACACTCAGGGTTATCCAACAAATGTTGTCCAACAAAATAATATCCACTTTCCACCAAACAGCCCTCTCATTTCATGCAGCATGCATATTAGATTTCTCCTTGAATTTGTGTTCTTATTGTTACAGACCAGGCCAGACTCCCTCAAAACATTTCAAGGAAGTAGCTCGGACCCTAACTTTGCTAGTTGTTTTAATCAGGTGTACAGTGGATATCCCAGGAGTGATGCAGCTGGCCAAATCACTTAGTTTTAAACAAAGCAGAATTTATTTGCAAGATTACTAAATGAAACATGAACAAAGAGAATAGAATATCGAATAACAACCTTTCAGAAAACTCAACAGACTATCCCACTTAATGGTGCTGTTCCAAATACTCACAATAATCCCTATAAACACCCCTTGGCAAAAAGGAAAAATCAAACACATGGTCTTACAGGAGACATGTCAGAGAGAGAGAGAGAGAGTGGAGGACTGTTTCTTTGACCAGCAGCCTCAAAGCTGACTGCTTGCTAAAACCAAACCAAAGTCAACCAGAGAAAAGTTAAGCTGGGAGAACTGGCCACCCCACCCCGTATGGAAATTAGTGATAGTGGGTCATGTCTTTTAGTGGCTAGTTGGTGTTCATGCATCCTGATAGCAAGTTTCCTGCTTGTCTCCATACATACAGACAAAAAAAAGGACACCACTTTGATTGGGACAACAGACATATCCGAGGACATGCAAAACAAAGACATTTGAATTCTTAGAGCCATGGCATTCTAACCAAACCTCCATCAATGAACACATTGATTTAGATCCTATCTACCTTCCCTTGAAATAAAAAAAATACAAAAATGTCATCACCTAATTTAAAAAAAAAACAAGATCTATAAATAGAGAGATGGGACACACCACCAGCACTTCACCTGAGACTCTCACTGATGATGCTACCTAGGATGGTGACGAAACATCTGAAAACAAACCATCCAGCTCAGAGAGCTAAATCTCATCATTACAGTCAAAGATGAGCAAATACATCACACTTATGTGTGAACTGTTAAGCGAATATCTGTTTGTGTCCAAAATGCATTAAGTACTTAAAATATTGCAAGTGTGACCGCACTGCAATTTTCAATAATAGAAATGGAAACTGCTTAAATCTTTCAGCTGTTTTCAATGGTTGACTTATTAAATGATGGATGCATTGATGGGGATTGAAAATAGTTTTCCAAACAGGTGCAAAGTAATGCATATTCCAGAAAGCCTTTATTGGGTTTTTTTTCCTGTTAGTTGTGTCCCACTGTTGTGACCAATTGTGACCCACAATTTTTACAGATTCCACTGTTTCTAAAGAAAAAAGTGCCTTATGATCACCATGAAAATCTGATGGTTCCTAATACTGCATATGAATTTTGAGACAGAAAGTGGCTCAATGGCCATAATTACCTTCTACAAAAACAAATCTTTCTAATTGTACTCATTTTGTTCGCCTATCACTCACCTAATGATCCAACAGAGACTTGAATATTGACATAGCTTCCATTTCCCAGATAGTAAAATAAGTAGTTTTTTGGGGGGGGGGGGGGGTAGAGTGTGATGGGGTGGGTGACGGGATGCCGGTCTTAATGATTAAAGATCCATTATGAACACTTGCCCTTAGTGGTGTCTACAAAAGTCTCTGCTACCTACTTGAAATCCAAGGTGTCCTTTCAGGGTATAAAGATATTTAATAAACTCAGCAGATCAGTCACATTAAGCTACTTACCTTCCCTGGTCATTTTTACTAGTCTTTTTAAGGATGTGTCACTCCTTCACATTAATTTATTTCAAACAGATCAGCCAAAAACAAAATCTGACAATGATAAGCAGCAGCTTTCAGAAGTCAATCTTTCATTGCCAAGCATATGGACTCAGATGTTCTGGTGTCTGCTCTAAACACATGGCTATGTTTGTGTATAAAATTTACCTAAAGGTTCTGTTGTAATGAAAGGTTATCAGTCTGAAATGTAAACTTTGTTTCGCATTCCAAAAATGCCACATAGCATTTTTAGCATTTCCAACATTTTATGTTCTCATTCCACACCATGGTGTAGTGCCAATAATGGATGGGGCACCAGAAAAGACTGTGTCCCTCTATCAATACAAAAGGGCATCCAGGCCTGTTGGAGCATTCTCAGTGACCTTCAGGCTCTGGGAAATTGTTTGGAGAGCATTGTGGAAAGAGGCTTCTGAGAGCTTCAGACGATCTGTTTCAGGGTCTCTGAGATCTGGCTCTGCCATAATGTTTTCACCCTGTTTATCATTGAGCTGAACCCCCTGCACATCTGAGATTGCTGATGACACTCCTATGACCATTCCAATCAGCCCCCTCTGATGTTGAATCAATATTGGAATCCTTGGACATGGAGGGATACCATTTTCTGGAAAGATTTTGAATAATTCATACCTTTTCACTGGCTTTAATGATACCATTGTGTAGGCAAGTATCACTGAAGGAGGCGGTTGTGGTCAGAATGATAATGAGTATATGCTGCAAATATATGTGCCTGCAGTAAAATAACTTTGTGACATGAAATCCATTCATCTGGTTAGTCTGTGTTTTGTGCTGGGAGGTAAGCTTGGACTCAGATAAAATTCCTCTGCTTACTGAATCTACTCCTTCTCAAGCAGACCCATCTTGAATTGAATTGAACTAATTTGAATTTATTGTCAAGTGTACCGAGGCACAGTGAAAAGCTTTGTCTTGTGAGCAATACAGGCAGATCACATAGTTAAGCAGCATAAATAGTAAATAATAGGTAAACAGCAGCAAAACAAAAACACAGGTATAGGCGAATGCTAAGCGTTTGAAAGTCTATTCAGTATTCTAACGACAGCTGGGTAGTGAAACCGGTTGGTGCATGTGTTCAGGCTTCTGTACCTTCTCCCTGATGGTACAGGTTGTGGAAAAACGTTGCCAGGGTGGGATGGATCTTTGAGAATGCTGGCGGCCTTTCCTCGACAGTGGGCCTGGTAGATAGATACTATAGATGGGAGGTTGGCCTTTGTGATTGTCCAGGCCGAGTTCACCACTCTCTGTAACCATCTCCCATCTTGAATGGTACAGTTGCCATTCCAGGTAGTGATACATGCAGACAGAATGCTCTCGATAGCACACCTATAAAAGTTGGCAAGGGTATTCGCAGTCATGCAAATTTCCTCAGCTGCCTGAGGAAGAAGAGACATTGTTGGGCCTTTGTAACCAGTGCATCCACATGAAGAGTCTAAGAAAGCTTGCTGTTGATGATCACTCCCAGGAGCTTGACACTCTCCAATCGTTACACCTCTGTGCTGTTTACGTGTAAGGGGCATGCATAACAACCCACCGAAAGTCAATAATGAGTTCCTTGGTTTTTGCTGGCATTCAGAGCTAGCTTATTCTCAGTGCATCATTTTTCCAGGTCTTCCACCTCCTGTCTATAGACTGTTTTGTCATCATCTGAGATTCGACCAACTATGGTGATGTCATAGAACTTGTAAATGGCAGTAGTCTGGTATTTGGCAATGAAGTCATGGGTATACAGCAAGTACAGTAGGAGGCTGAGTACACACCCAGGGGGGGGGGGGGGGGGGGGGGGGAACCAGTGTTGATTGTTATTGAGGATGAAATATTGTACCCAGTCTTCACTAATTGTGGCCCGTGGGTCAGGAAACTAAGAATCCAGTTACAGAGAATGAGGCATAGTCTGAGATCACTAAGTTTAATAATCACTTTCAAGGGGATAATAGTGTTGAAGGCTGAATTGTAGTCAGTGAGTATGATTCTTACGTAGCTGTTCTTGATGTCAAATGTTCTAGGGAGGAATGAAGAGCTAGTGATAAAGCATCTGACATAGATCTATTGGTCTGATAGGCATATTGGAGTGGGTCAAGTGTAGTGGGCAGGCTGGAGTTGATTAATGCCATGACCACCCTTTCAAAGCACTTCATGACCACCAAAGTTAGGGCCACTTGGCAGTAGTCGTTGAGACATGCTGCATGAGCCATTTTACGCACAGGGATGATGTTAGATCTCATGCAACAGTCAGGGAGAGATTGAAGATGTCTGAGAAGATCTGTGCATGCTCTGAGTGCATGGCCTGGTACTCCGTCTGGTCCCATCCCTTTCCTTGGATTCACATGAAGGAAAGCTGATCTGATCTCTGATGCAGTGACTGTTGGGCTAGGTTCATCAGGGCTTGTTGGAATGGGTATTACCTCGCTACCAAAAGTCTGCTCAAAGCGAGCATAGAAGGTGTCAAGATAATCTGGGAGGGATATGTCATCATCTGCTATCTTGCACTGTCTCTCTTTAGAACCTGTGATGTCATTCAGTACTTGCTACAGTCACTGGGTGTCTGTCTGAGTCTCTAGTTTGGATCAGTATTGGTCCTTGGCTGTCTTAATGGCTCTGCGAAGGTCATAATTGGATTCCTTATATTTGAGTGGGTCTCCTGATCTGAAGGCCTCACACCTGGTTTTTAGCAGCTTCCGTATGTCCTGATTCATCCAGGGTTTCCTGTTGGGGAACACCTGGATTGACTTCCTCTGTATGCAGTCCTTTACACACTTGCTGATAAAGTCTGTGATGGTGGTAGCATACTCATCCAAGGCACCTCTGGACCTGAGGTATCATTGGAAGATTAGAATGGCCTGTCAACTATAAAGAAAGCCTGCTAGCTTGTGGGTTTCTGCTGCTGCTGTACTCTAACTCTACGTATGTTTGTATTCCTGTTCCTGCTTCATTTTCAATTGTATGGAAATGGCTTTAGCGATCTCTCATGGTAAGGGCTTAGCTTTGTAGAAACTCCAGCTTTCAGAATTAGAAATCACTGAGAAACTTGTTTCAAATTATTTCAGTCAACAATGTTACAGCCAACGATGGTTAGTAATTAAAATCTGTGAGTTCAGATTTGAAAAATTATGCAACTAATTAATTCCTCTTTTCTAAAGGGTTAAGTTGAATTAGGTGCATTTGCACCATAAATTATCAAATTTCTGGAATAGTAAGCTTGGCTCTCATTGTTTAGTCATTTTCAAGTATGCTCCAATTTGAAGGTGAACATATCTTCTGCCACCGAACAGACTTCTTTTGAAGTTTGCTCTGAGAATAGGTTTAGAACTAGTGGAACTCTTTGTAGCTAATATCTTAAGCCCTAAGTAATGCATCTTATCTCAAAATCAGAAAACAACACATGCCATTGACTCTAATCCTATAATGAGAAGCTGTGATCTAAAATAAGGGGGTTATTATTACATTTTGTTTAAAGCCACAAAACCGAAAGGTTTTAAGTATTGGGTTGGTTCAGGTGTTGTATGCAACATGATAATAGGCATACACTGTGTGTCAGTACCATATTGACCACTTCCAAGAATTAAGGAACAACCTCTTGTAATTTGAAACTTGTTCAAATTTGTTTTTCCAGCTTTAAAAGCATGCATATTTACTGGCATACAAGAATGATTTTCTATAACGTCTGCTGTAATCAAGATCAATATTAAGATTATTTACCACAGAAAGCAACATTTCTGGTATTTGCTGAGTTGAGACATTGATTTTGGCATTTTAATTGTGTCTGCGGCATAAACATTCCACTCTAATACTGAAACAAACTCATTGTAAGATTAAATCTTCATTTGAAAGTCATTTAGCTCGACTGCAATTAAGAAATGTCAAAGTTATATTTTTGTTATTAGTTGAAGTTTATGATTGATTTTAATTGAATGAACAAGAGAGTAAAATAACAAAGAATAACATGGTTTGGAGAGCTTCTATATCACTGGAGTTTCCTTTAATAATTGTCACAGCAACAATTCAATTACACTATGATTAATTAGTTTTCTGAGACCTGTAACTCATTAATTTACTCAAGCTTTCATATATATGTCTAGATACCCTTACTGAATCAAACCTTCTGTGAATGTAAATATCCCTTATTGTCATGTGTACTCCAGTACAGAAGCACAGTGAAAAACTTTCACAATGGCTGTCTTTAATACCGTCATCTTTGATACAAGTACCTAGCTACAGGTAGTTCTGCAAAACACCGGAGTTGTGTTCCAGCAAAACCTTGCTTAATAGAAAATCACTTAATAGAAATATCGGGGCCTCTGGGAAAAGTGGGGTTCAGGGTAAACCAGCAAAATATATCACTCATGATCACGCAAAAATCACCCACAAGTTTAACACAAAGTATATCACAGTTTGAATGAAGGTATATATCATATTTATCAATGAAACAACACATTTAAAAAATACTATTAATTCAGGGACGGAGAGTCATCATGGTACATAAGGTAAACTCACTCAGCTACATCATGTTATCTCCTTATGCTCAAAACACTTTATAACACCTAGCTTTTCTTCTAGTGTTACAGCCTTTTCTTTGCATTCACCACCCACAATTTAATCATCAGAACATTTCTTGCTAACATTCTTTCACTATGCCCATCCATTTTTTTTCAATAAAAGGGATAATCTAGCAGTAGTGTACATTTCGCAGGAAGCTGTTCAATGTATCTCTCCCAGAAAGCTGCTCTCTGTACAGTACCTCTCACAGAAAGCTACTCTTTGGTCAACTGACATCAGCGCATGAGCAGAACGAGGCGCTTGAAATGATCACTGCTGGAATCACGCGATTGCGAACAGAGATAAGCGTTCTTGAAAGTCCTGTCCCTTAAATCGTCAGTGATATTTTAAACAAATCACGCTGCCAGAGTGTGCATTATCTGATAACTACCTGTACAAATCCTCCAGAATAAAACAATATCATGTTTTGAGAAGATTTGTAGCTCAGGTTGAGGTTCTGCTAGCTCAGTGTACAGGGTACAATCTTCCAGCTCAGCAAGAAAACCTTCATCCAGAACAATATAATGTTGTTACACAAACGAGGATTAAAAGGAAAGCAGTAGCATTACTTACAGTGTCTAAGCATAAGTTAGAACTGCCCATCTCATTGTGGAATATTTCAATTGACACTTGTGGCCTTATGGATGAGGGAATTCGAGACTTTTGCTGCAGTTTGCATCAAAAGAAGTTGTGCCCTCACTCACTGTAACTTTCAGGTTGCATCCTTACTTCTGGTTTCCCCTGACAAAATACATCTTTTGAATCCCATTAACATTGAAATAACTCAATGAGATCACTGTCAATGTTTGAGGGAATGTTGGCCAAGTTACCTTGTTAATTTAACTATTTAAGACCGGGTACATCTTCAGCAGTCTTTCCAGTAGGGAAGACAAGAGCAAATACTTAATTACTTCATCAGCCATTTTCTTGTCATTGACAATTAATTCCCCATTCTCACTTTCTCAAGGATTAAGCCTCACTTTATTTACTGTCATCCTTTTGCCTGTGGTGTAATAGTTAATGTGGTGTAATAGTTCACGGGTCAGTGCAACGTCAAGGGCCAAAGTGCCTGTTCTGCACTGTCTATGTCCTATGTTCTATATAACTTTACTCCCCCTAAATTTGCAGCTTTTCTGATGGGCCCTTATCAATATTGTGTTGATAAATAGTACAAGGAACTGTAACTGTTCAGTACTGGAGGTTTTATTTCAAACCCAATGAATTGGCTACATTAAGCAAACTTAAAATTTGATCATCATTTACAGTGTTGGCTAGCTATATTTTTCTTGAATTCCCTTAATTCAAACCTACTGACATCCCCACACCTTTTCGGTTCATTTCCTTAACTCGGATGAGGCTTGTATGTGATTTTTCTTTGATGCAGTATCAGTATTATCCATGTATTCTTTCTCTGTTTCAATGACACTCATAAAAGGCCAGCTCACAATTCTTCCAGATGAAGGTTTCTTGCTGTGTCTGTTCTCCATCTCTCCAGTGAGTGACATTGCCCCCTCTTTATCTTTCCTTACACCTTCTGTAGCGGAGTGTGGTGCTGGAAAAGCACAGCTGATCAGGCAGCATCTGAGGAGCAGGCAAATAGATGTTTTGAGCATAAGCCCTTCATTAGGAATGAGGCTGATTCCTGATGAAAGGCTTACCCTCAAAACATCAATTCTCCTGCTCTTCAGATGCTGCCTGACTGGCTGTGCTTGTCCAGCACCACACTCTTCAACTTTGATCTCCAGCATCTGCAGTCCTCACTTTCACCTACTGTAGTGGTTTTGACATCCACTAATATTCTTTAATGACACATCTTTTCTAAAACAGGAAATGGTCTATGATGTAATAATTGACTTGGAGACCTCCAATGATTAGTTATGTGTTGTGTACACTTTTAATTACTTCAGAAAATGGATGAAATCAATTTCATAATGAATAAACATTCATTATGAGGTTTTTCATAAATCTATTTGTTGTCATTTTTGTTCCAGCTTTTAATGATGTATGTATTTCTTTCATCTCTTTAGTTAACCACTTGATTAATTTAAATGCACTTTCATCCTTGAATATGTTAACTGGTCCTAGAGTGAACCAGTTATAATGTCAGAGTACAAAACTACGTATTCCAACCTTCAGATCTTACACAGAATAATATAGTCAAAAAGAAAGAAAGTGAAGAGCAAACAAGAAAACAAAACCACATACTTTTGGGAAGAAGTACAGTAAGTCTAAACCAATATCTGGAGTTAGCAGTTGAGAGGTGTGGCGCTGGAAACGCACAGCAAGTCAGGCAGTATCCAATGAGCAGGAGAGTTGATGTTTCAGGTACAAACCCTTGAGTTAGCAGCTGAAAAACTCCTATAGACCCCTTTGTTGCCAGACCAGTAAATAAATGCACACAGTTGGGGAAGCAACAAACTCAATGATGACACAGAGGATAAAACTAAATATTTTTGGAGCAGTATCACCTCGGTCTAAAAAGGTTGCAAGATGGTGCAAAAAGAAATCAGGAACCGAGCTGCCTGCAAAATTTCAGCGCTGTACACTTTGCTTTCAAATTTTCTGATTTCATGGGTAACCTAGTTGCTCCCAGTGCAACAGTTTTACAATTAAACAATAGCAAATATATCAGGACTAGGTAATTTACCACTGACCACATCAGCACCTAACTCCCGTTTATCCTGTGTCAGCGATCCAATATTTTATCTCCTACAAAGCTTCGTCATTATCATTCCAACCAGTAATGATTTGGCTTGAGTCTCTCTTTAAGGTAATTGATATGCAGCAGCATTTCAGAATGTACTGCTATTTATCATTGTATCTTCTAGGTTCCTATAGAGACAAGTAATTATATTCTGTAGCTCCCAGCATCTTCTGCATAAACTTTTTGAAATGATTATTTGTTACTGGAGATTACAGCACCATTAAAATTTATTGTGATAAACAGAGCTAACCTCTTTTTTATTGACTTCAGTTTAATTTTCATTGATGCTTAGTAATAAATTTGTAGGAATGGGCAATTGGCTTTACCACAGTTACAAGGGCATTTCAATGATTTTTGCAATTCATTCATGAAATGTTTAATGCCCATGTCTAATTGTTCTTGAGAACATGCTGGTAAGCTACCTTCCAGAACAACTGAACTCTACATAGTGAACATACTTGCAAAATATTACAAGGTTCAACAATTTTGAGTCAGTAGTGAGCAAAACCTTCCAAGTCAGGATTGTTGGATTGGAGACGACTAGATTCTGTTATTCTCATGCGTCCACCATTTTTTTTTTCTTGAAGATGTGGCTTTTCTGTGGTTGAATTTTCATCCTTTAACCTTTTGTGTGGAGTGGGCAATGGTGAGAAAGTCTGGTAAATACGGCAAAATGAAAAAATATTGACACAAAAAAAATGTTTTCTCGTTTTCCTCCTTAGCTTTAAAGTGTTGCATTTTGTTGTTATTCACTTATTTCTGCATGTCTTTGGGAAGAGGTACATCAAATCTAAACCAATGTCTGGAGTTAGCCTCTCATTATTAACCCAAATTGAATTATTCAAATTCTCCTTTTCAGTTCCCAATTCCTAACAGGAAAATCAGAACAGGCATTTGGCGATAGCAGATCGTGGGTTGTCCAACCCAGACTTCATCTAACTCTGTCCTCACCATAGTATTCCTGGATGCGTCATGATCACAATTCACCTCAACCATTCATTTAAAAACAATCATACTGACAACCAGCCTGCTTGCACTGCTCATTGTTTACAAATTAAATTTAATATTTTTTTAGATTAGATTACTTACAGTGTGGAAACAGGCCCTTCGGCCCAACAAGTCCACACCGACCCGCCGAAGCGCAACCCACCCATACCCCTACATTTACCCCTTACCTAACACTACGGGCAATTTAGCATGGCCAATTCACCTGACCTGCACATCTTTGGACTGTGGGAGGAAACCGGAGCACCTGGAGGAAACCCACGCAGACACGGGGAGAACGTGCAAACTCCACACAGTCAGTCGTCTGAGTCGGGAATTGAACCTGGGTCTCAGGCGCTGTGAGGCAGCAGTGCTAACCACTGTGCCACCGTGCTGCCCACTGTGCCACCGTGCCGCATTTCTAGCAATGCCCCTACTATCTATTCCATAGATTCCTTTAAAATTTGTGAATGAGATCCATCTGGGGTTGGGGCTTTAGCCTCTTGGAGATTGATTAATTCATTGAATATAAATAGATGTTTCATTTAAATGCTCCTGTTTCATTAGTCACCTCAACGTTCAATGTCATGTCTGCCTGTTTTGTCTCCCTGGTAAATAACCAAGCTGGATGATTATTTTTATATTTGTGTGATGACTCTATTGTTCCTTGTCTATCACATAATGGCCCTATTTACATCACAGTTTTACGTTTTTATAGAACTGCCTGTAAAATGTTTTATAATGTTTAATATTCCTTGATAATTCAATTTTATGTTTCCTTTTCTCTCTATTTGCTTTTTCATTTTCTCCTAATCTCTTGACATTCTCTGTCTTGTCATGCAGTCCTCTGTTGTCTTTGTACTTAAAGTGTCTCTATCCTAAAACACAATTGTTTCCTTCTGTTATTAGTCATCCAAGGAATCCCAGTATTGTTGAATTTTTTTGTTTAATTTCCTTTCAGCAGAATATATATTTCCTACACTCTGTTGGACATGTTTTGTACGTTTCCCATTGTTAAGCTGTATCATTGTTTACCATTGGATTTGCTTACTTTGTTTTCCTCAGTTCAATCCTCTGCTCACAAACTCAGTCTATTCATGCAGTTTATGTATGGTGTCATGAAGTAATGTTTTAAACTATCTCTCTGAGCTCTATAAGTTAACAGAGATAGAGAAGAAGAGTGGATTAATTAGAAATTAGAATAATTGTGGAAGTTTCCATTGATAGCAACATTTGATCTGACCTAGGAATGGAGGAGGGACAATATTATAATGTCTTGAAATGTCAAATGGATAAATTCAAGGATTTGTGAACAGTAGTTAGTGAACAGTTACTTTGACAGTTAATGAGGAGAAGGGGGTCTGCAGCAAATGTACTGCTGTTAATTGGCTCTATGTCATTGGACTCAGAAGCCTATTGCGATTTGAGAAAGGAACTGAAGGCTACTGGCTTTCTTACTCTGGGCAGCTGGGGATAAGGAAAGCCCTGAAGCCCCAATCATCTCAGCAGCTAGAGGGTAGAAAGCTGAGTGAAGAAAAAGCCTGTGAAAAGTGGCTTCTGTTGATGAACTGGCCGTCAGGGCAAAGGAAAGCCCTAAATAGGGTTCTATTTAGAGTAGCAAGCAATATGCTGCATTGCAATCTTATAAATGAAGTTGATTCAAATCTCAGAAGACATTGTGCAGTTGGGAGATGAACTGCCTTTCAGAAACATGAGCTGGAATGAATTCTGAGTGAAATCAGGGGCTAGACATTCAAAAGAGAAGAGCTGAAATTCCTTATGATTAAGAAAAGTGTTTAAATAGTTTTATGACTCAAACATTACTCTAGTCTTTGCTGTGAAATATTTTTGTTTTATGACTTGGTTGTGTCTCCCACCTAATGTGCAGTTTGTGGTGAATTTGACCACAGTTTGCCTGTTTATTCATGTTTACCTTGAATTAATTCTGGATGCAAGAGTCCAAGATAAATATTGGGGATTCTTTGCTTTGCTAAATTTTACCAAGAAAATAACATTCTACTTCTTTAAAACTTTATTCTTGTCACGAGTAGCATGGATTTCAAATTTTGTCTACTTTAAACAAAAGATTAGAAAAGATGAGATTCCCGACAGTGTGGAAACAGGCCCTTTGGCCCAACACGTCCACAACGACCCTCCAAAGAGCAACCCTCCCAGACCCATTTCCCACTGATGTATGCACCTAACACTATGGACAATTTAGCATGGCCACTTCACCTAACCTGCACATCTTTAAACTGTGGGAGGAAACTGGAGCACCCAGACAGGTTCACCCACACAGACACAGGGAGAATGTGCAAACTCTACACAGACAGTCACCCGAGGCTGGAATTGAAACTGGGTCCCTGGTGCTGTGATGCAGCAGTTTTAACCAAAATTAGGCATCTGGTCTCGGATCATAACATTGTCAATATTATCATTTTAAAATATATTATATCGTAGGCTTGAAATGTATGCTTTATTTTATCTTCTCTTATTTGTTCCTGTTCTGTCACTATTACTCGATGTTCTAGCAAATCTTCCCATATATGGGTGAGAAAACAATCCTATACACATTGTAGAAATTCTGTAATCCTATTGTGTTTTACCAGCTATTCTATCAAATTTGATGAAGGTAGTTGAAAATCCGTGTGATTATTGCTCTATGTTTCATGGTCTAGTGACCACGTGCCCAAAATTGCATGTTCTAAATTGATCCATAGGCAGAGAAATCATGGCTGACAGAAAGTTGGCTAAACTAAATTAAACAGCAGTCAGCAGCTATTGGCTGCAGAGAACAGTGGGAACCAATGATGAAGAGGTCACAAAGGTTCGGGGGGGCCAATCGCAACCAACCCGATGTTTGAGTATTTAAGAAGCATCGATCAGACTTTTTGGCGCCTTGACTTCCAACCAGTGCCTGAGGATGTGCTCTTTACACCTCCTCAGCATGACCACCATGGTGAGTATCAGTGTGACCCCACTGGATGCTTTCAAGCCCCCTTATCATCCCATCCGTCACAGACCAGAGAACATTCAGAAGTTTTGGAGTGAAAGGGAATAAGACTACACACCTTGAAGTCACTCGCTGCACAAAGACTCACAACAAGACTTGTGGCAAAAGATGGGCAGCAACCCAAGACAATGCAGGAGAAGATCCCTGACCTGTAAGACTCACCTCCACAGAGGAGAACCAGCCCTACACTGGCAATTCCAATGGCCTAGCTCAGATATATGAATCTTTGTAGGTAATGTCCTCTCTCAGACAAATAAAGCTAGATAGAGAATGTCAGAACTTTTCCATGGTGTTTTATTAAAAATGATCTGTTCATAAAATTGAATTGAACTGAAAACCAAATTCTTTTATTCCTTGACAAACAAGAGGGCTTGGAAGAAAGTGTTTTTAATACAAAAAACTTGTAGAAGTGTCCAATGAATAAGCAACATTTTATTCAATTCCATAAGTTGTTTGCATAGTCCTTCCTCCTCTGCTTTCCACTTTTAGATGATCAGTAGGTGGCTCCTACTGGTGTGATCTAGCCTATAGTATCTTTTATCTCTGTCCATATACATATGGCTTTTGTCCTGCTGACACCTGTGCCATCTTTGTCTACTACCATTGTTATCCTGAATAAATACAGCTTCTCTACCTCTCTTTCTTCTTTCTATCTCTTTTCTAAATAAGTATTTCCCACAATGCTTAATTTCTCATCCTGATTTTTTAAGTAACCATTCCTCAATAATCATTCTTACGTCTCCTCTCTCTAACTCATTGTTACCTCCAGTTTCCATTTTGTTGTAAGCTCTGTATGCATTGCCGTGCACAGACACTTTATTCAAATAGAGTTCACTCTCAATTTAAGTTTAACCATATTTATGGACCACTTCTATAAATCTGATATTAATTGCTTTCCATCAATGTTTCCTTACTGGGGAATAGTATAGAGAGACAATAAGCGTTTTAAACAGTGCAAATATTTGTTTGGAAGTTCATGTTGTGTTCGAAAGTGACAGTTCTGACAAGACAAGCTAAGTCTCAGACTGTTGCCAGGGAGAGGGATGGAGTCTGTAGCTAGGGTCTGCAATGGGGACTGAAATCAATGGCTTCAGTCATCCCAATATTTGATTGGACAAAATTACTGTTCATCTGGTACTAGATGTCAGCCAAATTCGACAATGTCGAGATGATTTGAGGGGTCAAATGAGCTAGTGAAGAGTTATCCCTTAATTTAGTGTTTTAGGATACTGTCACAAAGGGGACTGGAATAGAAGGAAGTTAAAAAGATAATCTTTAAGGACACTAAAGATACCAGAGAAGAGAAACATTGGTGAAACAAAAGGATGCTGCGCAATGCTGTTTTGATTGTACTCAACCACGTAACAGTATGAGAAAGCTCCTCCAATACCATTAAAGGAAAACTTGTTGGACTTCTGGCTGCCAAAGATTACTCCAAATATCAAGTAATACTGAAAATGCAGGAATTACACAGCAGGTCTGTTGACTTCTGTAAATGAAAAAGCCTTATGGTGATCTTTTGAATGTATGCCCTTCATCAAAATTGAAGATTGAATGGAAGTGCATTAAGCAGGTGAAAACAGGGGAACGAGAGAGGAGAGAATAAACAAATGCACTACAGGTGAAATTGATGGATTATTTACCCTGCAAAGTTATAAATTACAGAACATTAAATGGCAAAAAAACCATCAATGAAATGGTACAGAGCAATAATATGTACAAAAGAATGTACAAACAATGGGAGATAGTAGACAGTTAATCAGCACAGTGGAGTGGTTGGAGCTTCTTGTGCAGATTTGTTTATTTCATTCTTAGAACTGACAGGTTTAAAGTATTTTAATTGCAATTCCTGTTTCAATTTCAGATTGCATTTTTTCTCTCTCTTTCTGTCTTTGTCCCTGTCTCTCTTTTTTAAAATCATTTTTGTATCCTTCCTAATGTAAATTCTCCTCTGAAACTCACCTCTTTTTACAGGATTAATTTCCACTCCACATAAAATAATGGAACTTTAAAATATACCTAAACAAATTGCTCAATCTTTTAGATGATATTGTCCCAATGGGACTGTAGAAAATTGCGTGTCATAGTGTACTAAACTTCCAAATATATTTGACAAAATCCCATGAGAAAAACATTTTGCCATTCTTAAATATGTCAGAATTCATGGGCCTATAAGGAAATTGGTGAGGAATAGAAAGCAACCCACTGTCATTGAATGAGTTATGTTAGGAAATATTAAGTGCAATGCCCTAGAAATTGGCATGGGGACCATTACTGTATCTCATTTACATCAATAAATTGCATTCATTACAAGTGAGACAAATTTGCTGACTAAACTAAGCTCAATAGGGAGCTGGACTTGGAAAAGATAGCTCAGACATTACTGAGGTGGATAAATTAAGTATTCAACTAGATTAATTATAGATAATATATAATTCTAACAACTTAAAAGTACTGCACATGAGAAGGGCACCACAATGAACACAGATGCACCATAATTAATGTTAAAATAGCTATGCAGTATACAACTTATGAATATTTGTTTGAGAAATTGCCAGAGACTTAACATTAAGCATGTTGAATAAATACAGAGATCACAATCATCAAATCAGGTAGGATTTTAAACATAACAGAATATAAAGAATGAGAAGTTATGCTCAAATTATATAGCATTCTCATCAATAAGCATCTTCAGGGCTTCCATACATTAAGATAATAGAAGCAATGCAGAGATCAGACACAACAATGATTTTTCGTGTTAGAGTTCTGAATAATGGAAATAACAATAGAGAAAAATTACCTTATCACCTTAGAATGAGTTGACCTTGTCAGAACATACAAGCTAGTTAAAGATAGGAAAGTTTAATTTTATAATATTATCGTAAAGTAAATTGCAAGCGTAGGGAGAGGAGTTGCAAGTTATAATAGTAAAATATCAATTTAGAATGATGTGAGCAAATCTTTCTTCAAAGTGTGATCACTAGATGGAATGGATCCCAGGTAAGACAGTTATGGCTAAACCACTGAAAACATTAAGAAGCTGTTAGATACTGAAATTAGGTGTCAAACATCTTTCTAGATGGGATTAATTAAGATGGACTGAACAGCCTTCCTCATCATAAACATCATAATCTAAGACAAAGATGATAATATTATACAATATATTGGCTTTGTTGCGTACCATTTATAATCTCAACAAGGAGCTTTGTAATATGTTATGGAATGTTGGAACTATTGATAGATTTTTTAAAATTCATCTCCTCTGGCAATAAATAATGGAATAAGGTGGAAGAGTGATAAAGAAAAAAAATCTTTATAACATTGTGCTTGTAAGAGGCCATTTCAAATCAATTTAATATAATATGAATTTTTAATACAGGTTTATGCTTTTATAAATGAACGGTGTTGGAGAGGATGTTTCCAACAGCATACAGCATCAGATATGACAGAACATTTACCCGGTACCTAATATAACACTGAAACTAATTTTTATTTATAAAGCATACACAATTTTTATTTCAAGCAGGAAATGCAACTTTCCGTGAGGTAGCCCATTTAATTTAGATATATAAATATAACATAATGTAGAATTTTGAGTTGTGGAATTACCATAATGTTACTCAGTATGCCAGACTGTCATCAAATCATAAAGTCATTATGGACAGAAGGAAGGTATTCAACCCATTGATTCCATGCTAGGTCTGTGAAGAACAATCCAGATAGTTCCATTCCTCCATCTTTCCATATAGTCCCGCAGGCTTATGTCTCGCAAGTGCCTTCGCATAAATAATCTTTGCATCCACGACTGTTGTAGACATCAAATTTTATCATATCACTTGCTCCAAAAAATTCCTCCCTCTATTCCATTTTCATTTATATTTATGAAGTTTCCCCTCTCCTCTATTTCTATAATTGCTGCAAAATTTATCTTTCCTTAGCTTATGGGATGGGAGTATGCTGTGTTGTATTTGACTGCAAAAACTTGTACTGTGATATCAACACCACTCCTAATTACAAGTTGATTTTCTTTCTACAATTTTGGCATTTTATCCTTTCTTTCTTATTGAGTTTGCCTAGTTTTACTTAACCACTATTCAATTCTCAACTTGATTCCCCTCAACATTATGGAATTCAATGTAGCTAAGTGCGAAGTCGTTCACTTTGGTAGGAATAACAAGATGATGGATTACTGGGCTAATGGTAGGCTACTTGGTAGTGTGGATGAGCAGAGGGATCTTGGTGTCTATGTACACAGATCTCTGAAAGTTGCCACCCAGGTAAATAGTGCTGTGAGGAAGGCATATGGTGTACTGGGCTTTATTGGCAGAGGAATTGAGTTCCGGAGTCCTGAGGTCATGTTGCAGTTGTATAAGACTCTGGTGCGGCCTCATCTGGAGTATTGTGTGCAGTTTTGGTCGCCATACTATAGGAAGGATGTGGAAGCTTTAGAACAAGTGCAGAGGAGGTTTACCAGGATGTTGCCTGGAATGGTAGGAAAATCTTATGAGGAAAGGCTGAGGCACTTGGGGCTGTTCTCATTGGAGAAGAGAAGGTTTAGGGGAGATCTGATAGAAGTGTATAAGATGATTAGGGGTTTAGATAGGGTAGATACTAAGAACCTTTTACCGCTAATGGAGTCAGGTGTTACTAGGGGACATAGCTTTAAATTAAGGGGTGGTAGGTATAGGACCGATGTTAGGGGTAGATTCTTCACACAGCGGGTTGTGAGTTCATGGAATGCCCTGCCCGTATCAGTGGTGAACTCTCCTTCTTTATGGTCATTTAAGCGGGCATTGGATAGGCATTTGGAAGTTATTGGGCTAGTATAGGTTAGGTAGGATTCGGTCGGCGCAACATCGAGGGCCGAAGGGCCTGTACTGCGCTGTATCCTTCTATGTTCTATGTTCTATAACATTTATCCGTCTCAAATTTTTGGTATTTGATTATACCTTAAAACTCCACCTTACATCTCAGCTCACTTACCTCAAGTTAAATGCCAATTTGAAAGAAAAGTTGGCATTTCTAGCACCAACAATCTTTTTCTAACTGTCTTTGTCATTCTGCCTCCATTTATTCTGAGTGCAAAAAATAGCATAAATTTGGTTATCAGAGATGATTCCTTCCAATTAATTGATTTCAGCACGGCTGATAGCAACATCAGTTTTTCCCAAATGATTTCAATGCAAGCACTTGTAGGTGATTCTGTTGGAATATAGTGTGGCTTAAAGATTGAGCAGAGGCTAAGAAAACAGGTCAAGCTGTGGTAAGATGGACAAGGAGGAGAATGGGGAAGCGTTCACAATAGAAAATCCTGTCCCCCCAGGAGGGTATTTCAGGAACAATATCCCTACCTAAACCTTAAAAAAAGTATTTCTTTTGAAAGATATGTCCTCACTGGAATGTGGCAATTTCAATATCCACATTTGCTCCTTTCAGAATGGAGATGAAGATATTTACCTCATCTGAGTTTGTCAGCTACTGTCAGCCACTGAATCTCTCTCTATTCAAATTAGAAATTTACCAAAGACCCTCAGACAGCACTTACCAAACCCATGATCATCTAGAAGGACAAGGGCAGCAGATATATGGGAACAGCAACACTTTCCAAGTTCCCCTCCAAGCCACTCACGATCCTTACTTGGAAATATATCACCGTTCCTTCACTGACGCTTGGTCAAAATCCTGGAATTCCCTTTCTAATGGCATGTGGGTCAACCCACAGTAGGTGGATGGCAATAGTTCAAGAAGGCAGCTCACCATCACCTTCTCAATGGCAACTAAGGACAGGCACTAAATATTGGCCAATCAGTGACGTCCACCTTCCACTAATGAACAAAAAAATTTCTTCTCTCTCTTTTTCCATTCTCTGTTCCAATGAAGAGTCATATTGGATTTGAAATGCTAACCTTGATTCTCTCTGCACAGATGCTGTAGAGTGTCTCAATATTTTGTTTTTTATTTAATTCTCACTCAATGAAACTAACAATATGGCTTCCCCTTGGATTGCAGGCTTCCGTGTGGAACACTGTGGCATTAATCATATGTACATTACTTTGAAGTTACAGATGGAAGTTCTGTCCTGTATCAAAACTGAAAGAGATTGAACTCCCCCAATGTCCAGCTGGTGTGGTACTGTTGTATTCTCAAATGATACTCAAGATAAAGATGATTGTCCATTCAAACAAGGCACCAGATTTTATTTATAAGCATGCATACTTGGGACACAACATTCAGAATCTATCTCACCAATCGTAACTTGAGTTTCATTTTTATACTAGAAGAACATGAGGACTGCAGATGCTTGAGACCAGAGACAGGAGTATGGGTGCTGGAAAAGCACAGCAGGTCAGGCAGTATTCAAGGAGCAGGAGAACCAATTATCTACTTATTGCATTCTCAGCTACCTTTCACCCAGCCCACCAACCCCCGCCCACCCCCCCATTTATTTCTCAGTCCCCTGGCCCACAACCCTCATTCCTGATGAAGGGCTTATGCCCAAAGCATTGATGCTCCTGTTCCTTGAATTTTGCCTGACCTGTTGTGCTCTTCCAGCACCACACTTTCGACTTTCATTTTTATACACCATACAAACATATGGGTTATTTCAATCAGCAGAAGATTACAGGCCATACAAGGTGATGACTGTAATTCACAAGTCCTTGCTAGACAAATAGAGATCATTAACATGTTGACAGAGTTCACATCTTTCATATGGTTAATAAATGCTTATCTAATTCTCATCCCATCTGGTGATGAAATCCCTGCAGTGCAGATAGAGGCCATTAGGCCCATCAGGTCAGCAGTAACCTTTTGAGGACCATTCCAACCAGACCCACACTCTCAACCTATCCCTGTAACCCCATGCTAACCATTGCCAATGCACCTAGCCTTCATACCTTTGAGAGGAAACCAAAGCACCTGACAGAAACACATGCAGATACAGGGAGAACATATAAACTCCACACAGTCACCCAAGGCTGGAATTGACCCAGGTGCCACATGCTAGGAGACAGCAGTGCTAATCACTGTGCCTCAGTGTCATTTGTGCCCACAGTACTGCTCATTCCACAACACTTTTGTCATATGTATTTAAAAAGAGATGGCCAATTTATCTGTCTGAAGCAAATATATCATTCCCAGGTTAAATATTTCATAGCCTTATAACATTGCCATGGTCTCACCAGCTTTGTTGTATGGAGTAGTCTTCCCTCAACCTATCTGCCTCTATCAACCTTCAACAGGATTAAAGATAGTCCCTAACATTTACAGATGTCATATCCCCTTCATATGGTAAAATGATTTTCCATTTGTCAGTTCACCAGTCTGATTTCAAGTTAGATGCATCACGAACATTTGATTTCACCCCTAGCATCTGCACTAACTAGTACCTGAATGAATATTTTTACTTCTAAAGACTCTGGGCAGTGAATCATATCGACTGGTGCCTGATATATTGGGAACAGCCATGTTACCTTCATGCTGTGGCAGTCAGCCATACCATGCTGTGACAAACTGAAGGTGACTCCTGAATAACATGATGCCAACATGATTGACAACTCAGCTGCAGACTTGCAGGTGATTGAAACTATGTAGCCATATGTAATAGTGCTGGCCACAAACTCACTTAAGTAATGCTTTTACTAGTTGTGCCGTGCGCTGGAGTGATTTATGCTGGTCTACTATATACCACATGATTTCGCCACTGTGGTACGACAACCCTTACCATCAGTTATATTGCAATTGTTGCATACCAAGAGCATGAGGAGGGAGAAGGACAGAAGGGGTATATGGAAGAGGAAGTGGAGCGACAACTTCACCTCCCATTTTTTGAGCGGCTGTCCATGCAAACTAATTAGAGTGGAACACAACCAACCACAGATGCATGAATGGAATTGACAGGCTCTGCGCAAAGCCTCATGTCAATGAGGCACTGTTTTTTTCAAGGCTCCTGAATATTGAATACAGATTTTCTTTCAGGCTCCCCAGACCCACTACATTTGGTTTGTAAAACAAAATCTAGTGGTCCCTGATGGGCTATTGAATTATTCATCTGCATCATTTCGCATAACAGGTGTATGTACCTCCAGTAGTTTCACCACTTTGCAATGTTTAGCTATAACCCAATGATGCCATTGACTCGTCACAAGCTGATCTCTTTAAAATATGGACAGTGGTTGTACCTCATAGTTAACATGAAAGCAATTGATAATAGACCTGATCATCAGTTGGTGTCCTCCATGGTCCAGTTAAATCATCTCTCTTGGTTATCTGAGAGAAAAATTATGTCATGTTAAGGGTACCTTGAGGATTGCGGAAACGTAAGAGATGTCTGGTCCTACCATCTGAAACGAGTCCATCAGTTTTTTTTTGCAGGGAGGGTGCAGTAGTTTGTGTACTGATGGTGATGTTTAGAATTTGCATGTGTATTTATGCCCTTCCAGTCTATTTCATAATGTCCTGCATCAAAGTGGCAGTGAATCCGGTGGAATGATTTTGGTTCATGGCTGTTATGCTCAAACATTGTGCAAACTGTGAATCTTGCAGCAGTGCTAATTGTGAGAGGTTGGCATTTGTGAGTAAATGAATGTTGTTTGATATGTTTCCTCATTGAGTGAGATCACTGTAAATGGATGATTGGTGTGTGGCTGAAGCTTAGGCAATATGACATCAGAAAATACATTCACAGATATTGAAAATTTGGGTGAGATTGTTAGATTGTAATGTAGCATCCAGGTTCTTGAGTATAACTCTTCTTCGTGATATCCCTTGCAGTCTGCTTGTATTGCCTTTTGACCATGTCCTCAGAGGATTACTTAGCCACCAGCAAGCTCAGCGCAGATCAAAAAGTCTACTCTATTCTTGGCTACATGAAGAATTACTACAATGGACTGTTACACAAGCTTGGCTCAACTTTCAATCAATAGGCATTGGGTTATGCATGCATACAATTCCTGCACCCAGTTTTTTGGACTTTACAATTTCACTCCAATTGCATTTAAATTCAGTAATTTTTTTTTTAGTTTGTGACCAATTAAACAAAATAACAAATGCTGCTGTGAATTCAAAGATCCAACTGTACATTTAATGGAAGCATATGAATAAACCAATTGAATCTGAATAAACTACTCCTCCTTTAATATTCCAGGCTGTCAAGATATTGAATAGATCTGATAGTGTTCTGCCCTTTTATCCTTTGTACTTGAAACTACTTGTATTTTCAAGTGCTAAATTTTCTTTGAATGAGCATGTATCTAATTCCACATAAACTCTTGTCAAGTACTGTAATTATCCAGAGGTTTCCATCACCAAATTTGATTTCTTGAAGCCTTCATCTCCTTAAGAAAAGCAGTGATACTTAATTCAAGTGAATATCTGATCTGTTTAAACCATGTTTTATGCAAAATGAATTTATTAATTTACTGGTTGAAAACCATTAACTGATTTCTAATGATTTAAATTAATCGTCAAAATGACCAATCATTTGTATTAGTATACATTTTACATTCAAAAGCTATTGAAAGGAAAAAGCAAACCCTCACTAAAGACAATTAACTTGAAGAAGTATAAATAAAACCTGAAGCTGTTAAATTAGTAAGTTTTAAAGCTTTAGCAATATAATCAGTAATAAGCATGCTAATAAAGCACAGGGGAATGAACAAGGAAAGTTATCCAGACTGTGAAGATTAGTAGCAATCAAAAGCCTTGGGTAGGAACAGATAGCAAGTACAAGATAGTGGGAAACAGAAAAAGCATGGACGTTCAAGCGTGGGAATTATAATTGTGATTGTAAATGCATGCTATATTCTGTACAAACCTCCACAGAGTTCTGTAATTCGACAAAACGAGCTTTGGCCCCTGTGTTATGTGTGCATGAAATAAGCAATCATTATCTGTTCTCCTGGAGTCCTCTATCAAGTATTCCTATATCAGGCCCATCTCTTTTCCCATTAGCAAAGTATCCAGCCAATCACCTGAGTACTCACTGGGCTGAGACAATAGACATAATTAATTGGATCCTGGCTATGAAAGTAATTTGTTCAGATCTAATCTAAGCAGGGTCTATAGTCGTGGCAGCATGTTTAAGGCGATGGTTAGAAGTTCTTTGTGGTTTCCCGTGCAAGTTTGAATCCTACTGACTGTGTTTCCTTCACTGGCGATTTCAAGTGACTTCCTATTGGTTGTGTTATCACTCAAACTTCACAAACGCGCATCTAATCATATAAGCAGGCTAACAGAATTCATTTGCCATGTTCACAATTGGGCTACTGGGCACTGGGGAGAGAGGGTCATTTGACAAACAAGCAAAACGTTTGAGCTTTTAAACTCTCTGTTTTCTTTGTAAACCAATAGAAGCAAATGAACTAAAACAGAAGTGCTGCAGGATTTTATCAAAGTTCACAAAATTTCCCTTTAACCTACATCTGAAATAAAAACAGGAAGTGCTAGAAAAGCTCAGCTGGTCTGGCAGCACCTGAGAAGAGAAAACAGTCATCCTAAATGTGCTGCAGGTGGAACTTTACAAGTCTTCAACTGTTATCTTGAGAAGAAGATATAAATTGGATATTGATAGCTATAAACTGCAAACAGGCTGGTAAGTTAAGAACCAGCAATAAGGTTGAAGGTACTTGGAATTCAGGCAGAAGCTAGTCAAGTCATCAGCCTTCAAGAGCTACATACCTCTGTAACTTGGCACACTTTAAATTTATCAATCTATCTTCCCATTCTGTTTTGTGCATGTGTCAGTAAGAGAAACAATTTCAAGTGTGCATATGTGAAATAATTGCACAGTGGCTGCAATCCCACCATCAACTCACCCTTGTGCTGAGTACACTGGCTGTATCCAGTCAGCTCAGAGTCAGTCTGCTGAACTAAAGAGATTCTAAATCCCCTGTTTATAATGTTTCACTCAAGTGTTTACCCAGAAATCCCAACAGCGACAAGGGTGGTGACTAGTTCTCAAACTAATGATGCGTTGCAAACTCAGCAAATTTACAAGTAACTAGTGTCAGCTAGTAAATTAGAAATCTTAATCACGCAAATATAAATGTAATGGTCATCTCTATTTCATCATGAACCAAACTCTATATGCCCTGTTTATTTTGGTCAGGCAGGGCCTCCTAATTGTCCCAGGTTAACAACCCCAATCAGGGATTTCATAGTCAATGGTTCCAATTACTACAATATGTCAAATTTGAAGACTTTTAAAAAAAAATTACTTGACCATGTCATTCCTCTTTAAAAATGCAAGAAAATTTGTCTATATCCCTTGACCTCATAACATAAATATTTAAAAGCACACTAAACTAGGAAGTATATCCTGTTTTTATGAAATGTCTGTTGCTATTATAACACCTCATATTGGCAGTCCTTTGGAAGTTAAGGTTTTATCAAAGTTCGCAAAATTTCCCTATAACTATCCCTTTAGACCCAGATTGACAGCAAGCATGAACAGATTTCTGTACTTAACAAGTTTTACAAATCATTACAAATAAATAAAGCCTAGCTACTGGTAAACATTTGTGAACTGTCGAATAAAACTCAACTGATTAAAACTCTAACCCTGTTATAAAGCTTCACTTTCACACACATACAGATAAACTCAGACAGACTAAAAAAATTGTGTTGTAGATGGACAAAGAAACTGAAAAACCATTTCAATACTGTCTTTCCAGAGGATTCACTGAAATGACCCTTTTGAATCATCAGGACTCAGTTACTTCTTCAGATACCTACATTTGCTTGTGGGAGGCATAGAATGATTGGTTCATATCAGATAAAGTCTATAATCTATTGGTTAAAAGTAACAGCGTACTACTGAACAAAGGCTTTCTTTGGACTTTAGATTTTTTGCTATAGAGAAAGAGAGACCATCTCCTTTTGGAAAGGTCCAAAGATATTTGACTATATCATTCATACCGGCAGTCCATTCAGCTATCTGGGAGCCAATCATATTCATCTGCAACTAGCTTTTTCCTACTGTTTGAACAAGCACTATAATAAATATTGTAAAATTATAAATAATCCTATTGAATAGTAGAATAGATTTGAGGGTGTGAATGGCCTATACCTGTTCCTATTTCGTATGGTTTTATTATGGTTGCAATTGACAGCAAGAACTCTTTCTACAATTAGCAGATAACAAAAATCTAGCTGAAATTGTGAACTGAAAGCAGGTAAGATCTCATACTGCTGATTCATAATTGGACAATGTAAATAATGGCTTTCTTCTGAAAATTAATCTAATTTAACATGAAGAATACAATGGGGATATTTTGACTTCGACTGGCATGTTAAATGGGTGACATTGGAACAGTTGTCTGTTATACACCTTTCCTGTTTTCATTAAAATTCAAGGAATTGATTCAAAGTCAAAATTGATAGGATCTGATATTGTAGCTAGGATCTGAAAGTCATTTCTTCATTCATAAACACCCATCACTGTTAAGCCAGACATGGTGTTACCTTAAAATGTACCACAGATACAGTGATGGGCAGTTTCACTTTGGTATTTGTGACATAAGAATAAGAATGTGGGTAATCTAGTAAAGAAGAATCTGAGACAGTTTTATTACAGTCCCTGACATCTACATACATTGCAGTCACAATTGCATATCTGGGCTCAAGCTATGAGATTTTGATATGAACTTGCAGCATGTTTCCTTCAGTTATGTTATGCTATGATAGGACTCAATAAGATTGATATGTGAACTTTATACCGTCAGGTCACATATGATGATGACGTCACGAGCATCTATCTTGAAGCTCTCTTGTATATTAGCTTTGAGACATTATATAACATTTCCTTTTATCTAAATCCCAAACAAATATACATAGATGTACAATTATTCACATAGATAAAAGCAAATTTAACAAGATTAGCAATTCAAACTTCAATGTAGCATTTTGGAAGTTTTACAATTTGTCCTGATCTGATGATTTGGTAAAAACAATGGCTGAAGATGCTGGAAACCAGAATCTGGATTAGTGAGGATGGAAAAGCATAGCAGTTCAGGCAGCATCCGAGGAGCAGTAAAATCAACGTTTCGGGCAAAAGCCCTTCATCAGGAATACAGGCAGATAGCCTGAAGGGTGGAGAGATAAGTGAGAGGAGCGTGGGGGTGGGGAGAAAATAGCATAGAGTACAATAGGTGAGTGGCGGAGGGGATGAAGGTGATAGGTCGGCTGGGGGGAGGGTGGAGTGGATAGGTGGAAAAGAAGATAGGCAGGTAGGACAAGTCATGGGGACAGTGCTGAGCTGGAAGTTTGGAACTGGGGTGAGGTGGGGGGAAGCGAAAATGAGGAAACTGTTGAAGTCCACATTGAGGCCCTGGGGTTGAAGTGTTCCAGGCGGAAGATGAGGCATTCTTCCTCCAGGCGTCGGTTGGTGAGGGAGCTGCGGTGAAGGAGGCCCAGGACCTTCATTTCCTCGGCAGAGTGGGAGGGGGGGTTGAAATGTTGGGCCACATGGTGGTGTCGTTGATTGGTGCGGGTGTCCCGGAGATGTTCCCTAAAGCGATCTGCTAGGAGGTGTCCAGTCTCCCCAGTGTAGAGGAGACCGCATTGGGAGCAACGAATATAATAAATGATATTGGTGGATGTGTAGGTAAAACTTTGATGGATGTGGAAGGCTCCTTTAGGGCCTTGGATGAAGGTGAGGGAGGAGGTGTGGGTGGAGGTTTTGCAATTCCTGCGGTGGATGGTGTGGCAGGATCTGATGATTGTATACCCATCTGGAAAGCTAGGTCTTATTCTCAGTTGCTCTTGTTGAACAAGTTAGCTGTTTTGTTGTTAGTCACACAATCATCACCTGAAATTTCTTCCTCATTCTCTTTTTGCATGATTGGCATGTCATACATTGGTCCAAGCTGGCTTCTGGACCTTTTCATGGTGGTTCAGTGGTTGGTACTGCTGCCTCACAGTGCCAGGGTCCCAGGTTCAATTCCAGCCATGAATGATTGTGTGGAGTTTTCATGTTCTCCCCATGCCGACGTGGTTTCCTCTGGGTGATCTGCTTTCCTCCCACAGTCCAAAGATGTGCTGGTTAGGTGGATTGGTCATGCTGAATTGCCTGGTAGTATCCAAGAATGTGCAGGCTGAGTGAGTTAGCCATATTAAATGTTGGTAGGGGGCTGGGTGTGGGTTGATTGCTTGTCGGAAGGTCGTTGCAGACTCGATATGCCAAATGGCCTCTTTCCACACTGTAGGGATTCTAAAAATGCCATACTACATTTAGTAATAACTTTGTCTGACATGGGGTGGAGACATATTATTGAAGACTTTGCTGTTTTCCAAGTATTTGTAACTGGATTTCCGATTCACACTTTTTGTTGAGTGCATGGTTGTGGTAGTTTTTCATTTGCTCACTGGTCATGAATCTCTTCATTCTCACTACACTGGGTGTGGTTTGAATATCATGAATGATTATTCTTTTGAGATCTGTGCATATTCATCCTCCTCCTACTGTAGGACCAATGGTATCTGCAAAGTGGAAAGAATAAAAGTTGAACTTGACATTGGCACTGCAGAGTTTCTGTGCTACTGCACAGGACTGGTAATCCATGTAGTGCTGTAAGACATTCATTTGGAGGAGTGCCATTTATTGGACTATATGTCTTTAAGGATGTGCAGTGTTAATATGTTGGCAGTACTCCTATATAAACTTTGGCTTTCAGTGCATTTTGATCTGTTTTTTTTGGGGGGGGTGGTTTGCATACGATGTTAATGGTCATTAAAACTTGAAATTACTTTCTACCATCAATCTGGAGCGTGGGGTAGATATTTTGAAAAGCTCGGTCATTTTCTAGTGATTGATTTTCATTTTGTTGTCTATGGAATTCATTATGTTTGTGCTTGTACAAATCTTTGTAGAAATGGATTGTGCTTTGGGCTATGGTTTGGTCTGAGGCAATGTGGAGGTCTTTTGGAGAAAATGGAGAGCTTATAGGAAGTCAAAGGCCTAGGATATCATTGCTGGATGTTAATCCAGAGATCCTGGTAATGTTTTATGGACTTGGGATCAAATCCTGTCATGGCAGATGATGTAATTTGAATTTTAAAAATCCGTAATTAAGAGTTCCAATGATACCAATGAAACCATTGTCAATTATTAGGAAAAATAAAACATCTGTCTTACGAATGTATGTTCGGGAAGGAAACTACTGTCCTTACCTAGTCTGCATTACATGTGACTCCCAGACCAACAGCAATGTGGTTGACTCCTAATTGCCCTCTGGGATGTGCTATAAATGCTGATTTTAGCCAGTGATGCCCTCATCCATGAATTAATAAATAAAACACTGACTCTGTCAGGTGCCCCCTTGGGTCTTCATGTTGAGTTTTCCTGACATCTAGTTTGTTCGGCCAGGTTGATGAGATCGGAAACTGAATTTCAATGAAGCAGATTATGACATCAATGTGGTGTTTATGAAGCAGCCATCTTGCTTAATTGGTAATTCACCGCTGCCTAACATGAAACTTGTCACATCGCTTGAGAAAAAAAAATAATAGGTAGACAGAGATATCAAGAGGCCTCACTGCCTACTCATCCAATTGTGCTACACTTGTTATCATAGCCCCACAATGCTCAGACTATTACAAAAGTCCATTCAGCCTATCCATGTGGAAAGCATCAAAGGCTGCTAGAGTTCACCCACTATGAGTTGGGGAAAAATGTAATGAGGGGAAAACATCAATTAAGAAGTTCAATATTAAAAGGTATTACCACAAACATTCCACAAGGAGCAAGGAGCAATTCATATTGAGAAATGATGGGCTTCAAATTCAGTCTTGTAGCATTCATGTAATCTTCCTTGTTATATGATAAGCTTGTGATAGACATTCTGAACATGATATCGAGTTGAAGGTGGAACCTGGCACATTTGAATTACAAGTGTATGTGCTTCAAACACCTTTGGCATGCTTCATTACACTAGTAATGGTCTGGTGAACATCTGTGAAATGATAACTATTTTACATGACAATGTTCGAGTAATCATTACTGAAATTATTTATGCCCATATGACTTTTAGTATTGTAATCATATGCTGCAATGCCAAATGAATCAAATATACAGTGACTGATGCAATGAAGCTCTTGCATATATGCACCAGCATTGGCATAGTTGGTTTGCATTATGTCACAAGGTTCTGGTGCTCACTGATCAGATACTTCAGATTAAAGGTGGCTCAGTGGTTAGCACAGCTGCCTCATAGTGTAAGGGACCTTGGTTCGATTCCACCCTTGGCTGACAGTGTAGAGTTTGCGATTCTCCCTGTGTCTGCGCAGGTACCTCCCATACTCCCAAAATGTGCAGGTCAGGTGGTTTGGTTGTTATGGTGTTACAGGGAAAAGGTAGTGTGTTTGGGTGGGATGCTTTTCAAGTGGTTGGTGTGGACTTGATGGGCTGAATAAACTGTTTTCATAATGAACTATCAAGAGACCTCTGTACACCATTATAACTCTATCATAATCTAGTTGCTGATTCAGGAGGCAATGATGTTGTGGTGCAGTGCTACATTATAACCAGGTCCTGTGAAGTACAAACAGGCCAAAAGAGCAATGACTTTTAGGGTCTGGGATCACCATGTCCTTTCCCTTCGAGGCAGGTGAAAAGCAGATGTTGTGCTGCTGCCTCATCGAAATGATTGCTTCAAGCAGCCCAAGAATAATGTACTACTAGCTTCACAATGATGAGAGTGCAGTAACATACATGATTGGCCAGAGTTTCAGCGAGTTCACACATCATAAAATAGCTTAGACACCTAAAAAGTCAGCTGCCAAAGGACCCTCAAGTAAAAGCCAGAGAAATGATTGGGGACAAGATAGGTCATTTCCTGACTCCAAGCACCTGGGAAACGTAAGAGATTTGATGGCCTTGCACAGATGGATGAGTTCAGTTAATGCATCTTCACAGGGAATCTATTACTCACAGCATCACCAGTCTCTCAGGCTACTCACTTCTGTACAATCCTTATTATTTATTGATCAATAACCCATACATTGAAAACTCAGGCCCAACATTCAGCTACTCCACCTCACTCTTACAAACCCATCAAAAACAGCAAACACACAGGTCATTGGCCCACCAGTGAAGCACATTTGCACACACTCACTCTTTTATCTCTCTCACTGTCTCTTGCAGGCCATAACTACAGAGAGCAGAACTGAAGCATTGAGTCCGGCAGATCGACATCACTAGAGGCCTCTAGAGGCGATAGTGTTCTGCATCATGAGGCTGACTTTGACAAGCACACATTGCATTCAGTGCTATCTCGATCATTCTAGCTGACAGAACTTTCCTACCTTATTCCTTCTCTCAAAACCCACCATATACCTTCTAGCATGAAGCAAAAGTTTCAGATGGTGTGACCACAGAAATCTTCATTTGCCCCACATTCTCCCTTGCTTCATTGTGGCGTTTGGTTGCTGCATTTCTGCTTTCAAATACCCAGGATGCATTGCTACCTGGTCACCCATGTGCACCTCCTGATTAAGAGTGACAGCTGTATCTGGTCTCTGAGGAAGAAGTCCATCAGTTCATCTGGCAAGGGAGAAACTGGTACTATACGTACTTTAGAAGGTAATCAGAACAGTGAGTCACCATGCTCGCGAAATGATTCTATTTGTTCAGGGGTGTAGACATTTGTTGCATGGGTCAGCATTTATTGCCCATCTCGCATTGACAAGAGAGCAGTTAAGAACATTGCTGAGGGGCTGGAGTTACATGTGGACCAGAGCAGGCAAGGATGACTTATTTGCTGACCCAAAGGCATCAGTGAACCAGGTGTGTTTTTTTTTAAATAAAGACAATCAATAATGGCTCCACAGTCACCAAGAGGCTAGCTTTTACTTCCAAATTTTTATTGAACTCAAATTTCACCATTGACCATGGTGGAATTCAAACTCATGACCCCAGAACATTATAAAGGATCTCTGGATTACTGGTTCAGTGACCATACCACAGCACCATCAGCTCTTCTGAGGGGAGTTAGCCAGATAATGATGTTGTTGATGAGCTTTCCTTGATGTGATTCAGACTTGATCGTTTATGGTCACGCAACTGAGTAGTCAAAGCATCAACGGGACCAGCTGACAGTCTGGTATCAATGTCAAAGAGCATAGAGGAATCTAGCTTCAACTCCACACAGAGCAGCATGTGGAACCTGGGACCCACCTTTCCCAGAATTAAGGTGTGGTGAAATCCATGACAGCGTTTGTAGTTCAAAATATAATGGAAAGTCTGGATAGAAAATACCTCAGCATCCACTTCAGAACAGATGGAAGCCACTGAAATACTCAATGCTGCAGTTTATGATCAGAGCACAGATGTGATAGATGGTGCCAATAAAGTTCAGACCTATTTCCATGTCTAAAATTACCATGCTCCAAGGGCCTTCAAGCTCGAGGAGATCGGCATTATTGAAAACCTTTGGGAGTACCAGTGACTCTGGGTTGTATGCACTGCCAATCCACCAGTCTCTTTGCTGGTTTACTTCTATTGGCTAGCACAGAGGATTGCTCAGAAGCTACATCAGTGTGGCAAATCCTGTAGTAGAGTGGTTGCCTCTATGGTCAGATTGGTGGCTGCCACAGAAAACCAAGTTAATACCCTTGGGGCATCTGGAAATGTGTACACACCTACATCAATTTCCAATTCATTTGTCCCCAGGATGAACGCACTGTGACAGGAGGACAGGGAATCTTACTCTAGCCCTATGCATTTTGGGAGGACTAACAAGGAAAAGGGGCATATGGTGAATGGTAGGACCCTAGGAACTATAGAGGCACCTATGTTTGCAACCTACACACCCTTGAATTAGAATTAGAATTAGATTTTAGATTTTACTGTGATGTGTACTCAAGTATAGGAGTACACGAGTACTGTGAAAAGCATACAGGGTTGCCATTCTCCAAAGCCATCTTGGCTACAAAACCAAAATTTTTAAAAATCAGCAGCAGAACAGGATTCTGGGTAATCCAAGATGGAGAATGGGGAAAATTGTGGCGGGAAGAGGACTGCTTTTTTTGAGATATTTTAGATGTTGGAGGTGATTTCCTTGAATTCCAGGTGCAGCAATTATTGTTTTATTAGCTGGTGCATTGTTTTGGAAATTTGGGGGATGAAGATCAAGTCAGTGACACTTTAAAATGGAGGAAGAGAACAAATGTAGCAACCATATGGTCAATGAGAGAGTATGAGAAATAAACCTACACTGCAGAAGTGTAGGTTCTGACGCAGGAGTGCATCTGCACAGTTACTGCCTTTGCTGTTTGAGTTCAAGTATTTCTAGCCATCGGAGTGCATCTGAGAAAAATGACCAAACTGTGAAATTCACAGTTGACCTTAGAGGCACCTATGTGGGAGAGTTCACAGCAATGGAGCAGATAGGTGCATGGGTTTTAAGTGTAAATCTCACCGTCTTATTTTAATGCTGAGTAGAGTGTGTTCTTCTTGCTTTTATGTTTTATTGAGATCTGTCTCTTGACTAAAATTTTAAAATATAAAACATAGGTACAAAGTTAGCCTGGAGCCGTGTTTTTTAGAGCAGTAAGTCTGTGTTATTTTCTGGGTCTGTAGATTGTTAAAGTGCAAAGATGGCCTTCAGTAGAGTGATGTGCTCTTTCTGTCGGATGTGGGAGATTAGAAAGAGTTTCCATTTTACTGATGATAATGTCTGCAGGAAGTGTGCTTGGTTGTGAATCCTATCAGATTGCATGGATCAGTTGGAGCAGCAGTTAGAGGCAATGAGGAATTTACAGAAGCCAGGGGGTATGATGGATGGCAGTTACAGATACAGTCAGTTAAATGGTTACTGCCAGGAAAGGTAGGAGAGGGAGGCAGGTAGTGCAGGAGTCTTCTGTGGTCAGCCCCATCTCAAACAAGTATGTTTTGGAAAGTACAGGGGGTGATGGACTCTCAGGGGAATGTTGCACAACCACTCATATTTCTGGTACTGAGACTGGTTCTAATATAACAAGGGCTATGTCAGGTTCCAAACAATTGATTGTGATAGGGGATTCTCTAGTCAGAGGCACAGACCGATTTTTCTGCGGCCAACAGTAAGAAATCAGAACGGTGTGCTGCCTCCCTGCTGCCAGGATAAAGAGAGAGTGCAGAATATTCTTAAACAGGAATGGGACCAGTAGGAGGCCATTGTACACATTGGAACTAATGACATAGGAAGGGAAAAGGATGAGATTCTGAAGGGAGAATATAAGAAGTTAGAAATGAATTTTAAAAGGAGGTCCATGAGGGTAGAAATATCTGGATTACTCCCAGTGCTATGAGCTAGTGAGGGTAGCAATAGGAGGACAGAGCAGATGAATCTGTGGTTGAGGAGCTGGTGCAGAGGAAAAGGGTTCACATTTTTGGATAATTGGAATCTCTTTTGGTGTAGAAGTGTCCTGCACAAGAAGGATGGATTGCACCTGAATTGGATGGGGACTAATATACTGGAAGAGAGATTTGCTAGAGCTTCTTAGGAGGATTTAAACTAGTAAGGTGGTGGGGGTGGGAGGAGAGGGGGGGGGGGGTGGTGTTATGTTTCAGGGAGATAGTAAGGAAAAAGATCAGTCTGAGACTGGTACAGTCCAGAAAAGGAGCAGGTCAAACAGCCAGGGCAGACAGGAACAAAGCAGAGAATGAGGTACGACTGATAAATTAAACTGCATTTATTTCAATGCAAAAGGCCTAACAGGGAAGACAGGTGAACTCAGGGCATGGTTAGGAACATGGGACTGGGATATAATAGCAATTAAGAGACATGGCTCAGAGATGGTCCGGATTGGCAGCTTAATGTTCCAGGATACAAAAGCTACTGGAAGGATAGAAATAGGGGCAAGAGAGAAGGGGGAGTGGTGTTTTTGATAAGGGATAACATTACGGTTGTACTTAGGGAGGGTATTCCGAGGAGCATTGCCAAGATTTCCTGATGAAGGGCTTTTGCCCAAAACATTGATTTTCCTGCTCCTCGAATGCTGCCTGACCTGCTGTGTTTTTCCATCATCACTCTATAATCTTGACTCTGATCTCCAGCATCTGCAGTACTCACTTTTGCCTATTCCTAGGAATATGTCCAGGGAAGTTATTTGGGTGGATTGGAGAAATAAGAAAGGGATGGTTACCTTATAGGGATTGTATTGTAGACCCCCCAATAGTCAGTGGGAAATTGAGAAACAAATTTGTAAGGAGATCTCAATTAGCTATAAGAATAATAGGGTGATAATGGTGGGGGATTTCAACTTTCCAAGCGTAGACTAGGAATGCCATGGTGTTAAGGTTTAGATGGAGAAGAATTTGTTAAGTTGTGTACAAGAAAATTTTCTGATTCAGTGTGTGGATGCACCTCTGAGGGAAAGTGTAAAATTTGACCTACTCTTGGGAAATAAGGCAGGGCAGATAACTGAGATGTCAATGGGGGAGCATTTTGGGGCCAATGACCATATTCAATTAGTTTTAGGATGGACAGGATCTAATATTTAAAGTTATAAATTGGAGGAAGGGCAATTTTGACTGTATTAGGATAGAACTTTCAAAAGTTGATTGGGTGCAGATATTCGCAAGTAAAAAGGATGGTTGGAAAATGGGAAGCCTTGAAAAATTAGATAATGAGAGTCCCAAAACAGAATATTTCTGTTAGGATGAAAGGGAAGGCTAGTAGGTGTAGGTAATGCTGGATGACTAGAGAAATTGATGGTTTGGTCAAGAAATAGAAGGAAGCATTTCTCAGGTATAGACAGGATAGAGCGAGTGAATCCTTAGAAGAGTATACAGGCAGTAGGAGTATACTTCAGAGGAAAATCGGGAGGGCAAAAAGGGGACATGAGATAGCTTTGATAAATTAATGAGAATCCAAAGGGATTTTATAAATACATTAAGGACAAAAGGGTAACCAGGGAGAGAATAGGACCCCTCAAAGATCAGCAAGGCAGCGTTTGTGTGGATCTGCAGGTGATGGGGGGAGACAAGAAGCAAATATTTTACATCAGTGTTTAGTGTGGAAAAGGACATGGAAGATATAAAATGTAGGGAAATAAATGGTGACGTCTTGAAAAATGTCCATATTACAGAAGAGGAGGTGCTGGATGTCTTAAAACACATAAAGTTGGATAAATTCCCAGGACCTGACCAGGTGTACTCAACAATTCTGTGGGAAGCTAGGGATGTGGTTGCTGGGGCCCTTACTGAAAATTTTGGATCATCGATAGTAACAGATGAGGTATCGGAAGACTGGAGGGTGGTGCCACTAGTTAAAAAAGACATCAAGGCAAAAGCCAGGGAACTATAGATTGGGGCACCTGACATCGCTGGTCAGCAAGTTGTTGGAGGGAATCCTGAGGAATAGAATTTATATGTATTTAAAATGGCAAGGACTGGTTAGGGATAGTCAACATGTCTTTGTGCATGGGAAATCATGTCTCACAAACTTGATTGAGATTTTTGTAGAACTAACAAAGAGGATTTATGACAGCAGAGTGGTAGATGTGATCTATATAGACTTGAGTAAGGCATTCAACAAGGTTCCCCACGGGATACTGGTTAACAGAGTTAGATCATATGGAATACAGGGAGAACAACCATTTGGATACAGAACTGGCTCAAAAGGTCATTGTGGAGGGCTGTTTTTCTGACTGGAGTCCTGTGACCAACGGAGTGCCACAGGGATCGGTGCTGGGTCATTTATATAAAGGATTTGGATATGAACATTAGAGGTATAGTTAGTAAGCTTGCAGATGACACCAAATTTGGAGGTGTAATGGACAGTAAAGAAGGTTACCTCAGTACAATGGGATCTTGATCTGATGGGCTAATGAGCAGAGGAGTGGCAGATGGAGTTTAATTTAGATAAATGTGAGATGCTGTATTTTGGAAAGTCAAATCAGGGCAGGACTTACGCTATTAAAGATAAGGTCATGGAGACTGTTGCTGAACTAAAAGATTTTGGAATGTTGGTTCATAGCTCCTTGAAAGTGGAGTTGCAGGTAGATAGGATGGTGAAGAAGGCGTTTGGTATGCTTTCCTTTCTTGGTCACAGCATTGAGCATAGGAGTTAGGAGGTCATGTTGCAGTTGTACAGGACATTGGTTAGGCTATTTTTGGAATATTGTGTGCAATTCTGATCTCCCTGCTACAGGAATCATGTTGCAAATCTTGATAGGGTTCAGAAAAGATTTACAAGGATATTGCTAGGGTTAGAGTATTTGAGCTATAAGGAGAGGGTGAATAGGCTGGGGCTGTTTTTCCTGGAGCATTGGAGGCTGAGGGGTGACCTGATAGAGGTTTATAACATCATGAGCGGCATGGTTAGGTAAAGTGACAAGGTCTTTTCCCAGGGTTGAGGGAGCCTACGTCTAGACGGCATAGATTTAGGGTGAGAGGGGAAAGATTTAAAAGAGACCTAAGGGGCAAAGTTTTCATGCAAAGGGTGGTGCTTATGGGGAATGAGTTGCCAGAGGAAGTGCTAGAAATGGTACAATTACAACATTTAAAGGCATCTGGATGGGTACATGAATAAGAAAGATTTAGAGGGATATGGGCCAAGTGCTGGTGAATGGGACTAGACTAATTTAGAATATCTGATCAGCATGGACAAGTTTGACTGAAGGGTCTGTTTCCATGTTGTACCTATGACCCTGTGACTCTCAACAAAAGGAAGCCAAAAGGTCAGAAAAATGTCCAGATCCTAAAGTCTCAGTCTTATCTGCATAAAACGTTTGGAACCACCAATGCAGGCACCCAGGCCTCGAGGATGTGATCACACTGGAGAGGATGCAGGCAAGAATCATCAGGATGTTGGACAGGGAGAGAAGTAAAAAAGGGGGAGGAGTTGCATTGTGGGTCATGGATAATATCAGGGCTGTGCTAAAGAAGGATACTATAGAAGGCTTGAGCAATGAGGCATTATGGGTAGAGCTGAAAAATAAAAGGGGTGCAGTTATATTGTTGTGGCTGTACCTAAGGCCTCCCAACAATGAGTGTGAGGTAGAACAACAAATAGGTAAACAGATCATGGAAAGATATCGAGGCAACAGAGTGCTGGTGATGGGAGGTTTTAATTTTCCTAAAATTGACTGAGATACACAGTGTCAGAGGTCTGGACTGGGCAGAGTTTGTAAGGAGCATCCAGGAAAGTTTTCTAAAGCAGTATGTCAATAGTCCAACTAGGGAAGGGACCATATTGGACCTGGTGTTGGGGAATGAGCCAGGCCATGTGGTAGATTTTGCAGTGGGGGATTTCTTTGGGAATAGTGATCACAATTCTGTAAGTTTTAATATACTCATAGACAAAGATGAGAGTGGTCCTAAGGGAAGAATACTAAACTGGACCAAGGCCAATTATATCAAAATTCAACAGGAGCTGGGAAATGTGGATTGGGGTCAGCTATTTGAACAGAAGTCCACATTTGATATCTGGGAGGCTTTCAAAGGTAGATTAAGGACAGTGCAGGATACACATGTCACTTTGAAAGCTAGGAATAGGAAAGGCAAGCTTCGTGAGTCATGGATGATAGGAGAAATTGTGCAGCTAGTCAAGAGGAAAAAGGAAGCGTACATAAGGTCCAGGCAGCTAAGAACAGAACAGACTTTCAAGGAATATCGAGAGAGTCGAACCAATCCTAAACGAGGAATCAAACGGGCTAAAAGGGGTCATGAAATAACTTTGGCAAGCAGAATAAAGGAGAATCCCACGGCCTTTTACTCATATGTATGAGGCAAGTGGATAACTAGAGAAAGGGTTGGTCCACTAAATGATAAGGAAAGAAGGTTGTGTGTCGAACCTGAGAAAATGTGTGAGATTTTCAATGCTTACTTTGAATCAATGTTCACTGAGGAGAGGGACATGATGAATGTTGAGATTATAGATAGAAATTTGTTTACTCTGGATCACGTTGACGTAAGGAGGGAGGATGTGTTGGGTAGGCTAAAGGATATTAAGGTAGACAAATTCCCAGGACCAGATGGGATCTATCCCAGACTGCTGAGGGTGGTGAGACAGGAAATAGCTGGGGCTCTGACAGATATCTTTATGGCATCCTTAAACACAGGTGAAGTGCCGGAGGACTGGAGAGTTGCTAATGTTGCCCCCCTGTTCAAGAAGGCTAGCTGGCATATTCGAGGTAACCACAGATCAGTGAGCCTGACACCAGTGGTGAGAAAGTTGCTGGAGAAGGTACTGAGGGATAGGATGGGCTTATTGGGAAACATGGTTTTGTATGGGGAAGATTATGCCTTACCAACTTAATAGAGTTCTTTGAGGAAGTGACCAAGTTGATAGATGAAGCAAGGCTGTAGATGTTACATGCATGGACTTTAGTAAGGCATTTGAAAATGTTCCCATGGTAAACTAATGGAGAAAGTGAAGTCACATGGTGTGCAGGGTGTTCTAGCTAGGTGCATAAAGAACTGATTGAGTAACAGGAGACAGAGAGTAGTAGTTGAAGGGAGTTTCTTGAAATAGAGAAAGGTGACCAGTGGTGTTCCATAAGGATCAGTGTTGGGGCCCACTGTTTGTGATATACATAAATGGTATGGAAGAGGGCATTGGTAGTCTGATCAGTAAGTTTGTAGATGACACAAAGATGGTGGAGTAGCAGAAAGCATAGGGGACAATCAAAGAATACAGGAGAATATAGATAGACTGGAGAGTTGGGCAGAGAAGTGGCAGACACAGTTGAATCCGGGCAAATGTGATGCATTTTGGAAGGTCTAATTCTGAAGTGAACTATACTGTAAACAGAAGAGCTTTGGGAAAAGTTAATAAGCGGAGAGATCTGGGAGTTCAGGTCCATTGTACCCTGAAGGTAACTGCACAGGTGGATAAGAAGGAATATGGTATGCTTGCCTTCATCGGATGGTATATTGAATATAAGAGCCGGCAGGTCATATTAAAGTTGTACAAGACTTTGGCTCAGCTGCAATTAGAATACTGTGTACAGTTCTAGCCGCCACATTACCAAAAGGATGAAGATGCTTTAGAGAAGGTGCAGAGAAGGTTTACGAGGATGTGGCCTGTTATAGGAGGTGCTAACTATCAAAAGAGGTTGAGTAGCTTAGAAATGTTTTCATTAGAGAAACAGAGATTGAAGGGGGACCTGATTGAGGTCTACAACATCATGAAGGGTATAGACAGGGTGGATAGAGATAAGCTTTTTTCCCAGGGTGAGGGATTCAATAACGAGAGGTCACATGTTCAAGATGAGAGAAAAGTTCAAGGAGGATACACGTGAAAAATACTTTATACAGAGGGTCACAGGTCCTTGATACACGTTGCCAGCAGAGGTTGTAGAGACAGGCATAATAGATTCATTTAAGGTGTGTCTGGACAGATGCATGAGTAGGTGGGGACCAGAGGGATACAGATCCTTAGAAATTGGGCGATAGGTTTAGACAGTGGCTTTGGATTGGCACAGGCTTGCAGGGCCGAAGGACCTGTTCCTGGGCTGTAAATTTTCTTTGTTCTTTATGCTCTTTGTGTTGCCTAAGCTAGACAGACTGGGGATGTTTTCCTGGTATGGAACTAGGAAGAACACTAAGGTGTAAAGGGAAGGCATGCACTTTGGTGGCATAGATAAAAAAGTCTGATATGTGACTATTACTTTCAGCACATATGCAATGTGTTTGTGAGGATACCTTGTGAAGGTACAAAGCATATCTTCACATAAACTTTACAGCCACAGATGAGACTCTGTTGTTCGAGATCTATACTGAAAGCTTACTGCACCATCTATACCCAGGGGCAGCAAAGCATACACATGACACTTTTATTTTTTATTTATTCACAGGATGTGGGTATCACTGATTAGAATAACATTTATTGCCCATTCCTCATTTCTCAGAAGGCATTGTGATGGGCCTGGCATCTGGCCAGACCTTGTAAAAATCTCAGATTTCCTCATTAAAGGACATTAGTGAACCAGATGGATTTTTAAATGACTATTATTAGTGGCTACATGATCACCATTAGGCCAGCTCTTTATTCAAGATTTTACGAAATTCAGATTTCATCATCCGCCATGGTGGGATTCAGGTGATTGACCCAGAACATTGGGTCTTGGAGTCTGGATTTCTCGTTAAGTGACCACAGAGAGAAATTGAGGCCAAAGCAATGTCTGATTTCAGGAAGGATTTGGAGAAACTACATGGGGTTTAAGGAATTGAAGGATATACAGGAAAAGCAGGAACAGGCTATTGGGTTGGCTGATCAGCTGTGATCATAATGAATGCTGGAGCAGACACAAAGGGCCGACTGTTCTCCTCCTGCTCCCATTTTCTGTTTTGACAGTTCTATGATTTTAACATTCTACCTCTATGCTTCACCTTGATGAGGGTCATGATGAGAATATTGGGTTATGTTGAGACCTCTGTTCCTCCTCAGTGAATATTGCTAATGTTTGGTGAAGGTATAACTATCAATGTATTGCTGTGCATAACATGGAAATGATCAGTGCTGTAGGATGGCCAGAGAATAAGCAGTATGCATGGCTGTATACCTGTGTCCTGCATAGTCCTATGACCAACATTCTTTGCCTCTAAAAGCTTTGTGATCAGTGTTTGCTGCTGTCCCCTCCTTCACAGGTTGTGTCTCTTGCCTTCCCTACTCTGACTGTGGTCATAGCCATTTCCTTCCCCATTGTGCACTTTCATTCTGCATCAGGATGGAAGGTGACATTGATTGCTCCTCTGCCAGTGTCTTCTAGTATCACCCTGAATGTGCTGGTCAGTTCCCAGGCATCAGCGTTCTCCTAATAGTAGCACATCACATTAACTGCGCCAGCTGCAATTCTCCCCAAATCCCCATCAAACCCATCTCCAGGTACCTCCACCTGCTAATGTTTCCCCCCAGACCCTGGTATTTCAGGTCATTCACTGCTTTGAAGCCAGAGTACTCCTAATCATGGATCATTTCCCACAATGACAAATCCCAATGATAACCTTCTCACGATGCTTACCAAATCCTTTTCTTTCAGATCCTGCTGCCACACCCTCCTTGATAATTGTACTGTACCCTTGCCCAGAACCTTCTGCCTAAACTGCCAATGCTTAGTCACATAACAACAGCTGCTCATGTCTTTGACCACCAGCCCCTTTCCCACATCCCCAATTCTGTGGACAGACCAGATAGACTGATCAGGGCTCACTGCTGTCCAACTAGATGTGTGTCCCTACGCTGAGGATTGCTTAGCAACAAGGCAAGGTGCCAGTTTTTTTTGCGACTTCACTAATTGCCATGGCAAAGCAAGGCAAGGATGCTTGGGTGTACAAGTATGTGCTAAGCGCGTGAGCATCTCTGAGGTGTAGCCTGGTTCAAGTTGTGAGCTGGGTGCCTGTTCCTGTGTGAAAATTGTCCCCAGCACAGCCTGTCAATGTTGCCTACCAATGTCCCGGTTAGCTACAGAAGTACGCAATTCTGTACTTCCAGAACATACTGTCACTCAATAATAGATCAATAGATAGTCATGATGGGTTGGAAGATGGCATTGTTTATTTGTTAGATTTGTGGGCAGTTGGTGCCTTTTGCTTATGTTAGTATTGAGTGCCCAGCAGGGAGCAAGCATTCTGCCTAACATCTGTTCTTATCTAGTCTAAGTAAATCTAAAATTAATTTTACTTGCTGTGATAGTTTCATCAATTTATTCACTATTAAAAAGTGCATTATATAATGTTAGATAAATGCTCTTGCAAGTTATTTTTAATTGACCACTGTTTATATTAATTAGTAGTGATTATTTATTGGTGGCTTCTTTCTCTGGTGTGCAGTATTTGTGATAGTTTAACATTGGGCTGTTGTAATGTGCTTTCAAAGTTTGAACAGACTGCTTTTGTAAACAATAATAACTTTTCACAACAACTGTTTTCTTCAGTGACAGAGTTTTTGTGAAACAACAGTATATCTTTTTCAATGAATATAAATATAAAATTCATTGACAATTTATATATGAAATCTTCTTTATATAGGCAGCAATCAAACTGTATATCATTAATTCATGAAATCCTCATGCTCAAGATCAGCTGCATGCTTGAGATGTTTCTTCACTGACATAACTCCACAGAGGCCAGTACCCGTCACCAAGTCCTGCGTTATTTGTATGTGGAAAGTCCTTGACACTGATGCAACCTCCTCAGAGCCAGCTCTCAGAGTGAACAGAACGTCTGACACTCCTGTTTATTTTTTTCTTTTATTTTTGTTCTTTTTTTTCTTTCATTACCCCACACTACCGTCTAACTGTAGTAGTGCTTATTTTTCCCCTAGCACCCATGTTGTGTGTGTGCAGATGTGAGACACAGTGGGAGACACAAGGTGCATGAATCTTTATTCAGTTTCCACCACCAGGAAGAAAGGAAACACCCGAGTGGCCAGTGACAAGCAGTGCCCTTTGCATCAAAGGGCAATGCTGTGTGATCAAACAGTGAAGGGGAGGGCAGGGACTAAATCAAAATAGAATTGGAGAGTGAAATAATGCACTCCACTCCCTGTGGTGTTTACCTATCCCTGAACAACTCCAGGGTGTTGGTGGACACCGCTTGCTCCATCTCCAGAGACAGCCGGGCTCTAACATAACCGCGGAATAGGGACAGGCAGTCAGCCCAAACGACCCCCTTCATGGCCCGCTGCCTGGACCTGTTTATGGCCAATTTGGCCAGGCCCAGGAGCAGACCCACAAGGAGGTCTTCAGTCCTGCCCTCCCCCCTCCGCACCGGGTGTCTGAAGATCGGGAAAGTGGGACTGAAGTCCAACCAAAAACAGAGAAGGAGGTTTTTGAGGAAATCAAAAAGGGAGACACTCCTGTTTATATCTGTCAGCCAGAGCTCCCTGATTGGACAAGGTTAACAGCCTCAGTTCTCAATCAGGGAACTTATGTTCATTACTCTCCATCTGGCTGATCTCATTACAATCACCATGTTTACAATTTTCATATCTCAGACCATATCGGAAAATGTTTCATTTCCCATCAAAGCTCTATGATTTCTATAGAGGGTCACAAGTGTCACTAATGACTTCCTTCAATCTGTCTGGCTGGAAAACCTGAAAGTAAAATATAACCACAAAGGATAAATGCAAAATGTCTAGTTCTCTGATTTCTACGGTCTAACATCTTTTTCAATTTACATTTTCTTGGTTTCCTGCATACTGTTCAGAACTGGAGGTAATGTTCATCTACTTCTAAATCTCTTTGCAAATAGTATCATATGTTTGCTTTGTTAAGGCCTTCAGCCATATCTTGCTCTACTCCGTCAATACTGTCAGACCACTGGATTTGCAGAGGAGCTTCTTCAAAGCTGTGAAGATGTGGAGCATTTTTTCTTGTGGGTGGGATCTTCTCTTTTCTAAGAGCATGATTCCTTCTGTTGCATGCATAGAAGTGAGGTTGAGATGCTGGATATTTATGTGTACATATAATAACAGCGATGTATCTCAGCTATGGCATGTGAGCTATGTCTAAAGGATTTACAAGTAACTGCAAAAATGGTTTTATACTGTGGCCTCTGCTATCTTTGTGGTGTGATTGTCTTTTTTGAGTAAATTTCCAATGATTAGTTGTTTCTATCTCGGCTGAACCTAGCTCCTTTGAAACTTATTTGATTAGATTAGATTATTCACAGTATGGAAACTGGCCCTTCGGCCCTACAAGTCCACACTGACCCTCCAAAGAGTAACCCACCCAGACCCATTCTCTCAACTAATGCACCTAACACTATGGGCAATTTAGCATGGCTAATTCACCTGACCTGCACATCTTTGGACTGTGGGAGGAAACCGGAGTACCTGGAGGAAACCCACGCAGAAACGGGTAGATTGTGCAAACTCCACACAGACTCCACTCCGAGGTGGCAACTGAACCTGGGTCCCTGGCGCTGTGAGGCAACAGTGCTAACCACCGAGCCATCATGCTGCCATAAATGTGGAATGCCTACCATTCATATAGTTCAGCCTTTTCATATTATACCATTCTCTTCTGTGAAATATACCATTCAGTCAATGTCTGATAAGAGAAACCAGAAAGCTTTCCTGCCTTTGACTTTGCAAAAATAAATCACGGCTACTTTTATATGCAGCTGCAGCCCTTTCCTCACTTCCTCCAGCCCTCTCCCAAGTGAGTAGGAGTAAAGTGTACACTTGTGACCCATCTGGGGTGGCTACTTATGGAAACATCTGAACACTCAGCTTCTAATGTATCAGTCTCAAATGCCAGGATTAGGAAATTGAGCTGCTAATTTGCATTGTGTGTGAATTTAAAATGAAGACTTCAAATATTGAATGAGAGTGAATTTGTTTTCAGCAGGCAGCTGGCAGGAAATACATGCGAAACACAGAGGAAAAGGTGTATGAGCACGTTACTTCACATCCCAATTCCCACAGGCATGGCTTTTACTGTACTTTTGCCAGCAGGAAATTTGGCTGTTTTGAACCTGCACCCACTAGGAAGTGATTGGAAATCACTCATGTTTTTTTTTAACACATTAAACATTTGGGCCAGCAGAGGAAAGACTCCTACTCAATACGTCTGGATGAGATTCAGACCCAGACCCAGAGCCAAAACAATGCTGTTGCCAAGCAACAACGTGGGCAGAAAGGGAGATGAGGTCCTGGAAAAGGAATGTACGGAGTGAGGTACGAAGTTGAAAAGCAGGACCTTAAGGGTGAAATATTTGACTGAAGAGCTCGGTTAGGTGGGGGAAGTCTTCAGGTATGTGGATCTTTGGGATGTCTCCCAAGGCAGCTGGGACTTGGACAAGAAAGACAGGTTGCACCAGTATACAGGCAGGGAGGTTTGCTAGTGCCACAGGGGAGGGTTTATACCAGCGTTGCAAAGGCTGGGAACCCAAGCAGGAGATCAGTGAGGAAGCATCAAAGACTACGGCCAGTAAGACTAAGAGGTGGAACAGACAGGGAGAAGCTACTAAACACAGCAGGACTGGCGGTCTGAGTGCATTTGTTTTAATGCAAGGCATATGATTGGTAAAGCAGACAAATTTAAGATCTAGGATTAATGTATGTAACTATGATTTTGTAACTATTACAGAGACTTGGGAGAGGGACAAGTCTGGTAGCTTAATATTCCATTATTTAGATGTTGCAGGTAAGACAGAGAGGGATGTAAAGGAAGCGGGGAAATTACATTATTGATAAGGGAGGATATCACAGTGTACCTCGGGAGGACATGTTGGACGGCGCATCCAGTGAGGCCATATGGGTAGAGATCAGGAATAGGAAGGGTGCAATCACTTTGACGTTGTACTGCAGGTCTTCTAACAGCCAGCAGGTGATAGAAGAATAGTCGTGTGGACAGATTATGGAAAAATGTATATTGACTGAGACTCGCTTCATGCTACGGCTTGGATTAGGTATATTTGTTAGGTGAGTCCAGGTTGTTTTTTTTTGAAACAATATGTAAATACTCCAACAGTGGAAGGGGCCATAATGGACCTGGTATTGGGAAATTAACCCAGTCAGGTGATTGAAATATCAGTGGAGGAGCATCTCAGGAACAGTGACCGTAATTCTGTAACTTTTAAGTTACTTACGAAAAGAATAAAAAATAGTCCTCAGATCCAAGGACTAAACTGGGGCAAGGCTAACTACCACAGAGTCAAGATTATCCCCAGCCCAAAGCGAGGGATATCAAATCAATTACAACACCCAGGTCACTATGGTTTTGTGGTTCCTTTGGAAATACCATATCAGATTGTTCATGTCTGTCATTGAAGTCCATTTAAAAGAAATACAATACTTCAAGAAGTTCAGCATTAATGTCTTTTGTGAAATTTGGACACAATGATAGTATGCAAAATGTTTGATGATTATTCAGATCACATTACTTAAAAGTTCAAAGTAAGACTTCTCTGATTGCTTTGCAACATTGTCCAATGCTGTAAAATCTAGAATATCCTCAAAGTGCAGCTGTTTGCTGGGGTTTTTTTCTGTCCAGTTCCTTCATCGTAGATCCTCTTAGGCTTTACTCCGATGATTGGCTGTGTTTAATTTTGCTAGATATTATTGTAACATCTTAAAGAAAAATACCGAGTGTATATAATTTTATGCTCAAAGTTTTAAGTTAAATTTGAATGTCCGTGACATACTGAACATGGACTAAAGACTTTTAGTACACAGAAGAAAACAGATCAATGTCTGCTTTATTTCTAATACTCGTACAGAGACTAGATTTCATTTCCACTAGATGTTGTTACTACCATGTCACAATTCCCTCAGGGAGCACACTGGAAAACAAGCCCTAATGTTTGAGGAGACATCACAAATTTGAAAATCTAATTAAACCACTGAATTATCCATTTTATCAGATTGTCTAACTCAGGTTACAATGGGATATGAACAGTTGTAATATTTCATAAAACTTCGAGTTTCACTGTTCCTGTGCTTTGAGGCAGTCTGCAGCATCATTCCTTGGCCATTAAGAAGGCTCAATGGCAAGGGTCAGTGATGAAATGGAGCAGAAGTAACAGTGTATGTACATGACATTGGATCACTCCAACATCTCTGTCCCTTCCACCATTGCTGACTATATGGCTGGCTATGTGCGCAGGAGTGTAAACATCAGGGATTCCCTGAGCAGGAACTGTGCCTTGAAAATGGAATCAAAATGGCCAGTATTACAGAATGCATGGGAGATTTTGGAGGAATGATCCCCAAAATAGAAGAATTGTCTTATGAGCAAAGATTAAACAGTTTGGGATTCTACTCCATATAATTTAGAAGAATAAGACGTAATCCCACTGAAACATATCAAATTCTTAAGGTGCTTAAAGGGTAAATGTTGAGAGGATGTTTCCCTTCACAGGAGAGTCCAGGACCAGAGTCTCAGAATAAAGGGATGCCAACTTAAGACTGAGGTGAGGAGGAATTTGTTCTCTCAGAGGTTTGTCAGTCTTTGAATTCCTTGTGTTGTGAGGGCAAAGTCCTTGTGTATATTAACGGCTGAGATAGAAGCTTGATCAGTCGGAGAATCAATGGTTGTTTGGAAAGGGCAGGGAAGTGGTTGTGAGGAACGTCGGATCCGCCGTGATCTTATTGAATGGTAGAACAGTCTCAAAGAGCTGAAAACTCCTGTTCCCATTTCATATGGTCTTATTGGTAAGCACATTGCACTCCTGTCTGGCCAGCATGTCACTTGTTGGAAAATAATGCTATTCTTGTGTAAGCCAGGTGGCTGGTTGCATATACGGCCCTCTTCCTCACACATCGCCTCCACTTACCGAACCCATTGCAAATCCCTTCACAGTGTTTCTCCCCAACATTGCACGTTGTCTATATGCTTCACAATTGGAACGACAGTTGTTAGTCCTCTTTGAAGCATACTATTAATGAGCTGCTGACACTCCCAGGGTCAGGCTGCCATTTTTTTTAGATGCCCAGTCCATTAAACTCACAGGTTTGGCACTTCTCCAGGCCATCATCCAAACCATGTACATGCAACTGAACCTGCCTACCAGTGCCCTCTTCCCCTTAAATCCAGAAAGGGAGGTGGCAGGATGACTGTGACCCAACCCCCTCAAGTGACCTAAGCTGGCAGTGCAGCCCTGGCTGGTAGACATGCATGTACGCCCCTTACGGTGACAGTCTTTTCCCGGACTGGATTCCTGACCATTGCCGAAATCCAGGATTGGTGCCCTTTATAAAGCAGCCTAGACTCCTCATTGAGAGATGGGTGCCCCCATAGACTTTGCTGCAGACTACTGTCTTAGACTTCCACATGTTGCTAACTGCAGATACTGTGTGTTTGGTGTGAGTACTGAGGCCATGTGTTGAGATGTAAAACTGATGTAGCACACAGGTATTTGATAACATGGACGCGCCCTCAACTGAGGACCACTGTACAGTACAGCCGCCTACCTGGTTGTCTGCTTGCATCAATTGTCAATGCATGGCATGGCAGGACATCCATGCTGCATGCAATTCTGGTCTCCCTCCTATGGGAAGGAAGTTGTGAAACTTGAAAGGGTTCAGCAAAGAATTACAAGGATGTAGCCAGGGTTGGAGAGTTTGAGCTACAGGGAGAGGCTGAATAAGCTGGGGCTGTTTTCCCTCGAGTGTCAGAGGCTGAGAGATGACCTAATAGAGGCTTATAACACCATGAGAGGCATTGATAGGATAAATAGACAAAGTCTTTTTCCTTGGGATGTGCAAACCCAAAACTAGAGGACATAGGTTTAGGGTGAGAGGGGAAAGATATAAAAGGGACTTACAAGACAACTTTTTCACTCTGAGAGTGGTGCATGTATGGAATGAGCTGCCAGAGGAAGTGGTGGAGGCTGGTACAATTGCAGCATGTAAAAGGCATCTGGATGGGTATATGAATAGGAAGGGTTTGGAGGAGTATTGTCCAAGTGTTGGCAAATAGGACTCGATTAGGTTGGGATAGCTGGTTGGCATGGTTGGATCGAAGGGTCTGTTTCCGTGCTGTGTATCTCTATAACTCTATGCTGGTAGGCACTGGGTGAATTTGCACTGAGAAAGGAAGGGAGCAGACCTGGTAAATAAGCAGAAGCTATGTCAAACGTTTCAGCCAATGCATGGAGATCACTCATGGTGACAGAGTGTTCACCTCGACAAGTCTGCCCTTGCAGGACACAATGCCAGTGCATTGGAGAATGCCAAGATGGTGGCAATGTCTCACTGAAAGTGGAGTACCAATGTCCATGATGGAAGGGTGTTTGCTGCTGGTGGATCATGCTCTGCTCCTGGAGTAAGCAATGAGTTGAACCCATCAAGATCTAACTGTGGCTTCCATGGCAAGTTTTTTTTTTGAAAATGTTTTTCAATAGAATCCCTATAGTGTGGAAACAGGCCATTTGGCCCAATATCTCTTAACTGACCTCTGGTCAATTAGGGATGGGCAGTAAATGCTGGCCTAGCCAGTGAAGTCCTTATCCCATGAATGAATTTTAAAAACCCGATGCTCCAAAGAGCATCCACCCAAACATATCCCATCTCATCCCTGTAAGCCTACATTTCCCATGGTTAATCCACTTAGCCTACACATCCTTGGACACTATGGGCAATTTAGCTTGGCCAATCCATCTAACCTGTACATCTTCAGACAACAACATCCAGAGGAAACCCACACAGACATAGGGAGAATGTGCAAACTCCACATGGACCTCACCCGAGGCTGGAACTTAACCCGGTCTCTGGCACTGTGAGGCAGCAGTGCTGACCACTGAGCCACTATACCTGAGCCACGCCTTAAAATCTAGTCTGTATCGTCAAGTTTGGTAAGATCATAACTTGTGGAGAGCTGGGCTGTTAACAAGCTGTTTAACAAACAATAATAGTCATCAAATTGGAATTCAGTGCTGCCTAGTGAGATTCTTGCCACACCACTTGAGTCAAGCACTCATTCTCACACTCATCACTTCATAACCCACACCATTCAGAGTCTGTGCAGATTGTGCACTTTGTGTGTTTTTAGCACAAAGGGTTAGCTTGCTTAACTAACCAGTTGATAAGGACTGTCATAGCAAGTTTACTGTGGTATGGCATTTAGCAATAAGCTGGGAAAATAGCTCTGGAATGGAGTAAGGAAGAACGGGCATTTGTGGTCAGTAATCAATCTTCTGGTGCAGTTATAGTTGGTCAACTTCCTACCTGGCAGCCAATAGTTGACCACAACACTCTTTATCCAGAGTATATCATGGATGGGGTCAGGAGTCAGTGGATCTTGCATTTGCAGGCTGGCCTCTTGCATCTTACTGAAAAATGTAAAACTGATGGCCACATTAGTGTTTGTGCAGCTACATTCACAGTGAAATGTCAATTGCAGCTTGCTGGGTGTGTTCTGAGAATTAACACTGGAAATCAATGTGTTATGCAGCAGAAGAGTAGTGCTATGGTCACAGCTAAAATTGTAAAATCCCCCAACTTAGAGAATCAGTTTCAATTCATTGTTATAAAGATGCTGACTTTATTTTAAAAAGGCATTACTGATGACATAGATATTGCCAGCTTTTCAGCACCTTCTGCTGGTACGTTTAACCACTGTCCTGAGAGTATACCCTGCCCAGTGCTCTTACATCGTCTCATTTTTGCTGGTATAATTGTCTTTCCAAACCTTTTTAGACCTGGCACCTGAGAAATCTAGTGGGTGATGTAAAATTGTACATGATTTGGGTTGCTACCAAAGCCATTGGATTATTCAATCTGAAATTAGTTGTTAAAATTTACAGTTTAGGTCATTTGAAAATACCACTGTCAGTCTTTATAAAACCTATGCTGTCCTTATTGAATTGATGTTTTATTGTCATTTGTACTCAAGTACGAAAATACAGGATTACAAATGGAAGTGTATAATGTCACCATTAAAGGTGTTATCTTAGGTATAATACTACTGAGGTATGGAATCTTAAGAACAAGGCAAAAGCAACATTAAAAGTTAAACATTGCAGTAATGATAGTATAGTGTAAAAAATATGAAAAAAGGCTAAAAGTTACACATTGCAGATCCTTTTAGTTTGAAATGGAAAATAAAGAAATAAAGCTGAAAGTTCAAACATTAGTCTCTTTCTTAAGTACTTAGCTATGGTGAGATTGCACTTTGAGGAATCACCTTGAGACTGATAGTCTACACTGGGCTGAAAGACTGCCATGCCTGCTTATTCATCCTACGTAAAGCCATTTTCTAAAATATATGCCATAACCCAGTGATATGTGTCCATGATTTTCATAATACCATAGTGCTGTTTATCAACTGATTTTAACCATTGCTAGAATCATGAAGGGGGCAATGGCCTCATGGTGTTATCAAAACAGCAGGTCAGGCAGCATCCGAGGAGCAGGAAAATCGACGTTTCGGGCAAACACACTTCATCAGGAATCCAGAAATTCAGCTCATGCTCTGGTGAGCTTGGTTCAAATACTGCCATGGCAGATGGTGGAATTTGTATTCAATAGAGAATCATCTGAAACTAAAGGTCTTTTGATGACCATAAAACCATTGCTGATTGCTGGGGATAAGCCCATCAGGTTCACTAATGCCATTTAGGGAAGGGAATCTGGTTGGGTTGACATGTAACTCCATCAATGTGGTTGACTCTTAATTGCCCTCTGGGCATTAAATGCTGGCCTGGCCTGAGACACCTACATCCCATGAAAGAGTAAAGTCAAGCTCAAGAGACTCATACTTCCCCATTGTTTCATTCAAGCTTGTTCTCTTCGCTGTAGTTCCTGAACCAATCTTGTGAATAGCACTTGAATAGCTTGTGTCTAAGCTTTTGAACAATTCATCAGACTGTATGAATAAGAGTTATTTGAGGTAGGAAACAAATGAGCTGTTTGCTCTAATAAGTGGAATATTATATGCTGCTGCTTTGCAGTTGTGGCATTGGAATATTTACTGCTTTATAACATCTCTCCCTGAATCATTACACATCATAGTTTGGATTTATCTAATTTTTAAAAAAAAATTATCCTTGTTTAATTGTTTTACACTCAGTTTGTCAAGAATACAATTTAAACTTATGTAACTGAGAATACAAATAGCAAATTGGTCCTAGGTTTTGCCATCAGAAGATCCAATAGACATCTGTCCTTGTTACAACTTTTCAGTTAAACAAAAAGCAAGTTTTATTTTAAAAAAATGAACACCAAAGGAGATTCCATCTCAAGCAATTCTTAGCTCTTTCTCTTCCTGAAAGCTTTGTGTGTATAAATAAAAATAATACCATCTGTGGTCAGGACTTAATGAGCAGGATGTGGAAAGGTTTATATTGTGTAAAATGGTTTGTTTTTATTATTAGGAGCCCTGGCCTGAAATTTGTGGTGAGGAATTATGTACACTGCACCCCACCACTCACATACAATCTGGTATGGTAATTAGATAGCTAACCTGATGTCATTCTGCCCGTTTCCTGTAATACAGTAGTCAGGCAAGCTCTGAAATCAGCAGCTGCCCTGTTACTTGTCCATTAAAGCAAAGCTGTAGGAAATCTCCCACGTATAAAAGAACACAGAAAAAACCAGAGAAACTCAACTGTTTCTGGGGAAACTGCAGTTCTGATGAGGAATAAGATCAGACTCAAAGCATTAACTGCGTTTATCTCTCCAGAGATGCTGCCAGATCTGTTAATCTCTCTAGAATGTTCCTTGCCTGTTTCAGATTTCCAGCATCTGTAGTATTTTGCTCCAACATTGAATGAGACATTAGGATAAGTAGAATTGTGTCCTGTCTGCAGTCCACATGCACACTTATGGTTCAAGTTACACAGAATGCCTTATTGTGTGTAAGTAGTGACGACCCAACAAAAATATGCAGTGGAAGTAGATCATCACATCAATAAGCATGATACATCAAGAACAACTGTAGCAGAGTCTTTAAGTGCTATTTACAGTTTATTTGAAATACCCAGTGATAATCTCAGAATGCCATCCATAATTTATGTGTAAGCCATTCAACAACATATATAAGAACAGTGATTGTTTTTTAATTCTAAAGAGCAGACAACTAATGATATACTGCAATGCTACGCCTTCACCTTTTTGTGCAAACATTCCATCAAAGGCAGGACTCATGTTTAGCTGACTTATGCTAATGGATCAACTGAGTTTTCATCAATCTGAACCTCGAGAAGCCAAAGAAGAACTTATGGATAAAGACAGGAGAATGAACACAGGCATGACAAGAGCGCAGGTTAAGTATTGCCACGTCTAAAGATAGAGCTGTGGATTCAATTGCAGCACCCATTTGAAGGTACATCATAAACAATCAAAGTGGCAAAGATCTGCCCAAACCTGAACTGTATGAGGTTATAATACTAAATGAAATAACTATAAGATGAAATATAGGACAAATCAGGGAAGTACCAACTCATTAACTACCAGTAATCCATTCGATCCATTGCTTCAAAGGACAAGATCCAAAACAACATCCAAAGATGGTACTCAACAACGTCAGACTAATATTACAGTCACTAAGTTGACAAATGTAACCAGGACATCACTGCACTTCAGGGAGTTATAACTCTCTCAGTTTCTTAGCTCATAACTCTGTAAGATGCAGACAATTATTTCCATGACTTGCAGATTGTTATTTCTATTTGTAAGTGTGAATCATTTATTTTAAAAAGGAAGGTGTTTCAAAATGCGCTTTTGGTGGATATGGTTTTGATTTCTCTGTGCATGGGGAATGATGCAATATACCATGAATTTGGGATGTGGTTTCAGTTTGTACTAAGCACTACTCAGACACGTGCATAAGTGCTTTAATGTCTAATACTTCTACACACTTCTCCAATCTAGAATAAATGTGATTAGTGCTTTGGCTGCTGTCTCCATTGACTATGCTGCTCCTATGGATTCGCGTTTGCATTTTGCATGTTTATGGTTTTGTCTATCATGGAGTCTGGATGTTGGATATGGATTCTGCACTCTTGAGACAGCTCCACTTGTAACTAGAGTACTTCTCCTCTGAGTCTGCTGCATCCCTATCCCTTACAATTTTAAGAGTAGCTTTTGTATGACAGTGGCTCTTATCTTCTTTTTTAGCTAAGTACAAGTTGTGTTGAGACTTTGGAGGGTTTGTTACCAGAAGACTGGGCATTCTTTCATCAGTTCTTAAAGAACTCGCCTCATCAATTACCTACCCCAACCTGATGGATTCTCTCATGTCCAATTTCCACCCCATCTTACTATTCGCTATTCACAGAACAGTTTGCTACTCAACAGATATCACAGATTTCACCTTGCTCTTGCGCCATCTTTGAAACCTGCTGTGCACTCAGTCAAGCACAGCTAGTCCATAACTGCCCTGCAGAGTTGCTGACATTTGGCCCATCCAAGGAGAAATTTGCATCCTGCTTTGTGGCAGGATCCTGGAGGTCCAGCTGGATAACATGGTATAGACATGGAACTTGCTCCCCCTCCAGGACCAGTAATGGAGGCCATGACACCAGACCATTCCACCTCATCTGAGGTTGCCACATATTGCAAATTAAAGCATTTATAGCTATCTGGAGGAACGTCAATCACTGTAGGAGCAAGGTCAATGCCACTATTTTCTCTCCGACACCTCACACTCACTATCTCTCCTACTGTACCAAACTACCATCAAATCTCGCACTCTACCATGCTCAGTATTGCCTTAGGATCTTTTGTCTCTGACTCTCGCCCACCCCAACCCCCGACACCATTAACTCTACATGTCCTCTGTCCTTCCTCCTCACATGCTCAGGTCACCTCCTGACTTGCAACAGTAACAGTTGTGCCACTCTTTTTTATCTCCTGCAATTCCATTTCTGTCTCATCAAGAAATAAGCAGCCCCCAAAGAAGCAGAAAGAGTCAAGATGGGAGGTATACTGTCTGTCACTTGGCTGATCAACCCTTATGAGGAGTGTGTCCTGACTCTGACTGCTTTGAGCAAATACTTGACTTTTATCAGAGGCTGTCCTTGACTTAATGTACTGGAAACCGGTGAGCAAAACTATCCCCCATACTTTCACTGAAGCCTCCTGACAGCCATGAGTCTGCATCTGTCCTTAGTGGTAAGGTAAGGCAGCAGTGATTTGAGCCTGGCATCTGTGGTTGTAGGGACAAAGCACAAAAGGAAAGGCAAGACAATGCAAAGAAGGGGTTTTTGGGCATCCAGGTAGACTCAAATTGAGTAAGCACATTGAGAGAAAGCAAAGAGCCCAGCGATGACACTTAGTCCACTATGTGAGCTAAGTGTGCGTCCGTGACCGTACAATGTCTTTGCTGCAGCATTGCAATAATGGTTGATGGTGCAGTCTGAGGTGCAGCATTGAAGTGCAGAAGCATCCAACAAGTGTATTGGAGGTGTGCCATGTTGGTTCTCAGAGGCTCACACATATCAAATTCTCAGTTCCATTGACATTGCGTGTTTGTGGCCAGTGCCCATGGAGCATTGCTTGAGATGTTTGTGCTTGATTTTCAACATGGAGGTCATTCAGAACTAGCGATAGAACATAGAACATAGAAGGATACAGCGCAGTACAGGCCCTTCGGCCCTCGATGTTGCGCCGACCGAATCCTACCTAACCTATACTAGCCCAATAACTTCCAAATGCCTATCCAATGCCCGCTTAAATGACCATAAAGAAGGAGAGTTCACCACTGATACGGGCAGGGCATTCCATGAACTCACAACCCGCTGTGTGAAGAATCTACCCCTAACATCTGTCCTATACCTACCACCCCTTAATTTAAAGCTATGTCCCCTAGTAACACCTGACTCCATTAGCGGTAAAAGGTTCTTAGTATCTACCCTATCTAAACCCCTAATCATCTTATACACTTCTATCAGATCTCCCCTAAACCTTCTCTTCTCCAATGAGAACAGCCCCAAGTGCCTCAGCCTTTCCTCATAAGATTTTCCTACCATTCCAGGCAACATCCTGGTAAACCTCCTCTGCACTCGTTCTAAAGCTTCCACATCCTTCCTATAGTATGGCGACCAAAACTGCACACAATACTCCAGATGAGGCCTCACCAGAGTCTTATACAACTGCAACATGACCTCAGGACTCTGGAACTCAATTCCTCTGCCAATAAAGCCCAGTACACCATATGCCTTCCTCACAGCACTATTTACCTGGGTGGCAACTTTCAGAGATCTGTGTACATGGACACCAAGATCCCTCTGCTCATCCACACTACCAAGTAGCCTACCATTGATGAGGTGAATCAGCCAAGTATCAGTTTTCCCAGCTTCGAGCTTGTTTGTTATGTTTGTTAAGATAAGAAGATTAACACTGCTGAGGCAAGTTGGGCTGTTATCAAGATATGTGACAAAATATAATCAATTTCAATTAAATAAGGCACTGCTGCCTAGTGAGAATCTCAGCATGGTGTTGTGAGAAACATAAAAGGTGGCACAAATTACTCTCGGAGCGTTGAGATAGGTCTATCGACAGCACAATAGCAATCACATATTTAAAACAGTATTTTCCTATTCATTTCCAGACATCACTTTCTGACTACAGCTAGGAGGTCTGTACTCAACTCCCATCAGGGTCCTTTTTCCTTTGCAGTTCCTCGACTCTACCCATACAGATTCTATGCCTTCTGATTGTATTTCATTTCTTGCTGTCAATTTTATTTAGTTATTTAGTGGGTGGCACGGTGGCACAGTGGTTAGCGCTACTGCCTCACAGCGCCTGAGATCCGGGTTCAATTCCCGACTCAGGTGACTGACTGTGTGGAGTTTGCACGTTCTCCCCGTGTCTGCGTGGGTTTGCTCCGGTTTCCTCCCACAGTCCAAAGATGTGCGGGTCAGGTGAATTGGCCATGCTAAATTGCCTGTAGTGTTAGGGGTGGGTTGGTGTGGACTTGTTGGGCCGAAGGGCCTGTTTCCACACTGTAAGTAATCTAATCTAATCTTTTACTAACAAGGCAACCCTAAACCCTCTGCCCATCTGCCTGCCATTGCAATAGGATAAACATTCTTAGATATTTAGTTCCCAGCCCTGATTTCCTTGCAGCCATGTCTCTGTGATATCCACAACATTGTATCTGCCAACTTCAACCTACACTATGAGCTCACTTACCTTATTTTGTCTACTATGTGCACTTAAGTACAATACCCTCAGTCCTGCTTTGACTGCCTCCTTCTCATAATTATACTGTTCTGTCTGAAATTAGATTCCTGAAAATTTTTATAGTCTCTGTCCTCTTACTGGTGTTAGCATTAGAAATCTTAGGAATATACCCAGAGATATGTACCAGTGGGCAGTGGCATGGGGGGCTTGATCAGTTTATATGTGAATAGGTAATTGGTCTAGGAAAGAGGGTATCAGACCTTTGGCACATTAGAACTGATTCTTGGACAGGTTGGATCTGTACAAACTAGATAGGTTTAGCAGGACTGGCATTCGTACAGTTGCAAGGAGACTTGCGAGGGAGGCTTTAATCTAGTTTGTCAGGGCAATGGAAAACCGAATGGTAACTCAATTTGAAGGAAGTAGAGCTGGTAACAGGAAATAGAAACGTGAAATTAGTAAGTGGACAAAATGAATTTGAACATCAATTAATCTGGAGAGTAATGTCAAGACGGGGAGAAAGTGAGGTCTGCAGATGCTGGAGATCAGAGCTGAAAATGTGTTGCTGGAAAAGCGCAGCAGGTCAGGCAGCATCCAAGGAACAGGAAATTCGATGTTTCGGGCATAAGCGCTTCATCAGGAATGAGGAAAGTGTGTCCAGCAGGCTAAGATAAAAGGTAGGGAGGAGGGACTTGGGGGAGGGGCGATGGAGATGTGATAGGTGGAAGGAGGTCATGGTGAGGGTGATAGGCCGGAGTGGGGTGGGGGCGGAGAGGTCAGGAAGAAGATTGCAGGTTAGGAAGGCGGTGCTGAGTTCTAGGGATTCGACTGAGACAAGGTGGGGAGAGGGGAAATGTGGAAACTGGAGAAATCTGAGTTCATCCCTTGTGGTTGGAGGGTTCCCAGGCGGAAGATGAGGCGCTCTTCCTCCAACCGTCGTGTTGTTATGGTCTGGCGATGGAGGAGTCCGAGGACCTGCATGTCCTTGGTGGAGTGGGAGGGGGAGTTAAAGTATTGAGCCACGGGGTGGTTGGGTTGGTTGGTCCGGGTGTCCCAGAGGTGTTCTCTGAAACGTTCCGCAAGTAGGCGGCCTGTCTCCCCAATATAGAGGAGGCCACATCGGGTGCAGCGGATGCAATAGATGATGTGTGTGGAGGTGCAAGTGAATTTGTGGTGGATATGGAAGGATCCCTTGGGACCTTGGAGAGAAGTAAGGGAGGAGGTGTCAAGGTGTAAGGGAGTAATGTCAAGACGGCAAAGTTAAAAGGTCTCTACTTGAATGCACATAGCATTCACAATGAATTGGATAATTTAAACATTCAAATAGAGGTCAATGAGTATGATCAGATCTATTAACCTTTTATAAGGAAACACCCTTGGACAAGATAAAGAGAGGTAAATTGACCTTGGATAATAACGAGCTGAGTGGGCACAGTCAGCATGAACCTGTGTACTGTAAATCATGTTTGACAAGCATTTTGGGTTTCTTCAGGATGTTACCAGCAGAATTGAGAAAAGGGAGTTGATGGATGTAGTGTTCTTTGATTTTCAAAAAGCGTTTGATCAAGTCACCCACAGGAATTTGGTTAGCAAAATGAAAGCATATGGGAAAGGATGTAACATACAGGTAGCTCTCCGATAATGCGATAGTTGCATTCTTGTACAACCCGGCATTATAGAAAAATTGCACTTTAGTTTTGGTGTTACAGCCAACTCACATTTTAAAAGTTTGTATTTTAAAAACAATGTCCCTATTTCGGCAATGGCATTGCAACAAATTCATGTTAACACAACATGTGTTATAGCAGAGTGATCTGTACTGACATGGATTAAGGATGCCTAACAGAGAGAAGACGGAGAGTAGGAATACATGGGCCATTCTCCCATTGGCTGGATGTGGGGTGCTGCAAGGATTGGTACTTTGGCCTCAGCTGTTGATGATGTATATCATTGATTTAGTGGTGGAGCCCCAATGTGATATTTCCAAGTTTATGGATGACACAAAGCTAGTTGCGAATGCATGCTGCGAAGACGATATGAAACAGCCCCTTGAAAATTTGGACAGATTTAGTGAGTGGAGAATATGGTAGATGGTGTCTAATGAGGAAAATGGGAGATGATCCATTTTGAGAGCAAGAACAGCTATACAGAGTATTGCTCAAAAAGTAAGGAGTTAGAAAATACACAAAGGGACCTAGGTGTTCTCATCAGCAATTAGTTAAAGATTAAAATGCGGGTACAGCAGGAAATCGGGAAGACTAATGGAATGTTATCGTTTATCACAAAAGGATTTGAGTACAGGAGTAGTAAAGACTTGCTTCAGTTGTAGAAGCTTGATTAGACTATAGAACCTGGAATATCATATGCAATTTTGGTTCCTTACTACAGGAAGGATATTATTGCCATTGAGGGAGTGCAATGAAGATTCACCAGACTTGTTTTCAGGGTGGCAGAACAATGATATGAAGAGAAACTGGAGAATTTCGGCTTGTGTTGTCTAGAGTTTGTAAGAATGAGAGGTGATCTCATTAAACCAACAAAAAACTGAAAGGGAGAGGCAGAGTAGATGCAGGTAAATTTGTTCTTCTGGTCAGGGAGTCTGGAACAAAGGGATAGACTTTCAAAATAAGGGAATATCAACTTAGCATTATGATTAGGAAAATTCTTTTACTCAGAAGGTCATGGATCTTTGGCATTCTCTACCCCAGAGGACTGCGGATACTTAGTCATTGAGAATGGTTAAAATAGAGATTAGCAGATTTCTGAATATTAATTACATCAAGGGATATGGGAATTCTGTGGGTAAAATAACATTGAAGTCTATGGTCAGTTATGATCATATAAATGGTGGAGCAAGCACAGAGAATGGCTTTCTTCTGCTTCAATGTCCGTGAGAAATGATTTGTGTGAGCTACATAAATTAACCAGCTAGATCTGGCAATGTGCAGCTCAAGCTCCTAATCATTGCAATTGCTGGTCAATTTGTGTGCATTATGTGCATCATTAATGTGCCAATATCTGCCAATATCCTGTCCAATATATTTTTAAAAGGATTAAATGGTAATTGCAAAGACATTTAGCATTGCATACTATTAGAAGACAACAGCTGCATGTTTTTTTTTAAATGAACCTGTTCAGATACGTCACAATTCAGCTTTGGTACAATTAGGATTTGAACCTTAACCTTCTGGCCTGACCGATGGACATTATCACTGCGCCACAGGAACCCTCACACTTTTGTTGTTACAATGAGGTATTGGGCAGTACCATATGAGAGTCAATTAACTCAATTAGTTAGACAGCTGGCATTCAATCCTGGTGCACTTGTTGCATGATGATAGTGTCCCTTCCTCTGAGTTAGAAGGGTCAGGTTCAAGTGTTACCTGTTCCAGAGTTGTGTCAGAACATCTCCAGACAGATTAAAATTTTGAAAAATTAGTATGTAGTTCTGGAGCTCAATTGGCAGCATTCCTGCCTCTAGGCCAGGCATTCTAGGTTCAAGTCTAATCTGCTCCATGCATTTAAAGGAAAAAAGTCTGTTCAAGGTGAAGTAAGAGTCTTCTGAAGCTTGGCAAATGCTTTGACTATGATAAATAATAATTTCAGAAAATACTCCATGTTGTTTTAACAGCTGAGGAAGGGGGAAAATGATCATTAATACCAGGAGACTTCAAATTAAATGCTTTGCCATTGCCTTCTGAGAGGTCATTTTTACCATCTGTCTCAAGCATATTGGAGGGAATTACAAACTGGTAATCCACCTGCTTGGTCAAGTTACAAATATACCTACTATAGCTAACAAATCATAGCATGTCATTTGAATCCAGAGCTTCCAGCCCAGCAGTATGGACACTACCACTATACACAGGACATCTTTTCCTATGTCTCCAAATTGAGAAATTAGGTCCTCAGATTTAATCATACTGAGTGTTGTTTCATATCGAAAGAAAGGATTGTGGAAGAAAATGGGAAATCAGATCTTTCAGTTTACAGTCTTCATTGGAATCTATTACCAGGACAAAGTAGCAAAGTACTTGGACAAAATTGAACTGATCAACAAGTATCAATAATGATTTAGGATTGGGAGACCATGTCTGAATAGTTTAACTAAGTTTTTTTTAATTGAAGAGGTCACCAGCAGAGTAAATGGGAGATTGTCTATGATTCAGTTACAGGATTTTTAATTTTATTCAGATTACTGTTAACAAAAAATGAAAGTGTGTGAAATTGGATGTAACTTTGTGACCCAAGTTCATAATTTGTTGCTAGGTAAAAGACAGAGCATAGACATAGGGAGTGCATTCTGAGTGCCAGCTGGGAGACATGCTATTGTCTTAAGAAAGACTAAAAGCCTCTCTTAAATTCAATTGCATTTAAGATTTAAAAGTCTAGATTTAAAAGTCAATGTGCAGAAATCACTAAAAGCTAGGGCAGAATATTAACAAAAGTGGCTAACTGAATGTTTGTTTTCTCTCAATGAGATTGAAATAAAGTTCTGTCTCTGTTCAAAGCATAGTCAGATCCTACTTGGAAAATTGCATTTAGCTTTTGATACTGTAACCTATGTAAACCCTCTAACTGGAAGAATATAATGGCCTTGGAAAAGTTGAGATTCAACACGTAACTTCATATTTTAACGGTTTAAATTGTAATCACTGTACAAACTCTATTGCCTCAGCTGCCAAAGATTAAGGGAAGACTTAATTAAAGTCAGAAATATGATAAAGAGATTTGGTAGGGCAAACACAGTGAAACTACTTCCTTTGATGCATGGGAATATATAACACAGGGGTCAGGGTGTACATTTTCAACATTAAAGCTAGACCATTCAGGCATGAAATCAGGAAATGATTTCACAAAAACATAGGTGAAACATTCACCAAACAAAATGTATTATGTTTGGTCGATTGAGAATTTCAGGACTGGCTTGATTGATTTGTTAGGTAATGGTATTAGATTGTGGAGAATGAGCGGTAAAAAAAAATGATGCGCAGATCAGCTGTGGTCTAAATGAATGTTGGAATAAGCTCAAGAAGCCAAATGACCTTATGACACAAAATTTGCTGCAAAGCAAGTTTAAATGATGTTGATCTAGGCTAGGCTGGAAGCTCAGGTTCTAGCTCACATGTATGTAGCTTGCAGAAGGATGATCGAGAAATATTTCACTTCCTGCAGCCCTGTGGGATGTATTTTAATGAGTTCCAGTGTAGTTTTTCATAGCATAAATTGTCTGTTTTATTTCATTGGTGTTTCACAGCTGAGTTGTCAGAAGTAATGTTAAGCTTCTCCTGTGCTTCTGTTGGTTGTAACAAAATGGTGCAGATGATGAAATATTCAAACCTTACCTGCAGTAATTGTTCTTTCACCAGTTGCCAGTATACATTCTTCCAAAAGAAAGTATACATTTAAGACCATATTCTATTACTGAATTCAGTTGACGAAACTTCCATCATTAGCATCTGCTGTCCATAAAGTTTTCTAGAGATAGTATTTGTTAATTAACAGATGCTTACTTTGAAAGCTATCAATAAATGAGCAAAATATGGGCCATGTAATTTATTTCAACTACATTTACCATTATTGAAAGCACTAAATGTAACTAAAACTTACATTGACTTTAAGATCTGTGTCATTATTTCAATGACCTGTTCATTGAAAACTGTTAGGTATATCAAGGATTGGTATATTTCATGACCTAGATCAGGAAGAGAGATGGGCAGGATGAATTACCAATGCAGTCAGATATAATAATGAACTTTGAACATTTTCAGTTTGGGCAGAACATCAGGGGTTAGATTTTATTTTTCTTAGTAAGGTCAAGGAGATGGATTGGAAATGGAATGGTCTGTTCACTCCTTACTCTGCTATCTCTGTTTGTTCAATCAAACTTCAAATAAGTGGCCATTTGGTGGAAAAGTGGTCAACTATAGATTCGAAGGATCAACACTAAAGTGGTCTTACAGATTAGAAAATTTTGTGTCAGATGTTATGTAGCAAACAAGTAGTTGAACATGAGTAGAAAATTACAAAGGACAAATGTTTTAGTACTATAATAATGTCATGCAGAACATGCCAACTTGACCAGATGTTGGCATAGTCCTAAATATTTGAGTAGACAACAAAGGTTGGGGGCAATTGAATTGTTAACAAGTTTAAAATAGTTAGTGAGCTGTCAATTTCTGAGGCTGCTCATCTTGTATAATTTAAGAGATTGGGCCAATGATATTGTATTTGAAGTAACTCCACGAAGGCCAGTATCCCGTCACCAGATCATCCTTTATTTAAACTTAAGTATTCCAAGACATTTATCCAGCTAGCACAGAGTCAGTTCCTAGCATGAACATAAATCTCTGACACTCCTGTTTATATTTGTCAGCCAGGGTTGCCTGACTGAACCAGGTTAACAGCCCCAGCCAGGGAACTCATGTTCAATGAGGTTCCACCTGCTCAACCTCATCCCACTTTCTACAGTATTACTCAGACAATGTCATTGTCAGAGCATTTGTTTGGGTTTGCACAATTCACTCCATGGAAGCAAGAGTTCAGTCTTAGTATTTCCAAGCCAAGTATTGATGATCAATGAAGCCTATAGATATTTGCCTGAACCTGCATTTGTTTAGTGTCTTTGAAGTTTTAAAAATAAAAATAAATGTTCAGCTTCAATTAATTTCCACTATTCATTTCTCTCTCTCTCTCACACACACACACACACACATATACACACACACACACACACGCATTATTGGACTGCTCCAAATATAGAGCTGAAAATGTGTTGCTGGTTAAAGCACAGCAGGTTAGGCAGCATCCAAGGAACAGGAAATTTGACGTTTCGGGCCAGAGCCCTTCATCAGGGCTCCAAATATAGTCAAGCAGAACATTAGGTAGTATCACTTAGCTCAATGATGGTATGGATTTTTTCTGACTTAGAATCTCATGAGTTCAAGCAACTAGAGCAAATAAATTTGGTTGACATTTAAATGCTGGACTGAAGTAATGCTTCGTCATGGAGGTTAAACCAAGGTCTATGCCAATGTGAAAGATCCTGCATTTTAAGTAAAGCAAGCGACTTTACCTGCCATTCTAGTCAACATGTTTCACTCTACCATCCTATCAAAGAAAAACTCAATCTGGCCATTTATTTCATTGTTACTTGTGGGGCCTTTGATTGGAAAATTGACAGCTGCAGTTTCTGCATGGTCATAATTAGTACATTTGAATTATAATTATTTAGCTTGAAGCAATCCTGCAGCAGTGTAGGCACAATAGAAGGAGGAATTGCGGTACAATATACATTCTCCTGCCAGCCAAGTAGATTCAAGCTCCACTCTGACCCTGAATGCCCAAGGAAGGTGCATTTATTAAATGGCCAGACAGGTTGTGCACAGATTTCTAAGTCCCTCCAAATGATGTGGATGGTAGATGGTACAAGTAGGAGTGATTCCTGGTCATTCATGCAATGGAATAAAATTGGAACCTCCATCATTACTCCATAAGACAACATGCATTAAAAGAAGGTACTTTGCCACAGGTTCTCTGGGATAGTTGCTTGGCTCAGTTACCTGGATAGCCGATGTGGGTTAGAGCAGAGCATTCAAAATGTTATTGGTCCTATTCCAGCTTGGATCAGTTCAGGAACTAAAAGTGTGGCGTTGGAAAAGCACAGCTGGTCAGGCAGCATCCAAGGAGCAGGAGAGTCGATGTTTCGAGCATAAGTTCTTCATCAAAAATGGGGGAGGGGGCATAAGAGCGGAGAGATAAATAGGAGGAGGTGGACTGGGGGAAGGTAGCTGGGAATGCAATAGGTAGATGAAGGTGGGGGTCGGAGAGGAGGGTGGAGAGGATAGATGGAAAGGAAGATGGACAGGTAGGACAGTTCATAAGGGCAGTGCTGGATGGTTGGAGTCTGGTGGTGGAGGCCCAGGACTTCCGCCAACTTGTGGAATGTTTCAGAGAACATCTCTGGGACACACGCACTAACAACCCTACCACCTTATGATTGAACACTTCAACTCCCCCTCCCACTCTGCCAAACTCTAACCACCTGACACCTGGAAGAAGAATGCCTCATCATCCATATTGGACCCTCCAAACACATGGGATCAATGTCGATTTCATCAGTTTCCTCATCTCCCCTCTCCCCTCCTCATCCCCAGATCCAACCCTCCAACTCGGCAACCTCTTGAACTGTCCTACCTGTCCATCTTCCTTCCCATCATTCTGCTCCACCCTCCACTTCACCTATCACCATCTCCCCCCACCTTCATTTACCTATTGTATTCCCAGCTACCTACCCCCCAGACCCACCCCCTCCCATTTATCTCTCAGCACCCTTGGGCACCGTCCCTAGTCTGATAAAGAGTTTATGCTTGAAACATCAACTCGACTGCTCCTTGGATGCTGCCTGACCTGCTGTACTGCTCTAACACCACACTTTTTGACTCAGATCTCCAGCATCTGTAGTCCCCACTTTTTCCCATTAGTTCAGGAACTGCCTCCTTGTTCTACCCATAGTTGAGGTTGTAAGGCTATAGGTTAGATCAGCCTCTGGGCAGAGAAATCAGGAAGATGGCGCCACATAAATGAAGAAGCTATTGGGAAAATGCAAATTGAGGTGCAACGTTTTTTCAATATGACACCATAAAATTGAAATTAAATTTGAAGGGTTGACATCAGCTCATTAACATAGTCAGTCATGGTTAAACAGTAGAAATGTTCTGAGTCAGAATAATGTAGGTTCAGATTTCATTCCAGAGACTGCACATTGAAACCATGATAAAAGTACATTAAATGCTGAAGGAATGCTGAAGTGTCAGATTTCTTTCAGAAAACCTCCAGCTACGCTTTCAGAAGGATGCAAAAGATCCCATTGAAAAGAAAATGCAATTTTCCTAAGTAGCATGTATTCCTGAATATGTATCACTGAGGAAGATTACAAATGCCATTTGTGGGATCTTCCTCCTAGATTAGATTCCCTACAGAGTGGAAATAGGCCATTTGGCCCAATATGTCAACACTGAGACTCCAAAGAGTAACCCAGTACCCTACAATTACTCCTGACTAATGGACCTAACACTATGGGCAATTTAGCATGGTCAATTCACCTGACCTGCACATCTTTGGAATGCTGGAGGAAACCAGAGCACCCAGAGTTCACCCACGCAGAAAAGGGGAGAATGTGCAAACTCCACATAGACAGTCACCCAAGGAGGGAATCAAACCCGAGTCCCTGGCACTGTGAAGCAACAGTGAGAACCACTGAGCCACTGTGCTGCCCAATCTTACTGTGTGTAAATTGCTTATATATATTATATGCCACTGTGGGTGGCACAGTGGTTAGCACTGCTGCCTCACAGTGCCAGAGACCCAGGTTCAATTCCCGCCAGGTAAGGGGTAAATGTAGGGGTATGGGTGGGTTGTGCTTCGGCGGGTTGGTGTGGACTTGTTGGGCCGAAGGGCCTGTTTCCACACTGTAAGTAATCTAATCTAATATTACAAGAATAGCAGATTTAGGATAAAGTGCTTCATTACCTCCAAAAGGATTTGCCTTCTGAATGACTGTAAGGCATTCCAACTGAGACATCATGCATCACTAACTTTCAGCAGAATATTGTTTCTAACATTTATTTGGAAACTCACAGTAATGAATAACTGCAAATAACATGTTATTATTAACACTGGTAACCTGCAAATTGCCACTTAATGAGACATCACAATTTTTTGGGTCTCGAGGTACTATTAATCTCCGACAACTGCTCTAAATGCAAAATTGCATTGGTAGTGACTTTCAATTTAAGAAAATGACCATGGAAATTGTCCCAAAGTGGAAAACTATGAATTATGAATAATTTAGGAACCATGGTTGAAGTTTTCCCAGTTAGATTGATTTATTTGAACTGTGAGGCAATGTTTCCTGTATTGTGTGTGTGGGGAGGTGACCTCTAAAATTAAATGCCAGGTACAATGGACATTGCAATTCCCTTCTGAAATTCAGTTGTGTTGCCCATGTTTGAGCCAAGGTTGTAATGAAATCTAAGGCTGAGGGCTCCTGGCACAGCCCAGGTTGAGCATCAGTGAGTAGGTTCTTGGTGAGTAAGTGCAGCTTGATAGTTCTGTTAACAGCATTTGATGATCATGGTTCGGGTGATTAGCCAATGATTGGACATTTGTAATTTTGGATTTGTTCTGTATTTTATGGGCAAAATATTTCTAGGCAATTCTCTATTGTTGTTGCTGTATTAAAATAATTTGGCCAGAGCACAGCTAGCTCTGGGCTACAAGCTTTCACGGTTACAGGCAAATTGTTGTTGGGACCGTAGCCTTTGCTATATCTCGAGCACACAGGCCTTTCTTGTTATCTCGTGTTGTGAATTGAATAAGTGCTGGGAATCTCAGGAGAAGGCTAACTATTCATTATAATTTTGAGGATTATAAGATTCTATTTTGGGACATTAAAGAAATTAAGAGATCACATTAGCAGCATATGGGTGATATGGTGGCTCAGTGGTTAGCACTGCTGCCTCTCAGTGCCACAGACCCGGGTTCAATTTCAGCCTCTGTGTGGACTTTATGCATTATCCCCATGTCTACATGGGTTTTCTCCAGGTGCTCCAGTTTCCTCCCATAATCAAAAGATGTGCAGTTTAGGTGAATTGGCCATGCTAAATTGCCCATAGTGTTCAGGGATGTGTAGGTTAGGTGCATTCGTCAGGGGTAAATGTAATGTAATATGGGAGGGGAATAGGTCTGGTTTGGATACTGTTTGAAAGGTCAGTGTGGACTTGCTGGAGTGAAGGACCTGTTTCCACACTGTAGGGATTCTGTATAACTCCGTTGACAGTCAGCTTGAGTGTTTTGAGCATTCGAAGTAAAATGAAAGATTAGATTGTTTACCGAGAAAAAGATGCAACATGTTTGCATTTGGAAACAATGACAACAATATCTGTGTATATCATGAGTAAATCTTGGGAGATTCAAAGTCTCAGAAGGCTGTTGCTTTTCTTTATTCAGTTGAAGGACATGTGTATCGCTGGGTGGGCCAGCATTTATTGCCTTCCCCTGGTTACCCTTGAGGCCTTGCAGCACATATGTTGTAAGTAGACCCACAATGCCATTAGCAAGGGAATTTCAGGATTTTGACTCACTGGCATGAAAGAATTGCAATATACTACCATGTCAGGATGGTGAATGATTTGGAGAGAACCTGTAGGTAATGGTATTCCCAAGTATCTGCTGCCTGTCCTTCTAAGTGGTAGTGGTTGTGGGTTTGGAAGGTGCTATCTCAGGACATTTGTTGAATATCTTAAAACATGTTGTAAATGATGCACACAGCGACTACTGAGCATTATTGTTGTCAGGTTGGTATGAACAGGAGAATAGGAGTGGATAGTCATGTTCCTGAGGTACAGAAAATGCAATTTCTATCATTAAACACAGAAAATGGATAGGTGTTATCATTCAGATTGAAGAAACCAAGGTCAGAAAGATTTAAAGGAGACTGAAAGGGTCCTATGAGTTAATTTTCTAGACTACCTTTGCAAATCTGGTCCACTCAACCTATATGTGTGTTAAGTCTCATGATTATTACAAGCCTTTCTTCGAATAGTTCAGTTATTTCTTCCTGTAAATTCTGTCTTACTACCGTCATGGAGGAATATCACCTATCACCTCTTTAACCCTTCTAAGGTGACCTCTTACCTTTCCTATTTCTACATAAACTGATTGCTCTTTTAAGCTAAGATCACTTCTCACTACTGTACTGATGGCATCCTTAATTAAGATTTTGTTATGAATACTATGTGCATCTTGAATCAGAGATTTAGATCTATCTTTTTAGCATGATGCACTAGCTGAGTAGTGCTACTATTAAATGGAGTCTTGCAGTCCTCAAGTTCCAATTCAATTAACATGCATCTCTTATTGTAAGATGTAAGTTTTCTTGACAGCATTTCCCACCCTCAGTAGCGAAGTATAATAGGACAATCTAAAATCAACATTATATCAAATCTTTGAGGTTTAATCATGGCCAGTAACTTGCTTAGGATGTTTCACTTGTTATACACACATCAAGATCACTTCTGAATTTGAAAAGGAATGAAACATTTTCATCCTCAACTTTTACTGGACACACATGAATGTCAAATGATTCAAGATGGGGATTATCATTGATCGCCTGAGAGAAAGGAGAATGTGAATTAGGTGAGTCTCAATTTGGATCTTCAACCTCTGCCAATATCCTGCATCTGCTCATGCTGCCACATCATAACAGAGCATGTGTAGATGCATCATGGGGACCATTGTCATTATGGGTCGACACGCAGGAGACTGGAAGAACATAGCAAGCCAGGCAGTATCAGGAGATGGAGATGTCAACGTTTCGGGTATAATCCTTCTTCAGAACTGATGGGAATGCTGGGATCAGATGACCCAGTTTTCAATCTGCCTTTATCTGCTGGTGCATTTTTATATCCTGTGATTCCTGGGATGTCAGAACCAACATATGAAGAGACACTTGAATAGTTAGGACGAAGTTCATTGGAGTTTAGAAGAGTGAGAGGTGTGATCTCATAGAAACCTGTAACATTCTAACAGGTTGAAACTGTAAATTGAGATAAGGGAGAAAATAGCAGCGGCACTGGCAATAATTTTCAATCCCTCTCTGGCCACAGGATAGGTGCTAGAGAGATGGAGGATAACCAATGTGGTCCTGTTATTCAAGAAGGGAGCAAGGGATTAACCAGGAAACTACAGGACAGTCAGTCTAACTTAAATGGTGAGGAAACTACAGGAAATAATTCCGAGAGGCAAAATTAATTTTCACGTTGTAAGGCAAGAATTTATCAAGAATAGTCAGCGTGGTTTTATAAAGGGGAAGTCATGTCTGTCCAATTTGATTTAAATTTTAGTGACCCGAGTACATAGATGAGACCAAACATTTGATATTGCCTGCTTGGGCTTCAGCAAGGCTTTTGATAAGGTCACACATGGAAGTCTGATAGTGAGGATAAGAGCCCATGGGATCCAAGGAATTTTGGCTAGTTGGATCCATAATTGGCTGAGTGGTAGGAAGCAGAGTGATGGTTGAGGAGTATTTTTGTGACTGGAAGTCTATGATGAAGTTCTGCTGGAATCAGTGTTGTGGTATATGTGAATGATTTAGACTGGCAGGAAGATCAGCAAGTTCACAGAAGATCCAAAAATTGTTCGGGTGGTTTATGGTGAGAAGGATAGTCTTATACTATAGGAGGATGTACACAGGCTGGTCAAACAGTTTGATCAGTGGCAAATGAAATTCAATCTGAAGAAGTGTGAGATGATGCACTTGGACAACACATACAAGGTAGGGGAATACTGGAGAAACTCAGTAGGTCTGGCAACTTGTGTGGAGAATTGAAAAGTGTGGCACTGAAAAAATACAGCAGGTCAGAAAGCGTCAAAGGAGCAGGAGAGTTGACTTTTCAGACATAAACTCATCATTGGAAGGGCTCAGGACCAAAATGTTGAATCTCCTGCTCCTTGGATGCTGCCTGGCCTGCTGTGTTTTTCCAATGCCACACTTTTCGACTCCGACTCTCGAGCATGTGCAGTCCTCACTTTCTCCTACACCTGTGGAGAGAAAGCAGAGTCACCATTTCGTATCCAGTGACTTTTCTTCAGAACTAAGCAAAGGGAATGTATATGCTGAAGCCAGGTTGAGGGTATGGGGAAAGAGTAACCTTAGGTGAAGATGAACCCCTGCACCGGATAACAGCAATTGGGCAGATGTGGGAATAGATAATGGTGAGCTAGGAGAAAGAAAAATCGCTAATGGAAACCTGGCGCTGAAATTATTGAACTTTATTTTAAGGTGTTGAAGTGGCAGGCAGTTGAAAGCTCAGGAAGCTTACATGTTCTGTCTGCAAAAGTCTCCTCCTAAAATTATAAGGGACATAAATATGAGAGAGTAGAAGTAACTTGCATTTAGGGGAGGGATCAATAGCCAGGTGTCATAGATATAACATAAAGGCAGGAGGTTTATAGGGATTTTTTATTAACCAGAGTGTGCTTGGAATCTGGAACTGTCTACCTATAAGGGTGAAAAACATACATGTGCTCATAAGGTTTAAGAAGGTATTTAGATGTACTCTTGAGATTAGATTGGATTACTTACAGTGTGGAAACAGGCCCTTCAGCCTAACAAGTCCACACCAACCTGCCAAAGCGCAACCCACTCCCCTACACCTAACACTATCGGCATTTTAGCATGGCCAATTCACCTAAACTGCACATTTTTGGACTGTGGGAGGAAATCAGAGCACCCAGAGGAAACCCACGCAGACAATGTGCAAACTCCACACAGTCATTCAACTGAGGTGAGAATTGAACCCAGGTCTCTGGCACTGTGAGGCAGCAGTGCTAGCCACTGTGCCACCGTGCGGCCCATTAATTAATGCCTAGGCATGCAAGACCATAGGCCAAGTGATGAGAAAGGTTTAGGAAAAATTAGGCCCTTGTTTTTGACTAGTGCAGACTCAAAGGGCTGAAGGGCTTTTTTTTCTGAGCCATCAACCTTTCTGACTCTATGAATCTGTGAGGATTGGGAAAGATAAATGCGGGAAGGAAGTTCCTCATGACCAGGGAGTCCAGAACCAGGATTTACATTCTAAGGATACACGATAAGTCATGCAGGACTGAGACAAGAATAAATTATTTCTCCAAAAAGTGGTGAGCCTGTGAAGTACTCTGCAACAGAATGTGTTTGAGGCCAAGGCATTGGATATTTTCGAGAAGGAGTTAAATATAGTTGTTGGGCTTAAAGGGACCAAAGGGAGAATGTGTGAATATGGTTTTGAGTTGGATAATTAGTCTTGATCATGTTGAAAACTGGGCAGGATTAAATCAGCTGAATGGCCTGCTCCTATTTTCCATGTTTCTATATCCCATCTTGTTGCATTCTGATTATCATTACCCAAATTATTGTCCTGTTTTATTACCTTATAGTTTCCTTTGTTTTTAATCTTACTCCTCTCTCATGATCCCTTCATTCCACTATTTGATTGAAAGCCTGCTCCACCACCCTAACTGATATGATCTGTCACAACACTGATCCAGCACTGTTCAAATGGCGACTTGATCCAACTCCCAATTTCTCCACATTGTGAACCAAAACACATTTCTCTCACGTTAGCCTCTGAACCACACATTTGGCTCTCTAATCTTGTTTACACTGTATTAAGTTGCTTGAGGCAAAAAGTAACTGTTAAGTGTGTACCTTGTATTTAAGAGAGTTTAACATTAGGGAGTCCATTTTCTGTGGATATGCAATGTTGCAATTTTGCCTGGCAGGGTGCACGCTGCTCACACAGAAATTGCTGTAATGCCTTCTTCCCAATAATTTATGATGTATTTTATTGTTTTAAATATACTCACCAATGGAGTTAATCAATCATTGACAGGCAACTGATTACTCGGCCAGCATCGTTAACATGACAGTAACAATCCATAGATGATTTATTTGACCTTCTGCTTTTTAAGCATATGATCACAACAAACAGTGTTCATGTCAATTACAATGGAATGATTGGTTACCTCAAAAGATGAAATGAACAAAGGTCTCCTAATTAAAGAATACATTCAGCAATGCTGAGCTCAAGTTCGGAATCTTCCTTGTCAGATGTTTGGCTCATAAATTGACTCCCATTAAAGATTCATCATATGAACCTTTGTTTTGGAAATGCACTAATCATAGAGTGATACAGTAATTGAGTCAAAAAGCATGGAGACAGACTCTTTGGTCCAACGAGTTCATACCAAACATAATCCCAAACTAAACTAGTCCCACCTGCCTGCTCCGAGCCCATATCCCTCCAAACGTTTCCTATTCATATACTTACCGATATATCTTTTAAGTATTGTAATTGTATTCACATCCATCACTTTCTCAGGAAGTTCATTCCACACACAAACTGTCCTCTGTGTAAAAAAGTTGTCCCTTATGTCTTTTTGAAAATCTCTCTCCTTAAACACATGCCCCTAGTCTTGAAATCCCCCATCCTAAGGAAAAGACAACAGTCACCTTTTCTATACCCCTCGTTATTTTATAAACTTCTATAATGTCCCCTATTGACCTCCTACACTCCAGTGAAAGAAGTCCCAGTCTATCCAGCCTCTCTTTATAATTCAAACCTCCATACCTGACAACAGCCTGATAAATCTCTTCTGAACCCTCTCCAGCTTAATAATATCCTTCCTTTAACTGGACAATCACAAGTGAACAATGTAGAATTTTTCTTGTGTTTCCACTTGACTATTTTTGAATAATCTAGTTCGAAATTATTAGAATCATAGAATCCCTACAGTGTGGAAGCAGACCATTTAACCCATCAAGTCCACACCAACCCTCCAAAGAACATCCCACCCAGATCCACTTCGCTATCCTATCCCAGTGACCCTGCATTTTCCATGGTTAATCCACCTAACCTGCACATCCCTGGACACAATGGGTAATTTTGCATGGCCAATCCACCTAACCCACACATCTTTGGACATCTTGGATAATCCATAAGTGATTTGTTTAATTTCACATTTGATACATGTTGATTCAATACATTAATTCACAGAATGACAATCAATGCAAGATGATATTTCCTAAGATTGCACTTCAGTAACAGGAGAGAATTCAAATTGGCAGTTATTAGAATCACTTGTAGTTTTCCATCCATTAAGGGCAATTATTTGAAAACTGAGTGTACTATCTCTAATTGCCTGATGAATGAATGGTAAGTACCAGACTCAAAATGTTAGGATTAGTCCTTCAGTCTCTTGGCTGTAAAAGTCCATTGCTTATTGCCAATGTTTCTGTTCCACAGGTTCCTGTTTGTTAAAAATGGGATCTAAACTCGACACATATGCTTCTGATGCAGACTGCACTGAAACATCATCCAATAAAGTAATCAGCATGGGTGTGGTGGAAGTACACAGATTATAAATTCAACATATAACATTCTGCTGGTGTCACTTTCAATCTCTCCCAATCACCATCCTTTCTTGAAGGGGAACTTTCTGATTTTTGGCTAATTCTGGATTTGCGTCAAGCTTATAGAAGGGATTTATGCTGTAATGTCATTAATTGCTACCTCACCCCTATGGTATCCTACATATCCGATCTGGCCCTATCGTACCGCATACTGTACCTGGAACAACTCAGTACTCAACAGATACCCAGAATTCACTGGCATCCTTTGTATCTATGCCAACTTCAAAGTTCTTTAGTATACCTATACAAGCACCGTCAGTCCAGAGCTACCCTGCACAGTTCCAGACACTTGTCACTGACATGACAAGATGTTCTATTGTATGAGCTTTGAGGTTCTGTTGGTCATGGTGTTGCAAAAAGGTGACTTCCTCTTCCATCAGGAACAACAGTGGAAATCACAACACCAGACCATGTCAGTATGCTCTGAGGTAACCACCTGATTCAGTGCGGTTGCTGCCGTTTGGTGAATGTATCTCAATGCAGTAAGAAGATCAATAATCTAGCCCACTCTCCCAGTGCAAGTGCCACCATCTTCTTACTGTCATTTCACATTCACTGTGCCCTTGCTACTTGACTCACCTCCCACCAAGGATCATGTTTCATCACTCTCACTATTGCCTGTACCATCTTGCCTCCTTTGCTGCCACCCATCCCAACACCTGACATCACCAACCCCTGCTTTAGAGAGAGGCTAAATAGGCTGTGGCTGTTTTCCCTGGAGTGTCGAAGGCTAGGGGGTGACCTTATAGAGGTTTATAAAATCATAAGGGGCATGGATATGGTAAATAGACATGGTCTTTTCCCTGGGGTGGGGCAATCCAGAACTAGAGGGTTTATGGTGGGAGGAGAAAATATAAAAGGGACTTAAGGGGCAACTTTTCCATGCAAAAGGGTGGTCCTTGTATAGAATGAGCTGCCAGAGGAAGTGGTGGAGGCTGGTACAATTACAACATTTAATAGGTATCTGGATGAGGTACATGCATAGAAAGGGTTGACAAGGATATGGACCAAGTGCTGGCAAATGGGACGAGATTAATTTTGGGTACCTAGTCAGCATAGATACGTTGGACTGAAGACTCTGTTTCCAGTCTGTACATCTCTATGACTCTATGACTCTATAACCATAATGAGCTTCCTTTCTGTTTTTTTTCTGTATTAAGTAGCAAGCTGCACTCAAACAAATAATAAAATTGTCTTCAAGCACATTAATAAGAAAAGATTAGTGAAGGCTTGAGTGGGTCCCATTAGGAACAAGGAGGGAAAGCTGTTCACAGATCCAAAGGATAGGACTAAATGAATATTTTGCCTTTGTCTTTACCAAATCAGAACGTAGTAATAATGGCCTCATTGAAAATTTGGGTGTTGAGCAACTGAAATGTACAGTGATAGATAAAGAAGTGGTAGTATTAAGGTTGGCAGATCTCCAGATGCAGAAGTCAGCAGGTCTAGACGGGGATGCATCATAGATTGCTGAGTGTTAAGGGAGCAAATTGCAGAGTCATTGACAAAAATTTTCTAGGCTTCTCTGAACATAGAAGTATTGCCAGGGTCTTGAGGATTACAAGTGTGACATTATTGTTTATGTGAAAGGAAAAGGACAACCCAGGAAACGACAGATCTGTTAATTTGACATTAAAAAATGGGAAAACTGATAGAGGCCATAATACAGGATAAGCTAAATGTACAAAAAATGAGTTAATATGAGACAGTCAGCATGACTTAATCAAGGGTTGGTCATGTCTGACAAATTTAGTTGAGTTATTTGCAAGCTGACGTAGGCAGTAGATGAGAGTAGTGCTGTAAGTGTTATATATTTGGACTTTCAAAAAGCATTTGATATGATGACACATGTTAGCAAATTAGATATGTATTGGATCGATAGGTCTTTTGCAGCATGGATTAGAAGTTATGTAAAAGATAGGAAACAGAGATTAGGGATGGATGGGTATTTCTCAGATTGGATCAAGTTGAAAGTAATGTTCCCCAGGGATCAGCGGTGGGACCTTTTTTTTCTGATTTATGCAAACAATTTGAGGCTGAGAGTTGAGAGAAAAGAATTTCGAAATTTGATATCAAGCTCGGGAAAAAAAGGAATTGTGACAATGATGCTTAGTGACTTCAGAGGGACATTGACAAGTTTGCCAAATGGACAAACACCTGGCAGATGAAATTTAATGCAGAGCAATTTGAGGTAATGCATTTTGGTGAAAGAAACACAGAGAGACAATGCAAGCTTGATAGTACAACTTTGAGGGGAATACGGGAGCAAAGGGACCTTGGGGTTCACATACATGATTCCCTGAAGGTGACCAGGCAAGTTGAAACAGTTGCTAAGAATGCTTGTAGCATCCTTGGCTTTATATATAGAGGTATAAAGGACAAAAACAAGGGAATGATACTACACTTACATAAATTATTGGTCAGACCACATTTGAACTATTGTGTTCAGTTCTTGAGCACATTATTTAAGGGAGGATGTTAAATTGAGATGTTCAAAATTATGAACAGTTATGAACAGGATAAAGAAGCATATTCTGTTTGTACCAATTGGTATTCCAACATCTAGGGTCACAACTACAAGATTGTCAACAAGAGGGCTAGGAGTGAGATGAGGAGAAATGTCTTTACTCAGGGAGTTATTCAGACATGGAATATTCTGCCTGAGGGAGTGGTGGAGATAGATTCCAAAGGGTTTTCAAAAGAGAACTGGATACATATTTAAAATGAATGAAATTAGAGGGCTACAGAGATATGGCCTGAGAGTGAGACTAGCTGGTTATATTCCTCTTGTGCTACTGCCTCACATTTGCCAGGTCTTGTTCATCTGCAAAATCTGTAAGGTGGTGGTGTGATAAAATCAGGGGACTGCCAAGAGATGTATGTCTTTACCACCTGCAGCATGCATATGAGAAGAAACTGTAGGATGAAGAGTCACTGGAATGTTAGAAGGAGAAATGGGCATCTCTGTCATGATTAATGTTTTTGCCAACTGCTGACCATAGTCTCCGGATGCTTTGATGATGACAAGCACCATTCCCCTCATTAGACTAAGGCTATGCACTTTGAGTGACCCCTTTGGTTCATTCCTACAGATGGTTGTATTCAACCTTAATCTCAAAGAAAGAGAAGAGTCAGCCAATGAGCGTAAGGCAATCTTTTTAGTTGTTGTACCTGTGTTTGAATAGCTGGCAGTACGTGCAAGCTGTGAGACACGCAAGTGAAGATTTCAGCTGAGTTCTGTGACAGAGTGCGATGAAGTTAGGAATGTTTGATATGAGTGAAATTTTTAAAAACTCTATTTTAAATGAACAGTGACTTAAGCCATGGTTGAGGCAATTGGTGTAGTCAATAGGATCTTGCATTTTGAAGATTTATTCACTGTTTAAAGTCTGGTTGAAGATTTGTAGCTCGGGTGTCCGTTGTTGTGGTTCTGTTCGCCGAGCTGGAAGTTCTTGCTGCAAACGTTTCGTTCCCTGGCTAGGGAACATCATCAGTGCTATTGGAGCCTCCTGTGAAGTGCTGCTTTGATGTTTCTTCCGGTATTTATAGTGGTTTGTTCTTGCCGCTTCCGGGTGTCAGTTTCAGCTGTAGTAGTTTGTATGTGGGGTCCAGGTTGATGTGTCTGTTGATGGATCTTCTTGCCGTTTCCGGGTGTGAGTTTCAGCTGTAGTGGTTTGTATGTGGGGTCCAGGTCTATGTGTCTGTTAATGGAGTTTGTGGATGAATGCCATGCCTCTAGGAATTCCCTGGCTGTTCTCTGTCTGGCTTGTCCTATGATGGTAGTGTTTTCCCAGTCAAATTCATGTTCCTGGTTGTCTGAGTGTATGGCTACTAGGGATAGCTGGTCGTGTCGTTTTGTGGCTAGCTGATGTTCATGGATGCGGATTGTTAGCTGTCTTCCTGTTTGTCCTATATAGTGTTTTGTGCAGTCCTTGCATGGTATTTTGTAAACTACGTTAGTTTGGCTCGTGCTGGCTATTGGGTCCTTTGTTCTAGTGAGTTGTTGTCTGAGTGTGGAAGTTGGCTTGTGTGCTGTTATGAGTCCTAAGGGTCGCAGTAGTCTGGCTGTCAGTTCTGAGACGCTCCTGACGTATGGTAGTGTGGCTAGTCCTTTTGGTTGTGGCATGTCCTCGTTCCGTGGTCTATCTCTTAGGCATCTGGTGATAAAGTTGCGTGGGTATCCGTTTTTGGCGAATACCTTGTATAGGTGTTCCTCTTCCTCTTTTCGCAGCTCTGGTGTACTGCAGTGTGTTGTGGCTCTTTTGAATAGTGTCCTGATGCAGCTTCGTTTGTGTGTGTTGGGGTGGTTACTTTCATAGTTTAGGACTTGGTCTGTGTGTGTTGGTTTCCTGTGTACCCTTGTGGTGAATTCTCCGTTGGGTGTTCTCTCTACTAACATGTCTAGGAATGGGAGTTGGCTATCCTTTTCCTCTTCTCTCGTGAATCGTATTCCTGTGAGTGTGGCGTTGATGATTCGGTGTGTTTTTTCTATTTCTGTGTGTTTGATGATTACAAAGGTGTCATCGACATATCTGATCCAGACTTTGGGTTGGATTTGTGGTAGGGCTGTATGTTCTAACCTTTGCATAACTGCCTCTGCTATGAGTCCCGAGATTGGTGATCCCATGGGTGTTCCGTTGATTTGTTCGTATATCTGATTGTTGAATGTAAAGTGTGTGGTGAGACACAGGTCCAGTAGTTTAAGTATGCCGTCCTTGTTGATAGGTTCGGCCTCCTGTGTTCTGTTATGTATGTCCAGTAGGTTGGCTATTGTTTCTCTGGCTAGGGTTTTGTCAATTGATGTGAACAGTGCCGTCACGTCGAATGATACCATGGTTTCTTCTTTGTCTATGTGTGTATTCCTGATGATGTCCAAGAATTCCTGTGTTGATTGTATGGAGTGTTTGGATCCGCTGACTAGGTGTTTCAGTTTTTGTTGTAGTTCTTTGGCCAGTTTGTATGCTGGTGTCCCTGGTAGTGATACTATGGGTCTGAGTGGGATGTCTGGTTTGTGTACTTTGGGTAGTCCGTAGAATCTGGGGGTGTTGTTGCTTTCAGGTTTCATTCTTTGCTGGTCCGCTTTGGTTATCTGTCCATTTTTTTGCAGATTCCTTAGTGTGTTGATTATTCTATTGGTGAGTTGTGGTGTGGGGTTGGAATCCTTCATTTGGTAGGTGTTGGTGTCTGCGAGTAGTTGTTGTGCTTTATTGATGTAGTCTGATTTATCTAAGATGACCGTCATTCTGCCTTTATCTGCCGGTAGTATGATTATGTTCTTGTCATTTTTCAGTGCTTTCAGTGCTTCCCTCTCCTTGGTGTTGAGGTTATGTGTATGTCGTTTTCTTATCATCATAGGTACGACCGTTTGTCTCACTGTTTGTTGTGTCTCTTCTGTCAGTCCATTGTTCCTGAGTGTGCATTCTAGTGCTGCTAGGAAGTCTGCTGTGTTGGCATCCCTGTAGTTGTATTTGAGTCCCTTGGCCAGTATAGTTCTTTCCGTGTCTGTGAGCTGTCTGTGGGAGAGGTTTTTAACCCAGGTGTGTGTTGTAGTGTCCTCCTGTTTGTGGGTTAGCTTGTCCATTTTTTCTTTTAGTGCCGTTTTTTTGCGAAGTGTTGTCCTGTTCTGTCCTATACTGATAGCCTGTTCTATGGTCCGGGTCCATTCCTGATTAGTGGTTTTTAAAATTAACGACTTTTGGCGTGCAATTTCTTGCTTGTATTTGTGCAGTCGGTTGTGAACATCAGCTAGCCACAAAACGACACGACCAGCTATCCCTAGTAGCCATACACTCAGACAACCAGGAACATGAATTTGACTGGGAAAACACTACCATCATAGGACAAGCCAGACAGAGAACAGCCAGGGAATTCCTAGAGGCATGGCATTCATCCACAAACTCCATTAACAGACACATAGACCTGGACCCCACATACAAACCACTACAGCTGAAACTCACACCCGGAAACGGCAAGAAGATCCATCAACAGACACATCAACCTGGACCCCACATACAAACTACTACAGCTGAAACTGACACCCGGAAGCGGCAAGAACAAACCACTATAAAGACCGGAAGAAACATCAAAGCAGCGCTTCACAGGAGGCTCCAATAGCACTGATGATGTTCCCTAGCCAGGGAACGAAACGTTTGCAACAAAAACTTCCAGCTCGGTGAACAGAACCACAACATTTATTCACTGTCTTTGACCAATCATGTCATGCCATCAAACCTTCAACATGGTTTCAGCATCCTATAGCTGTACAGTTTGCATTGATTGTGATTGTTAACTGATCCTACTGCAATTCACATACCTATCAGGATTGCTCTTCTTTGTAATGGAAAAAGACCCTATCATGTCTACCTCAGGAGCTAAGACCATTGGTGTGAAAGAACCTTGCAGCCCACATCTTCTCCCCGTTATGCCATTGTCAGTCTTCTTACAGCTCAATACAGCTTTTCCAATAGCTGCTTAAGCCAAAGAATTTAAGGAATGCAGATCTAGTTGAATTAAAATACGTTAACTTGGACTCAGCCTTGTATTTTTGCCATTCTAGCTCAAGCATGCAGGTACTCACTGAGACACTCAATGTTGACTGAACCTTGTGATCACATGAATAAGGAGAGAATGTAATGATATCAGGCTGCTTGTTCAAGGAATAGTTTTAGCTGGTCATGCATCACCAACTTTCAGGCCTTAGCACATCTTGAGACTTTTAGCTGCTGAAAACTGAATTGGATTTGATTCTGAAAAAGTCTGCACTAGATAAATAGGTACATTTTTCAGACAGCAAGTCTGCAAAACTTAGAGAACACTTTAAAAATCGATGACCCCAATCAAAAGAAAATACTGCAGATGTTGGAAATCTGAAACAAATACAGACCATGCTGGAGAAACTCGGCAGAACTGTTCTGAAGAAGAATTATAACAGACTCAAAACTTTAACTACTTCTGTCTCCACAGACGCTGCCAGACCTACTTAATTTCTCGAGAATTGTCCATGCTTGTTCCCTGACCTCAATAACTTGAAAGGGCAAAGGCAGCATATGTATAGGAATGTATAACCCATATGTTATGTATTCTTCCAAGCTATACATCATCCTGATTTGGAACTATATCGACGTTTCATCACTGTTGTTGGAACATCCTTCCTATCAGCATTATGTGTGTAGCTATAGTACATGGACTCCAGCAGTTCAATAAGGCCACTGCCACCCTTTCAATTAGGGATGGGCAGGAAATGCTAGTTTAGCCAGAAAATCCCAAATTCTATGAACAAATGTTGAAAAACAATCCTTTACCCACAATTTAACAGGTTTCAGTCATAAGATCTGCTTTCTTTGCATGAGAAAACTTGAGCACAGCAGTTCAGAAAATGTTGTAAAATAGCCATATGAAGGCTTGGCTTGAGTGAACAGAAAAGGCTAAACATGCGTGCATCTTTACGGCATGTTGTTCAGCAACAAGCTTGGCAGCACTACAGGAGCGAACCAAAAGCGGTGACTTCATATCAAGTGTGTGAAATTTCATTCAATAAATCCTGTAATTTGTGGGATGGCTCCAGATAAAATGACCATGAAACTACCAGATTGAAGTAAAAACCAAATTGGTTTAGCAACATATTTCAGGAAAGGGAGCTGTCTTATCCGTAACAAAGATCTTTGCTCAGTTAGAGCTAAAGCAATGTAACATTATTACATACTCTAGCAGGGCTGCACGAAGAACATAGAAACATTGAAAATGCACCTAAATCTATAGACACAGATTCTTTGGGGACTTTTCCATCAAACTTTCACTTTTTACTAGCATTAGTGGACCATAATTTCCTGACTTTATAGTCCTCCTCTTCAGGTTTCACACATTCTCTGCCGTGTCTCTTCCCAAAGCTGACCATTGTTGAAACAAGTGCAAAGTTTGAAGATGAGAGCCACAGTGCTGTTTTAAACACTGAAAAAGAGATGCTGCGTCACTGGGTGTTAATAATAACAAAGTTGATCCTGAAAAATAACTTTCTGATCATAGAATTCTGTTAAATTAATAAACTGTAGACTTTTAAAAACTGCACCTTCTATTCCAAAAATATATTTTCAGCTTCTATCTTTAACATACTCAGCATTAAAAAAAATATGTGATTTTATGGTAATCATTTTAGTTTCCTGTTTGGGTGTCTATGAAAATCCTTTAATGTAATTAGCTGCTTAGACAATTAATGACATTACTGCTGCACACTGGGGATGCCCTGTAATGATTTAAAGGTTTCACTGCACAATGCTGGAGATAAAGTACTCACCAGTTGCATTATCAGTGAGACTTGCTTTATGGACACCACTGAACATTCTTGTTGCTACTGACCACAAAATTTGTTCAAGACAGAAAAAACCTGAAGATGCTGAAATTCTATTACCTCTCAAGAGTGCTGGGGTACTTTTTCTTTGTAAAGGGAAAAAAACCCAGTCACGTCCACCTCAAGAACTAAGCCCATTGATGTCAGAGAATCTTGGAGTCCACACTCTCTCCCCTGTCATGCCACTGTCAGTCTTCTTAAAGGTCATATCTGTCATTGAGTGGTGTAGGAAGTGTAAGCTGTATATGACCTGCATGTAAGATGACTCTGAGAGATATCTGTTCACTTTATAATTTGTATTAAATGTAATTAAAAGTTTGGGATTTATTGAAAGCATCCAAACAGAAAAAAACATTTATGCCTTCAGATTGCAAGCATAGAGACTACTGCTAAAATAACATAAACATATTTCAGCTTTTCATTTTGCACATGATGGAACAGATACAAGAACACTAAATTTCAAAGGAAACAGCAGCTTATGCAGCCTTAGTAAAACACAGATTGAATGGAAGGTGGACCATGGTTGAGGTATTGCCATGGAAAATACTCAAAGGAATAAATGACACCAGTCTTTTGTTTAATTGAAGAAAGAGCAATGCCTGGACTTTCTTTTATCCATAGAGAAAAGGCCATGCATATGGATATATGTTGTTTGTAGCCAATGTAATTGAGTGACACTACAGATCTAACTTATCAGTTTAATTTGGTTGTTCACATAATTCTTAGTATATGCAGAACATTTAGTGCTGTGAGGAAGGTATATGGTGTACTGGGCTTTATTGGCAGAGGAATTGAGTTCCGGAGTCCTGAGGTCATGTTGCAGTTGTATAAGACTCTGGTGAGGCCTCATCTGGAGTATTGTGTGCAGTTTTGGTCGCCATACTATAGGAAGGATGTGGAAGCTTTAGAACGAGTGCAGAGGAGGTTTACCAGGATGTTGCCTGGAATGGTAGGAAAATCTTATGAGGAAAGGCTGAGGCACTTGGGGCTGTTCTCATTGGAGAAGAGAAGGTTTAGGGGAGATCTGATAGAAGTGTATAAGATGATTAGGGGTTTAGATAGGGTAGATACTAAGAACCTTTTACCGCTAATGGAGTCAGGTGTTACTAGGGGACATAGCTTTAAATTAAGGGGTGGTAGGTATAGGACAGATGTTAGGGGTAGATTCTTCACACAGCGGGTTGTGAGTTCATGGAATGCCCTGCCCGTATCAGTGGTGAACTCTCCTTCTTTATGTTCATTTAAGCGGGCATTGGATAGGCATTTGGAAGTTATTGGGCTAGTATAGGTTAGGTAGGACTCGGTCGGCGCAACATCGAGGGCCGAAGGGCCTGTACTGCGCTGTATCCTTCTATGTTCTATGTTCTATTTGTTGAGAAGATTCAGTTCTTCTGTAATGCCGAAAGTTACAGAAACCCGTGTTATAGAAAAATTGCACATTAGAGACAGCGTTTAAAGTCTTGGCATTGTAATCATGTTCCAGCCAATATAACATTTTAAAATTTTGTGCTTTAGAAACAGCATCCCCAATTCATCAATCATGTTACAGAGAACTCGAGTTGATGAAACACGGTTGAACACAGCTCTGAATTGAGCAAATATGGGCTGGGTAAGTGCAGCTAGGATGATAGCTGCTGTGAATAGCCATAGAACATGCTGTGTATTACCTACCAGTCTCTGAGATGTGGGGCCTCTGTATCAGGCATCACACAAGCACTGAATATCATATACTACATTACTGATTTGTGAGGAAGGCAGAATGTTTGTGTTGACATAACAGCAGAATGCTGTTGGTTGAGAACACCACTGGTATTGCTAATGCAAAGCAACAGCATGAAAGGGCTGAATCTGTTGTTCAAACCTTTGAGACACCTTTTCCTTCTTTGGAACATTAAGAATCTGAAGCAGGGCTTCTACATTTCTCAATTAGCTGGTCATGCCGCTGTGTTGCCAGACAATCAGAAACAGGCAATTCCTCAACAACTCAGGATAGAGTTTTTTTTATTCTTGCATAAGACTGGTTTCTCTGGTGAGGCCACCATTTGTTGACTATCCCAGTTGCCTATGAACTGATTAACTCTCTGCTATTTCAGATGGTAGTTGAGAGTCAATAATATTTTGTTTTGGGTCTGGAATCACATGTAAGCTATGTAAAGGTAACAAATGCCCTACCCTAAGGGATATTAGTGAACCAGATTGGGCTTTTTCTCACATTTCCATGAAACTTCCTGCCCCTTACCTTGGTGAAAGTGAGGACTGCAGATGCTGGAGATGAAAGTCGAAACGTGTGGTTCTGGAAAAGCATAGCAGGTCAGGCAGCATCTGAGAAGCAGGAGAATCATGTTTCATGCATAAGCCCTTCATCAGGAATGGCCTGTGTCACCTCATTGTCACAATGCTGGTCTTCTTTTCTAAAAGCTGTTTCTTTTCTCAAGGATACTGTGTCCTTGGTTTTTTTCAGAGGGGTCATAAACAGGCCAGGCTCCAATTAGACTGGTTTAGTCCAGAGATTAAGGGATATTTAGAGACCATTTTGTTTATATGTAAACAGATGACGCTTCAGGCCAAAGTGGTCATGTTTTAGAAGTGAAATGGAGAGTGGTCAGCTCTCTAGCTGTTCAGTTCAGTCCAAAATTGGTTGAGAATTCAACAGTGAGCTGTGTGAAAACAAGCTCTCTCTCTCTCTCTCTCTCTCTCTCTATTTCTGCCCTTCTAACTTCAACCAGTCAGCATCTATTCCATTTTTTAACTGGTCTTTAAAGGGTTTGCTTATTGGTACTGTTTGGCATATTCAGAACAGCATAATTAAGTCTGGTTTGGATCAACTGAGTTCTGTAGTGGTCCATTATTCTGTAATTTGTGTTTCATTGTGTAATTTTGTGAATAAGTTTTTGTCTATTTTATAACCTGGTAGTCAACCTTGCTATTAATCTGGATAATTTTCACTGTACTCTTACTAAAACAAATTGCAAAGTTATGGTTTGGGCTGCCTACTTAAGAATGCATAATATCATGACTAACCTTTCAACCATAGGGAACAGCTGCTCTATATCCACTCTGTCTATGCACCCCATAATCTTGTATGCCTCAGACTTATCACTGGGATTTCACAGTGGCTCAGTGATTAGCACTACTGCCTTGCAACACCACGGACTCGAGTTCAATTCCACCCTCAAGCGACTGTCTATGTGGAGTTTGCACCTTCTCCCTTTGTCTGTGGGAATTTCCTCCAGGTGCTCCAGTTTCCTCCCACAGTCCAAAGATGTGCAGGTTAGATGGATTGCACACGCTAAATTGCCTATAATGTCCAGCGATGTGTAGGTTAGGTGGATTAGCCATTGGAAATGGAGGGTTGCAGAGGGTTGGAATGTTCTTCAAAGGGTCAGTGTGGTCTCAATAGGCTAAGTGGCCTGCATCCAAATTGGAAGCATTCTCTGATTCATACATATCAGCTTTCAGTCTTCTCAAATGAAAACAACCCAAAATATCCTCATAATTTAAATTTTCCATTCCAGACATTGTCCTGGTGAATCTCCTTTGCACTCCTTCCAGTGTAATGCTGCAAGATCAGGATGTATAAAACACCCGAACTGGAAGGACATTGAAATCATCAAGGATTGTAAAACGGGAAAAATTATCTGTCCTTTTGCATAAAACATTGGTGAAAATATTCTAGTTTCTAGAACATTGTGAAGAATTTGGGTGCCTGAAAGACACTTATGAATCCAATCATTTTAAACTTGGTGCACAAAGTCTGTTTCAGAAAATTAAAGTTGTACCTTCTGTGTAAGTCAATTTCCTTTGTTTCTTTTTTGGAGCCATTATGCATCAATACTGTGCACTCCACAGTTAATTACAGAACTCAATCGTATATGTTTCGTGACTTTGCTTTTCCTTTAAATAAGATTATAACATTGTGTCGCAGTCAGCCAGTTTTCTTGTGTTGAAAAATAACTGGTGAGCAAATACATAAATGGCCATTTTTGTTATGTGCCCTGTGACTTTGCTATAAGTGAGCAGCTAAACCTTTACTCAGAGACAAAGAAATTCTTGCTCGTTCTCAGCAATCTCAAGGCACTTCATTTACTGTTCAGATAATGGATCTTTTGTGAACTGTATAAAACTATAAGTCTGCCTGAACAGCCTATAATCTGTGAATTAATGAACCTGTCTCCCAACAAAGGCAACTAGAACAGCATGACAAGCAGCCCTGGGAGGTGAACCTACAACCTGCTGAGTGGGAGGTAGGTGATGTACCACCTGCGTTACCATGCAGCCTAATCATTTTCCTTGTTTGAAATAGCTGCTCTGCTCAGAACTGTTCCATTACACCTTTGGGAGATCAGCCACTCTAAAAACTATTCTTCTGTATCACTATAGGTTATAGTTTCATTATTCATGCACAAGAAATTAAACCTGCTTTGGAAAGCATGACCCTGGTGGCACAAGGGAGAATGCACAAAACTATTAATGTTTCAATTATTTTATTCAGCAACTAGCTTCAGAACTATTTAACATTTAAAGACATTCGCATCTCTGCACAATATTAAAATGGATTCAGATTAAAATTGTTCAGTTCCATTAGAGATGATATTAATGAATAAATGTTCTTTGATGCCAGTGCCATTCACCAGGGCAATGTTTTAAAGAATAACATTCTGGAAAAATCTGACAAGTGATTGTTTCCTTCAATAAAGTGCAAACATTTCTCAAAAGATTATCGATAAATTCTCAGACCTTTAAGAATATAACTTGTCGGAGGTGTTATTTATAGGTTCCACAAGAATGTTGCCATTCTTGCGTGCACACTTGCTTTGTTTTCCAACAGAATATTAGCAGTTAACATGATCACTATTAGAATCCTTTGTTTGTGCTCTTCCACCCATGGCTCCATATTTGAGCAGCAGATATTCCTATTCTGAAATGATTACATATTACTTTATAAAGAGCAAGTGCTCAATTTCATTTAAACTTTTTCTGTGAGTTTGCTTCATAAACGGGCAAAATATATCCTAATTGTAAGACCTTGACTGGCCATTTATTTAACAATTTTTATGACCTCAGGATGTCACTAAACACAAGAGAGCCAAGGTAATTCTTGAACAGGCTGGGGCTGTTTTCCCTGGACCGTCGGAGGCTGAGGGGTGACCTTATAGAGGTTTACAAAATTATGAGGGTCATGGATAGGATAAATGGACAAAGTCTTTTCCCTGGGGTCGGGGAGTCCAGAACTAGAGGGCATAGGTTTAGGGTGAGAGGGGAAAGATATAAAAGAGACCTAAGGGGCAACTTTTTCACGCAGAGGGTGGTGCGTGTATGGACTGAGCTGCCAGAGGATGTGGTGGAGGCTGGTACAATTGCAACATTTAAGATGCATTTGGATGGATATTTGAATAGGAAGGGTTTGGAGGGATATGGACCAGGCACTGACAGGTGGGACTAGATTGGGTTGGGATATCTGGTCGGCATGGATAGGTTGGACCGAAGAGTCTGTTTCCATGCTGTACATCTCTATGACTCTATGACTCTAAGTTTGGTCATGATGTGTTGTAACAAAGTACCACTGCAAACTTCCATGCAAGACCCAGCAAACCCAAATGAGGAGAAGGCTATTTTATTTATTTATTTGGTGTTGATTTATCAATGTTGTTAAATCAAAGGTCCTGTTCTTCTTGGCGTAATATTATGGGATCTTTCATGCCAATTTGAAAGGGACCTGTTTCACCTGAAAAACAGTACATATGATATGCAGTATTTTATTTATATCAATCTGGATAATATATCCATGTGACTGCTCTGTATAAGATATATGATTTTGGCATAATTAGTCCAATAGTTTCTGACTCTCCAAAGCACAAGTCAAAATGGGATGAGATGCTCAAAACTTGCATGGATTGGTGCAGCTCCATCGACACTCAAGAAACAGCCTGATTGATAATCCATTCATCACCTTAAACATTCACTCCCTCTACAATTGATGTGCAGAGGCAGCAGTGTGTCCAATCTACAAATGCACTGCAACAACCTGGCAAGGCTCTCGCAACAGAACTTTTAAAATCTGTGACATCTACCACCTAAAATGAAAAATGCACTTTTGTAGAAAGAGTAGAAGGATAGAAGAGTTGAATGTTGTTTAAATTGGCTAAGTCTGCAGAAACTTGCAGTGTGCAGGGATTTGGGAATCCTGGTGCGTGAGTCACAAATAGTTCAGTGGGTAATAAGAAAGGCAAAGAGAATACTGGAGGAGAAAGTGAGGTCTGCAGATACTGGAGATCAGAGCTGAAAATGTGTTGCTGGAAAAGCGCAGCAGGTCAGGCAGCATCCAAGGAACAGGAAATTTGATGTTTCGGGCATAAGCCCTTCATCAGGAATGAGGAAAGTGTGTCCAGCAGGCTAAGATAAAAGGTAGGGAGGAGGGACTTGGGGGAGGGGCGATGGAGATGTGGTAGATGGAAGGAGGTCAAGTTGAGGGTGATAGGCCGGAGTGGGGTGGGGGCGGAGAGGTCAGGAAGAAGATTGCAGGTTAGGAAGGCGGTGCTGAGTTCAAGGGATTCGACTGAGACAAGGGAATACTGGCCTTTATTTCAAAATGAATAGACTACTTAAAGAGGGAGATCTTATTCAAACAATACTAGGCACGGATCAGATCACAGCTTGAATGTTGCGATGGCCCGTTATCAAAGAAAAGGTACATTATAATTGGAGGCCTTCCAGTGAAAGTCCACTAGGTTGATCCTGGATATGAAGCGACCTTTGTTATGAGGAGAGGTTGAGTAGTTTGGCTTTGCAGTCGTTGGAGTTTAGGAGAATGAGTGAAATCCTCATTGAAACATATAAGATTATTAGGGGCTGAAAAGGTTAAATGCAGAGGTGCTGTTTCCCTTTGAGAGAGAATCTAGGAGAGACTGCATATGCTCTGAGTAAGAATTCACTCATTTAACATAAAGATGAGAAGAAATTCTTTCTCAGAGGGTGGTGATACTGTGGAATTCTTCACCACAGAGACTGGGCTGTTAAATATATTCAAGGCTGAGATAGGAAGATTCTTAATTCTTAATTTGGAGATGCCAGTGTTGGACTGGGGGATACAAAATTAAAAATCTCACAACATCAGGGTCTAGGCAGAAGTGGGCACTGCAGATGCTGGAGATCAGAGTCAAGATTAGAGTGGTGCTGGAAAAGTACAGCAGGTCAGGCAGCATCCGAGGAGCAGGAAAAATCATCTGAATCCTGATGAAAGGCTTTTACCTGAAAAATTGATCTTTCCTGCTCCTCAAATGCTGCTTGCCCTGCTGTGCTTTTCCAGTACCACTCTAATCTCAACATCAGGTTATGGTCCACCAGACTTATTTGGAAGCACTAGCTTTCAGAGCCTGCTTGGACTATAACCTGGTGTTGTGTGATTTTTAACTTTAATTCTTAAGGTTTCGAGGGTTTTAAGGATATGGCAGGAAAATGGAGTTGAGAATTGCCAGGTCAGCCATGATCTCATTGGATGGCTGAGCAGATCAAATTAAACTGAATGGTCTACCTTTGCTCTACATCTTATGGTCTAATGGCTACAGCTATGAAAATTTGAAATTACCAATAAAATAAAAGAGAGACACTCCTTAAAAATGTTATTCAGTTTTGTGGATTATTTTTATTTCAAAACAAATAAAATTATTGAAGGGTCAAGATTTAATACAAGAGATCAGCGTTCTTGTAAAAATGACTTTGGAGTTGATAAGAGATAGATTTTTTGTTGGAATTATTGAGTGTTTCTCAAATTTATTAAAGGCAAAAGAAGATCTGCCTTTCAAAAAGAGCAGTTTCAGGCTTACTGCTCCAGCGAAGCTCAGTGCAAGCTAAAAGAACAGCGTCACATTTTCCACTTAACCTTCAACTCTCAATATTGAGTTCAGTAACATTAGGGCTTGAGGCACTTCTGCCATGTGTTTACCCTAGCCCCCACACTCCAGGCTTTGTAATCACATGGTATCCTATTACACACAACCCATTATTAGCCACCTATACTCCCATAAGCAGCTATTCACTCTCCTAGGCTGACCATTACTCACTCCATTGGCTGTCTAACTGTTCTTTCTCTTTAGACTCCTTGCCACCTGTTGTTTACTCCTTTTTTTTAGATTAGATTAGATTAGATTACTTACAGTGTGGAAACAGGCCCTTCGGCCCAACAAGTCCACACCGAAGCGCAACCCACCCATACCCCTACATATACCCCTTACCTAACATTACGGGCAATTTAGCATGGCCAATTCACCTGACCCGCACATCTTTGGATTGTGGGAGGAAACCGGAGCACCCGGAGGAAACCCACGCAGACACAGGGAGAACGTGCAAACTCCACACAGTCAGTCGCCTGAGTCGGGAATTGAACCCGGGTCTCAAGCGCTGTGAGGCAGCAGTGCTAACCACTGTGCCACCGTGCCGCCCTTAACCCTTACCTCCACCCAATCTTGTGCATAAAAAAAAACAATTTCCTATCTACCATCAATTGTGAAGAAGGGGGACCAGATTTGAAATGTTAACTATGATTTCTCTCCACAGAGGCTGCTGGACCTGCTGAGTTTTTCCATCAATTTCTGTGTTTGTTTCTGATTTCTGGTATGTGCAGTTCTTTCAATTTTCTGGAGAAAATATATCAGATTGTGCCAAAATGAGAAAAAGATGGAATTATATACTGCCAAATTTGTACTGTCAGAGACTTGAAGAGAGAAGGGATGATGATAAATACAAATAAGGCTAATGGTTCTCAGTTATCCACCCTGCTAGATACATCTTCAAAGAACTTTATTGTGTAGCATGCTTTCTCTTTCACACAATCAAGCTGAGTCAACCAGCATTATCCATGATATCTAGTTTATTAACAGGCCTGTTTCTTACTTAAACTCCTTCAAAATGAATAAACATCTCACACTAACATGATCAATTACTCATTCTAAATCGTAAGTCTGTTAAATTGATTCTTGACTTTTTGTTTCATAAAATTACAATCAATCTTTTCTTTTGTAAATGTTTTTTCAGTGAGTAATAAATGGAGGGAGAGAAAGAAAACTTGTACGGTCTTTAGAGATTAATTACAAGTTCCAAACTTGGTCCTATCTTATTGATAATTAACCTTTTTTTGTTGTCTGTTAAAATAATATTGCCATTATAGGTTACTCAGAGGTACAAAATCTAAGTTCCTAATAACTTGTGAATCCTGACAGCTGCTCCATAAATCATGGTTGTGTAGCTCAACACGAATAAGAAAGTGAGGACTGCAGATGCTTGAAATTATGACTCTCCTGCTCCTCAGATGCGGCCTGACCGGCTGTGCTTTCCAGCACCACACTTTTAGACCATGAATAATTGCAATCCATTCTGAGCATTACTGAACCACAAATAGCAGAGTTTATCCTAAATTGTAAAGAACCAATTTTGTGATTTGAGAAATTTCTTGAGAATTAAACAAGATAGTCAGTATATTTCATGTCAACCATAGTTTCTTCATTCATTCACAGGACGAGGGCATCATCGGCTAGGCCAGTATTTATTACCCATCCCTAATTGACCAAAGGGCAGTTAGGAGTTAACCACATTGCTATTGGTCTGGAGTCATATGTAGGCCAGATTAGATAAGGACAGCATGTCTAGATTAGTTCTTTCCAACAATTGCCAACAGTTTCAAAGTCATCATGAGACTCTTAATTCTACATTTTTACTGAATTCAAGTTCCACTATCTGCCATTGTGGGATTTGAACCCTGGTACCCAGTACTTGGGTCTCTGGATTAATTGTCTTGTAATAATGCCCCCAGGTCATTGCCTCCCCTTCACAGACTATATGTGCGAAATTCATTGGAGTTGATCTCCCAGGTAGATTATAAGGTTAATAGTGAACAAGTTGCCTTATTCAGATTGAGGATGGTAATATGTGGCAGTGGAGGAGTGGGGTGGGGGGGCAGGGTTAATCCTTGTCATTTCCTTTCTGACTGAGCTAAATCAGGTGATATAAATCAACACTAAATTGTCCATTGTGGAACACACCAAACCAACTGTATAAAAAGTAGGTGATTGGTTCTGCTGGATATTACTATGAAAATAATGGTGAAAGTGATCCTCGCTCCTGTCTTTTGAAGACCCTGTCTTCAAAACTAATGGAGAAAATTGGCAAATGTAAAAAAAAATGATTGCCTGGCTTAAAAAAACACACACACCCCGGTGTTCTGGTAAAAATCAAATTATTCTCACCTTCAATTCAAAATGACACAGTGTGCATTTGAAAACATTATTATAATTCCACCAAAATAGTACAAGTGCCTCTTAACTCATTGAGCTGAAAATATGCTGCAACTGTAAAAAACAAATTTTCATTCCACTCATTCTTTGTAATGTGGAATGGTTAAATTAAACATGTGCACTTTTCATAATGATTGTCGAAGTCAGCAATAGGGAAGGATCAACAAGGTAAAAACAATGACTGCAGATGCTGGAAGCCAGATTCTGGATTAGTGGTGCTGGGAGAGCACAGCAGTTCAGGCAGCATCCAACGAGCAGCGAAATCGACGTTTTGGACAAAAGATTCCTGATGAAGGGCTTTTGCCCGAAATGTCGATTTCGCTGCTCGTTGGATGCTGCCTGAACTGCTGTGCTCTTCCAGCACCACTGATCCAGAATAGGGAAGGAGTCCACATCACCACATGGAATCGGCCCTACATTTAATTTATCAAGAAGGTGGATAAGGCAGATGGGTAGCAAACAAGTTACTGTTGATTTGTGAGGATGGTGCAAGACCACCATGTGATGTGGCATGCCGTGACTGCAGATCTCTTGACAGTAATTGCTACAAGCAGTAGCAGGTGCAAGAGCAGCTATCTATAAAACTGACCTTGAGAATGCTGAATTATCATGAAAATGTAAAGTAACACTAGAATAATAAATGCATTCCTTGTTGCGTTGAGGAGATATGTGCAAGTCATCTTCTTGATCTGCTTGTTGCAGTTTCAAAGTCTAAATAGCTTTCTAGGTCAGCTCAGAGGTTAGTTAAGAGCCAACCATATTAGTTTCAGATTGGAGTCACATGTAGATCTGACTGGGTAAGCACTGATTTCCTTTCCTAAAGAATACTAGTGAGACAGTGTATTTTCATAATGTGACAGGCTTAAGGTCAGATTTATAGATAACCGCTGTTGCTGGTAACAACTTTTATTGGTGATCTGTGATTATGTATACCACACCACACATCTGTCTTGTGCCACACTCACATCTCAACTATAGCTTGTTTGTAACCACTCTGTATCATCATCATCCAACTATCCCAACCTCAACTCCTTTTTCTGCTGCCCTCTACTTTTGCCCTCGAGAAAAGATTTCTCTGGCTTTTCAGTGCTGACCAAATGGCTGAAATACTGTATGACTTGATTGCTGAATTGATCGTTAGAAATGTACAATGTGTACAGATTGTTTTAATGAGAAGTTCAAAGGGATTTACACCTGGAGAAAATCCACTTACTGTGGATAGCCTGAGAGTTTCCAGAGTTCCAAAAATGTATTGGGAATGTTAGGCTGCAAGAGGTTGTGCTTTAAACTGTTCATTTAATTCCAAAATGAACGGAGTTATGTTCTCAAGGATGGCTAATTGGCACCTCAATCTAGATACAAAACATACATGATTTTTGTTGCCATTGTATTGGGCTTAGAGATGGAAAGGATTCAAAGGAAGTCATTGTGATATCCCGTTATAGGCTTCCGTAAAGTATCACAGATAATCGCTTGACCTCCACAATCTAGAAGGGCAAAGATGCCAAATGTATGGTAATCCTACTACCTGGACGTTTTCCTCTAAACAAGTGATTCTCAACCAGTTTTGGCCATGCCCCCTAGGTGCTCTTCTCAGGTTCCAGGGTCCCCCTTTCCAACAGGAATACAATACAAACAGATAGACAGAATATCATTTATTATTGAACACCAAGAAAACTTGAACATTCCGACATAATGGACAAAACTTTTTAAAAATCTGTAAAATTAAATTGGCCATGCCCCCTAGGTGCTCTTCTCAGGTTCCAGGGTCCCCCTTTCCAACAGGAATACAATACAAACAGATAGACAGAATATCATTTATTATTGAACACCAAGAAAACTTGAACATTCCGACATAATGGACAAAACTTTTTAAAAATCTGTAAAATTAAACATCTACCAGGCTTAATGTGATTCTTGAACAAATGAACTAGGATAAAAAATGGCTGAGCAAGACACGTTGATCTTCAGATAATGAAGTATGGCAATAATGGATGGGAGAACCCTTGACTGAATACGTACACCCATTGCAGTCTGAATCTTAAGTGAGGCTGTATGGGAGGAGCTCAAGCAATTGATTTACCAGGTGCACCAAATTCAAATGGTGCGTTGGAAAGATATTATAAATAGGAGTGAAGCTATTGACTCCAATGCTTGAGTCTTTTATTGGTTCCAGTTACTAGGGTCCCCATAAACCCTTGGGGCTCCCCTTCTCACAGTTCTCAGTCTGTGGCCCCCTTCAAATACGCCACGACCCCTGAGGCCCCCATTGAGTTTGGCTGCTCTAAATGACACTCTTTCTTAATTTGGATCTATATCACCATTTCTTTATTGCTAGGGGAAAGTCCTATAACTTCCCTTTCTACAGTGCTATTGGTGTACCAGGGCAACATGGGCTGCAATGCTTAAAGTTCCCCAACAGCTTCACAAAGGAATTATGGGATGATAATAAATCATACCCTAACCAGCAATGCCTACATCCTCTAAATGAACTAAAAAGAAAGTTAATCTACCAGGATATTGATGAGAGAGAGAACAGAAAGACAACTCTATAGTTCACTGCTCAATAAAGCAGATAGAGGCTTGTGTTCAGAAAGGAATGACCACATTTTGAGGTAATTAAGATAAGGCTGTAAGATTTGACCAGATTTAACTAGAGGGAGAAGTCTCCAGGAAAATCAAACCATAAGAGACAAGGCCCATCGTGCACTTAAGGAGAAAACGTAGTGAGATTCAATAAGTAGTAAGATTTGAATCACTGGAAGGAACTCGAGTTAAATAAAAATGAGGTAATATGCTAACCTCAGGAGCTAAGAATCATTTTGGACTGGGTGTTGGAGAATTAAAGATTACTTAAAAGACAATGTAACATATACTTGATGGTGTTTTTTCTTCAGTTGTGTTAAATGTTCTGTACAATTGTTTGAAGTATAAGATTCCAATAAAATTATTTCATCAATATTGCTTTTAGTCATTTTTTTACAGTACATTACTTTAAAAGAGAATTTTTTTCATATCATTAACTTTCAGCTACTAACTTTATGGTTGATTTTTTTTCCTTTTGAAAATTATCCGCTGCTTCAAGGACTGTAACTGAATTGTATTGTTATACATTAGCATTTCTGTCCCTCGTAATCTCAGCCAAACAATAGCATTTTGGGAAATGTAGGCAAGATTGCTTTCTAAAACATGTGGCTTTTTGGCTTCATTTATCTGTAATTGCTCGAAGAAGAAACTTGAATCTGTTGTTTTTTTAGGCATCTGTGATCACAGTTAGGCAGGCCACGATCTATTGAAATTTTCTGACTCTTTATTAAGTTTATTAAGAATAGGTCATTCAGAAATGATACATTAGTTAGTTACACAAAGAAAGTATACAAGCGTGATGACTAGAAACTTTCAATGGAACCAGAGGACAAACAGGCTTTTGGGGTGAGATGTTTCGATCTTGGTAAAGTGGTGGGGACAGTCCTGCTCTCTAGCTGAGGTGTTAGCGGATGTTCCCCTCAATCTTCCTTCTCTTCTTCTGGTCTATCTGCCTGGTGAAGATTGCTCTCTGGGGAAACACCCTCTGCCTTGGGTCCACCTCATTCTTGATACTTGCATGGATCTTCCCCAATGTTGTTACTCAAATGTCAATCTGGAATCTTAATTCTCTTGGCCCAAGTGCAGTTAATCCAGTTTTGAATTGGTCTAGCCCCTGTGAATTTCTCTTGCTGTCTCCTTCCCTAAGTCCACCTTTGTCTGAACCTGGCACTTATTATTATATCATATTTCTAAGACAGTTCTTTTCTCTATGCCAATGGCCATCAGACAGCCAATTGTGATGTCAGATATTTGTTGTCCCTTTGCCCACCCTCACCCATGGATTAGCTTATTATTTATTTCAAGTACTACACACTGGTACTAGGGTGCATTTGATGTCAGCTGAATTGTTGATGCCAGTCTTGAGCGTCATGGCCTCTGTGTTTTTTTGGAATTCATCACTTTATTTTCAAATACTCGGAATTTGGAAAGCTAAGTACAGTTGTAATAGCTGTTAAATGAAATCTAATGCCACACTGCAAATACTAGGAAAATTCAGTTTTAAGGGACCCAAATATTCAACAAATCCATTGTTTTTTTTTCTTTTCAAACAGAAAAGACATTACAAATGATGAATTATGGTTTCAGCAGTAAATGAGCTTCAAGAAGCGATGGGATGGACAGGTTACAAAGTTGAATGTAGGTGGTTTTAGTGATGGAGCATTTATAGGGTCAGAAAATCAAGCAGATGCCAAATAAGATGCTGAGCTTATGGATAGTTCACTTTGGAATGTAGCATTGGTCAGGGACAGATGGTGAATAAATTGGAATTGCCAGTGATGTCCATGGTATATAAGTAAGCAGTTTTGATTTGAGTTTGCACAAGAATAATGGCCGCTAGAGCAAGGTTTGAAATTGGGTTCCAGAGCTGTAAAATAAATTTGAACAAGGAGAGAAAAGACAATTAGCAAACCAGAAAGGCAATTTGTAATATATGTCTTTCCAATTACGCATTTACTTTTTCACTATTTTCTGTTTCACTAAATTGGTTTTACTAAACAAATAGAATGTAACTCCTGGACCTTGTACCAGTTGAAGCAATATTTCTACCTAATAGTTCAATCTGTAAAGTTTGTGCTTTACAGAAATGTGATCTAATTGCAAGTAGATAAATATTGTTGGGATCTCAAGACAGTGTGCTGCTAAGAAGAGCATTGAAGCATTTTCAACTAAAATGTTTTCTCTTTGAGTGGTTTTTATGGAGTCAGTAAGTGTTTCAATGCATGTTATCAATAAGTCAAATATTTACAGCTGAGTCTAAATGATTTGCATGAAAGTATTTTAGTTTGTTTGATACTCATTGATTTTCTCATATAAGAGGAGCAGTTGTTCCTGAGTTAACAATAGAATTTAAACCATAATTATGCCAATGAATGGCGGAGGATTCCATTTATGTTTTGGCTGTTTAAATCAAATCCTTTCTCCCAATTTTGTTTGCAGCATCCATCTCTGGGAATGGGGAGAAAATAATTTGTAAACACTTCCAGACGGGCTGCCAGTGTCACTCCATGCCCATGATGCTCAGAGGTTTCTTCAAGTGATGCAGGAAATGGCCGCTGCTCAGTGCTTGCTCCTTTGCTTGGTTAAAAAGGAACAAGGTTGACCAAAATCCAATTTGCTAATATCTTCACAGCATATCCTTTGTGAAAAGGCTGTGGAAATTATTGCAATGACTCAGCAGGCCAGCAGCATCAGTGAAGAGAAATAAGTAGCATCCTCAATCTGATATCAGAATCCTTCATAATTCTGTACGTTTTTCAAAATGCCGAGTCAACAAAATGATTATGGGGCTCAGTTCTGCATGTTGTGGGTCTAAAGTGTCCCCCATGGAGTTTCTGGAGGATTTCTTTTCACATCAACTTTTCCATGGTCATACATCAATAAATCTATTACTGTTGCATGTTGCTACAGCTTACGTTACTACCATGAAATGTGCCATGAGATGTTGGTACCTGATGTCCACATGAAGGTTCTTCAGAGCAAGCAGCAAGCTGACTTCACTGAGTACTCACTCTGACTCCCATGTGGAGCTTATTTGACATCTGTCTTGCTTGATCAGTTTCATAGGATAGAAAGCTGAATATTATTGAAGTAGGTTGAGCCTTCAAGGAGGCACTTGACAAGCTTTAATCACTGTTAATCGGAATCATGTTGCTGCCTCATGAGAAACTCATTATACTTGCTGTGAAAAGCTTAAAAAATAAAGCAGAATGCTCCTGACATTGTGTTGGGACACTTCAGATTCACAGTTCACCTCACCACAGTGCACACCTTTACAAGATTCCACACCACACCATCAGCAATGTCAGAATGATACCAGAAGAAGATAATTACAAGATCTGGAGGGTGTGAGGGCTCCAAATAAGCCTTATACTGTTTTTTCTCTACTGTATGATATAATGTTCATTGAAGCTTGCTGACATTCACTTAGCTGAGTGCAGACCTGACCTTACAACCTGGCAGCAGTAATTCCAATACCCAGCCACCAGTCTGGAATACACTGAAAGAGAAAATAATTCGCTAAGGAGAACATAAAAACCCATCCGAGGGTACCCAACAAGTTGCAGAATCATTCTTATGAATGATAAGTACATGTTGGGTGCAGAGTCCAGCTACATTTGGGAATGGAATATAAAAGGGCACAGAAATAGTTTCAGAAAACAAGGAAACAAGCATGCTTAATGCAGTTAAAGAACCCCCCATCCGTATGACCCCTGCTCAGCCAATGTTAATGATGGTCATGAGTGATGAGGGAGGCTATTTCAAAGCAGTTTAAAAGAAAAGGGCACAGAAGTCATCAACTATCCAGGAGTATGAGGCTGCTGAGATACAAGATTTTGATATAAGACGTAGCAGAGCAACTAGTATGAAGATGTCTGACATCCAAAGGTAATAGTCTCATGGCAGAATTTTCATTTATTGATTCACAGACACATAACATAAATTTTGGTGCCCTAGCATATGACTAATGTTGAGGATATTGAGTTTATTTTGAGGACAGGAGCTACTACATCTATTGTTTCTGACCTGATGTGTAGAATACCAAGAAAATAATGAATAAATAGTTTGATTAGATTACTTTATATTTTGCTGGATGAGTAACATTATTATATGCAACAATCCAACTTTGTTGTATTATGAAGATGGTAGAAGATATTAGAATAATGAGACTTGAATGTTGCTCTCCTTTTACACTGCTCACAATTGTTATTTTTTTCTTTCAGCCACTGGGTTTGAATTTTATTACCCAAACAACATCAAGTTGGTAATGTTATTGATAATAAATAATTCTTATTTTGCTAGTCCATTATTCTCCCATAGATTTTTCTTTTCTGTCCTACATTTTCCAGATTTATGATGTAAGAAGGACCTCTGAGAAATACATTAAACTCACAATAAACTTCCTTTAATTAGGAGTGCTGCAGTTCGCACTGTTTGGAGATTAGTGTGAAGTTATAGATGTCAGCTGTGTCTCAGCACTCTTAACTTAGAATGCAAAAGTTGATTCACGACAGAGACTTGAGACTATAATCTAGGTTGAAACTTTAATGAAGCACTGAGGGAGTTCTGCATGATCAGAGATGCTGCATTTTGGATGAAACATTAACCTGGTTCGACTTTGAAGGAGAGAATGTGTGGTCTCCATAGTGATCTGGCCAATACTTATATCTCACCCAAATCCCTAAAACAAATGGTCTGGCCATTTTGGGTTTTTTTTTTGCGAAACCTTGTGCAGATTGACTGCCATATTTTGTACATCACAACAGTGATAATGTCTCAATACTATTTCATTGACTAAATGTTTTGTGGTATGCTGAGGTTAAAACAGGCACAACATAAATGTAAATCTTGTGTGTCACTGTGAAGGAGGATAAGCTGAGGTCTGCATGTCAATTAATGTCAATTTCTTTTCCTAAATGTATGTCCAACTCCAAGTATGTACTGCAGACAATAACCCTCTTCATTTTATCTTCAGTAGGGTACTCTCATAGTACAGAACGTAGACATCACAAAAGTGCTCTTAAAGTTGGATAGAAATTGATGAGGTAATAATATGTTGAAGCATTGCAACAGATAGAGAAATAAGGAACATTATTCTACTTAATAGGTTAATATTTCTTCCAAGTAATTAATCAAATGTTTGACTACACTGCAGTGCAAGTATATTTTGTTGGGTGAACAAGATCATTAGGAAAAAGTGAGGCCTGCAGATACTGGAGATCAGAGCTGAAAATGGGTTGCTGGAAAAGCACAGCAGGCCAGGCAGCATCCAAGAAGCAGGAAAATCCAAGTTTCGGGCATAAGCCCTTCTTCAGGAATGAGGAAAGTGTGCCAAGCGGGCTAAGATAAAAGGTAGGGAGGAGGGACTTCGGGGAGGGGCGTTGGAAATGTGATAGGTGAAAGGAGGTTAAGGTGAGGGTGATAGACCGGAGTAGGGATGGGGGCGGAGAGGTCAGGAAGAAGATTGCAGGTTAGGAAGGTGGTGCTGAGTTCCAGGGATTTGACTGAGACAAGATGGGGGGAGGGGAAATGAGGAAACTGGAGAAATCTGAGTTCATCCCTTGTGGTTGGAGGGTTCCTAGGCGGAAGATGAGGCGCTCTTCCTCCAGCCGTCGTGTTGCTATGGTCTGGCGATGGAGGAGTCCAAGGACCTGCATGTCCTTGGTGGAGTGGGAGGGGGAGTTGAAGTGTTGAGCCACGGGGCGGTTGGGTTGGTTGGTCCGGGTGTCCCAGAAGTGTTCTCTGAAACGTTCCGCAAATAGGCGGCCTGTCTCCCCAGTATAGAGGAGGCCACATCGGGTGCTGCGGATGCAGTCAATGATGTGTGTGGAGGTGCAGGTGAATTTGTGGCAGATATGGAAGGATCCCTTGGGACCTTGGAGGGAAGTAAGGGAGGAGGTATGGGTGCCAGTTTTGCATTTCTTGCGGTTGCAGGGGAATGTGCCGGGAGTGGAGGTTGGGTTGGTGAGGGGTGTGGACTGACGAGGGAGTCACGGAGGGAGTGGTCTTTTCGGAATGTTGATCCTCCCCTCCCCGATCAGCCGTCCGAAAAGACCACTCCCTCTGTGACTCCCTCGTCAGGTCCACACACCCCACCAACCAACCTCCACTCCTGGCACCTTCCACTGCAACTGCAAGAAATGCAAAACTTGCGCCCACACCTCCTCTCTTACTTCCCTCCAAGGTCCCAAGGGATCCTTCCATATCCGCCACAAATTCACCTGCACCTCCACACACATCATTTACTGCATCCGCTGCACCCAATGTGGCCTCCTCTCTACTGGGGAGACAGGCCGCCAATTTGCAGAACGTTTCAGAGAACACCTCTGGGACACCCGGACCAACCAACCCAACCGCCCCGTGGCTCAACACTTCAACTCCCCCTCCCACTCCACCAAGGACATGCAGGTCCTTGGACTCCTCCATCGCCAGACCATAGCAACACGACGGCTGGAGGAAGAGCGCCTCATCTTCTGCCTAGGAACCCTCCAACCACAAGGGATAAACTCAGATTTCTCCAGTTTCCTCATTTCCCCTCCCCCCACCTTGTCTCAGTCCCAACCCTCGAACTCAGCACCACCTTTCTAAACTGCAATCTTCTTCCTGACCTCTCCGCCCCTATCCCCACTCCAGTCTATCACTCTCACCTTAACCTCCTTCCACCTATCGCATTTCCAACGCCCCTGCCCCAAGTCCCTCCTCCCTACCTTTTATCTTAGCCTATTTGACACCCTTTCCTCATTCCTGAAGAAGGGTTCTTGCCCAAAACGTCAATTCTCCTCCTCCTTGGATGCTGCCTGAACTGCTGCGCTTTTCCAGCAACCCATTTCCAGCTCTGAACAAGATCATTAGACTTACCAATTTGACACAAAACATTTAGGCGAAGAGCACAAACTTGAGTTATCACATATGTTGATTCATTATAGACTCTGCCAGGGCAAAAACAAAATAAAAACTGTGACGAATAAATTTAAGTAAGGAGACTACTGTCATTCTGAAAGTTTATAATAGCCTCTTCACATTCCTCTCCAGACATAAATATTTCCTTCGAAATTGACACTTTTAATCTTGCCTTTCCTTTATAAGTGTTAGGGCAGTCCATGGTGTTTAGTTAACATAAAATGGCTGTCCTAGACTTTTATTTGGCATAAAAATGACTGAAGAAGATTGTGAGCTGAAGAGGTTATTTATACAGTCAGAACTGCAGCCTTGATATGCATAACAACTAGATGAGATATAAAGTGTCTCATAAGAAGAAGCAAAAACATTGCAACTGCTTATAGAGAGACAGTTTTGAAAAGGGACGTCCTTGAAAAGCATGACAGAAATCTTTGAAAGCTAATTCTAAATTTGCTATTTAATATGGAATAAAAGGGGAAAGCTTGACTCACATTATTTAAGGTCCTTTGGGTGATTATAATTTCTGTATACACACACACACACACATACATACATATGTATATAATATATACGCACACACACACGTATAAGGATGGAGCTTTAACTGCAGCAGATGTGAAGGGATTTTACTGAATTCCTGTGGACAGACAGTAAGGAACCCCCCCCCCCTCCCACCACCACCAGCCCCCACTCCCAACCCGCCATCCCTGTGAGCAGGGAGGATTGAATGACAGATAGAGAAGTCAGCAATATTGGACTGTGTCTAGATTAGAGTGGTGCTGGAAAAACACAGCAGGTCAGGCAGCATCCAAGGAGCAGGAAAATCGACATTTCAGTCAAAAGCCCCTCATCAGGAATCCTGAATCCTGATTCCTGATGAAGGGCTTTTGCCCAAAATGTCTATTTTCCTGCTCCTCGGATGCTGCCTGAGCTGCTGTGCTTTTCCTGCACCACTCTAATCTAGACTTTGATCTCCAGCATCAGCAGTTCTCACTGTTGCTAATATTGGACTGTGATTAAACAAGATGTATGGCTGAAAATTGAAGGAGAGGTGATAAGAGTATTAGCTTAACATCATGGAACGACCCAGAATTGAACATCAACTGATCAAGCAGTCACATAACTGACCTGATTCGGTGTGTGTATGATCAATCAATAGTGCAATCAGTTAACAATTGATAAAACCAAATGTGTAAAAGTTTATGTCTTTTCATTGTTCAGTGAAGAGGCTCCTGATCTCTCAGAGGGTCTCTTCCCACCAGTGTGAAACTAATAAACTATTTAAAACAGGAAATGGACTGAGGGTGTTGAGTGATTATTTTAGTCATTCTGTCCCTAAAAACTGTGAGAAGGAAACCTTTCCTTTAGCATGCCTAAAATCATTTTTTTTTTGATATTTTAATCAGTTTGAGTCACCGATATGGAGATAAAAATGCAATGAAAAAATTGCCTGAGTAAAAATGCAGAATGATTTGCCTTCAGCTGTGCAGTTTAAGAAAACAAGACTTTTAAATGACGCATACAAATCCCATGCAGTTACAGTCAGGAATGGAACATAACATCTAATGATTGAACGGATTCTGGAATATGTAGTGATAACAAGTTACAGAATTCATCCAAACATCCACCGTGTGGGCGGCACGGTGGCACAGTCGTCAACACTGCTGCTTCACAGCACCAGAGACCAGGGTTCAATTCCCACCTCAGGTGACTGTCTGTGTGGAGTTTGCACGTTCTCCCCATGTCTGTGTGGGTTTCCTTCGGGTGCTCCGGTTTCCTCCCACAGTCCAAAGATGTGTGGGTCAGGTGAATTGGCCATGCTAAATTGCCCGTAGTGTTAGGTTAGGGGTAAATGTAGGGATATGGGTGGGTTGCGGGTCGGTGTGGACTTGTTGGGCCGAAGGGCCTGTTTCCACACTGTAAGTAATCTAATAAAGAACAAACAACAAACTTTCGGATGACCAAAACTATGCTCAGACTTTTCTCCACCTGATGCAGCAATAGGAATATATAATTGCAAGTGAGAATTATTTGTGAAACTTCCAATTACTCTTTGTCATACTCTATCTTACACCTCATGCTGTTCCGTAATTCATAGTTATGAATAATCATGCATAATTGTAATGCCATTAAAATATTGATTATCTGCCCAATGAAATTAGAATGTATAACTCTGAAAATTGCATGAATATATATCCAGTCAGAAAGATTATAAGTCTAGATTTTGTTGTTTGTTGTATTAGTTGATATCCCGTGGGAACATTGTCTGTTAAAACCTAATGTCCCTGCAATTTCCCCTTATCATCCAGCAGTCCATGTATATGAATATGGTAGAAGATAGAAATCAAAGCTATTTTTTGTGTAAAACAACTAAATAGCCCAACAATAAGTTACCACTGTCTTTTTCCATCCTTGTTGAAATATTATTAATAAGAATGGGTAAGAGAATGACCATTATCATACAGCTCACAAGGACCTGTCACATTTTCATGTAGTGGAAAGATAATTTCTGTATTATCATCTAGTAATGGTTGTAATTAGTGTCGCACAAGCAACAGGGTGTAAAGATGGGGTAATTACAGAAAGATCCAGAACTGCATTCACTTAATTGTTCATCACGGGAGCTGGCATGGCGAAGATGTATGGAAATGGCTGACAACTATTAAACTCCTGGAGAGACCTTGCTTCAAAATGGACATCAACATTTTCAGTTCAGTTAACTAATGGGACATGACAATGGCTCAAAATGGGAATCTCCAGGATGCAGTCAGGCACTTATTTTGAATCTGTGGAAATGATCCCCATGATATATTATCTTTGATAATTAACCATTAATTGTGCTTTAAAATTATACAAATGTCTGTGTCTTTCAACTTTTTTTGTAAAAGGTTGAGTTTAATTACAATATCTCCACAGTTACCTTCTATGAAGTATGATTTTATCGAACTGTTAAGCAACCAATATTCTGTTAAAGTATAACTATTATTTTTTCATACTGCATGTAAGTTCTACAGAGAGGACTTTAACTCCTGGATGCAAAATATGAATATCATGTCTCCAGAAATGGCTGTGAGAATTGCAGGCACTTTTATCATACAGACTTCGGTACAGCAAGTCACTTATCAACTTGCCAAACTAAACACATCAAATTGCCAAAGAGAAGGATTCAGGAAGAATACATGATCCTACTGTGGCCTGAAGGAGCATGTTCACATATTTTATTCACAAACAAAAAATGTATTGACCTTGAAGGGTTTCACCTCACAGTAATCAACTTAATACAGTTGTGTACAGTTCTGGTCACCCCACTACCAGAAGGATGTGGATGTTTTGAAGATGATGCAGAAATAGTTTACCAAAATGCTGACTGGTCTGGGGGATTTTAGCTATAAAGAAAGCTTGAAATAATTGGGTTTGTTTTCACTGGAATACAGGAGGTTGAGGGGTGACCTGATAGAAGTTTATAAGTTTGTGAATGACATGAATAGAGTGGAAAGTATCAGGCTTTTTCCCAGAGTGGAGGGGTCAATTACTAAAGGGATGCAGGTTTAAGGTGTGAGGGGGGAGGGGGGGGGGGAATGCTTAAAAGAGATGTGTGAGGCAAGCTTTTCAAAATATAGGTGGTGAGTGCCTGGAATGCATTGCCAGAACAGGTGGTGGAAGCAGACACAATAGCAGTGTTCAAGAAATACCCGGACGAGTGAATGAATAGGAAAGGAATACAGGGATATGGATTCTGAAAGTGAAGACAGCTTTAGTATGGAAGGGCAAAATGTATTGGAGGGCCAATGGGCCTGTTCCTGTGCTGTATTGTTCTTTGTTCTTTGTTTATTGTTCTCATCCATTTCAGCCAGTGTATTCAAATTGGTCTAAAAATTGAAGTGTTTGCCTATTTAAAGCAGGACTCCAGAGGTATTTAAAACCTGGAGACCTAAGAGCAGGGCAGGAGTAGAAGTAGAAGCATTGAGCACGGTGAGAGGCGGCAGAGGTCCAAAAGCATAACTGGAGGATCAGAGTCCTGAGATAATTAGTAGCACAACAAGGACACCCCCGAGATGCTAGAACAGTTAAAGCACAGTGAAAATGACCTGGAGCCCTGTCCAAATTATTCACACTACTGAAGCCTCTCAATCTAGACTCTCATTCTTGTAATTCCTTTCTGCATACTGTCAAATGCCTTCACATCCTTCCTAATGAGTGGTTAATTTAGTTGGTCAAATATTTCAGTTTGAGCAGAACCAGTGTTTAGTTAGAAGGTCACTATTGTTAATTTGCTTTCGGCCTCTACTTATCAATCCCAAGATTCCATATGTTATCTCTTTTTTCATCCTGTACTGCTTTCATTAATTATTAGTGCTAACATATCTCTTTGTTCATCTAAAATGTGTCACTTCACACTTCTTTACATTAAATTTCATCTGTCACGCATCTACCTATGTCCTTTTGAAATCTGTCTCTAATTTATAGTGGAACCTCGATTATCTGGCATTCGATTAGCCAAATTTTGGATTATCTGGCAAGATCGCAAGGTCCCGATGCTTGGCTAAACCGTGTCATCCAGCATTCGATTATCCAAACATAGTACTCCCTGCCCGTATAGTTCGGATAATCGAGGTTCCTCTGTACGCAGAATTCACAATGCTTCTAAACGTTGTCATCCACAAATGTTTTAATTGGTTCCACACTCAAGTCAAGGTCATTCATATAGTTCAATCCTGAGAGAACCCCATTAATTGTACTTTCCTCTACACCTTAAACTAATTGTATCCTGCTGCTAAGTCTCTTCCTGTCACTAAGTCACTCTGTTGTCCCTACTAACTATTCCTAGCACTTCAACTTTACTGAGAAATCTGTTGTGTGCTACTTTTAGGAAATGCCTTTTAGCTGTTACGGAGCCATGGAGTGTCTACAACACAGACAAAGGCCCCATGGCACGTTTGTAATTGTGCTGCTCATCACATGCCTATCTAATCTCATCTCAATTTTCAGCACTTGGCCAATATTTGAAATGGCATTTCAAATGCTTATCTAAATATTTCTTAAATGTACTAAGGATTACTACCCCTACCACCCTTCTAGGCACTGTTTTTCGGATATTGATTGGTAAGAACATTTACTCAAATCCCCTCTGGACACCCTGTTCCTTGCCTTAAAACTATGCTCCTGATTATTGACCTTTGTATTAATACAGTCATAGAGTATTACAGCATGGAGGCAGACTCTTTGATCCAAGCACTCCATGCTGACCATAATCCCAAACTAAACTAGTCCCATCAGCCTGTGTTTGGCCCATATTCCTTTAAGGAGAAGCTTTCCTCCCTTTCTATCTTATGCCCTTCTTAACTTCGTAACATCCATCAGGTCTCCTCTCAGCCTTCTTTACTCTGAGGAATACCATCCCAGTCTATCCAATCCACCTTCATAGTTAAATTACTCCAGCCCAGACAAAACCCTGGTGAATCTCCTTTACACCCTTTCATGTGCAATCACATTCTTCCTATAGTGTAGAGATAGCCTTGCTAGACAATCTCCAGTAACTCTTGCCCCAAAGGCCCTGCTTTTGCACTTCACCATCAGGTCCTGAGCAGGGGCAATCTCAACGTGCAGGCTGATGGACAACAGCAAAGGCATTGGCAGAGTAATCGTATTGGGAGAACAGATGTTATCATCATGAGAGAGAACAGCAGGTTCATGCTCCACAGAGCCAATGCCATTCCTCTGAGTCTCAGCAAATCTCACCGTCTCTTGGAGTCTGAACTGCCAAACATACAGGAACATGTTCCACCCTACCCCACAATCCCACCTCCCAACTCTCTCATTGATTAAAAGTCTGTCTAGCATTGCCTTGAAAAACATAACCCAGCAACCATCACACTTTGAGGATAGAGAGGTCTACACACAATCAATCATCTGGGGAAAAAGATTTATGTTTATTTTCACAGAAAGTAAGACCTTTGTCTCTTAAATGGTGTCCACTAATTTTAACATCTCTTTTTGGGGAAAGCAACCCTTCAGGGATGAAAATTAGAGAAGAGGCAACCCCCCACCCTTCTCCCCAACTTGTCATGAAGGAATGCAGAGGACAAGGCCAGAAAAGAATAAATATGATGCACGTTAGACCACAGCTCCATTTGACATATATAATGGTCTGACCAGTACTTAGCACTTGCAAATTTTCCTTCTGGAAAGTCAGCAGTGAGCTGGCAGACCAGCAAGAAGCAAGCCCCACTGATATATAATGCTGCGGATGGGCTACATTGTCAAAAGGTGGGTTGTTTTTCCCCCATTGGGGGTGGAAATCCCACGTCCAGGAGCTGTCCCCATTTATTGGATTGGACTCATGTTCAGTACTGGATGCTACTCGTCCACAATATGGGCAGCATGGATCTGAGAATAAGGTAAGCCTAGATCGTGGAGAGTGTGGAAAGTTGGGGAACCAATGCAAGTGGGGTCAAAGGGGTGAGTTTTTCAGATGCAGGTGGCTCAGAGGAAAGGGGTAGTGCATCCAAAGAAAAGCCTGTCCATTTTGGCTCAGTTTTCCATGCCAACCATATTTTAGCAAGTTAAATCAAACCTTTATCATTTACTAACACCCCTTGTTTGAGGTGCCAATTTCAGTACCAGACAATCTCTGCATTACAGAGGAGAGATCTGGGTGGGTTAGAAGCTGGTGAATTAGCCAAGCAAATTAATTAATATGAGTCCTGTGGAAAGCATATCGATTTGAGGTATACAGCATCCAGCTTTCTGCAGCCACCCTCTCAGTACCTTACATAACTTCTCATTCTTCTGAACTCCAATAGGTTCAACATATCGAACATTCCTTCATTTAATAAACTCTTTATGCCAGGAATGGATTGACTGAAACTGAACTGCTTCTCAGGCAATTATATTATGTTTCAAAGAAGAAGAGTCAAATTCTACAAATGCAAGGTTTAACAAATGCAAGACCTTATACTAGAACATCTCTGCTTTTATATTCCATTCACTTTGCAATAAATACCAACACTTTGTTTGTCTTCCTAATGACTAGCTGTACTTTTAGACTAACCTTTTGGATGGAAGCTTATAGATTCTGACACTTAAGTTTTCATAGCCTATCTATATATTTCCAAGTAGCTTTCTCCAACAATCTAATCTCTCTCCCTATTTGTTGATTAATTCTTTGCAGGTTTCTAAACTTTGTCCAATCTTCAGACTTACCTAGGAGAAAGAGAGGACTTTTTCCATTAGAACTCCCACCCACCCTCCAAGGACCCCGTACCCCACCTCCAACACACCCTATCCACCTGGACACCCTGTGCTGGGCTGTTACCTGCCCTTGATCTCTTCATCTCCAACTGCCGCCATGACACTGATCGCCTCAACCTGTCCACCACTCTCACTCACTCCAACCTCTCACCCTCGCAATGCACAGCCCTCCACTCCCTCTGATCCAACCCTAACATTACCATCAAAGAAACGGACAAGGGGGTTGCATTGTTAGATAGACGCAGCAACCTATACAATGCTGAAGCCAGCGCCAACTCATGGACACCTTCTCCTATTGCCCCCTCGACCACAATCTCACCTCACATCACCAAACTATCATCTCCCCAACCATCCATAACCTCAATACTTCAAGGGATCTTCCATCCACAGCCTTCAACCTCTTGTCGAGGAATCCCACACTACCCGGTTCTAAATGTTACCCAAAATTCACAACCTGACTGCCTCAGCCAACCCATCGTCTCCACCTACTCCTACCACACCGACCTTATCGCCGCATACCTTGCCACCATCCTGTCCCCCTTGGTCTAGAATCTCCCCACATACATTTGGGAGGACTACACCTCCTCCCAAACTGCCTCCTGTAAAATTGCCATCTCTTATTTCCAAATCTTCCACCTCCACCGCATCTGCTCCCAGGAGGACCAATTCCAGAACATTCTAGATGGCTACTTCAAGGACCGCAATTTCCCCTCCTACATGGTCAGCAATGCCCTCCAGTGTATCTCCTCCTCTTCCCGTGCCTCTGCCCTTGAATCCCACCTCTCCAACCGCAACAAGGACAAAAGCCCCTGGTCTTCACCTTCCACCCCACCAACCTATGGATGCAATGCATCATCCTCCGCCATTTTTACCACTTACAGTCAGACCCTACCACCAGAGTAGGTCCCACGTTTTTCACTTTACAACACTTTTAAACAACACTTTTCACTTTATTGTGTTATAAATACATGTGACAATAAACCAAATCAAATCAAATCCTCATCACAAATATGGACTTATAATGACATAGAGTCATAGAGATGTACAGCACGGAAATAGACCCTTCAGTTCAATTCACCCATGCTGATTAGATATCCTAAATTAATCTGGTCCCATTTGCTTCTACACCCTTCCTATTAATATACCCATCCAGGTGTCTTTTAAATGCTGCAATTGTACTAGCCTCCACCACTTCCTCCAGAAGCTCATTCCATACATGCATCACACTGTGTGAAAGAGTTACCACTTAAGTCCCTTTTAAACCTTTTCCCTCTTACCTTAATCCTGTGCCCTCGACTTGTGGACTCTCCCTCCCCAAGAAAAGGCCTTCTCTATTTACCCCCTATAAGTTCACCCCTCAGCCTCCGATGCTCCAGGGAAAACACGCTTTGTGATGGTTGCCAACTGTGAACAGGTATGAGAAGGCAATATTTGAATTACAATTAACAAGGATGGGTTAATCTCGGATGATCATATATCATGTTTTCTGAGGAGAATCCCCAGATAAGATTTTGTATGTGTGCGTAAATAATATTCTTGTAAGAATCTGTGGTTTACAAAACATGCCTCTAAATGAACACTCAAATTATTAATGGCTGCATGGGTTCAATCAATGACCATGGGACATAAGGTTTGCAGAATTCAGTCAGTAAGGTGTCAAAAATGTGGCACTGGAAAAGCACAGCTGGAGAATTGACATTTTGGGCATAAGCTCTTCATTCTTGATGAAGAGTTTCTACTCAAAACGTTGATTCTCTTGCTCCTCGGATGCTGCCTGACCTACTGTGCTTTTCCAACACCACACTTTTAGCCTCTGATCTCCAGTATCTGCAATCCTTACTTTCTCCCAGTCAATAAGGTGGGCAGAGTGCCGACTGGGATGAATTCTGATTTGTGGGTGGAATGGTGATCCTCTGTTGTAAACCGGTCAAAGGTGTAGACTCCCTGGGGGTCTTTGACTTATTTTTTAGATTAGACTTAGATTAGACTTACAGTGTGGAAACAGGCCCTTCGGCCCAACAAGTCCACACCGACCCGCCGAAGCGCAACCCACCCATACCCCTACATATACCCCTTACCTAACACTACAGGCAATTTAGCACGGCCAATTCACCTGACCCGCACATCTTTGGACTGTGGGAGGAAACCGGAGCACCCGGAGGAAACCCACGCAGACACGGAGAGAACGTGCAAACTCCACACAGTCAGTCGCCTGAGGCGGGAATTGAACCCAGGTCCCTGGCACTGTGAGGCAGCAGTGCTAACCACTGTGCCACCGTGCTGCCCTAGGTCATACTCTGTGGTTATTCTGTGACCCTCTGCAAACTCAGCAGCCAATTCCTAACCTGCAACTCTGACAAACGCCTACATTCATACATCATCCCCATTGTGCACAATTCTCCTGCAAAAATTTAGTTAGCTGAAACAGTCCTGCAATAAAAACGTCCAAGTTTTGAGGATGGATTAATGAGTGACTGCTTGAGCTGTGTCATTTTCTTAGTGTTAGCTGAGGGAGCAGCTCGGTAGCTGGGATGGCGTGTGTGAGTGTCAGGTGGCTTGTGTCTGGATTTGATTTCCATCACATCATTAGCTGAGATTAATTGGCCTGTGTCTGTTTGAAGGTCTTAAACAAATTTTCCATATTTTCATGTCCTAGAGATTGTTATCTTGCACCTACCCTGACATATATTTATTTTATAACCTGAGCACTGATGAGGCCAAAGGAAATGAGTTAATCAGTTCAAAAAACAAATGGAATATTTCGCAGTGAATTTCAATCCATTCCATAGCAAAGCAGATTGTGTAATAATCTGCCCTTTCCCCTGTTACCAGGCTAAATTAGAAAACCTCCATAACAAATCAGCTCTAATTAGATGCAGAAATAACAATGTTTGCACTTATAATGTACCTCAAACCTAGTAAAACCTGCCGAGGTATTTCACTGGAATATAACCCGATGATGAAATGTTGTCAGAATAGGCTCCAGAGGTATTAGAGCCTATTAGAGAGGCATTGAAAATTTGAGAAGCGAATTCTATTTCCTAGGGTCCAGCAGCTGAGGATCCATTTCTTTGTATCTGTCATCACCTTGAATATCTGTCAACTGTCATATGGTCTAGTTCAAAAGAAAGTAAAAGATGCATAGTAGAGAATTTCACCTTTGGGCTACCATGTGATCACAACACCAACCGGACTGAATCTAAGCCATTTCACAAAGGAGAAGGTGATGGCCCAGTGGTATTATCACTGGACTGTTAGTCTGGGGACCCAAGTTCAAAGTCTGTCATGGCAGATGTTAGAAATTGAATATAACTTAATTCAAACATTTGACAGGATAATGAACCCATTGCCAGTTATCAGGAAAAAACCCAGTTGCTTTACTAATGCTCTTTTAGGAAGGAAGTGGCCATCCTTAATTGGTTAACCTAAATGTTGACACCAGATCCACAGCAATGCGGTTGATTCTAATATATATTCTCAATAAGGGATGGACAATAAATTCTGACCGAGCCAACAGCAACCATCAAAATAACTCTCATCACCAAGTCACCCTTTATTTACATGTGGATAGTAGACTACACTGACCCAGCTAACATAGAATCAGCGCATAGTGTAAGCAGATCCCCTGCCACTCCAGTTTATATCTGGCAGCCAGGGATCCCTGATTACACTGGGTTAATAGCCCCAATCAGGAAACTCATATTCTATGAGGGCTACCTGGCTGACCTTTTTCCAGTCAGTACATCACTCATCCTGTGATTTAATTAAAAAATAAATCTAAAATTGCAAATCTTAGTTTTTATTTTCTAAAGGTGTGAGCCTGCTGACAAATTATCCTTTTGTTGTTCTACTTTTCCAATCAAAGGAATTATTGTCACATTGTTATAGAAATGCAAAGTATTATTCCAAGATTCCTTACTGAATATTAAGAACTTTCTTGCTGAAAACATAACAAAACTTCAAATGAGTAAAATGTTGAGCAAAATGTCGAGCAAGTGCTCAACTGCATAATATATGTTTGTTCACCTGTGAAGTTGAAGCACATTTTGGATATGGTTCATAAATACCTGCCTCTAAATGCTTAAAACAATGTTATTTGTTTAATCACACTCTTGTGTATGATTATGGTGTATGATTGATGATCTGAATTTCAAAGCTATTTAACACATAACTCCAAAAATAGAATTCAGGCAAAATTGCTATTTATTTTATGTATATTTAGAATTCTATATACAGCAGGTTTTGCTTTCTCACCTTAGGATTAAAATTAAGCTTTATCAAAGTCCATTTCCTTTTTATCACTCATCTTGTTGTAATTGTGAATTAGCCATTTAAAATGAAAGTGCCATGGGGTGATGCATTGAAAAGACCCGAGAGACTACTTAAAAAAATGCAATCAATGTCATAACCTCATCATTTCTATGTGAGATCCAACCTTTGAGTTCTTTTTCTCTGAATATTCATTAAGACCAAATGTTAACCACATGTCCTCTTTTAATGTTGTCTCATCACTTCTACTCTTTAGATCCTTGGAGGTTGTGTCCTGTATTTCAGTGTGAATCTGCCTGAACTTATTCCTCAGTTAAACAGTCAGTGGTGTGTTTGTGTTGTGACTCTATAATTTTCAGATATATCCTCATTGTGTAATTTTGGTAAGAGCAAAAATTGAATCCTGAAGCTTTCCTTCGTTCTTGATCTCTCTCTCTCTCCTCTCTGTTTCTTTTTTGCCACTCTTTATTTTCCTCCTTACTTAATCTACGATATTGTCCTCAAGCTTTGCTGAGAGGTCATCCCACTCCACTCATCACCATGTGGACAGTGGCATAACCTCAAAATGACCTGGGTGGTCGTGCTGGGAGAGCAGTTAATTTGATGGATCTGTATCATGAGAAATATTGGCGATTCATCATACCTTCACGCCAGCAAGCAAGCAAGAAAATGATAAACGATTGGGATAGACCGAAGGAAGAAGATGCATCTTTAATGTTAATAAATCCAGCCGTAATAGAGAGCCAGCAGCAGCACAGGTCAGGAAATTGCACACTCATGGCCTTGAGCTCAGATTGTTTCATTCAAATGGATAGAAATTCAAAGTCTCTTTAGGGGAAAACTAGATAAGCACATGAAGGAGAAAGGAATAGAATGCTGATAGTAAGACACATACAAAATGTATCTATTAACTTATGCTAGTGATTGTATGTACAGTACAACCAACCCAGTTCTAAGAAAAAAAGGCAGTAACATTTTGCTCATTTTTTTTGGTGGCTGAATTATATCAGCTCCCATAAGTTGCAGCCAATTCCTGTACCACTCAACTTTATAATGAAGGATGACGTGATTAACATCTTGATAATTTCAAATAATTGGAGACTGCCAGCATGTCTGCAAAACCTGACTTTGTTCTGTAACGACTTAAATAAAGTAGAGGACAGGCAATGTTTATGAACATATACAATTGAACTTTGCAAAGGTATTTGATAAAGGGCCCCATAAAAATTATTAGCACTAACTAAAGCTCGTGACACTGAAAACAATTTATTGACCTGGTTTAGAAATTGGATGTGCATCAAGAAATAACAAGTAGAAAACATGGGCAGGAATTCGATTTGAAAGATTGATGGTTCTCAACGAGAAATATGTGTTGGGGTTTCAACTATGATTTGTATTTTTTAACAATTTAAGTGAGGGGATAGAAAGCCACATAGCTAAGTTTAGCAAAAATACTAAGATTTATGGATTTTAAATTAAGATTATGGAGGCACAAAATGACAAATATCAATAGATTGAATTAACACATGCAACAGTGGTAAATGCTTTGTAACGTAGACAGGTACTTTTCAATTTGGAAATAAAAAAGGAAAGATCCAATTATTCTTTTTTTTTAGATTAGATTGCTTACAGTGTGGAAACAGGCCCTTCAGCCCAACAAGGCCACACCGATTCGCCACCCACCCTATACCCCTACATATACACCTTACCTAACACTACGGGCAATTTAGCATGGCCAATTCACCTGACCCGCACATCTTTGGACTGTGAGAGGAAACCGGAGCACCCGGAGGAAACCCACGCAGAGAACGTGCAAACTCCACACAGTCAGTCGCCTAAGGTGGGAATTGAACCCAGGTCCCTGGCTCTGTGAGGCAGCAGTGCTAACCATTGTGCCACTGTGCCACCTTCAAATGATCAAACTGATGAAAAGCTATAACAATTGGGAATATAAGGAGAAATGGGAATCTTGTTCCATATCATTGTTTTGGTCAGCTATGGACAAAAAATGCTAACGAAATGCTGGTCTTGACATCGAGGATACAATGCAAAGGAATATCATTAATGTTATAATTACACAAAGACTTAGTAGAGCAGAAAGTACAAAACTTTGGGAAGATACATTAGTCAATTTCCTATGATTAGTAAGTCTATGACCATTTGACATAATTTTCGGAGGAAAAGATTTTTAAAGAGTAAACTGGGAAATATTTCCTCATGCAAAGTGTGATAGATGCTTAGAATTGTCTTCTCCAAGAGAGCTGGCAGTTGCTGACCATAAGGCGATAAGAAATGGGAACAGGATAACGCCCTTTGCCCCTCCAGCATATTCCACAATTCAGTAGAATCACAGCTGATGTCAGCTTTCACATGCAGTTTGCTATGTTTTTCCTGTCATCCTTATTTTCCCTACTGATCAAGAATCTATCTCAGCTGGATTTGCTTAAATGATATAGGTTCCCTACACAATAATGAGGGATTGTTTTCATAAATTCCCACCATCTCCACCATCATATCTCATGCTGCTATGAACTTGATGACGCAGGCTAAATTACCACATCTCCCACACCCAAACCACTGAATTGGCCCACACCATCAACCCACCCCTCTACCCCATAGTCAACTTTTACAAATGGCAGGTAAAACTGCCAATGACATTTTATATTGTTTAATCAAGAGTACCTATGAGTAAATCCCTGCTTTAATTTGCCTAATTTAATGTCATTTTGTTTTAAAGTTGTTCAAGACAGAATTCCCAACTTATCTCCTCAGCTTTGATTTTGCAATGCTACCTTTGTCACACATCATTGCCCTACACTGTTTCGCATCAATATTTCACTTTGGTTTGATATTGAGTCTTGGTGTAATTCTGAATCATCAATGAGGAAGTGTGTTTGATCACATTCAAATGACTCATAATATATTGTTTCAAACATCTATCTAAGACAAATATCCAAATACAGTTAGAAGAAGGCCAAATCTGGACTATAGGGTCTTTATAAAAACAAAAGAGCAGGAACAAAACTAGAATGTGCAAACCTCCCAGTCAGCTTTACATTCGATATGATCGTGGCTGCACCTTGGCCTTCACTTCATTTTCCTACCTGTTGTCAATATCCCTTGAATTTGTGAGAAATTATCGCTATCGACCTTAAATATACTCTATGATAGAATATCCATAGACTCTGGGTAGACATTGCTCCAAATTCACAATATTATGAGTTAAAAAAACTCAGCCACTTATCTTGAGACTGTACTCCATTGATCTAGATTCTCCAGCTTAGGAAACAACCTCTTGGCATGAATTTACAAGCCCCTGCAGAATCAAACAAATTTGCATGAGAGTACCTCTCATTCTTTAAATGGCAAAGAGTATAAGTCTGCTTTACCCTTTTATCATCGGACATCCCACTCTTTTGAAACACCAGGTCAGTGAACCTTTGTTAGTCTGTTTCCAAGCATGGCCTTGTTTAGAAATGTAGACAATAATTCTGCATAGGTCTCCTGTCCAATTCTAGCAAGACTTATCCTGGACACCTTGCAATAAAAGTTAGCATGCTATTTGCTTTTCTCTCTGCTTGCTCTATCTCAATCTTAACTTGCTATATTGTCCATAATGTGTGGGCTAGATGTATTAGTCAAGGGAAATGGCAGCGCTATAGGATAGGGGAATGGGTCGATGTGGACTTGTTGGGCCAAATGGCCTGTTTCCACATGGTAGAGATTTTATGATTCTAACTTGCTGTGTTCCTAAGATTGCACCCAAGTCCCTCTAAAAAGCATTTATAAATATACTTTTTTTTAAGTCTTGCTGTTGTGGTCTTACTACCAAAATGAATTACTTCACAGTTTCCACATTTACTTGAGCTGCCAGTTGGTTACAACTTACTTGATCTATAATTGAAACTTTATTTTGTCTGTATTAGTTTGCAGCTTCCTTGAGTCCTCACAATTATGTCCCCACTGAACTATATAGTGACAAAAACCTTGTGCATGTCGTTTTTGGTCTCTGTTTCAGTCATTGACAAAGCTTACAAATAGCTAATGTACCAGCTCTGATCTTGTGATAATCTACTGAATTTTTATTCTTTCATAGGATAGGAGTGTCACTGGCAAAGTCAGAAATTGTTGCTCATCGTTCATTGTCCTTGAGAAGATGGAGTGACCCTCCTTCCACAGTAGCCCATTTAGTTTATATACACTAACAGAACTGTTAAAACCTGTAAATGTGAAAATGCTCCATTTATCCCTATTACTGCTTCCTATTAAATAATCCTCCATTTATGCAGATATTATTCTCAAATTATAACCCCTTACGCTGCATGTTAGCTTTTGTTTGGCATCTTCTCTTGTGTCATTTGGAGATCTAAGCATATTATACCTGTTGACTCCTTTCTATCTACCCTACTGGTAGCATCATGAAAAAAAAACGCTGATACATTTGTCAAGCAAACAATGATAACTTTGTCCAATCATACTATGATTTTTCTAAATATATTGTTAAGGCTTACTTTAAAAAATATGCCAGTATTTTCAACTGCCTGATGTCAGACTAATTCGCCTGTAAACTTGCTAACATTCAATAATTTGGGATTGATCTGGAATCTAGGAAATTCTACAAAACCATAACTGGCATATTCACAATCACTGCAGCTACTGATTTCACAGCATTGGCACATGGACCATCAGATCTTGGGAATTTGTTGCTTTATTTATCTGTTAAATGTAACTGAGGTTTTTCTCAGCTGTTGGTTACTACTTACAAGATGGCAGCAGTGTAGGATGCTCCTATCAGAGCTCCTCTGCTCCTCCTGTTCTTTTTCTTTCTTTTTCTTTTTTTTCTCTCTCTTTTTTTCTTCTTTTCTCCCCTCAGCACCGAAGCCCAATATTGGCAAAGCGGCAGGCACCGGCAGCAACTCCCTGATGCAGTGAGCCCTGGAAAAACGCGTGGGCTGCCAGCCTTGGAGAGGCATGTAGGGAAGAAGCTCTGCAGGCAGTGTGTCCCAGGTGCAGGCTGACATGGGGGAGGCAGTCTTGGCACTTACCTTGGAGCAGCTGAATGCCAGTACAGAGTGGTCTAGAGCTAGCAGCAGAGCAGGGACGGCTGTTGGACTGAGGTCTGGCGTGGTGATCAGACCACATGCAGACACCCTTCTCTGAGCTGCTACACTGTAATGTCTATTTGAAATTTCTTACCTTACAGTATAGTTAACCCTTTAATATTGTTCTATTTTTAACTCATTTTTCAACTCTGTAAGTAATGCAACTACTTCTATTCCTCTGCTGTATCCAAGGGTTGTACCTAGGTACTTGCATCTAAGGTGTCATCATCAGGCAGTCGTAAAAGCTGTTCACTGTACTCCTACAATGGAGTACACGTGACAATAAAAGGATATTTTATTGTACTGTCTATGCAGAATAGATACTGAGAAACTGTTCCCATTGACTATAAGATAGAGAACCAAATTGCACAGATTTGACAGTTGATGAAAGAAGAAATGATGATGTGAAAAAAAGAAACTTATTTGTATAGCGAATAGTTAGGACTTGGAATGCATTTCCTGAAACTGTGATGGAGGCAGATTAATTGAAACTTTTAAAAGGGAATTGGGTAATTATCTGAAGAGAGACAGATTCCAGGCCTATGTGAAAAATACAGAAGAATGATATTGGGGTAAAATACTCTGACAGATAGCCTATATAGGTAATGGGCCAAATGTTCTACTGGTGAGCTATAACCATATGATAATTCATGAGCTAATTTCCTTAATCTCATTATCTCTGTTGAAAGCCTTTATTTCTGAGATTTGTTTGCCTTCTACTCTGAAAATGGTGCAAATATTTGTTTGATGCTTTCTCCAATTCATCATTCCCAATGGTAATTTACTCTGTCTCTATATCTTAGGAACCAATATTTACTTCAGCTACTCTCCTCTTTTTCATATACTTATAATAGGGAAGGCGATATTATCATTGGACTGTAAATCCAGAGACCTTGGTAATGTTCTGGGCATCCATGTTTGAATCCCACCATGGCAGATGGTGGAATTTGAATTTAATAAATATCTGGAATTAAGAATCTAATGACAACTATAAATCCATTGCCAATTATCAGAAAATCCCATCTGGTTCACTAACGTCCTTTAGATAAGGAAACTGCCATCCTTACTGGTCTGGCCTACATGTGACTCCAGACCCACAACAAAGTGGTTGACTCTCAACTACCCTCTAGGAAATTAGGGATGGGCAATAATTGCTGGCCTAGACAGTGACACCCTCATTCTGTTAAAGAATAAAAGAGAAAAAAGGCCTTCCAATCTGGTTAGCTAATTCTCATGTTCCATGTATATCAACTTCTTGGCTGTATTTTACTTGCTACAAAAACCTACCTAATTCACACACACAATATTTCTTTTTGCCACATTATAAACCTTTTCTTTTAATCTATTATTATCCTTAACTTCCCATTGAACAATGAATTAATCTCTGTCACTGTTTAGCTCAAATGGGGCTTTAAATATTTTCCACTTTATATCTACCATCATGTGATTTACCCAAGCCATCTTATTCAGCTTTCACTTCATTCCCACATCATTGACTTTGCTTGAATTTAGAATTCTAGCTTTGGACAAGCATTTAAATCCAAATTTAACATTGAATTCTATTACATTATTATCGCTTCTTCCCAGATAATCTTTTATCTGAGATTAAACCTGCCTCATTTTGCAATTCTAGATCTTAAATAGCTTTATCTTTAACTTTAATTGGTTCCACAACATATTGTTCTATTTGACAATCTTATCTTCCAGACTATATTTGTCAATTTGATTTGTCCAGCTCATGTGAAAATTAAAGCTCCCCTGCGAGTAATATAATGTCTCTGTTATATACTCTAATTATTTCTTGTTAATGCTGTCAAATGGTGTAAGTAGTTTTAGAAAGTCTACAATTTATTTGCACCATTGTGTTCAGGGAGAAAATGTTCTGTTCTTCCTTCTATATTGAGAATGTATCACTAGCAGTACGGAGGGGTCTCCTTGGCCTACCACCCCTATGCCTCTCAAACTCCATGGCATACCGGTGTGCAGTATCATTCATATATTCAAAAGATGTAAAATCACAGCTAAAGTTTATCTGAATTGAATCTTCCCAGCTGCTGACTGATGCGGGCCTTGGTGAGAAAGTTGAAAAAAATTGAGTGTGATATTCAGCAAGGAACTTCCCGATATTGAGAACAAAAAGACACATTTTCCAATCAAGTTATGAATGGCAAGAGACCATATTAACATGGATTATCATTCATTGTCTCCCATTATTCTTACTTAATTTCTTCTCATTGATATACAGTTTCACATTCTTCCACCTGCCAGATAGAAACAAGAGATGAAAGTCAGAATGAATACGTTGTGACTGCAGCTGGTCACTTACTCCATTAAACCTCTATTTGGACACCAAACACTAATATCACAGGCCACATTCCACGGATAACACCAACTGCACATAGGCTACACCTATGGACTTTGGCATCTTACTAATACCAGCCTCAATGCATCATCATGCCACATTTCCAGTCCAGTTGCAGTATGGCTCTACACTTCAGTGCTGCACTTTGGAGAAGGCACCTTTCTTTGTAATGTTGTTACAGGAACACCTTACAAGCAAGCAAAGGCTCCCATCTCATGGATTTGACCAAGCTCCATTTCAGCGATCCTCCCTTGCTCACTTAAGGCTCACTCACTTTGTTCAATTTCTTAAGTTCACAGCATCACTGCTTTGCCTTGCCATTCCCTGCCTTTTTGTGTTTTGTCCCTTCAACCAGAGTGAATGGGCCCATGGGACTTCTGTCTTGCCTTCCCTTTTGGCACAGACACAAAACTTCTCTTGGTTGCTGACAGACATTGGTCAAGAGAGTGGGCATGTTGAGGTACGGCAGTATGCCACATCAATCTCACCTGTGAACTGTGTCCCAGTCATACACACTGAACACACTGTGTTTACAACTGATAAATGGCCATTTCTCAAAGCCTAAAGGAAAAAAGGTCACTCAATCTAGTCAAAGGCTACAACCTTCAATTAGGAGGAAATTTAGGGCGGACTGCAACACAGTGAGTTGGCCCCTTGGAGTGATCACAATCAAGATGCTCTCCTTGATCTGAAAATTAAAGCTCTCCTGTGATTAATAAAATGCCTCGGTTATACGCTCTAATCATTTCTTGTTAATGCTCTATCAAATGGTATAAGTAGTTTTAGGAAGCCTACAATTTATTTGCAACAAATGTTTGGCACCTCACTGCTCATCTTGACCTTTGTGCCTATTATGGGCCATTTTCTCCTACAATGATTCAAATGCAGTGATTGACTGAAATAAAAGTGGCTGACACAGCTCTTATGCTGCCACAGGTGGGGGGAGAGATGGTGAGGTGTCACAAGTGACTGAGCAGAGAGAACATGGTGGCACAGACCCTGCAGAGTGAAGAGGGTCACTGACATTTTGTTCCCACCCTGCTGGATGTCTCCCTAAATGGTTAATACTGTGCTAACCTGGGTGGAAAGCTTGGACCAGGGTGGCAGGGAATGGTGTGGTAACCTCCTCTGCCGGTATGGAAAAGGAGTACATCCCTCCTCTGTAGCACCCCATCCACCAGGACCTCCCCATCTGCAAAGTAGGGCCAATTTCCCTCTGTCTGCCAGGTCCAGGACACATGCTGCATACCACATCGGGCAGTTCCAGACTACCAGCACTTGGTTGGCACACAGCAGCTTTTAAAATACGTGCCAGTACCAGGAATCCTGGGAGGTTCCAACCATCATGAATACTTTCACATGCAGTGAATGGGAGAACGAGGCTGGTGTCAGACAAGAGAGTGCCATAGAATATTGTGGCTTGGATCATATTGTGAGAAAAGCCACTATGCCTTGTATGAGAATAGTCCATCATGAAATTCAGCAAAAATGACACTTATCCAATATCAGGGAAGATTCAGCTCTCCACGCTTGTCTGATACTGGATACAGGGTTCAGCTCATGATATTAAATATGTTCATTGCCAAACAAAGGAAGAGTCCTTCCTGAAGAAGGGCTTATGCCCGAAACGTCGAATCTCCTGTTCCTTGGATGCTTCCTGACCTGCTGCGCTTTTCCAGCAACACATTTTCAGCTCTGATCTCCAGCATCTGCAGACCTCACTTTCTCCTCAAAGGAAGAATGAGGTCAGGCAGCATCTGAGGAGCAAAAGAATCGACATTTCGGGCTTAACCTTCATCAGCACTGGGTTCACTCAGTTGCTGCCTGACCTGCTGTGCTTTATCCAGCACCACACTTTATCAACTCTGATTACTCCAACATCTGCTGACCTCACTGTCTCCTAATTTACCAAAGGAAAGAGATTACACAAATTTCTTTCGAAAAGTTTACATTATGACCAGTCCAAATTTGTAGGTCTCATATTTAGAACTACTGGGACAGAGATTGCCTTTCTTGATTGCACAGAAATGGAAATGTTGATATTTTCCTTCCAACGTTTAGAATTTGATAAGATGAAATGTACCCATGATAGCTTTATGTGTAATCTATTCTCAGTGGTCTTGTTTATGGATGGTATAGTTGTTTGAGATTGCAGAGAATACATCTAAGTTCCACATGAAAAATTGGTGCAGTAAATGACCCTTTTTAATCATCACTGTGCCAAGTAGTAAGTTCCTAACAGCTTCTGTACACTCTAACTAAATTTATGGAGCTTGCATTAATGTATCACACTAGATTTCTGGATACCTCTTTAATTTATCACTGTCCTCATTAGCATTTTAGGTGTAGCATTCTTTAAGCTGCATTCAGTCTGAAAATATCATCCTTTAAATGTGGGTGTGTGAATTAAAGGTAAAATAGGCCAGGATATTCCAACTTCCCAGCTGAATTTGGAGGAGAATGTATTGGTTGGTGTCTAAAATGCCATCCCCAACAGTGAGAGACCTCCCCAGTTTGTTCATCAGTCAGTTCAGTAAGGGCTATCAGCAAGTATCCCTATCAGGGAACTCAACTCTGATGACCTGGGCTACCAGGCGCTGGTGGACAGTCAGAGTCCATGGCCTCTGGATATTACAACCCTTCAGGCCTTCTCTGGATTTGATCCGACAGCGAGAAGGTAGGTTTTTACTTATTTTCCCAGCACTAGATCTAGATCACAGGGAAAGGAGGGTAAAGGGGTTCAGAGGCAAAGGGCAATGGATAGCTCACAGGAGCCATCCTCTTGCCTGCCACTTATGCTCCCATTATCCCCAGATTGGGGCATTTGGAGTAGCTCACTCCCTCCAAATTGGCCGTCAGGTCATCATGATTTCCCAGTGAGGGACCTAGCCATCTTTCATGCCTGCCAGGGAGGCACGGGATGAGGGACATGATGAGATAATGTCCTTGAATGGCTTATTATTGACAAGTCAAGAATGTCATCCATGTGCCTTCATGCCCATCATTAATTGCAGAGATGGCAAAAATAGGTCATGTTTCTGTCCAGTCCAAGCTCATCCAATTATTTGAAATGAAATCAGAAGGTAAAATCTCAGTAAGTCTGGCAGCAAATGTGGACTGGAAAAAACAGTTTACATTTTAAATGCAGTAACTCTTCATCAGATCTGAAAGCAGCTGCTGGGGAAAGTGTAGAATGAGTAGAATAGATGAAGATGGTAACCAGAGACAAAAAACAAAAATAAAGGGAAACAGACAATGGAATTGCTGATAAACCAGGAGAGAGATAAAGCTGAATGTGTGTTGACAGGAGGTGTCAATAGTTAAAAATGGCTATGCTTTGAGAACAACCCATACAGAATAGGACCTGGGAGTGTGGGGGTGAGGAACAAACATTGAGGAAGGTGTTCATGTTTAAAAATTGTCCAAGTCGATGTTGAATTTCAAGGCTGTAGATTCCCTAGGTTAAAGGTATGTTGTTCCTCCAGCCTGTGTTGTGTGTCTCTGCAGCCACTGCATTAGGCCTGTGACAGAACGTTGGCATGGGAACATGCTGGAGTATTGAAGTGACAGGCAATTGGAAGCTTGGGGTCATTTTTACACATAGAGTAGATGTTTTCTACAAAGCAGAATGTGTTTTATCTCCCCATTGTAGAGGAGATAGCTTGCATAGATGATCAAAAGGGCAATCAAGTTTTTCACAACTGCCGAATTCAACAAATTGTGCAATGAATTGTTTATATTTATGTGCACTCTAAAAGTAATTTGTGAAATTTATGTCTATCATAAAATACTTCCTTTCATGTAGTGTGCAGCTCATTTGGGACAACAAATGCAGCTCCTTCCAAACTAATCTTTGATAACTGTGATTTTACCTCCTGCTTTTATACTGCTTCCATCTAGTACAGCACAAGTCTATTTCAACAGAGGGTAAAGAAGATGTCCTCTGGGTGACTATCTCCATGACAGCAATGGTTCATGATGCCTTTCTATGGTTGGTTAGCTCAGTTGGCTGGATGACTGGTTTGCAATGTAGAGTGATGCCAACAATGTGGGATCAATTCCTATACTGGCTGAGATTACCATGAAGGACATCTCCCCCTGCCTAAGATAGTGTGACCCTCAGGTTAAACCACCATCAATCATCTCTCTGTCCTATGGTCTGGTATCTGCAACAATGACGTGAAGACAAAGATGAGGATTGAGCAACCCGTTAGGTCAAGTTAAACTTTGCAGAAGTTTGTGGGGTCTTAGACTCACCATCATTTGCTGGGTTCTGGCAATATTCTGTTTGCTTCACAGCTTTGTAGTTGTGAAAAGTCTGATGATAGATGTCCCAGACAATGGTCATGAACTGTTGATCATACAAGTGATGCTGAAGGTGTGTCCATGAAGAATGGAAACAGATACATTGGCAATGATGGCGAAATAACCAAAAGATAGAATTGTTCTTGACACATTCACATTGAAAAGTGCACTATTTATCTAAGTGACAGTTCATCACAAATCTACCTCCTGTCACTGCTGCTGATTGAATGCATATTTGCTGCAAAAGGACAGTGACTGCACTCTGAAATGTTGTAAACATCGTGATATTCATGTTATACAGCTATCAGACAAAGATCATCTTGAATGACAGAGAATTTAATCATCTCTTGTCATTCAAGAAAATTTTCATCATTTAATTTCTAACAGTCAATATCTTAATAATATCCTAATATTGTTACATTGGTCAAAAATTGGAACTGGATCAGCCATTTAAATCCTGTGACTACATGTGAATATGAGGGGCTGAGAATTCTGTGATGCTAAAATCTTCAATTGTTTTGGACAGCCACTATATTGATTATTGTGCATGAGCTCTACACTTGACTGTTTTCAAGTGACCATCATGAATTTTATGAAGGTTTCCTCTCTCATAGTCTTAGGTGTTATCCATCTATTGTAATTGAACAAGAATCCTCAAACAGCATCTTCTAAATCTGTGACCACTACCACCGAAGGGATCAAGAACAGCAGATGCAGGGAAATTACACCAACCACAAGTTCCCATTCAAGCCATAAGCCAACTTGACTTGCAACAATATTGCCACTGTCTAAATCCTGGAATTATTTTCCCAACAGCACAATATATCTCAAGGACTGCAGCAGTTCAAAAGTCAACTCATTAGAACTTTCTCAAGGACCAGTCGGGAAAGGCAATAAATACTGGTCCAACAAGTGCCATCACATCTCATGAATAAATATAAAAAAGTCAAGAAGATCATCCACTATTGTCAGATATTCTCTCTGTTCATGGTCATTGCTTAAAGGCTGATCATTTGGAAAATATCTTGACCGACGTTCGTGGCAGAATTTCCAATCCAGACGCACTCAAAATTGCACTGTCCTGACTTTTAATTTTATTTCTCACAAGGTGCTCAAGAATTTCTTATGATTGATAAAAATGCATCCATACCTGAAAAAAAGATGAAGAGCATAATTTCCTCTTTTCTTTACAAGGTGAGGAATTGAGCACATTAAATGGTGATTAACGCGCTGTCTGCATTAACAAAAAAATTCATTGGATCATCTAGTAGTCACCTCATTAAGCACTAAGATGTGATCAATCAGAAGCATCTTGCTGTATCACAGGCCTAGACACTAGCAAGCTGAATCATCCGAAGTTGCTGTCCAATCAGAGATGGTAGCTTCTGGATGCTAAAGTCTGCTGGTCAAACACTTCGTCTTGGGAAATCCAGCATTATGAAAGACACACATGGGCTTTCTAGTCCAGTATATACTTGCTGTGGTGGCAAGATGGAGGCAAATAACTCTCCAGGGCCAACTTGCCTAACTATTTCCTCTTCTCACTATCTTTTATCATAGCCTCTAGGAAGAGGAACATTCCATCTAAGTCTTGAATTTTTGCCTGGTCAACTAAAGCTCCAATGTGTTTGCTGTAATCTGAATTTTGCCTTGTACATACACAGTTTTCCAGTATAAATACATTAATTAAAGTCTGAACTATCATACATATAGACTGATTCAGACAGAGTAACCAAGGTTTTACGGTCTGCCTTGATTTGAAGTTGTAATCTCATCAAATATACAGGGTATCCTTTCATAGCTGAAAATGTGTTGCTGGTTAAAGCACAGCAGGTCAGGCAGCATCCAAGGAACAGGAAATTCGACGTTTCGGGCCAGAGCCCTTCGTCAGGAAGGGCCCTGGCCCGAAACGTTGAATTTCCTGTTCCTTGGATGCTGCCTGACCTGCTGTGCTTTAACCAGCAACACATTTTCAGCTCTGATCTCCAGCATCTGCAGACCTCACTTTTTACTCGAAGGGTATCCTTTCATGTCTATGTTACTGCCAACAGCTCTTTCTCTACAGTTACATAGTTATTCTATTTCAGTTAGCACCCTGCAATGAAGTTGACCAGTTTCCTTCATCATCTAAGTGGATCAAAGACACTGATGGCACTTATTATTTGGGTGTCAATCATTATACATGTTTGTTGAGTTGTGTGTTGAAAAAATTTAATCGTTGGTTTTGCAAATTCACGTTTTTCATTTAATGTAATTCCTGCCTCCCATAATACTTGCAGGATTTTATACACTCTGTGGCCATGCTCCTGTCTTGTCATCCTATGGACAAATACATTATCTGCAAGATAATTTTCTCATTTTGTCCTTTCATGAATGTTCAACACAGACAGCTGGAATACCTCTAGAGCTGATGAAATATCAAAGGAAAGGTGGTTAAGTTAGAATTGCCTGAAAGCATATCAAACATTGTCAACAGCTTTGACTCCTTGTCAAGATATATCTGCCAGAACCTACTATTAGAATCAAGCTTGGCAAAGAGGATACAGTGTGTAAGATTTGCCAAACTGCCCCATACTGCTGACCTAAAATATCATTTCCTCCGGACTGCTTATTTAATTGTATCAGGTCTACATGAATTCTGAGTGAGTGCTCAGACTTGAGAACTATCACAATTCCCAAACACTATTTTAACAGGCGATGTGATATCTCTAAGTTATATTCTGTTGAGCTCTTCTTTAACTTTCTCCAAAGTTTGGGATGGATCACTCCTGAGAGTGTGTAGATTTATATTTTGAAGCAATGCAATATGATATTCATGTTTGAGCTCACTAAGCCCTTGAAAGAGCTGTTCAAATTATTGCCAGAATGTTGTCCCATGATCCTAATGTAGGCCTTCATCTGATTTCTTCAGTGAAGCCAAAGGCATACGTGCTTTTCTGCTCATTAGCAATGTTCTTTTGTTGTATAAGGTGTAGAGTCTTGTTAACCTTTCAACCTTTGTGACTCAATGTTGGAGTAATCTGGTCTTCTACTTAAAGATCTGTGCCAGCTGGAACAAGCAATTTAATTCTTGAAGACTCGATGTCTTCAGCTTTGAGCCATTCCAAATGGTTGACCATGACCATGATGCTTCTGGCAGTATCAGGTTTGAGTTCTGTTTTCAATAATTTAGCTTGTGAATTAGACTGAACAAAACTTTTATTCATGATCCCTTTTTTCATGTAGGAAATCTATAATGTCATTGCATGTTGGACAGCTTGTTTGAGTGTAAAAACATCATTATTGAATTTCACCTCCAACTTCCTCCCTGCCCACTGAAACCTCCTTCTTTACGCTCTTACAGAGGCCAGTGCCACCTCCTGTAGTCTGCCATGCCTCTGGAGCAGTTCTGCGTGCCTCATTACTCTCCTTGTTCCCACCCCCCTGAAATGCCTCTGCTTCCCCTCACCCACATTGCAGCCTTCACTCCCCTCTCCCTTTCCGCAACCAACCCTTGCTACACCTTCAGACCTTCCCTGCATCCTCCTGAATTATCAACAGATGGACCCCCAGGCTGCATTTCTCCCAGACCCTCAGATTGATTGTAACAAGCAGCACTTCGGCAGAATTGACGAGCCCCCTGACCATCATTTTTGCAACTCCCAGACTGAGGATGTATGACTCCCTTGACTGTTGCTGGCTCTGCAGGATAGACTGCTGCACTTTCCCCAGAATCCAATTGGACAGATTCCCTAATGGAGGGTCAAACACCAAGACTGTTCCTGACTCACTGTTCTGGGACACATTGACCAACAATGACCCACCACCTCTTACCCTATTTGGTTGAACTGAGGATTAGTCCCTTTCCATTTTCCACCATGGCAACTTGGTTGCATGTGTGTATAACGTGTTTGCTACACAGCCAGCTGGTACATGCGGTGGATGTGAAACTGACTCCCCAGTGTCCTGTTCATCAAGATCTCTCCGCATCCATCTCCCAGGGAGATTCCTACTGATCAACATGACAAGCAGGCCCTCTATACTAATGAGAACATCGATGTGGCAGTACTGAGATCCTTTGTTTATGGCTAAAATGCGACAGGTAAGGCAACTCCTCAATACTGAAACCATGCCAAACAGCACAGATAACTGAACACTAAAACAGAAAGCAAGGAACTCTGAGATGCAGTCTGCCCCATTCTATCAGCTGGATTTCTATCCTTGTGCAATGCAAGTCTAAGATTCCTAAGCAGTCTGTCTGTGTATCAGAAAGGTGTAATGATGGTCATGAGAGTTGGCAAGTATCAGATGCCAGTGTTTGTGAATGAGGGGTGCATTAGGGTGCACATGGATCATGCCCTGACATGCGGCTTGGTTCTGGCTACAGGTAGGGGCAAGCTGACATCGCCAGATACACACGTTCTGCATGTTCAGATTTCTTGACATCTAGTATGTTTGGAGCATTTGGTAAGCTGGGAGGTTGGATTTTAATGAGGTGTGTTCGGGTGTTTGGAAGGTATTTAACAAGCCGTTATCCCTCTTCATTGGCAAATTGCTGCTGCCTGATGAGAAACTTATCTCAATGCTCACCAAAAGCATAAAAGATGGAGCCAAGTGTTCCCAGAATCAATCTAAGCTTTGTTTCACATCTTATTTATTCTGCGACAATTCTTGCCATAGACCAGATTGTTCAAACCTTATAACATTATTCTATTTTTGAAAAGGAGAATAAGAGATCCCACTGTCTCCTGGCCAAAATATATCACTTAATCATAGTAACTAAAGAAGCTTGTTTTTTGCTGTTTGTGGAGGGTTTCTTCATATCACAGCAGGTTAGGCAGCATCTCAGGAATAGAGAATTCGACGTTTCGAGCATAAGCCCTTCATCAGGAATAAGCTTTACAGGTTGTCCTGGTTGGGTCCAAATTTTGTTGGTTGGAATGTAGTTCGGAGTCCGTGTGGGATCAGTCGGTTCCTTAGGCAGGTGCTGAGGAAGGAGATGTGGCTGTGGTAACGGGTCTGTTTGAGAACGTGGCTGAAGAGCTTCTGTGCAGAGGAGATGACCTGGGGGGTGCAGTGAGAGAGGGACTCACTGAAATCCTTGTAGAGGGAGGAAGAGAGCTTCTTCAAGGAAGGCATCCTTGTAAGAGGATTCGCAGTAGGTTAAAATCTTCGAGTAAAAAATGAGGTCTGCAGATGCTGGAGATCACAGCTGCAAATGTGTTGCTGGTCAAAGCACAGCAGGTTAGGCAGCATCTCAGGAATAGAGAATTCGACGTTTCGAGCATAAGCCCTTCATCAGGAATATTCCTGATGAAGGGCTTATGCTCGAAACGTCGAATTCTCTATTCCTGAGATGCTGCCTAACCTGCTGTGCTTTGACCAGCAACACATTTGCAGCTGTGATCTCCAGCATCTGCAGACCTCATTTTTTACTCGGTTTCTTCATATTGCAATATTCACTTGAGAGAAAGGGAGAGCGAATAACGCAACACTGAGGAAGAGGCTCTGTCACTTGATCTATCACCCGCAGTTGTCATCCCTCACTGGGTTAATGACCTAGAAATGGAGTTTTGTTAGTCCTGGAGTTGTTACATGTGACAATCCTATGGCTTTAAGAGGTATATTTTGCCCTGGGTTTTGTTTAATGAAGGCAGGTGAGGACAGAGATGTCAAGTGGTCTGCTTCAAGACAATAAAGTAAACAGCTTGTGAGAATTTTTTTAAAAAGTTGGAATAGAAGCAGCCTGAATGGGTAAGGTCAAGCTTCCACAGAACCAGGTTATTTCACTTTAGTTTTAGTTTTAGCTTTCTGCTGTAGCTGGAGATTTGAAGCTGGGAATGGAAGCTTTTACTTTTCCCTCTGCAAAGAAAAGCATTCTTTGCAGCCTGGACTCCATCTCCTTATTCAAATAAAAATGCAAAGGCACTGAAACCTCTTTTTAAAAAACATTTCTTGCAGTCATTGTGTGGAAGGTCACCTGCTTCTCTTTCCTCCCTGTAAGAATGTACCAGCACTCTCTGATAATTGGACCAAACCACTTCACTAAATTTTGCCAACCTGTCATCAGGTTTCCCAACTCCATAAATAATCTCAGCTTGGGGGTATCTTGCTGCTTCACACTTCTTTCTTCCATTACATGAGAACATAAGAATTAGGAGCAGGAGTTGGCCATCTGATCCTCTGAGCCTGATCCACCATTCAGCAAGATCATGGCTGATATTTTTGTGGGCTCAGCTCTCCACTACCTGCAACTCTCATCGTATCTCTTAATTCCTTTACTGCTCAAAAAAAAACTATCTTAGCTTTAAAAACATTTATTGAAGCAGCATCAACTACTTCACTGGGCAAGGAATTCCATAATTTACAATTCTCAATTCAGTCCTAAATCTGCTCCCCCGAATTTTGAGGCTATGCCCTCTTGTCCTAGTTTCACCTGTCAGTGAAAGCATCCTCTCTACTTCTATCTTGTCAATTAGTAGAGGGTGCAGTCACATTGAGGACCTGCATCGACCACACTTGGATTTATGGCATCACATCAGCCAGTTCAGCTGTGTAGCATTTGGAAAGCATGGTTCATGTTTTTGGATACACATAGATCAATAGATGCACAGACCATATTGTTGATAAGCACTGCTCAGGGCAGCATGGGCAGTGCCTAATGGTACTGTCCCGGGAAGCCTGCATAGTGCTCCTGGAAATAGTGCTGTACAAATGAATTTCTTCCTAAAGATATTATCCCTGTATTATGTCTCTCTCACTCTGAATGCCGAAACTCACCTGATATGCAAGCACATAATCCTGGCTGGAACTTGAGTGCAACCCTAAGATTTCACTGCAGAATCTGGAGGTGAACGGAGGATCTGTCTTTCCTCTTGGTTGAGCATAAACAATCTTGTCAAATGTTTGAAGGAGCAGAAGGGGAATTCTTCCAAAAACTTCCAAAATATCTTTCTTAATCCACTCCACCAGAAACAGTTTATCTTATCAATGATTTTGTTACGGCCGTGGGAATTTGTTGCATATGAATTGAATGTTGTATTTGACAACATTATCATAGTGCCTACACTTTAGAAACATTTATCTGACTATGAAAAACTGTAGGATGTGCTAAGAATATGAAACGTACTAAAATAAATGCGAACTATGGCTCAGTGATAGTACTGCCTCCTGTACTTCAGAAATTTGTGCATTTTAAGTCTCACTCCAGAGGTCTTAAATTTGTACCTGGATGACATTTCAGTTCAGCACTGAGAGTGTGCTTTACTGGCAGAGGTACCATCTGTCAGATGAAACATTACATTGGCAACTTGTCTTCTCTCTCCAATTGTGTAGATACCATAACAGTATTTTTAAAGGAGAAATTGAGTTCTCCCCAGTATCGCTCAACTAACATCTTTATAACAGCCGATGTTATCATTAACAAGATTGGTGTTTGTGTGAGGTTGCTGTGTGTAAATTGACTGCTATGTTTCCCTATATTGGCAGACAACAGTAGCTGCATTTCAAAGATGCATTATCCATGAAGCACATTGGGATATTCCAAGTTGTGAAACAAGCTACAATAAAATCAAATGGTTGTTTCTTTCTCAAATGCTAAATCTTACTCTGTTTCAAGTCATTGATGTTCTGTTTCAATTGGTAAGCAACTGTCTGACTGGAAATGGGAAATAAAGGTCTCATGGTACCATTGTCTGAAGAAGCAGCTTCTTTCCAGCTTTATTGCTCATAATATTTCATCCTTTTACACTGAAAGATATTTGATAGACTTGTCTAATGTCTCTCATTCACATGTGGTGTGATATAGTATTAACATCATTTTGCGAGGTATTACAGTCATTACCAGTCCTGAGCTGCTCATTCACTTGGATCAGAAATGAGACCCCCAGGGCTGGTAATGGCCATAATACCTGAACAAATAATGTTATTATGATCAATCTCAGTACTATACTTGTAATTTTCTGCGCTCTGTCAGTGTTTTGTTACAGTCTGTTAGACAGAGGTTGATTTGAACGTATACGCTGTGACTACAGATGGAGATGCTCATTTTTTCAGGGCTCTGTTGCAGACATAGATTTTAAAATTCAAACCTCTTGCTTCAGACAGCAGAGCACGAGAAATATTAATCCTTCAAATCTACCAGCAAACTTAAATCTGCATATCATCAGACCTCCTGGGATCCTAGATTGATATGCACCTGCGACATGACTGAAAAGGTTGAATGCAAGCAAAAGTTTCAAATAGAAACAACTTTTATAATATTCATTTTGGGAGTACCAAACAACTTCAATTATCTGAACAAGACGGGCGTGATGTATTTTGTTTGAATGACTGATTGTTCGGATAACTGATTGATCGGATAATGGATGATGATTTTAGGGGGCCTTGAGACCTTATTCGGATAATGCAAAATTTGGATAATTGGTGTTCGGATAACTAATGTTGATCTGTAAATGAGAGTTTTTGTTTCCCATATGAGATGTTAGACATGAGATTTAGTAAGATCTGAATGTCTATTGATTTAGTACCATCGAATCATGAAATGGTGAAGAAAAAATGTTGAAGAATCAACTCAGCTGTTATTCAAGTTCCCTAAAATTATTAATCAATGTAATCATTAATGAATATTCATTAAAACCTCTCTATGTGCCATAAAAAGAATTTGTAATAACTGATGAGTATCACTGCCTTTTGATTAAAATTTATTTATAGTTAGGTTGTGCAAGTATTCTGATGAACATGTCCCATGGAATAGTTACACAACAGTCCACACTGTTACAGCAGATTTTTTAAAACATGCTTCACACTCCTAAAACCATAACAAATTATGTATTTTCAAGGACCAATTTACACTTGGTGTAGTGATAATTAGAAAGAAAACCTTTGACCTACATAAAAGAAGAACTATCCTTGAAACAATCAGATGCATTATTTCATAGATAATTAATGTTATTCTATCACCACAACAATTTAAAACTGAATTCCGTCAGTCATTAACTTATTACAGATTGTTATCTTGTTTTACCCATGATTTACAAGGGATCTTAGAAAATGGCACAAAACTCCATCATGCTGCTCAACCATTCAGGTTGCTGTAGCAAACCACTAGTGTCACCATGTCATGATGTCTACTTTTAGACCATCTCAAACACCAATTCATCCCTTCAGGTCTTTACCATGAAGCTTGGACACCTATGACTTGCATATTTTAACCTGATTGCTCTGCAAGTAGGAACACATATATGTCATGCATCTATAGTTTAGGGGAGGCAATAGCCTAGTGGTATTATGGCTAGACTGTGAATCCAGCGACCCAGGTAATGTTCTGGGAACCAAGGTTCAAATCCCTCCACAGCGGATGGTGTAATTTGAATTTAGTAAAATTTGGAAATAAGAGTCCAATGATGGCCATCAATCCATTGTCAATTGTTGGAAAAACCCATCTGATTCACTAATGTCCTTCAGGGAAGGAGTCTCCCATCCTTACCCAGCCTGGTCTTCATGTGACTCCAGACCCACAGCAATGTTGTTGACTCTTAACTATCTTCTGGGCAATTAGGGATGGGTAATAAATGCTGGCTTGGCCAGTGTTGCCCGCATCCTGTGAATTAACAAAAAAAAATTCTAATGGCTCTTAGCTTGCTTTCTTATTTCTTCCTCACTTAGTGCTTAATTGGATGCTGCCACCCTCCAATCTAGCACTGTGCTTTAGTGCACACTCATTGACTTCAACTCTGACCTTTGGCTGTCACTCTCTAAGGTTCACATTGCTTTCTCAGTGTATTAGGTCATCCGTGCTCAGTTACAGGTTGCCAGCCTCTTTGGCTTGCATTATTCTGGACACATCAACACAGGGTAAGGGTTGTGCTTAATTAAGATTGTCCTGCCAGGTCAGTCCAGGATATGGCTGCCTGTCAGTTCAAGGGGCTGGTTAGTGATGGTCAGGGGTTTATCAACAAACCATCTCTGTAGTCCTATGAAAGCAGTCAATTCAATTCTGGGGATGAGTTTTATTATGTGGGGTTGCTGAGAGATTGGTGATGTTGATAGAGGTGGAGTCATAGAGTCATAGAGATGTACAGCACGGAAGCAGACTCTTCAGTCCACCTCGTCCATGCCGACCAGATATACCAACCCAATCTAGTCCCACCTACCAGTATCTGGCCCATATCCCTCCAAACCCTTCCTATTCATATCCCCAGGCTGGCATCATTTGGTGGCATGGCATCCTGTGTCTGTCGACAGAAGAAATAACTTTACCCTTCTCCCCAACTCTGTCCATCAGCACTGCTGGTCCCTTTCTGTGAAGCAGGAATCAATCTTTCCTTTGCATTAAGGCTACCTCCTTAGTAACAATGGTCGAGAACCATAAATCATAGAATTGCAGAATCCCAACAGTGTCCACACCGAGTCTTAAGAAGAGAATCCCACCCAGACCATTCCCCTACTCAATTACTCTACATTCACCTCTGACTAATGCATCTAAGCTGTACATCCCTGAGCACTATGGGCAGTTTAGCACAGCCAGTTCACCCTAACCTGCAAATCTTTGGATTGTGGGAGGAAATCTGAGCTGCCAGAGGAAACCCACTCAGACAAGGAGAGAGAATGTGCAAATTCCACACAATCGCCCGAAGCTGGAATCAAACCGGGGTTCCTGACACTGTGAGGCAGCACAGCTAACCACTGAGCCACCATGCCACTCAGTGAGGAACAATTTCTGACTTGCAGCATCAGAAGTGAGTTAGGGCAGGGCTTTCAATATGGTGCCAGCATAGTGGGCACTATTATATTCTTGGCAATGTCAAGCACCTCTGTGTCTTCTGCCTTGCAATTCCACCTGAGCACCCAAAATTCCAGTTCCATAATTAGTAAGGCAAGGAGACAATAATTGCATAAGAAATGTCATTCTGATCCATGGCAGACTAATTGCACTGGGGAGTCCTTCAGAAGAGGTTGAGCAGATTGATACATGGAATGAGAGATTTTCTTGTGCGGTAGGCTAGAAAGGTTGGACCTGTGTCCGTTGACATTTAGAAGAATAATGGGTGATATTATTGAAATGTATAAGATCCTGAAAGATCTTGACAAGGCTGACAAGGAAAGAGTATTTCCTCTTGTCAGTTTCATGAACTGGGATTCTTTGTTGTCAAATAAGGGGCTGCCCTTCCAGGACAGAGAAGAGATTTCAGCCAAAGGGTTGTGCAACTTTGGAACTCTGCCTCAGAAGGTGATTCAGGTACAGTTGTTAAATTCCTTTGAGTCAGAGATGGGTAGATCCTTGTTAGGCAGAGGAATCAAGGGTTATTGGAGTTGTATGGGAATATGTAATTTGAATCAGAAACAGAATAACCATGATTTTATTGAATGATGAAACACTCTCATGGGACCAAATAGTTTATTTTTGCTCTTATTTCATATTTGTGTATGATTGTAAATATCAACAGATCCTCTATTTTGCATGTGTCTTCATCACATTTACCTGGTCATTTGTTAGTTTCTATCTAATTGTTCGCTGTAGCCAACAATCATGTTTTGGCCTCAAGTGGCATATGGTTGTGAGGCTGATCATCCATTCACGCACTCATGCATTCACCCTTGGAGCAGCACGGTGGCTCAGTGGTTAGCATTGCTGCCGCACAGTGCCAGGGACCCGGGATTCATTCTGGCCTCAGGCGACTGTCTGTGTGGAGTTTGCACATTATCCCCATGTCTGCATGGGTTTCCTCCAGGTACTCCGGTTTCCTCCCACAGTCCAAAAATATGGAGGTTAGGTGAATTGGTCAAGTTAAATTGCCCAAAGTGTTAGTTGCATTAGTCAGGGGTAAATGTAGGGCAATGAGTCTGGTGTGGGCTTGTTGGACCGAGGGTCAGTTTCCACATTGTAAGGAATCTAATCTGCCCTTACTGATTATAAACAAATACATGGATGGCCTAATGCCCACATGAATCAATCCTATGTCATGGTGGCACTTGCCAGATGAATCAAAAGGTTAATTCCCCAGCACCATGTTTGTGATTTTTGTTGGATCCCATAATTATTAACATCAACTGCAATCTCACCTCACCTTGGCCAAGCAGGATAGCCCTGATTCCATCACTTGGGATGAGCTTCTCCTGCCTTTTCCCGTTGCCCTGAAGGAGAATCTGCAGAGACGTTACAGAATTCTGTGGTCAGACCAAGTTTTTGCCCTGATCTCTTGAATTTTACTTATTATGGGCTTATACATCATGATTGAGAGGCTTCTGGGGGGCTGGGCCAGAGGGATCTCACAACGATAAACTTTAATTGCTGAAAAAAAGACAGTTTTGCCCAATATTTTTGTCAAGCTCTCATCAGGACATTTTTTCAAGGTGTAAAAGCAAGGCTATGTTTCAGGCCATCTGAGAAGGGTGTCCTGATTGGTTAACAAACTGACTCTGATTGGTAGAGACATTTCTCTGGAAGATAACTGACAATTAACTGTCAAACCTTGTTTAAATGTAAATTAAGCATATTTACTCTACGTTTTTAAGGTATTGCCCTGATTTTGTTTCTGCATGTACGCACACCACTGCACTGCTCTACTAAATGAACCAGAGAATGGTTATCATCTAATTTGTTAAGTTGAAGCCATTACAATGCAAGGCAGACTGACAATCTTAAATTAGTTGTCAGCACAATTCTTTGCAATACTCAGGATATTTAGCAAATTGAATTGAATTAGCTTCACTGTCACATGTACTCAAATGAATACAGAGAAAAGTTTGTAAGTTATCACTTAAAGCACCATCTTCGGAACAAAGGTTCCTAATATTATTCAATCATGGAATCACATTTCATGTTGGATACTCTTTTTTTTAATTTAGCAGGCAGGGGCTTGTTGGGTACAGTTGGCACCTTGTCTATTACGAAAAGTTGAAGAGCTATGCAATTTGATACAACCTGCCCGCATAGATAAACAGCCTAGATGCCTCGCATCACACCAGCACTGAAATTCATATACCACATTATTCATCTGTGCGACGGGCAGAATGTCTTTTTGACTTGATGGCAGTGTGAAATAACCAATTTCACTTGTTGCTGTAACTTTTGAGATACATCAGCTTCATGCAAGCAGTTTCTTACACATCCTAATGGGTTTCACACTGCATTCAAATTCATCTTTGAAATCAAACAGTCAAATGAGCTCCAAATGATGCTCTGGTTGCGGAGTTAGCTGAGACTTCTCTACTACTGTCTTCTACAAGACTACATTCACTGGTCAATATATGCATTGCGATTCATACAGTTCAATGCACAATAGGATTTATCTTATCGACTATCTGAAAAATGAGGCACAAGCCATATGTTTGCCATGCAAGCTTGATGCTAATAAAGGGTACCTCAAATCTATTCTGTGGTCTGTTGGCTAAAAAAACCTAACATACTGGAATGATGTTCACCACAGTAAAATAAATTAATGTTAGAAAATACATTTAGCTAGGCATTAATGATCTTTCCCAAAAATACTCCTGCTTTTGATTCAATGCTTTGAACATTAAACATGAGGAAGAGCTGGACAGGTCAAAGTAGTTGATTACTGATGCAGCCATTTAGTCTGAACAACATCTGTCCAAGAGATGAATCTCACTGAAACATTATGCAGCTTGGGTGGTGAATGTAATAATCGCAGTCCTTCTTTTGAAATGCAACTCACTTTAGCCCCTTAACTGTCATGAATTACAACACATAATGCATTGGCAACAATTACATTCTCTGCTGTGATTCTATTCATGTAGGTTTGGTTGATGAATGTAAGAATACTTGTTTGCTGTTATGATATAACTTCCTGTTTATTAAAATCAATTAGATCACTAGGTTTCAAACACTCTCTGGTGTTGCATTATCCCCTATCTAATGTGCAGTTGGTACAATTAAATGAATGGACATATTTACAGCTTTGATTTGATCATTAGCACTGCAAATGAAATAATTTCCCAATGCATTGAATTATGCAAACATTACACTAGTGGCCCATTGGAAATTGAAATTTGTAGCTGTTGTCTCTGGCAGGTAATAAAAACTGGTTGCTAGGTACCATGAAGAGCAATAATATATATAAATATATAAACACTTCAGAGGATCAATTCAAGTATTAGAAACATAGCACAGTACACATTGGAGCTTGTTACATTCAGTTTACCAGCTTAAAACTGATATAGTGAAGGTTTATTTGGGGGTTAGAAGTCTCAAACACAAGGGGAGTTTGATCTTGGTCAGGCTGTTTCTGAAGTGTCCTTAGTAAATGATTAATGCAGGCATCAAGGCTTATTCATACATATTTGAGAGGCCAAATAACTTCATAAGAGTCACCACCAAAACCAAAGAGTGAGTCAGGCCCATAATATTTGGACTTCTTCAGCAACAATAATAACTTATCAGGGAGTGACAACAATTTTGCTTTTAATAGTAAAATCAGGAACGGAGCTAAGGTTAGCAGTAAGATCCGTCAGCTCTGTAGTACTCTTGACTGCCTTTGTCCCCTCCCCATAGCCCCTCCATTTCCCATTCTAGGACTTAACTAGTTCAATTTAGGATACCTAGTCTGCATAGACAAGTTGAAACGAAGGGTCTATTTCTGTGCTGTATGACTTCAGATTGCCAGTGAGGCAATCAATGCTACATTCATCCATTTAAAATGGGAGGGCACCCAGCGGAGGTGTGATACACAGCAGCATCTCATCCAAATTGCACTAACAAGGCCTAAGGCCTAATTTTAGACCAGTCTCCCAGTGGGACAAATGCTTCCAGCTGGCTGTCCATTTTATGCCTGAATACTACTGAAGGGAATCTCTAGCCAAATAACATTGAAAACAATTGCAAGAGCCAGTGATGTTACTAATAATTAAACTGACAAATTATCAATGAGGGAGTTTAATTATCCAGAAGCCCTTCAGTTCTTTGAAAAATCTGGTGCCTCTTCAATTGATGTAATGAAAGTTTCTTTCTACCACTGTAATTTTAATTAGCAATGTCCACATCGAAAGAGATGTGAAGTTTCTTAAGGTTGTTATTTGTAGGCAAATGAGAGAATGCAGTTTATGACGGAATTGCTCAATCTGTTCCAATATCAATCTGTGGAGACTCAAAAAAATCAGCTCTTTAACTCGACTGCTGCAGTAGGAAAACAGTCCTGGGAATTGACCCAATGAATGCATGAGCTTGAGGCAAAGAGATTTTTCAGCATTAAGGAGAAATCCAATATAGAAAAAAGAACAAATTTAGTTTTGTTGTAGCTCTGTGTGTTTTTTTTTTTCGCTGAGGAAATGATTTCTGGAGGTGGAATTAATATTTTTCTTCCTTTAGGTGCAAATAGCTTGGATTGAATTTAATTAACACCCCAAGCAATGTTTGGTACACAGTCTCCGGAGACCCCCAAACTGTGAATTCAGTTTCTCACAAAGCCACAAACTCCTTTAGAAATTCAAAGTATATGCAATGTGAAGTTGAAATGTGAAAAAAGATTTATATTTTAATCTTGTATTTAATTTTTTACAGTGCTTTCTTCACTTCCCATATGTTCATTTCTCCTGTAATACTGTGGTCTACTTACTTTTCATTGCCCTTTAAACACAATAGTGAACCTATTTATTTCTTGAACCACTGGTTCTCTTCTTTAATCATTTCCACAGCATTTATTTTCAATTATGTGCATGTCTCTCTTTAAGAGACTGGCAATGTTTATGGTGTACAAGGTGCCCTTGGGCTCGTGGAACTAGAACTGAGGTGTGGATTTTTAACGTATTATTTCAGGGGTGAGGGATTTCAATGGTTGGGACAGTATTTAATACCCATCCCTCGTTGTCCCTAGTAAGGTAGTGGTGAGCTGTCTTCAAGAATCACTGCAGTCCATAAGGCGTATGTACAACTACATACTATGACAGAAGAGTTCCAAGAATTTGATCCAGTTATAGTGAAGGAAAAGTGAGATATTTCCAAGTAATGATGTTGAGCAGCTTGGAGGAGAACTTGAAGGTGATGATGTTCACATGTAGCAACTGCCCTTATCCTTCTAGATGTTAGTGGTTGTAAGTTTGGAAGATACTGTTTAAGGAGATTTGGTGGAATTCAACTTTGTCGATGACACCCACTTCTGCCACTGTGAGGTGTGGTAACAGTGATGAAGGGAATGAATGTTTGTGGATGTTAGGTCTATCAAGCAGATTGATTTGTCCTGGACGATTTCAAGCTTCTTGAATGTTGATGGAGCTGCATTCATAGAACATAGAACATAGGAAAATACAGCGCAGTACAGGCCCTTCGGCCCTCGATGTTGCGCCGACCGAAGCCTACCTAACCTACACTAGCCCAATAACCTCCATATGCTTATCCAATGCCCGCTTGAATGACCATAAAGAGGGAGAGTCCACCACTGCTACTGGCAGGGCATTCCATGAACTCACGACTCGCTGAGTAAAGAATCTACCCCAAACATCTGTCCTATGCCTACCACCCCTTAATTTAAAGCTGTGTCCCCTAGTAACAGCTGACTCCATTAGCGGAAAAAGGTTCTCACTGTCAACCCTACCTAAACCCCTAATCATCTTGTACACCTCTATCAAATCTCCCCTAAACCTCCTTTTCTCCAATGAGAACAGCACAGAAAATTGGGAGCAGTTTTTCACTCTCCTGATTATTAAACAGGTTTTTGGGGAGTCAAAAGTTGATTTACTCACAGCAGGATTCTTAGCTTTTTTCCTGCTTTTGGAGTTCCTGTTTTGACATGTCTTGTTCCGCCCAGTTGCTTGTAATCCCATGGAATGCTGATTGTCAGGGATTAGGCAATGGTCAATGTCAAGGGATGTTGTTGAGTTGTCTCCTGTTGGAGATGTTTATTGCCTGGCACTTCTGTGATGTGAATCCTACTTACCACTTGACAGCCCAGACCTGCATATTATTCAGATCTGCTGCAGTTAGACATAGAATGCTTCAATATTTGAGGAGTTACAAATGGTGCTAAACATGGTGTAATTGCCAGCAAATATCTCCAATTCTGACTTCATGATGGAAGGAAAGTCGTTGTTGAAGCAGCTGAAGATGGTTGGGTTTAGAATGATACCCTGAGGAACTCCTGCAAAAATGTCCTAGAGTGAGATAAATGACATCCAACAACCGCAACCATTTTCCTTTCTTCTAGGTGTGAGTCAATGAGTGGAGGGTTTTTTTTCCCTGATTGCCATTGACTCATGTCTTGCTAGATCTCCTTGATATCAAGCTTGATCACTCTCACAGTCGATGTGGAAGTCCGGGAAGTCAGCTATTTTGTCCATCTTTGAATCAAGGGTACAATGACATCAGGCAGAACCCAAACTAAGCATCAGTGAGTAGACTATCACTAAGCAAGTGATGCTTAACAGCACTGGTAAACATCTCTTCCACCCCTTTGCTGATGATCAAGAGTAGACCGAGATCAGGTGGTAATTGTCCTAGTTACATTTGTCCTAGTTTTTGTACATTATGCTAGAGCAAGTTTCCACTTTGTCAGGTAGGTGCCACTGTTTCAACAAACTAAACAATAGTTTGATATCAAATTATTATTTCTTATTAAATCCAAATACTTTTGGATCACTAGCGAGGTACCATTGTTTGGAGCTCAGAATGTTCAGAGCAGTCCAGGATGAAGAGCGGAGGAGTATTGGCACTGAGACAGTAAAGTTCTTCAATTGATGGCAGAAACTAATTATAAAATGGCAAGTTTACATTGGCAAATCCCATCATAAATGCAAAATTTAGAACTCAAACTTGTAACAAAATGAAAATATTGTGAATAGGAATGCTTTTTATATTTGTGAGTTTTTTCTCATAATAAGTGGAGTTTCATTCATAAGAGTTTGTTCATTTCTGGAATATAGGCTTTTGGAGCATGCAAACCTATCCATGTGCATCTGTATCTGTGCGTCTGTCAATGAGGTGGGAATGTGTTTAGAATTTAACGGAATTTTAGCCATATAATCTCACCTGCAGAGCAAAACTGATTTGTTGTATTATTACAAAGCAAATTGTAAGGGCTGACAAAATTTAGAACAGGTATAAGATCATATTGATCTTTTTTACCTTCACCCATTTTCCTTTTTAAACTATTGCAATTGGAATAATCTGGTAATTACATGGAACACTGCGCTTGGAATGATCGTGATAGTGAACATCAGCTGTTCCTCAGTGAAACTGCCAGAAACTCTGAAATCTGCACATTTACAATTAAGCACAGAAATCCAGAAGTAGTTCTATAAGTAATTCTGCACTCGTCCATTAAGTTGCCATCCTTGTCTATGAAAGCTACATTGCAGTCGAATATTTGATAAAGTTGCACTTGATCGAACGAGACTTAATGAGATTCTTCACCATTAATTTGTCAAAATTACTGTTCAGCATCCTATCTGTCTCTGAAAAAAATGTTTTAATATTTGTGGCATATTACATATTTCCTTTCTATGATAAAAGAAATCTGTAGATGGTTTTAAAAATATCTAAAATAATACTTTAAAAGGATATTTTAATGAATTTTCATCTTTTATCTTTCCTGATGTGAGTTTTCCATTTTCTATTTTCCTTTAGGTAGATTTATAAAAAGTGAATGATGTAACTTTCTTGCTACTTCTGGGTTTGGCGTGGGTTAGCTAAGTTGGTTGAGTGACTGGTTTGTCATGCACAGTAACACCATCGACGTGGATTCAAATATGTTGACTCTGTCTGATTGCCTTGAACTCATCCAAGTGCCTTGCTACAACTTCTTTCATTATAACTTGTTAAATTTTCTCTGAGACAGATATAAAGTTGTCTGTAGTTTCCTGCTTTCTGTCTCCCTCCAGTTTTGAATAAAGGATTCACATTTTTTTTTAGATTACTTACAGTGTGGAAACAGGCCCTTCGGCCCAACAAGTCCACACCGACCCGCCGAAGCGAAACCCACCCATACCCTACATTTACCCCTAACCTAACACTACGGGCAATTTAGCACGGCCAATTCACCTGACCTGCACATCTTTGGACTGTGGGAGGAAACCGGAGCACCCAGAGGAAACCCACGCAGACACGGGGAGAACGTGCAAACTCCACACAGTCGGTCGCCTGAGTCGGGAATTGAACCCGGGTCTCAGGCGCTGTGAGGCAGCCGTGCTAACCACTGTGCTACCGTGCCGCCCACTAATTTGTCATTATCCAATTTAATGGGACCATTCCATAATCAAGGAATTTTGGAAAATAAAAACCAATGCATCACTAGCCACATTGAAAACCCTAGGATGAAGTTAACCGGGACCCAAGCACTTGTCAGCCACCAGTTCCAACAATGTACTCAGTACCAGTTCTCTGGTAATTCTGATTTTCCTGAATTTTTTCCTCCCTCCTACTTATTGACTTCGTGCTGCTTCAGGAACCTTACACACATCTTCTTTATGACGATTGATGTAAGATTCCTGCTCAGTTACTCTGTCGTTTCCTTATTTTCCATAAGTAATTCTCCTGTCTCACTCTCTATAGAACTTGTGCTCATGTTGTTACCTTTATAGTACTTATAATCCTTTGTACCTTTATATATTTCTAACAAACCTTTTATGATATGTTAATAATTCCTTTGTATTAGTTTTCATTATTCATTGCACTTTTTAAAATATATTGTCCAATCCACCGACCTGCATAAATTTTCTTTTGGTTTCAAAACATCTTTAACATTTCTAGTTAACCTTTGATTATGGTTCTGTCTCTTGGAATCTTTCTTACTTGTTGGAATGTATCTATTTCATATATTTTGAAATATTCCATTACATCTCTATTAACCTATCTCTATTAACTTAATTTGCCAATTCAATGTAGCAGCTCTGTTTCCATTCCCTCATAATTCTCCTTATTTAAATGTAATTTTAAAAAAAGCCTTGGATTGACTCCTCGCGCTCCCAAATTGAATACAAAGTTCAGTCATATTTATGATTGCTGTTACCAGTCTACACAATGCAATCAGTGAGGAAAACCACTGATCTTGAAAACAATTGCAGAGAACTGACTGATGCTTGACTCCTTCAAATAATCATAAACCAGGTGCCAGTAGGTTCCTGTGTGTTACTGACTTTACATGAAGACAAGACAAAGTTACAATATATTATATGCCAATAAGTATTCATGGCATGGTAATATTTTACAAGTCGGAGTGGGATGAGGCTGAACATGCTGTGAATATGCTACTTCTGCATCTCAAAATGCTATCAGGAAATGCACATTTCATATTATGCCTAATTCATTCTGTTCACCACCAATTTTTTTAGCACTTGTGGGCACCCTGCAATATACCCCTATTTTTGTTTTGTTAACCATCCACCCCACATCATTTGCCTACCACACTTATGAGTAATATGACTTGAGGTTTAGTGCCAGTGTGATGCCACAAATGTCGAATGGGTGGATCAGATCAAACACCATGTACCAGTAGGCAGAGTTTGTTGATTGGAAGAGAAAGTGAGGACTGCAGATGCTGGAGATCAGAGCTGAAAATGTGTTGCTGGAAAAGTGCAGCAGGCCAGGCAGCATGGGCGGCACGGTGGCACAGTGGTTAGCACTGCTGCCTCACAGCACCAGAGACCCGGGTTCAATTCCCGACTCAGGCGACTGACTGTGTGGAGTTTGCACGTTCTCCCTGTGTCTGCGTGGGTTTCCTCCGGGTGCTCCGGTTTCCTCCCACAGTCACAAAGATGTGCGGGTCAGGTGAATTGGCCATGCTAAATTGCCCGTAGTGTTAGGTAAGGGGTAAATGTAAGGGTATGGGTGGGTTGTGCTTCGGCGGGTCGGTGTGGACTTGTTGGGCCGAAGGGCCTGTTTCCACACTGTAAGTCTAAGTCTAATCTAATCTAAAGACCAGGAGAATTGACGTTTCGGGCATGAGCCCTTCTTCAGGAATTGGTTGTTAATTCAGAGTTTGTTGATTGTCCTCAACCAGCTGGCACCTGCAAGTTTCAGGACAGTATGTCCATAATTAGATGTGATTGAGTTATTGGACATCATTGATTAAATAACCTTGACTGTGCTAAGAATTGTTCTAGAAACCAATTTAATACTATCAGGTTAAATGTGATGCATTTGTGTGTGCTAGAATACATTAAGACAGAGGACTCTGTTTTCGATAGAACAGTACAGCATAGGAACAGGCCCTTTGGCCCAACATGTCTGTGCCAACCATCTTGCCATTCTAAACTAATCCCATCTGACTCCACATGATCCCTCTACTTCTTGCCTATTCCTGTGTCTTCTTAATGCCTCTTAAATGTTGTTACCATATCTGCATCTACTATTTCCCTGACAGTGTGTCCAGACACCTACCATCCTTTGTTTAGACAACTGCCTCGTGCAGCTCCTTTAAACATTCCTGCTTTCATTTAAACCTATACCCCCTAGTATTTGACCTTTCGACTCAGGGAACAAGCCTCTGGCTATCCATCTTATCAATGGCTCTCAACTTCATATACCTCATTCAGGTCACTCCTCAGCCTCTGACTCTCCAGTAAAAACAGTCCAGGTTTACCCAACCTCTCCTTATAGCTAATACACCCCAATCCAAGCAACATCCTGGTAAACCAGTGGATGAATGTGAATATACATTGTATCTTTTTCATTGGAAGAGGAAAGAAAAGGCATCATGGAGATTGCCAATCTTTGCTGCATTGTCTGACTAAACTGAATCGACTTGACAATCAGAGAACTAAGATTCCTTGTTCCTATTGCATCTCAATATCACCTATTCACCAACCAATTGAGACCCTCTTTTCATGTTGTATAAATCGGTGTCACTTTTATCAAGTACGTTTCTTGGTTCATTGTCCTGATAAATGCAAAATTAAAAGCTTTAACCTCTTGTCTCCTTTCTGCAATATGAACAGTATTACAGAGTGGGGAAACTTTATTTCTACTCATTGGTTTTGCCATAAATAAACCACGCTGTAAAACACACCCTGATCCATTCAGACCTTTGAGTTCCTGATTCAAAATGCTGATGGCATGTTCAATAATAATCCTCTTGGTTACAAAGGCCTGGGTTGTTTCTCCTCAGCTCCATTTTTTTTATATTAATGACATGGACTTGGGATTGTTTCAACATTTGCAGATAACATGAAACTCAGAAACGTAACAGATAATAAAGCAGATAATAAATTTCAGGAGAACATAGGCTGGTGAAATGGACAGACATTTTTAAAAGGGAATTGGATAAGTTGAAAATGGAGCAAGATTGCAGAGCTAAGGGTAAAGAGCAGGGCAACAAGACTGCTTATTTCAGCTGTTTAATAGAGAGGGCACAGATCTGGCAAGAAGACACCAATGGCTGGCCATGACTTCGGAAGACTTAGAGAAAAAAAGAAGCTGGAAAAGGAGAAGACCGCACGGGCCAATAACAGATTGATTCTGAAAAGCAGGAAAATAAATTTTCCGAAGATATTATGTCTAGCCATAAGCCACCAATACTCTGGTGAAATGCTGAAGAGGTACCTTAAACAGAATCAATACTTAGCAATAATGGAAGATTTGTTGGTATCCAACAATAGTATAGCATAGCTACCAAAGTCAAAGTGAAGAGAAATATTGCAGAAACTTCATAGGGGACATTTAGATATCACAAAGTGCAGAGATTGGTGTCATGTAGGTTATATTGTGGCCCAGGACTGGCAAAGGTGAGCCAGTGGTAGGACAGAAGGATGCACAGACAGGTTAGTGATGTGAAGGAGTAAAATGCAAAGAGATTGGCATCCTAAATCTGATGGGAGATTTTAATGGGACAGTTGGCAAAGATAAGATAATGAGGGGCATTTAGGATGGAGTCAGTCCTGTCCATGTGTGCTTCCATCTCAGAGTGATGGCTGGCAGGATCCTAAAAAGGACTTTGAGACCATCAACAATATTTAAACTCTCCCCACTCAGATATTTAGGGCAATAAGCTGAACTTTCTTCTTCCTGATATGGGGAGGGTAATGACAAGAAAGTTGGGAAAATCGCCAAGAATGGGAAAAGTGAGAGTCTCAACATCAAGAAAAAGTTCCCGTGATTCTCCCCTTAAGCTTTAAATCGCTACTTCAGAATCTCACTACTGAGCATTAACAACTTTATTTTTGAATACTTGCATCTCATTCCTAGCTCAAATCGTTCTTATTTCTACATGACTTCCAATTCTTCTCTCCTTTCTCGAGAGTCTAGAGAGTATAAGACCCTGTCATGTATGCTCGCGCACGTATCTGGCTGCTGCACCTTGCTGATTACTTGGCTCATCCAGCTGTGCGGACAGCACAACCCTCCTGTATGCCCAGTGAACACAGTTTTCTTCCACCATTTATAAGCATTGGCAATCACCAGACTCACCACATCATCATGGCTGCTTTCGGACCAATGCCCACACCACTTCAATGCTTCACATTGAAGCTCAGAGACACCTACAAGTTGTATGCTGCTGCCAGATTACTTTGCTTACAGGGACATATATGCATCATAGGATGCAGCTTTTGGCTCTGAACCTGATTTCTTAGCATGTTGCACTTACTTGGAGGCTGCTAGCCTCAAGTTTGCATTTTTTTAGTGCAATGGGAGAAATAATTTGCTTGTTACAATTGGGGACATTCAACAGTCATGGGGGTAGAGCTGCCACTGTACAGCACTAGGCTATGTCAACATTATGCCTGCATCATGTGTCAGCATTTTACATGGCAACAACACTGTAAGTGTCTTCAAAGAAGTAGCCATGTGTGAAAGGTTAATAGGAACAGTCTTTGGTAGGGTCAAATAGGATCACAGTCAGTTAGGGGATATTTGCACATTCAGTCTAAGGGTTCACTTGATTCTAGTTCAGGGAGTTGGCTAATGGTCTTGGTTCAACCACACTCCAGGGATTTGTGATGCATTCCAAGGATTAAGTCATTCTCAGTTGTGCAGTTCAAGTACAATTAACACAGGGATCACAGATACATCAGTTCAGGTGCTTTGATGGCATCAGTCCAGGGGCCATGCTGTGCTCAGTCAGGTCTGTACTGCAAGTCAATGGCAATGGTTAATCCCAAGTATTTCGGCAATAGTTATCTGAAGACTTATAAGAAGACGCCCCATGAAGTCTTGAGGAAAATGAGCAACTCAAATCTGGAATTGGTCTTCATTGGACTGGTTCATTGAGGAGGTAATTACAGTGACATGTAGCAAATGAAGACAGTAGGGTGGGATCACATAGAGCATTACCTGGGTATTATCACAGGTCACAGCCACACTGACCTCTATTTGAGAAGAATGCATGGCCAACAAGAGCATGGAAATTGACAAAGCCAGGATCTCTAGGGGTAAAGGAGTGACATAAATAAATAAAAAAGGACTGTCAACCGAAACGACAGAAATTAAAGCATAATTAATGCTACAGGGACAACCACACAAACAAAGTGGGAAGGTTGGAGGGGGATCACTTTGTGTCTGGTGGAACCTGAAATTCACTCACAAGAACATGAAGTTGGGACCTTCTCCGATCAAAGGTCAACTGCACAAACTGGCTGACACTATGTGCAGAATGGTGAGGTGATTTACTGCTTATTTCTTTGGGGGGGCATAGTGAATTTTTTTGTAAACTGAGGCAATGCAAGTGGTATGTTCATTAATCATGACTGTTTTAAATTAATAATGCCATTGGGCTTCAGTTTGCACTTTCCCGGCAAGTCATTCATTATACAAAAATGTCCATAAAAATGGCCTCAGGCATATCATAGCTGAAAATGTGTTGCTGGAAAAGCGCAGCAGGTCAGGCAGCATCCAAGGAGCAGGAGAATTGACGTTTTGGGCATGAGCCCTTCTTCAGGAATCCTGAAGAAGGGCTCATGCCTGAAACGTCGATTCTCCTGCTCCTTGGATGCTGCCTGACCTGCTGTGCTTTTCCAGCAACACATTATCATCTCTGATCTCCAGCATCTGCAGTCCTCACTTTTTCCCTCAAGCATATCATAGCCTTTTACATTATGCTCACTAAAGCCTCCTTGTCATGTTAGCTAAGAAAATGTAATCAAACAAACATAGTCACCTGGGCTCACATAGGAGAAGCCCAGGGCAAGAAGGCCAATGCTCAGAGCTGCTATATTTACATTCTGATTTCAAAGACTGGAAGGACATTTTCTGTGATGGGAAACAGTGATTTTACTTTGGTGCCAGAGGACATTATCATATTGGCTTAATGAAAACCCCTACTCCTTTAATGTAGCATTGAAACTTTGACTGTGCCATGATAAATGTGGGATTTCAGGGATGTCGTAGGGTGGGTTAGGTCTGGGTGGGACGCTTTTCGGAGGGTCAGTGCAGACTTGATGGGATGAATGGTAGGAATTATACGATTTCTGTTGTTCAATAAATGTTTCCTTGTAATTCTGATTATCTGCTTGAGATCTTCAGGTGATGCAACTTTCAAGTATCTACACATTCTATGCTCAACTGACCAGAATGGAAAAAGCAACAGTCAAGGAAAGGTTGGACGAACATGGCAGGCAATAATGTTAGGCAACTGTCAAGGCTTCAGTCAGATTACCATATTCATATACTGCAGTGAAGTTTCTCATGATTGTCAGCAAGTTGAGAGGAATCCAGAGGGACCTGTTTTTGACCCTGGCATCAACCATTGACTGAAAAGTTACCCTGAACTGCTGAGGAAGTTCTGTCATACAGTGTTGAATCTGCAAAAGACAGTGCTTTGTGTAATATTTATCAGCAATCTAAGGTACTTATGAGGGAATGTGGTCATGTGAATGGCACTGCACTCCCTTGAAAAACTTACACACACAATGACCCTTTCCCTGCACAAATGTGTGGAGTTATGACTAATTCCTTACTCACTTTCACAATGTGGCTGTAGGACAGGCCAGGTCCTCGTATGATCCCTGCGCACTCTGTTTAATCTCAGTGTCACCCTGATGAAAGTGCAGTGCCTTGGCTGTAGTCACCAATGCCACGGTTTAAGAATTCCTGATGTCTGGGGCTAACTGCAGTCAGGAGAAAGTGAGGGCTGCAGATGCTGGAGATCGGAGCTGAAAATGTGTTGCTGGAAAAGTGCAGCAGGTCAGACAGCATCCAAGGAACAGGAGATTCGACGTTTCGGGCATAAGCCCTTCTTCAGGAATGAGGAAAGTCTATCCAGATTTGCATTCAGAGATGGCTGATCATTTCTTGTATGACAAAGAAAGCAAGCACATGGTCAAAAGGGAGAGAGAGAAAGAAACCTGCTAACTGACACAGCAGTGAATCTGTACAGTTACTGCCTTTGCTGTTAAGTTCATGTATCCCTGGACATTGGAGTGCGCCTAGTAAAAATTAACAAACAGTGAAATTCACAGCTGAACTTGAAGGAACCAGCACAGGAACAGGTAAGTTCATAGTTTTTAACATGTAACTTTGCTGTAAGTCTTCAGTACTGAATAGAATGGGTCTTTCTTGATTATATCTTTATTTGAAAACTGCCTCTTGATTAAATTTTACAAAATATAAATCGTAAGTACTAAGTTAGCCTGAAGTGCTCTTTTTCAGGGCAAAAAGACAATGCTGTTTTCTGGGTCTGTAGATTGTGAAGGAGAAAAGACAACCCTTAATAAAGTGATATGCTGTTCCCGTTGGATGTGGAAGTTTAGTGAGAGTTTCCATGTTATTGATCAGTATATGAGCAGTAAATGTGTATGGTTGCAAATCCTGTCAGATCACATGGATTGGTTGGAATGACAGTTAGAGGCAATGAGGAATTTACAAGAACTAGGGAGGGTGATGGATGGCAGTTATAGGAAGGGAGAAAAGCTGCAGATACAGTCAAGTAGATGGGTTAACTCCAGGAAAGGTAGGAGGGGTACGTAGGTCGTACAAGGGTCTTCTGTGGCTATCCCCATTTTGAATGGATTTGCTATTTTGGAAAATGTAGTGGTGATGGACTCTCAGAGGAATGTAGCATGAACAGTCACGTTTCTGGTATTAAAACAGACTCTCATGTAAAGAGAGGTACGCCAGGTTCCAAGCCATTGATTGTGATAGGAGATACTCTACTCAGAGGCACAGACAGACATTTCTGTAGCCAACAGCAAAAATGGTGTGTTGCCTCCTTGGTGCCAGGATCAAGGTTGTCAAAGGGGAGAGGGAACAGTAGGAGGTCATCGTGAACATTGGAACCAATGATATAGGAAGGGAAAAGGATGAGATTCTGAAGGGAGGATATAGAAAGTTAGGCAGGAATTTATAAAGGAGGTCCTCAAGGGTAGCAATGTCTAGATTACTCCCATTGCTACAAGCTAGTGAGGGTAAGAATAGGTGGATAGAGCAGATGAATGTATGGCTGAGGAGCTGATGCATGGGAGAAGGGTTCACATTTTTCAATCATTGGAATCTGTTCTGGGGTAGAAGTGACCTGTCCAAGAAGGATGCATTGCATCTCAATTGGAAGGAAACTAATATACTGGCAGGGAGATTTGCTAGAGCTGCTCAGGACGATTTATTCTGGTAAGGTGTGGGGCAGGAGGGGGAGTGATGTGGTGGAACCCAGTGAAATAGTGAGGAAAGACATCAATCTGAGACTGGTAAGTTGGGAAAGTGAGCGAGTCAAACAGTCAGGGCAGGCAGGAACAAAACAGAGAGCAAATCAGAGCAGGACCTTTACACTTAATGGTAAGGTCCTAGGAAGTGTTGCTGAACAAAGAGACTTATAAAATCATGAGGGGCATGGATAGGATAAACAGACAAGGTCTTTTCCATGGATTGGGAGAGTCCAGAATTAGAGAGCATAGGTTCAGGGTGATAGGGGAAAAATATAAAAGGGACCTAAGGGGCAACTTTTTCATGCAGCAGATGATGCATGTGTGGAATGGGCTGCCAGAGGAAGTGTGAAGTTTGGTACAATTACAGCATTTAAAAAGCATCTGGATGGGTATATGAATAGGAAGGTTTTAGGGAAATATGGGCCAAGTGTTGGCAAATGGGACTAGGTTGGGTTGGGATATCTGTTCGGCATGGATGAGTTGGACTGAAGTCAGTCTGCTGCATATCTCTACGACACTATGGTTGTGACTTTATCAGGTCCAATAGTGAGAATGACACTAGAGCAGGCATTTTAAAAATGAAAATAAGGATATATTTACAAAAACACGGAGTTCTTTACAAAATTCATCACCTATATTATCTACGTTTCCTCAGTCTATGTTTTGTTTTTCACTTCTCTTCCCTCCCACTACATCTAAGTATGTTCCTGATATTCACAGCCTGCTTTATAGTTTCTGCTGCTGGCCATGTATCAAAGATCACAGTAACAGAGTGCAAGTCTGTGCGCATATCTGGCAGACGCCTGCGTGTGCTGGACCTCGCACTCCATTTTTCTGCAGAACGGTAACCAAATGCATGTCTACCACAGCCTGCATGGGCTTAACAATATCAGTGAATTCTTCTATCCTCTGTTCCAATTTACTGACTGCATTTGTCAAGTCTGCTTGCTGTTCTTGTGCCTTCCTGTTTGACCATGAGACTTTTTAGTTGGCCTTCCAGAGATCCAGCATTGTCAGCAAATAGTGGATTTCTCAACATACCTATTTTCCCCAATGTTAAATCGCATGTGTTGAGCCTGCTCGCTGCTGGCACTTAGAATTTTAATTACAATCATGCAAGAATTGGCAACAAAAGTGAAGAGGCACGCAATTCCACTTACAATGTCGGGAATGATATGCTGTTGATCAAGTTCCAGTCAAAGTATGTGCCTTAAGAAACTAAATGTTTGCAGTAGAATAGCAGAGGATCTTTGCTGAAAAACCAGGAAAGAGGAACAACCTCTCATAGCCCAAGAATGTAGTGAAAGAAAGCTAATTAGTTTTATTCAACCTATCTGACTATTAGTGAACATGTAATCTGAAACAAGTTTAATTAGTTTAATTTGGCCTCTAGTTTGGCACAACATCATGAGTTGAAGTTCCTGTGTTGCATTGTTCTTTGTTCTGTGTTCCCTTTCAAAGATTTGCTGTAACAAGCCCCCTATAAAGTTTCTGTCTGATAACAATTTGCAGCAACAATATGTAAGGGTATGGAGAATAGCAGAAGAATGGGACTCAGCCTTGACGTTCGTATGGAGAGCCAGTACTGACACAACAGGCTCAACAATCTCCTCTGCACAATAACATTTCTGTGATTCTGATTCAACATGGACATGAGTAGCAAGCATTCTATGAGTTGCTTCTGCTATGACAGGTCTAGCTTTGTAACTCAGAGATAACGTAAAGATTCGTTTTGTGAACCAATGTTTTATTCAGTGCTTTTAAAATGCCTGCTTTCTCATGCTTACTGCTTGCTTTCAGTTTCTCAAACCACCCCACAGACACACACATTTTAGTAGCAAACAGTGAACACAAATCCAGTAAGGTAATGCATCACGAAGTGCCTTACAAATTGTCAATGTACATCTAATGGCAGGCATATTTGGGGTCGATACCTGGCACATAAAGCTGGACTGTAATTTTGGTTTCATTCATTCCATCACCCAACATCTCACTGACCTTTTTCCAAGAACATTGGTTCATTCATGCCATTATTGTCATTGTCTGCAATATGTTTCATGCTTTGAGCAAATTCTGTGAGGAGGATGGCTTTTTATAGAGTAAACATTCCCTCACACAACATGGATGATCATCTCTGGCATTTGATCGTCTAATGAAGAGGTTTTGACACTAGAATCTTCCATTTGACAGGAATATTACGACAGCAACCCCTAATCTGCACTCCTATGCACAGATGTGATTTTTTAATTGCTTCCTGAATGCATTTAGATACAGCTCAACAGTCTAATCAATCTCAGCACTCCACTTCACAGCTTGTAGTGAAGGCTGAGGATCCCACTGTTTCCAAATGCAGCTAAAATCAGCAGTTTTGGGGGCAAGCCACAAAATAAGAACTTTTCCAGTAAACTTTAATAAGACACGATTAATTCCTGAATATAATATTAACAGTAAATCCAAGGCTTTTGGTAAAATTATGAGTTTGGTTGGCAAATTGTTCTCACAACAGCTTCAGTATGAGACTTGGAGCTGCATATATAGAAGCTGTTTAGTGGGCAATTTCAATTAACTTGACTTATCAATTACATTTGATAAGTTAAGATGTATTGGAGCCAAGCATATGAATACAGTCAACGAGCAATTCTCACACCAAGATGGACTTTCACACGAAATACAAAAAAGGAATTACACACATTTTCACATTAACATAGAAACACAGAATTATTATGGTGCAGTCAAAGGCTAATCAGCCCATCTTTTGGGCATCAGCTCTCTGAGCATTTTAACTTAATCTTCTAAGTTTTCTTTGTAAACCAGCACATTGATTATATTTCATCTAATATTCCTTGAATGCCTTGAATGAACCCCTCTGTACTCTACTCCCAAGCAGTCTAGATTAGAGTGGTGCTGGAAAAGCACAGCAGATCAGGCAGCATTCGAGGAGCAGGCAAATCAACGTTTCAGGCAAAAGCCCTTCATAAGGACTGGATTCTTGACTCTAACTACTCGCTGTCTGAAAAAGATTTTTTCATCTCATATTTGCTTCTTTTAACAAACATGCCCGCTGGATCTTGGTTTTTTTTTAAAATTCACACATAGGACACAGGTATCACTGATCAGCCAGCATTTACTGCCATCCCTAGTTTCCTTTGACCAGATGGCTGTAAGCTGCCTTCTTGAACCACTGCAGTTCCATTTGTTGTGTCCAGTTTAGATTTGGTAATGAGTAATATAAGTGAATGCTTTGCTGGGCCATTTCAGAGACCAGTTAAGAGTCAGTAATATTGTCATGGGTCTGGAGTCACATATAGGCCAGACCAGGCAGGGATAGCAAATTTTCTTGTCTGAAGGACAGCAGCCACCATTGCTTCCCAACTGGTTGAGTGAACATAGTTTGAGTCAAAATGTGTGGCACTGGAAAAGCACAGAAGGTCAGGCAGCATCCAAGGAGCAGCAGAGTCAATGTTTCGGGCATAAGCCCTTCATCAGAAATTCCTGATGAAGGACTTATGCCTGAAACATCAACTCTCCTACTCCTCGAATGATACCTGACTGGCTGTGTTTTTCCAGTGCCACACTTTTTGACTCTGATCTCCAGCAACTGCAGTCCTCAATTTCTCCTGAACATACTTTGAACTAGTTCTGTTGTAATTACATGCTTTCTTAAGTCAAGAAACTAAAACTATACACAATCCTTATCAATTGTCTCACCACTACCATTTACAACTGTAATAAATCTTTCTTACTTTTATATCCCATTCCCTTGCAGATAAATGATAACATTCAACTTGCCTTCCTAATCACTTGTCATACCTGCCTACTAACTTTCTGTGATGTATTTACCAGGATATGCAAAACCCTGAGGACTACAAAGTTCTGCAACTACTCTCCAGTTAAGTAGTATTTTGCTTTGTTTTCTATTCTCCTTGCTGAAGTGAACAAGTTCACGCTTTCTAACATTATAGTTCAACTGCAAATTTTTGCTCACTCATTTAACTTACCTATTTTGAGACTCTTTACTTTCTTCTGGTAATCTACTTTCCTACCTAATTTGTTATCAGAAGCAAATTAGTAACCATACATTCATGTCATCGATATCAATTGTAAATAATTGGGAACCCAGCACTCATCCCTGTGGCACTCCTCTACTTGAAGCTTGTCAACCTGAAAATGAGCCATTTATCTGTGCCCTCTATTTCTAAGCTATCTTCTCAGTTAATGTACTACCCCATGTACTGCATTTGCATGTTTCCCTTTATCCACATTATTTATTAGTTCCCCAAAGAATTCTAATAAATTATCCAAGCATTTCTTAAACAAAAGCATGTTGACTCTGTTTGATTGCATAAGATTTTCTAAGTGCCCTCTTACAATCTAATTAATGATAAAGTCTAGCATTTTTCTGTGATTTATGTTAGGTTAACTGACTTGTAGTTTTCTGCTTTCTTCCTCTCTTGTTTCTTGAAAAGAGAATTTATATTTGTCATTTCCTAGTCTTGTGCCCATATCAATATCTTGAGAATTTTGAAAGATGACAAATAATGCATGTATTATCACTATGCCCATTTCTCTTTTGAATCTTACGTTGAAGTCAGTCAAATCCTAGGACTTGTTAAGCTTTAGTCCATGTGACAGTAGCTATCAGCAACTCTCATTCCTTCCTCAAAGTGTCCAACTACCTACTCACTAAACAATCACTAAAATATTTCCTTTAAAGACAGACCATCCAGAATTTTCAATGAGCAATGGAAAAAGTGAGTTGCAACTTGGCAGGCAAAGATAGAAGCAGATGCAAAATAAGGCATTTTAAGGGAATTGATTAGAAAGAAAGGAAATTTGCAAACACCTATACATGAACCCTTAATGAACCACAAAACTGGTCATTGTTTTTCCTTACTTTGTGCTGTTGTGATATTGCTGTCATTGTTCTAATGTTGATTAAAATACAGTTGAAAATGATGTAATTAACATTGACAGTAGTGAAGTAGTGTTAGTCAGCTGGTAGCTTGTGTATAGAAGAAGTCTCTTGAGTCTTATCATTCTTTAATAAAGAACCCTTCGTGCAGGTTACCAATCATCCTGACAGCATTTATTACATTTGTGTTAATGCCAATAACACAACACATGCTGTTTCAGCAAAGATACACAAAGGGTTCTCACATTCCTGCTTTGATCTTTACACAGAGGGTGGTACGTGTATGGAATGTGCTGCCAGAGGAAGTGGTGGAGGCTGGTACAATTGCAACATTTAAGAGGCATTTGGATGGGTATATGAATAGGAAGGGTTTGGAGGGATATGGGCTGGGTGCTGGCAGGTGGACTAGATTGGATTGGGATATCTGGTCGCCATGGACGGGTAGGACCGAAGGGTCTGTTTCCTTGCTGTACACCTCTATGACTCTATGAATCTATGACTCTATATTCATAACCAATAATCTTTAAATGTTCAAACACATGACTGATTTTCCAAGGATGGTTCCAACTGCAAGGGTTTACCAATCTAGAAATAAGGGAATATGCTGTGTATTTGCTGAATTGGCGAAACAATGTATGAGAGAAATGGTAGCACCGTGAATGGATTTTCCATTTCTATCCCCTCTGTTAACATCATTCCTCTCCTCGATGAGTGTCACATTACTCTTAGGTTTGCAATAAATCAGGGGTGGCAATGGCCTAGTGTTATTATTGCTGGGCTGTTAATCCAGAGACCCAGATAATGTTCTCGGGACCTAGGTTCAAATACCACCATGGCCGATGGTGGAACCATAAATCCATTGTCAATTGTCAGGAAAACCCATCTGGTTCACTAACTTCATTTAGGGAAGGAAACTGCCATCCTCACCTGGCCTACATATGACACTAGATCCACAACAATGTGGTTAACTCTTACCTGCCCTCTGGGCAATTAGGTATGGGCACTAAGTACTGGCCTAGCCAGTGACACCCATGAATATATTTAAAAAGAGTCATGATTGACTGATTAGATTTGCACAGCCAATGTTGCACAGAGGACGGCACTCTAAGTATTGGAGCAGTATCAAGCTATTAATACCTGAGCTGGATTTCTCCATCTTCTCTGCTATTGTGGACAGTGTCTGTGGCAGGATTCTGAGTAGCTCACTGATTCACTGCTGTCCCTCTATGATTATTCTGATCCTCACTGTTGGTAGAGTTAGCTGTCTGTCTGCAGTTCACCAGAGGATAGTTCAAAAAAGCTGTAGGCCCTGACACAGACTCTCCATTGGTATCCCCGCTTCCATTTTATTTGTGCTCTGAACTATGATTCAACCACTAACTACCAAGGGCACACTGAATTGCATGTATTTGTGCTGATGCATTGCTGTCACTTGTCCTATGGTTCTGAAGAAATCAGCTCCTCTCAAAAACTATCAAATGGAAAAGCAACAAACTGGACTTTTATGTGTCATGGTGCTGGAAAGGACAAGACAGGGAAATAAGTCATTAATGGCACTGCAAAAAAAAAGTCTGTTCTACTATACCATAATTACGATGATTGCATTTCCCTCAATGCTTCCTGCACTGGGTCTAGATATAGCAAGTTGCAATTGTGTTGCAAACCTCCTCAATGACTTTGTAATCAGGCCTTCCAGGTGAAAGCAGGAGATTTCCTTCTGCCATTTTCTGGTAATCAACCCCCTTCTGACTCCTTCCTGCTGCCAGGAGTAACCCCGCGGAGGTATTGTCGAAATTGCTGCAGCCTTTGACATGAATAGCCTCAATTCTAATTGCTTTCCCTGCAAATGAGGTTCTGCAACTTCCTTAAAGTTTCACAGTTGCATTGGCCCTTTCAACAGTGGAGATGAAATCACATGTGCAAATCCACCTCCCACTAACATGAAAGCCAGAAGTAAAATGTAATGAGTAAAATTGGACTTTTGCACAAATGTCCCACAGCCTTTCATGTTTCTTGCCCACGACTGCCTCCACTAGTTCTATTTTTATTGCTATTATGTATGCTGGAACTGTTACCATCCAATGTTTTGTTTTCTCAGTTACCTGCTTGCATACATTTTCTAGTTTCATCAACTCATGGTCTCTGTGAACTTAGTCTGTTTTCTTAAAAATGATTACAGTGACAACTTATTTTAATTTTGTACTGGTTACATCCTGAAAGATAACTCAAGAGCACATAAACAACTTAATATAGATATTTCTGAATTAGTTCTCGAAGAAGAATGGTCAAACTAATCATTAATCGAAAGAAGGCAGCAGCAATAAACCTTCAGACATAGAATAAACAGCCAGGAAGGGGACACGATAAGTTCATTGATCCGCAAAGAAATCCTATTACACAGGAATTAAATTAGTTGTCATGTTTTATTCCATGAGGGATCTGGCTTCGAGCTATAAATTTATATAAGGAGCACATCAGTGTGGCAGATGTTATATTAAATGGTTTCTGGTCTTTAACATTTGAAGGTGACCACTATGTAATAGCTGTGCTGAAGTCAAGGGATCTCGGGAGAACTGTGAGACACAAAAAAATTGTCCTCATTTGGGCAAAAGGACATTATTTATATCCCAAAGCCCTTTTTCTTGCTCACAGCTGGTAATCGAGATTCATGAAGGAAATGGCAAGGTTACCAATGCAGCAGACTTTTTCTGCAGGGCTTGGTAATAGGGCAAATGTAATATTGCAAGCCCCAGAGAGTTTATATACTGAGACTGGCAGGAAGTCCGAATGACTAACAATTGTAAATGACCCCAAGTGGCTCAACTATTTTAATCGGATTGGGTCAGATGATCTAAAATCTGAAGGCCTGAATTTATTCCTTCACTCTAGTTGCTTGAACTGCAGTTGTCATAAAAGTCCTTTCTCATTCCACACTATTGTGATGTACACAATTCCACTTAGAAAGCAGAAACAAGATAGTGCAGATGCTGGTACTATGTTGAAAATGTTCAGCAAGTTAGGCAGCATCTGTGAAGAGGGAAACAATTCATAGCCACAATACTTACGGGGAGTGCATGTGTGTGTTTATTTTTTCAGGGAAGGAACCACATAGCATGTGTTGACGCTGGTGATTCTGTGAGAAAATAATACATAATGGTATGGAATGGGCAAAGACAGGTGGAAGAGTGCTTGACTTTGGGATATCCTGTAGAGGAACTGGTCAAGGCACAGGGAAGCCAGGTGATTACAGATGGTGAAGCATTAGACAATCGACAATAGACAATAGGTGCAGGAGTAGGCCACTCTGCCCTTCGATTCAGCACCACCATTCATTATGATCATCCTCAATCAGTATCCTGTTCCTGCTTTATCCCCATAACCCTTGATTCCACTGTCCTTTTGAGCTCTATCCAACTCTTTCTTGAAAGTATCCAGAGACTTGGCCTCCACAGCTTTCTGGGGTAGAGCATTCCATACGCACACCACTCTCTGGGTGAAGAAATTTCTCCTCAACTCTGTTCTAAGTGGCATACCCCTTATTTTTAAACTGTTTCCTCTAGTTCGGGACTCACCCATCAGCGGAAACATGTTTCCTGCCTCCAGAGTGTCCAATCCTTTAATAATCTTATATGTCTCAATCAGATCCCCTCTCAGCTTTCTAAACTCAAGCGTATACAAATCCAGTTGCTCCAATCTTTCAGTATAAAATAGTCCCGCCATTCCGGGAATTGCGGGAGTGCAGGAGTGCAAAGAGAAGCGAGTGACCGTTCCTTGAGTCATGTGCCAATTACACAATAACAAGGAGACATGCCAGGGAGAGATGAGAAGAGGAAGTGTGAACAATATGAACTGAAGTCTTTCTCTTCTCCGGTGCAGGTCCTTACATTCTGGCCATTTAGCCTTATCCATCATCGATGAGGCTCTGGCTCCAGATGTGAGGAAGATATGCCATTGATGACACAAGGATGCACACAGCACATGGACTGGACTGGACATCTATAAACTGTTCAATTGGTCTCTTGGTGCTCATTCGGTTTGAGACTATTCGCATGATCACAGCATCCCTGCCTTCAAATTGCCTTGCTTTTTTCCACTTCACCGCCTATCTACAGACACCAGGCTCACAGAATAATGACAGGAAACCTACCATGTTTTTCACTAGTTCTCAATCAAGTAAAGGGATACAGCCTTCACTTAGATAGTCCTTGGACAGTAAGTCAAAGGCAACCTCTGATACCAATCTAGGGACTTGGGCATGATGCAGTCAGATTCAGGAGGCTGTGCAGATAAAGGTTGAGGGGGCAAATATCAGGCAGCTCACTGCATGTTTTGAATCCTACTGCCCTTCTGTGGGCTCTTTTGAGAGAGAGGGAAGTATGAGCAGCTGTTCCTGTGGGTGCATTTGGGGTGGTGTTCCGAGCAGAGGGGTCAGCAAACCTAGAGGGCATGCAAGGTTAGCGAAGACAGGGGTTTGGGTGGGTGACAGTGAGTGAGGGAAAATGCTTCAAGCAACAGTTAAAACAGGAGAGCATGAATATCGGTGAGATGTTGGTATTGTCGCGAAGATAGAGTGTGAGGTATTGGAGATAAGATGATGGCACTTAAACTTACAGAGTGGGGCTGGTCTTGACCTTCCTCGAACATTGCTAGGCATTTCTCCAGATGGCTGAAACTGCACTGGCCTAGGTAGCTATCTCTGACCAGGCTGACACAGTCTGGAGTTGTGGCCTGCACTGCTGGTCCTGGGGTAAGAGGATGTTCCGCATGGTAAGATGGACAAGAATTGGGTGAGAGGGAACCATGGGGGTGATGTAGGTAATTACTGAGGTGAGGTTGGTAAGATATTTTGAGAAATGGTGGAAAATCCTCTAAAGATACTCAGTGCAATTGGAACCTAGCTAATAAAAAAGCAAGATTCAGCCCCAAGGTGCTGAATATGTTTAAGAAGCAAATAGATAGATTTCTAGAGGCTAGAGTGCCCAGAGTAACGGGGGATGTGGGGGGGAGAACAGGAATTCGGTGTTATGATACCGGATAGCCAAGAATGATATAACCAGTTTGATGGGCTGAATAGACTACTCCTGTTCCCATTCTATATATTTCTATGGACAATCATTGTGAAAGGAAAAAGTAAATAGGGAAACACTGCTGTAAAAGAAGCTGTGTTGAAAGAGTTCATGATGCTGAGTGAGCTATAAGAAATGGTTGAAAGTTGTTTTGAATTGAATTGTTATGACTATAATTACAGACTTTACATTCGTAATTTATTTTTCTTTCTGGGACTCACAGCTGCCAACCTTGAGCCAGTCATTGTTAGATTGGGGAAAAGCCAGAAATAAAAAAAAGGTTACTAATAGCTGTTTTTAATCCAGCTGCTGGCTGACTAGGCTGGTTACAAATGTCAGCTGAGCATGAAATAGGGTCTGCACTGTCAAGTCTTCAGAATGAAACATTGCAGTGGTATTAATACCTCTCTCCGTGTCAAGTGCTGAAATAAAGTTTGCTTTCATTTGTTCCTGCACTAGAATAAGGCAACAGTCTTTTCACTCCCGATGTCTCACATCAAATTCCATGGATTTCAACATTCTCCTTGGATAATGTGATTTTCTGCTCAACTTCCACAGTTTTCAACAGAAGCATTGAAAATCCTAGATTTGGAGCTACTATGCGTGTTCACTATAGTCATCCTGCAGCTCTTTATGAGCACTCATTACAAACAGTGCTAGTGTAGGTCGGGTGAGCAGTGAGTCATGTAAGAGAACCTTGTGTATTTCTCAAAGAATGATTTTCCAAAAACTGGACGTCTACGTGCAGAAACAAAATCAAGTGAAATCCATGCATGTTTCAGTAAAGGCTCCTGAAGTAGAGCGACAAATACAAAATGACTGATGGTATAATATGTCAAATCTTTTACAGTTATTTAGCTCCTTTAAAGTAATCCCATAGCATTCTAGAGGAGTGATTTGAGAAAAGAAAAGATTTGTCACCACCACATAAAGAGATACAGGACAGGTGGCTAAACAACTTTGTCAAAGGTAACCAGAGAAACCTCGAGTATCCAAAGGACACGGGCGGGGAGTATTTTGTTCGGTTAATCAAATGCTGGAGAATTGATGCCGATAACATAGGTAGCTACGTACCAGGATCTTGCGATCTTGTTCAGATAATCTGAAGTTCGGTCAACCAAATGCCGGATAATCGAGTTTCCTCTGTAGATTTAATGGAGAGGCTTAAAGAAGAAGCAAGAGATCGAGGTGCAGAGCATTTAGGAATGAGCATTCAGAGCTTAAATCAGCGACAGAAAAGACATGGCCAGCAGTTGTGAGATGAAGAGATGAATTGGAGGAGCACAGAGAGAACTTGCAGGTATGATTGTTACAGACATTGGGCAAGTTTTGTTTTTGTGTCTCAGAACTTCAACAGCAACTGTTGGCACTATGATGCATCTGTCTTTGATGGTCAGATTCTGTTGGAGATGGTCCTTGCCTGGCACATGGATAATGTGAATGGTATCTGTCAATTATCAGTTTAAGGTCGAATGCTCTCTAGGTTTTGCTGGACCTGGACATGGTCTGTCTCAGTATCTGAAGAATTTCAAATGGTGCTGAGCATTAATCAATCAGCAAACATGAGCAAACATGAAACAGCTAAAGATTATTGGACACAGGATAGTTTTCCTATGTGATGTTCTGGTTCACAAATGATTGACCTCCAACATCCATAAACATCGTCCTTTGTGCTAGGTATGTTTTGAACCAGCGAGGTATTTCCTCAAGATTCTAATTGACTTCTGTTTTGCTGAAGGTCCTTATAACATATTTGGTTCAAATGCTGCCTTGCCAGGGGCAGCTACTGTCACCCCTTCTGGAGTTGATCTCTTCTGGCTATGTTTGGATCGTGGGTGTCTTAAGATCAGGAGCAGAATAGCCCTGATGGAACTGAAACTGAGCACAGAGCATTAGATTTATTATTATGTAACTCTTATTTTTTAACACTATCAGTGCCAATTTCTATCACTTCCTTGACAATGGACTGATAGGGCATAATTAGCTGGATTGAATTTGTCCTCCATTTTGTGGATCAACCATACCTGGCTAATTTTCCACATTGTTCGATAGATAGAAGTAATGAACACTGCTGGAACAACTTGGCTGGGGTCATTGCTAATTCTTGAGCACAAGCCTTCAGTACAATTGTTATAGTGTTGTCAGGGTCCATAGACGTTGCAGTTTTCAGTGCAAAGAAACACTGACCACACTATTCAACGAACCAAGGACACAAACACCAGACAGCACCAACTTCATCAGCAAGAACAACATCTTCAAGCCAGTAGACCTGTGCCTCACTACCCACTTCACCTTCAATGACAAGATCTACAAACAAATCGCTGGAACACTGTTATGAGAGTGTACCTTTCAGAGAGTGAAGGACTTAGCAAGTACACCGAGTGCTGGAGAATTTACAATGTAGAATTTGATTCAGAACAAACAGCAACTTGCTGAGTTGCTTTGAGAAAAAAAAACACAAATTCAAATATGGCCAATCAGTTTCAATTATATCCCAAAAATAACAAACTCCAATCCAATTAGAATTGAGTATATTGACAATCTTAAAAGTCAATGACACAATCCGATGATTAGGGGTTGTAAGACCAGGGAAAATTGAACTGTTGAGTGGAGAACTGCCAAGTCCAACATGTAAACAGCTTGAAAAAATAGCTCTCTTAAAAGTACCTTTTTGGTCAGTAACCTGTGATTCAGAAATTCCTAAGAAGAAGAGAAGACACAGGAAGATCTGAATAGAATCTGAATGGAAGCATGAAAGCTGCCTGGTTTTGAGGTAAGGGATGTGGTTTTGTAAATCTTAAATGGGAGTTTTATCAGACTAGGGAAAGTAAGAAAAAAGGTTAGAGGAAGAAATGGTGAATAGTTGTTAGTTAAATGTTTATGAAAAGATTTGTAGCTCAGGTGCTCATTGTTGTGGCTCTGTTCGCCGAGCTGGGAATTTATGTTGCAGACGTTTCAGCTCCTGTCTAGATGACATCAACAGCACTTGGGAGCCTCTTGTGAAGCGCATCTGTGTTGTTTCCTTCGGTATTTATAGTGGTTTGTTAATTAATTATTCTCTGTTATACTTTAAGAAATGAAGTTGTTCATTTTTACTTTAAATAGTTCTTGGCTACTTGAATTTTTACAGATTACTGCACAGGATAAATCTTTGCAGTATTGCTGATTTTAAACCAAGCAGGAGGGTTTACCCTGTGTTGTAACAGTTTGGGGGCTTGTCTGGGATTTGAACTAGTTTAGACAGATTTGGATAGATTTGTAGTTATGAAAATTCCCAGCAGATTTGAACACTTGCAGGTGAGTGTCCTAGATCTTTAAATAAAATATCAGAAAGACAATTTGTTTAATTTCAGTGAGTTGTGGCTGATTAAATTAAAAGTGAGAGAAATAGCTCTTCAAATTGCAAAAGAGGTTCTGTAATTTGAAGATGATTCTCACATTTGCCAAGAACTTTTAGAAGGACAGAAAAAGGCCATACTTTTAGAATTAGCAAAGACGTTAGATTTGGGTTTAACCAAGGACAAAAGTAAAGCTGAAATTGTAAGGGAATTACTCAACACTTAGGTGTGTCAGAGAAACAGAGAAGTGCAGTAGAGGTAGAAAGACTTAAATTACAATTGAGGAAAATGGAGTTGGAAGATAAACAAAGAGAGAGAGAGAAAAGAAGCAAAAGAAAGAAAGAGAAACAGAGAGAAGGAAGAGAAGGAGAGAGAAAAAAGGTTCTTGGCTGAGCAAAGAGAGAGACAGAGAAGGGAGAGAGAAAGAGAAAGAGAATTTGAACTTAGAAGTTGCAACTTAGTCAGCAAAGTCAGGTGGGCAGGGTGGAGATTAAAAAAGAAGGTAGTGATATATATAAATATGTCAAAACTCTGTCACAATTTGATGAGAAAAATGTTGAAGTCTTCTTTATTTCATTCAAAAAATTTGCTAGGCAGATGGAGTGGCCTGAGGATTTTTGCGTAATGCTAGTTCAGACTAAACTGTTGGCAGAACGAGTGAGGGTATTTGCTTCACTGTCAGATGATGGGTCAAGAGATCATGAAAAGGTTAAACAGGCTTTTTAAAGTGCTTATGAATTGGTACTAGAAGCATATAGACAGCGGTTCAGAAACACAATGACGGAACCAGGTTAGACTTATGTTGAGTTCAAAAGAATTAAACACAGTCATTTTGTTCGATGGGTGCGAGCTTTGAAAATAGATCGGACATTTCAGGCTTTAAGAGAGATTATTCTGCTGGAGGAGTTTAAAAGCTCACTTCCAGAGATGGCAAGAATTCATGTGGAGGAATAGCAATTTCAGGAAGTAAGAAAGGGCAGCAGAATTAGCAGATGAGCTCATGTTAGTGCATAAGACAAGCTTCCAGCCGGAATTTTGACCTGTGGAGGATAGAAGTTGGGAGAATTGGAGATCCTACACTATTAAACCAAGAGTAAGGAGCACTGGTAAGGTTTTACTACAGGATTAAAAAGAAACCCTAGAGGGTGGACAGGAGGTGAAAGGCCTCCGGTGTTTTTACAGTAATGGAGTAGGACACAGAAATTACAGTGCCAGTGGTTTGAGAAGGGCACTGGGAAAAGGTGTTTTCTCTGCCAGAAGGTGGGGCACGTAAAGTCACAGTGCTGGTCATTAAAAAAAAGGGCTGTGGGAAAAGAAACTAAACCAGTGGCATTAGTGAAGATAGTAAAGGAGACCCCAAGAAGCATGGAGGAGCTGCAGGACAGTGCACAGCCGAGGCAGGGGCTGGGTATGGAGTTAGTACCTGATCTCCACAAAGAATTCACCTGAACAGGGGAGAAGGACAAGAAGTTATAATTTTGAGAGATACAGGGTCTAACCATTGCTGATAGTAATGGATGAGTGAATATGCACTCTTTCTGATCTTTTACCTGAGAGTGTGGTAACTTATGGGATAGATGCACAGAATGTTAGCATTCCGCTATGTAAGATTAGGTTGGAGTGCCAACTTAAGAATGGGGACATTACAGTGGGAGTGATTGACAGAGTGTCAGTTCCAGGAATTCAGGTTGTTAGATTAGATTCCCCACAGTGTGGAAACAGGCCCTTCAACCCAACCAGTCTACACCAACCCTCCGAAGAGTAATGCACCCAGACCCATTTCCCTCTGACTAATGCACCTAACACCATGGGCAATTTAGCATAGCCAATTCAGCTGGCTCACACATTTTTGGACCATGGGAAGAAACCCACACCCACACAGACACAGGGAGAATGTGCGAACTCCACACCCGAGGCTGGAATTGAACCTGGGACCCTGGTGCTGTGATGAAGCAGTGCTAACCACTGAGCCACCATGTTCTTGGGAGTGATTTGGCAGGATCCAAAGTAGGAGTGACATCCCTTGTTGGGGAGAAGCACAAGGATGACAAAGAAACTGGAGAGTTAAAGCAAAGTTATCCTGGTATTTTCCCAGACTGTGTGGTAACCAGGTCCCACTATCATGAGTCACAGCACCAAGTGGAAAGTAAAGAGAAAGATGAAGGAGTTGAGGTTCAATTAGCAAACACCCTGTTTGACATAATGGTGCAGGAAAAACCTGAACAGTCAGAGGTTTAGACAGAAGTGTTTAGTCCTGAAAGGGTAGAGTACTTGCAACAGCAAGACAAGATGACATATATGAGGCAGAGAATATTCCAGAGGGTTATTATCTGAAAGGTAGAATTCTTGGATGGAAATGAAAACCATGGCAGGTTAATGCAGAGGGGAAATGGGCCGAAGTGCACCAGATTGGGTTGCCAGTAGCGTATAGACAGGAAGTATTACAGATCACACATGAACTACTTGAAGGAGGTCACCTAGGGGTATGAGAAACTCAGGCTAAGGTACAAGAACATTTTTATTGGCCTGAAATGCACTGGGATGTGGTTACCTTTTGCCGAAAGCGTCATACATGCCAAATGCTAGGTAAGCCACAGGTGGTAATAAAACCAACATCATTGTTGCCAATTCCCACATTTGAAGAACCTTTCCATCGAGGAAGGCCATCGAGGAATTTCCATGACCAACCTTGAAGAAAGAGGTGCTTCGAATCTCAGGACTCAGCGGATTCTATCGGAAGTTTGTTCCAAAATTCAGCAGTGTAGTGGTATCGTTAACCGATTTGCTGAAGAGCACAATGTTTCAGTGGACAGAACCATGCCAAGAGGCATTTGACCATTTGAAATCGATATTAACCACTAAACCAGTTTTAGCTACAACAAAACTTTTCAAAACCTTTTAAAGTTGCCAACGATGCAAGTGACATTGGAATTGGAACTGTACTCCTACAGGAAGATGAAGATGGGATTGAACTGCCAGTTGGTTACTTTTCGACGAAGATCAACATCCACTAGACTAAACACTATGATTGAAAAGGTACTGTCCTTACAGCATTTTAATGTATATGTCACTAACATTGTGTTAGAGAAGGTTGTGTACACTGACCACAGTCCGCTTACATTCTTAGAACATTTTGAAGATACAAATATGAGTTTATTTCATTGGATTCTTATGTTACAGACTTCTAATTTAGAAATCATATATGTTGTGGGTTAGAAGAATGTAGTCACAGATGCATTATCGTGGATTTAACTGATAGAGTTTAGATGAGATTTGTCTTTATTTAATGCTATACATATACGGGTATATGGGAAAAAGTTAAAGTATGTTAAGGTAAAGTATTTTAAAAATAGAGAAAAAAAAGAAGTAATCTTTTCATTACGGTAGTTCATTTTTTTCTTAAGGGGGGGCGGTGTTATGAAGATGTGGATGTACGTTTAAGAGAGACCAAGTGCTGGAGAGTTTACAAATTTGATTCAGATGAAACAGCACTCACTGAGTTGCTATGAGACAAAAACACGAATACAAATCCGCCAATCAGTTTAAATTATACCCCAAAAAATATCAAACTCCAATCCAGTTTGAATTTAGTATGTTGACAATCTTAAAAGCCAATGACACAATCAGATGTTTTGGGGATGTAAGACCAGAGAAAATTGAACAGTTGAGAGGAGAACTGCCAAACACAGCATGTAAACAGACTGCTTGAAAAAATAGCTCTCTTAAAAATACCTTTTCAATTAGTAACCTGTGACGCAGAAATTCCTAAGAAGAAAATAAGGCACAGGAAGATCCGAATAAAAGGATGAAAGCTGGCCGGTTTTGAGATAAGAAATTTGGTTTTGTAAATCTTAAATGGGAGTTTTATCAGACTAGTATTATAGAAAGGAAGGTAAAAGATAGGTTAGAGGATGGTAAATAGTTGTTAGTTAATTATTCTCTGTTATATTTTAAGAAATAAAATTGTTAATTTTTACTTTAAATAGTTCTTGGCCACTCAATTTTTTACAGATCACTGCATGGGATAAATCTTTGTTGTATGCTGGTTTTAGATTAAGCAGAAGGTTTTACCCCATGTCGTATCAAACACCCATGAGATTACCAATATCCGACTTCATAGCAGAAGCAATAATGCAGAATGAACAGCCCTCCCCAAGATCCAACCCAAACTTTGGGTCCGCTATGTGGATGACACCTTTGACATCACAAAACAGAACAAATTAGGGGAAACCTCCAACATCATCAACAACATCCTTACTGGTATTGATTTCACAAAAGAGAGGAAAACAACAACAGACTCCCCTTAATAGATGACACAGTGGAACAAACAGTTAGTGGAGAACTGCAGACCAGCATCTACAGGAAAACCACACACACACACACACACACACACACACACACACACACTGATCAAACACTTAACTACAAGAGTAATCATCCCAACACCCACAAACAGAGCTGCATCAGGATATTATTTAAATGGACCACAACACACCGCAGCACCCAGGAACGATGAGCAGCAGAAGTAAGATACCAAAACAGTGTATTCAAGAAGAATGGAAATCTGATAAGCACAGTCCGCTGATTCTTAAACAACAAACACAAACAAGTAGGCACAACATGCCCGGAAACTCTAGCCACACAGCCATACATCAAAGACATCTTGGAGATGACTACCAGATAGTCCAACCCCTTGGCATCATGGTAGCCCACAAACTTACCAGCACATTGAATCAGCTGCTGATGAACCTAAAGGACCCTGTACCAACAACCAGCAAAACGAATGTCATTTACAAAATACCATGCCAACACTGTAACGAACACTACATCGGACAGACAGGCAAGAAACTAGCGATCAGGATATATGAACACCAACTAGCCACCGAAAGACTTGACCCACTATCACTAATATTCTTACATATAGATGAGGAAAGACACCACTTAGACTGAGACAACACATCCATCCTAGGACAGGCTAAACAGTAACACACATGGGAATTCCTAGAAGCCTGTCATTTCAACCAGAACTACATCAATAAGTACATCAATTTGGACCCCATTTACCAGCCCTTGAGAAAAAGAACTGGAAATGATATCACCCACCTTTACAGACCAAGACACATAAACAGAAAGCGGGACAGAACACCAGCACTTCACCGGAGGCTCACTGATGATGTTACCTGGCATGGTGATTAAACGTCTGAGAACAAACCTGCCAGCTCAGCAAGCAAACTTACAACCTGAGTATCCAATGCCTTCAGCTTTTTCCTGATATCACTGTGAATGAATCAAATTGACTGAAAATTGACAGGTTTGATACTAGGGATCTCAGGAGAAGGCTGAGATGAATTATCTGCTTGACACTTCAGGCTGAAGGATTTAGTCACTATATAAATTATTGATAAATTCAACACCACACATCATCTGCATGCTCTCCCCTCACAAATAGAATGGAAACATAGAGAAACTAAACAAACCCCAGACCAATGTATACATGAACCAGGCACTCCTCCAATGGAGAAACTAACCAACTGAAGAAATGGACAGTGGCCTAATACAAAGTTTAACATCACACTAGATGTAAACTATTTTTCCATGAGCAAAATTGAAAGATGAATAGATGTGAGGACAAAATCAGGGTGAAGTGGCCGCAAAGTAAATTTAATTTTGACAAGACTGCTAAACGCTCGCCAGAGATGAGCAGGTTGCAAACTTTCAATGTCATCAAATCATACCGTACAGAAGAGGCTGTTTAGCCAATCAAATTTGTACTGCCAAAAATACTCGATCGTGACATGAGTCCCACTTTCCCACAAAGCCCAAAACCTTCAACATTATGACATAGTTGGCATGGTGGCTCAGTGGCTAGCACTGATGCCTCACAACACCAGGGTGCCAGGTTCGCTCACAGCCTCGGGTGACTGTCTGTGTGGAGTTTGCACATTTTCCCCATGTCTGTGTGGGTTTCCTCCGGGTGCTCTGGTTTCCTCGCACAGTCCAAAGATGTGCTGGTCAGGTGAATTAGCCTTGCTAAATTGCTCATAGTGTTAGGTGCATTAGTCAGAGGGAAATGGGTATGGGTGGGTTATTCTTCAGAGGACTGGTTGGGTTGAAGGGCCTGTTTCCACACCATAGGGAATCTAATCTAATCATATCATGGATCCATCTAAGTACTTTTATTCTCAACAAAAGCCAGTTAAAGTGAGCTTTCCTTTTATGCATTGAACACAAGTGCTGTGTTGTACACACAACACCAAGTGTGGCGTCATTCACTGGAGCGATCACATCCATTTTCAGAGAAAAGTTAATTCTCTACTGCATATTCCCAGAGCACAACATTACCTACTGGAAGTTGACATTGGGAATTTAACAAGAAGAATGAATCTTAATGTATTTTTCTGGAGACTTCAATGACAAATCACGAATAGAGAGAAAAATAAGGAAGAAGAGATTCATGAGATTAAAAGAGATGCACAGAAGAAATTAAAAGAGAAAAAATAATAACATAATATATTTAAAAAACAAACCCTGCATTGTCAATTAAAACCTGAAAATCTGAGAGTTCATGCTTATAAGTGTTACTTTTTCAGTATTAGAAAGCTTATTTGACCGTAGTTAAGACATTCCATGCTATTCCATATCTTTGACTGTTGAATTTGTTGTTAATATAATATATTCAGCTTTTGGAGGAGCAGGTAACTCACAGCAGCTTCCTGATTTCCATATTAAATTGCATTTGAAAGTGTTGTCCAACTTATCCTTTAAGAATGGTGACACTGACTTACCATCATTTTGTCCAAAAAAGTATTTATGTTATATACTTCACTGAAGATGAGCAAGGTAAAGAGATGCTCATGATTTTTTTTTCCCCCTCAGTCACATTTTATTTTGTCTGGAAAGTGCAGTTTATCTGTCTTCAACATTAATTGTTATTTGATTGGTTTTTAATACATTTTTGGGGAGAATTGCTCTCAGATTATATACATTGCCATCATATTATTTTTGGTTCACATATTTTAGTCAACCTGATCAAACATGTTATGACACACCCCTGGAGCAGGTGGGGCTTGAATCTTGACATTCTGCACCGGAAGTAGGGATATTACAACTACATCACAAGAGCTCTCATTATTTTGTATCTACCATCCCTGAAGAACTTGGTTATTTTAATTTGACACAATCACCCCATGGCCGACCTGTAACTAAGTTAAGCTCCTTACAAATAGCAGCTAGCATCTCAGGAATTTTCAAGAAAACTTTGCATTTGACCTGTCCTCTGGATCAAAGTTTATGAATCATCCACGAATGCTACCAAATAGTGATGTGGAAAGACTGGTCATTGTGTTGTGTGGGATATTTCCTTTGCTGGCTGTGTTCCACTGTTTTGATTTCCTGAGAAGCTGAAATGACCCTGACAAAACAAACCTCACAACAAATAAGCTATTTTCTGAACGCTTGTCTTTTCATTGGGGAAGTATGCAGGTTTAAGAATAGTTTTAAATTATTGCTTCCTTTTCTTGTTGTTGTGGATAAAGGAGACACTTTAGGCTATGATTTTCTGTTGGTGTACTGTGCATTGGTTAACTGTGGTAACTGAAACCTAGAAAATAGTCTGTTCAATTGAAAATGCAACGCAGTGCATGTCATTCCAACTGATCACTGCTCCAATCCATATCTCTGATATTGGAATCAAGGACCCTCATCTATAATAAACAATGTGGTCCTTCATCCTGTTGATCATATCAACATCGGCACTTATACAGGGGGAACACACAGGATTAGACAGCTAATGTATTGGAACACAGCCAGATTTTGTTCCAATAAGGACTTCCCAGGTCATAGCTAATTTTGATAGCAGAATCTCCAGGAAGCAGCTGCCTCTGACAGAAGGTTTTTCTGTGTGCACACAGAAGAGGTAACTTGTGATTACTGCTCCTCTGAGAGAGACAGGAAAAGAAACAGGAAATGGTTTCTGAAGACGCAAGGTGGGACCAAAGGCATAGAGTTAAATCCTGCCTTAATGCTTCTTGCTGACTACACACCACTCTCTGAAGTTTATTGAAGATTGGACCTTTGAAGATAATCGATACCAGGTAGGTTTGGAAGTAAGATCTGCACATTTCAGCCAACCATATGTGCAGTACATTGTTAGAAAAGGAAACAGAAACTGGTACAGGCACATGATCATTGGGTATGCAGACAGCTGTATCAACTTAAACTAGGGCAATGCATACATCATCAAGATTTTCACACAAACAAATGAGTTCATTGAGAGGTATTACACCATTGTGTCCAGCTTAGGTTATAAAACATTATACAGCAAACTTGTCTGAACTGGTCCTCTTGATCAACAGGCAAAAATTATACACCTCAAATACCGCAAAGTTTGCTGCATTATTCTGCCAGTTGTTCCAGTTTAATAATTCTTTTTAACTCACGGTAAATATATTTGTTGTTTGATCAAATATTCACATAAAATATATCAACAGTTGATTTAATATCAAGCCAATTTCTCTTCAAATACTGGAATCTATCCCAATGTCCGAGTAGCCAGTTGAGGGTGCAACAGAGAAGGCTCTCTCATAATAAGTTGTATTTGAGGCAAAGTTGCATGATTAGTTAAGTGATTTATGTTGTAAATAAAGTATAACAGTGATGCGTCTGCCCCCGGCCTTGTGTTTCAATGACTTAGTGTGTGTGTTTACATTGATTACATGGACCTGTTGACTAATTCATCACCCAGCAAACTCCTGGTCCCACGGGTGTCAGTTAATAAAAATTTTGCTGTGATAATAATGATAATGAGCAGCGGTCAAGTCCTGCAAAGAAATAGATGACATGTCTAAACTGTATTTGATCAAACACTCATCACACGGGACGACAACTTAGATATTGAAGATATCATACCAGGCAAGAACCTCTCACCTTAATGTCATTCCAAAATTTTGAAATTGCACTTGTTAACTTTAAAAGCCTCAAATGTATAAATTTGGGCTTGAATTCTTGTGGTTAAATTGTTACACTTCAATGCAAAATACAGTTTGCTGTTTTGTAAAAGAAAATGCTGAATAACAGCATTGTCACACCTTCCAGTTCAAAATATTGTGATAAGGAACAAAACAGGGAGAACTAGCCATTTGGATAGAGAACTGACTCACAGGTAGAAGACAGAAAATGCTGGTGGAGGGTTGTCTTTCAGACTGGAGGCCTGTGATCAGTGGAGTGTGACAAGGATCGATGCTGGGTCCACTACATTTCCAGCATTTATATAAATGATTTGGATACAAGCATAAGAGGTATAGTTAGTAAGTTTGCAGATGACACCAAAATTGATAGTGTAGTGGACACCGAAGAAGGTTACCTCAGATTACAATGGGATCTTGATCAGATGGGCCAATGGGCTGAGAAGTGGCAGATGACTAAATAAAAGGTGCTGCATTTTGGGAAAACAAATCTTAGCAGGTCTTATACACTTAATTGTAAGGTCCTAGGAAGTGTTGCTGAACAACAGACCTTGGAGTACAGGTTCATAGCTCCTTAAAAGTGGAGTCGCAGGTAGTTAGATGGTGAAGAAGGCATTTAGTATGCTTTCCTTTATAGGTCAGAGTATTGAGTACAGGAGTTGGGAGGTCATGTTGCGGCTGTACAGGACAATGGTTAGGCCACTTTTGGGACATTGTGTGCAATTCTGGTCTCCTTCCTATCGGAAAGATGTTGTGAAACTTGAAAGGGTTCAGAAAAGATTTACAAGGATGTTGCCAGGGTGGGAGGATTTGAGCTATAAGGAGAGGTTGAACAGGCTCTGGGGTTGTTTTCCCTGGAGCGTCGGAGGCTGAGGGGTGACTTTATAGAGGTTTATAAAATAATGAGGGGCATGGATAGGATAAATAGACCAAGTTTTTTTCCCTGGTGATGGGGAGTCCAGGACTAGAGGACATAGGTTTAGGGTGAGAGGGGAAAGATATAAAACAGACCTAAGGGCCAACTTTTTCACATAGAGGGTGGTACATGTATGGATTGAGCTGCCAGAGGAAGTGGTGGAGGTTAGTACAATTGCAACATTTAAAAGGCATCTGGATGGGTATATGAACAGGAAGGGTTTGGAGGGATATGGACCAGGTGCTGGCAGGTGCGACTAGATTGGGTTGGGCTATCTGGTTGGCATGGACAAGTTGGACCTAAGGGTTTGCTTCCATGCTGTACCTCTCTATGACTCTATGATTCTATTTGAATAAATGCATCAAATCAGAATTTGTATCAATGCCTTTCTAAGTACCTTCTCTAAAACTCTAAGAATATAAACGTTAGGTCTGAATTTAGTTTTTTTAACGTATATATTTTCCGTGAATGTAAGCACATGTGAAAAAAATGCATTCAGGAAGTCTTGGGAGGTCATGAAACATGAGAGATAAATTTAATACAAAGAGATTGTAAGAAGTTGGAAAGGTGGAATATGAGTGATAAATTGGATTTATCTCTCACATAAGGCAAAACAAAAGAGAAGAACAAAGGTAGGGGACAAAAAACTAAGTCACCACACTTGGCAGAAGGGACAAGGAACAAATCTCTGAAGGTGATTGGGTCAAATTTTCATTTTAGAAATCCATGGGATTTCAAAAATGACATGGGATCTCATTGGGATGCTGCACAATGTGTTATAGACAGAGCTACCACTATTTTCTAATGATGTTGCAGATAGATCATACTGCACCAAGATGGTAGAAGAAGCAAATGCTTATGGTTGTTAATGAAGTAAGAATCAAGTAAGCTTCTTCGTACAGACATTATTCAGTTTCTCAGGGCTTATTGCAGCAGTACTTGTTTGAGTTGGTGGAAAGTATACCATTACATCTCTTAGATTAGTGTTAGTTTTGAAGAGGCTTCAGCTCATGGTATGCTTTGATTAAGATACTATATATCTGGATCGAACTTTTCCTGAGTACGATGAGGTTTTCCTTCAGCTTATCAAATCCAAGCATGTAAAAGGTTTAATTTTCTCTTGGTGGTTTTACAGACTTACTTCCAACAATGGTAAATTAGGATGGAATGATGTAGAAAGCATATTACCAAAGGTCTGCATTCCCTTAACTCATAGCAGTGTTAGTGCAAAGGACAGGTGCAGTTATAAGAATCAGCTGAGATCCTAGTATGTAGAATGTACCAGTGGAAAAATGAGATCATACAGTTTTTTCACAGTGGCTTCCAGTACTAATTAGTGGGAGTTTGTTGACCAAGGTCAAACTGGTTTTACTAATAATCAAGACAAAATGACAAGAATCACCTTATTCAATGGGATGTCAGCTGAAGATTGTGAACTGAAGTGATTAAAGCATTGCACAATATATGTCTTGTGCAAGTAAATGATATATGTTTCAATATCTTGGAAGCTTAGTATTCGTAACTATTTCTAACAAAAATTATGTTGTGATTGTTTGTGTTTTATATTTAAATTTCTTCTTTAACATGCATGGTTGGAGAATCACTATGGGGGCTCAATGTGTCCAAATTGCTGTACCCTCTCCTTCAACACTCACTCTTGTCAAACTAAGACTCCTCATCACAGGTAGACCTTCACAGAACTTTAGTAATCAGAAGAATCTGCAAAAAACAAACTTCCAAGCATAGAAATGTTCAGGATATGGGTTCACAAACTGACTGTGACTCCCTTCTATTAATCTGATTCGTGAAGCTTCACTGAAGTTCATTAGAAGAAATAGTAAAGCATTGGATGTAGATCTTTCCATTCATATTTTGACGAGATGAGGCTCTGGAGGGGTGCAGAGTCTACATCTATTCTTTAATACGTATATTTACCTTTTCTAGAAGACTTAACTCCATGAGTTTGCAAACTATCACCACATCTCCAACCTCTTGCTCTTCTTCAGATTTATTACATATATTTTTGCTGACCATTCTGTCTCCATGCTTCCCTGAACTATATTACTGAATCATTCTTACCAGTTTTTCCACCCTGTCAAAAAGACATGTCCTAAACATGGTTAAAAGGAGAGACAACATTGGATTTCTTCACCTTGCACACATCAGGGTGAGGATGCAAGTCACCAGATTTGGAAAGTGAATAGCAATTTATACAGAAGAGAAGAAGGTGCTGATAGGCTGAGCTACCAATGGCATAGAGATGCAGCAGGAATAGTTTATTGACAATGTTAATTCTCAGGCCAGGCCGGTGATACTTTTTTTTTCTCATTTTGCTCACACTGGTGTCACTTTTCCAAGTGTGGTTACTGTATGCAATACTTCATGAACAGAAGACCATTTTGATCCTTCCTTTAGAAGTGTTTAAGTTCTATATTAGTCTGTAAAATATTTAAAAAATAGTATATATTAAAGTCCAAAGTCTATGTGACCATGATAATGGTAATGCGTCCCTGCTCATTTTTCCAAACAGTCTCTAGCTTTAGGTTGACTTCAGTATTCTTCTCCAATACACGTCCAACTGAATGAAGACATCTACTGATTCGATTCTTATCTTTCTACATGTATCCAGAGTAACATTACAATAGACCTCTTCTTTCTCTCATGCCATTATCTCTGCTGTCCCCAAAAATCTATCATTGAGCCACTCTTATTTCTAATGTGCATAACACACATTAGCAGTATCATCCAGAAACACGGCGTTAGTTTACACATATACAGTAGGTTCAGCTATAACACGGTTGTTCCATTCTCGAGCAATCCCATATCATAAGAAAAGCATTCAAACTAGTGGGGTTAGAATCACGTTAGAACCAAGTTCACACTATAGAAACAACATCCCCAATTCATCAACCGTGCTATAGTGAATTCACATTTACTGAACGCGCATTATAGCAGAACGACCGTTACATGCTTATCCCCCATTGCCACCTCCCTCAAAAATATCGTTGTTACTAATTTAACAGTCTCTTTCTAAAATCCAACACTGAGTAAGCATAAATATTCTCCAGATAAGTATTGGGAAGACTAAGCCGCTTGTCCCCATTTCAAACTCTGCTCCTTAACCGTCAACTCCAACCTTTTTCCCTGACTGAAGCTGAATTAGATTGTTACATATATAGAAATAGATAGTTATTGTTACTTGTATTTGTGAAAATGCTGTAAAATATGTGTAAGTCACCACAAAAACAGCACCATTTAACTACATAAATTATGTATGGAAAAAAAAGTCAAAGTGAAGACAAATATTTTTTGTTCATTCCATGGCATCTTGGTTTCATGGACCATTCATTGCCCAAGATCAACTGGCATGTCCAACTGCCAAGGACTGGGGGCCTCTCAAAACTGCCAAGAACATGGGTTGGGGGGGGGGTGGGGGTGCTGTCAAAATTGTCAAAGACTCTGATGTGTCAAAACTGCTGAGAAAGTGGAGTCGCAGGTAGATAGGATAGTGAAGAAAACGTTTGGTACACTTGCCTTTATTGGTTGGTGCATTGAATATAGGAGTTGGGAGGTCATATTGCAGCTATACAGGACTTTGGTTAGGCCACTTTTGGAATAATGTATGCGGTTCCGATCTCCCTCCTATAGGAGGGATGTTGTGAAGCTTGAAAGGGTTCAGAAAAAAATGTAACCCTTTTTTTACATTTTTTTTAACTTGCCAGGATGGAGGGTTTGATCTATAGGGAGAGGATGAACAGGCTGAGGCTATTTTCGCTGGAGCATTGAAGGCTAAGAGGTGACCTTGTAGAGGTTTATAAAATCCTGAAGGGCATGGATTGGGTAAATAGATGAGGTTTCTTTCCCCACGATCAGGAAGTCCAAAACTAGAGAACATAGGTTTAAGGTGGGAGGGGAAGATTTTAAAAGGACATAAGTGACAACTTTTTCACACTGTATGAAATGAGCTGCCAGAGGATGTGGTGGAGGCTGGTCCAATTACAACATTTAAAAGGCTTCTGGATGGGTATATAAATAGGAATGGTTTAGAGGGATATAGGCCAAATGCTGGCGAACGGGATTAGATTTATTTAGGGCACCTAGTTGGCATGGACGGGTTGGACTGAAGGGTCTGTTTCCAGGCTGTACACCTCTATGACTCTAAGACCAGGGGCCTGTCACAATTACTCAGTACAGAACCCTGTTGAAACTGCCGCTCCTCAGCTGCAGAAAGACAAGATTAGTTAGATACAAAAGAAATTAAGAAGAATAATAAGAAGAAATAATAAAAAAAAGGATGTGACCAGTCAGCCAAAAGGGAGTAGATGGACCCGGAGCCTGAATACTGCCTAACCTGCTGTCTCCACCCTCTTGCTACATCTTTTTCTCTAGCTTGTTATCATATTTGGGCCAAATTGGGATTACAACATTTTCACATTATCTGTACCACCACTTATTTTTATCTTCATTATATCTGACGTTTCTGTTCCATCTCAAATCACCTGCTGCTGAAACTCACCATCCTGTCTCTTTTAACTCTGAATGTTATATTCCAATGCAGTCATAGCTAGTGTTCCACAACCTCGTAAATGCTGTAACTTCTATCCTTCCTGATAACAAGTGCCATTCATCCATGTGCCCATTTATTGCCTCCCACTCAAACAATACATCAATTTTACAATTCTCATTGTGTGTTCAAGGTCCTTTATGGCTTTACCTCTTTACTCTCTTTACTTATTTACTCTCCTCCAATATACAACTCACCAAATTATTTGCAGTTACTTAATTTTAACACATTTTGAGAATCCCCAATTTTAGCTATTCCTCATTGGTGGATGTACATAAAGACACTAACCCCTGGAAAACCCACCCTAAATGTCTCCATGTTTCTATCTTTCTTTCCCCCTTTAAGATGATCCTTAACATCAATCTCTTTGGCCAAGCCAATGGTCATCAACTTGAATATTGCCTTGTGTGCTTCAGTGCTAAACTGCTCATTCTGATGCCCAAAACATCGATTCTCCTACTCCTTGGACACTACCTGACTGCCTGTGCTTTTGCAGCACCACACTCTCAACTCTGATCTCCAGCATGTGCAGTCCTCACTTGCTGCTGTCCATTCTGATGCCCCTATGAAGGATCTGGGCTGTTTTACGTTAAAATTGCTACATGAATGCATGTTATTGTTGCACACTTTATAATTTTAAGGTGACAATCATCATTTTGAATCAGATTTCAATTGTAGTCTTTCTATCACAGTCCCATGTCCCATATGACCACTTATGCCTGTAGCTCTTTCAGTTTTCACAAGAATGAATTGGTTAGTAGCATTGTAAGCTCTGCCATTTCCACTTGCCTGTACCAGATTCGCCTACCATATAGAGATCATCACTGCATGTTCTTGTTCCTGCTCTCACAATTTCAGCACAACAATTTGCTCCTAAATTTCCAGTCTGTACATGAATCTCAACTGGTGACTGAGAATTGCATAAGGTCATAGTTACAGTATTGGAACATCCACCTCAAAGTATAAGTTAATATGTTTTCTCTTTTTACACATGTTTGAAAGTTTTCAATTTATTTCAGCAATATTTCATTGCAGTTCACCACTGATAATGGAAAACAGTAGTTTTAAACACAAAGAAATACCTTGCACATTAAGCTGAAATCATACACTCCAGTTGAAGTTTGTAAAGCTGCAAAGGCAATTCTCCATTAATTTATCCACTAATCAATGAAATTAACCACTTTGCAACTTAAGCAACAAATCCTCAGCACCAAAGACCTCTATTGATCTGATGGCCAAAAACCACTGTATAAGTTTAATTAAAATGATGTGGTTTGATCCAAATTGAGACTTTTAGTATCTCACTATGTAGTCATTACAATGATGCCTACTTGCTTACCGGCTGCAAGAAAGTGATGACAGTCTTCACTTGCATGCCATCACACCATAATCATAAGACCTGATGCCACATATTGAAGGCACATTGTTTCTTGTAGATTACCAGAATTTAAGCATGGGCAGCACGGTGGCACAGTGGTTAGCACTGCTGCCTCACAGCGCCAGAGATCTAGGTTCAATTCCCGCCTCAGGCAACTGTCTGTGTGGAGTTTGCACATTCCCACCCCCCCCCCCCCCCCTCCCCCCACCCTCCCCCCTGTCTGTGCGGGTTTTTTCCAGGTGCTCTGGTTTCCTCCCACAGTCCAAAAATGTGCGGGTCAGGTGAATTGGCCATGCTAAATTGCCCGTAGTGTTAGGTGAAGGGATTAATGTAGGGGAATGGGTCTGGGTGGGTTGCTTTTCAGAGAGTCAGTGTGTACTTGTTGGGATGAAGGGGCCTGTTTCCACATTGTAAGTAATCTAATTAAGCATCTGTGATTAGTAACTAATAAAGTTTGCTGTTGCTGGACTGAATTGAATGTATTGAATGCTATGTAAATACAATGCTAATATTAGAAAGTAAATGGATGATAGCCAGGACAAGAGACAAGTCTCTATGCTGCTCCTTGTCCAGGCCCCAGCACCACCATCCTAACCCGAGCACAGTGATCCTATCCTTGGCTGCAGCTCAGAGGCCTCACTATCCATCCCAAACACAACAGGATCCCCCTGCTCTCCTAACCAAGCATACAGGCCTCTTGGAGCTCCCAACCCTAGTTATTGGGCCTTCATGTTCTGGGCCCTGGTGGTAGTATTATGGAACTGCATCAGTAATCCAAAGACACAAAACAAAGATGTGGAGATAAGATTGCAAATACCAACACAGCATCTGGGAATTAAAGTTCAGTTAATAGCAACACAACACCTGGTGAATTAAAGTGCAGCTGATTCAATAAAGCTGTAATGGAAAGGAACTGAGTCAATATTTCAGTTGAAGACTTTACATCAAAATGGGGAAAAGCTATCTGCGTGTTTAGTTTAAAGTGTGAAAGCAGCATAGATATCGGGGTAAAAGAACAACAGGGAAAGTCTGTAATGAGCGGGAAAGAATAAATAACAACGTGGTTGATAGTTTAGAGTCAAAGGGAATGTCACTGGGACAAAGACACAAAAGATGTATCTCAGTTGAGAAGAACCAGCTCTGCAGTTGGAAGACAGAGAAAGCAAAGAGAAAAACTCAAAGCCAGCAAAGGAAAAGGAATGAAAATTACGACAGAAATTACAGCATTAGCGAATTCAATGTTTTATCAGGACATATTTAAAGTGGTTATCAAATGATTTACTTCTCTAGCTCAATGAATTTTCACTGATCTTCATTGATAATGGCAGAAGGCTCTCTTACATGCATCTTGTTTTGTTTTAGACAATCCCTATTTGCTATATTTCTTCAATAGCTCATACAGAGGAGTCAATATGGTAGATGTTTATGCAGAAATCCTGAGTTGTATTGTACCATGTCATGAAACGATAGAAGCTCAGGTACATCTTTCAGCTTTGAGCAGTAACTAGAGCCACCATCATCTCTTTTACGGAATGTAGTCCCTTTTATTCAATTACCAGTCCATGAGAGCTAACTTGAATAGTCAGAAAGTAAGTAAGTCCTTCTGAACTTGTGATCATTCAGCATTTTTAACACTTCAGTTAGCAGTTGAAGGTGTTCTTCCAGTATTGCAATAATGATCAACCCATCATCGTGATAATACAAATAACCCAGCAGATGCTAAAAATTCTTAGCTTGTAAGATTTTTGTGGAACACTTCATCGGGCAACTTTGCGTAGGATCATAAAATCATGTGTCCATTAATACTGGAATGAATTCTCCTTTCTGCAGTTGTTTTATACTTGGCAAGCAACTGGAATGCAGCCTGTCTTCTGACTGTTAAAATGCATGGCATTCCTGCACTAACATGTCTGTGCCATGATAATAGGTCACGGAATCATTATCACCAGCTCAATACTGCGTAGGTTTCTGGACTTTAGGCTTGGAGGAAACCTTTTAATTGTGGACAAATAGACACTTCTGAAGGTGGGGTTCCCAAACATTCTTTTATGTCATATTAATAATATATAAACACAATTATCTACCAAGCTTAAATGTAGAATTTTAGGTGTTTAGTAACTTTAGTTAGATTCCTTCATCCATAAATCCACATGCAAATCTATTTTATAATGTACAATCTCAAAATGCAACAAATATCCAATGCAATAATATATTTTTCAGTCTCACACAATGCTCAGCATTATTTTAGCACTTCCCTGATTTATTACAAAGTTATAGCTTTCCTTTATCTTTAGTTTCTTTAGGGTAAATATGTTCCTCCAACTTCAATATGATTGTATTGAATGGCACATCTTATGTCTCACTGGAACCAATGAGCATTTTCAGTCTGCCATAAACTTCCAGGGCAATTTTAGTTAACAAAATTGCTTTCTTGGTCTCATGAATTGCTTATTCTGAGTCTTGACCTCTTTCAAAATGTTATTATTTCTGAAAAGCATGTCAATTATTTCAATATGCATTCTGAATGGTTCTCAAACTCTGTCATATTTCCGCAGCTTTCACTACTTTATGGGGCAGTTGTGTTGCTCCACTCCCTAGTGTATTTAGAATCCAGTGAACTGTGCAACAATATAGAGTCTTATCCAGAGATACTGTAAGTGCTGGAAGTGTTATGGTTCAATACAAGTGTTCACAACAAAACACTTTGATAAATCAACTTTGGTAGAATAAACTAATAGTAGGCAACCAGTCTAGTGTTTGGGAGAAAATGTCTTCTTCACTAGATGACAGTATTAAATCTGCGACGCTTTAGAACCCTGTAATAGTCCATTTGACTGAGGAGACAGTTTCCCACTCAGTCTGATGTAGCTACAATACAAAAAGTCGATACAAAATTCTAGATTTTCCTGTTCCTTTGCTGGTGTTGTTGACTTCTTGCTGAGCTAAGAGCAATAGAACAGGGAATAATCAAAGCAATACACATGGTTTGAATGAAAATTCGGCTATTAAAGGTGCTGGTAATGGTACAGATGAGAAATCAATGGTTGCAAAAATGTTGTAGCACAGGAATGGACAAATGCTACAATGTAGGCATTTAAAAGTGCAGTTGTACATTTACACGGATAATATTTTCCTGGAGCAATACGGAGGAACAAGGATTGAAAGGGGGATCTCAGTGGAGTGTGATGCAAAAATTTGATTAGAGATGGTCTTAACAACTAAAATATGAGTTCACATGAGATAGCAAGATCAAGGAGATGGCCATGAATGTGAGTTAACAAGGAGGAAGACAGTAAGAAAGGATTAGTGAGCAGTAAACTCTGAGGTGAAAGAACATTATCAGTTGAAATGGAGGTTGAGGTGAGACACTCTTATGGTATATGGGAGGCCAGTAAAAAACGTGGTAAGACAGAAAGAGAGGTGAGGGAGAAGTGAAAAGGAAGATGTAGCCGTGGAGGATTTGAGAGTCAGGCTAAGATACAATGTTGTTATAGGTAACACACTGTCACAAGTGTGGACAGGGGCAAGTCGTGGAAGATGAAATGAGCTAGGAAAACTTCATGAGGTAAAAAATGTGCCTTCATCCTTCAGCAAGTTTTCTTCGCAGGTCATCATGCCTTGAAGCACAGATCCACTATAAATTAGTACACCATACAATGCAGGAGCAGACATAGCATCTATTAAATCAAGTCATTTCTAAACTCCAGTGGATACAATCCCAGCTGTCCAACATTTTCTCAGCAGACAACCTGCCTATTCCAGGTACTTTTTAAGTAAACCCTCTCTGATCTTCCTCCAATGCATTTATATCCAATGAATAATAGTGACAAGAGCCTTTTTTTCACAAGTTAATGAACATTTTGAGAGGATGGTGAAGGCTGATCCATGGGCAGACTCTATTGGTCAGAGAGAGCGGCTCAGTTAAATAAGAAGGAGATTGGAAAAATAGTACTTCCTGTATCACATAGGAACATGTGGGAACTTTCTCGTTTGCTTTTTCTCCATTTGATGTACTTCTCCTTGTAAACCTTCTCCTCCCCAGTCAGTATCAGACTCTGGTGAATGCATGTAGCATCCTTCCAAAAGGGTTAGTCTGCCTTTAAAATGCCTCACTGGCACTCATTTCATGCACAGCTCAGTCTCCAATCAAGCCTGCATTTTGTCAGCACTGTGTACCTCCCTAGACTCTAACAGCTGCAAGAAATGATTGAATATTAAATAACTCAATGGGACTATGTGTAAAATTATAAGACAATAACCTCCATGTCTAAAAATGGACCAAATAAAATTTCTCCCCTTGTTTGAACTTCCAAGTTATAAGTGGTCTCCTGGGGTAGATTATTTAAAGGTGAGTAACATGGGCTAGAGCATAATCTACAGATGGGAGAAGTCTGGTAAGTCCCATTCTCAAAGCTGGGAAAATGTCTCTCTATCTTTGATACTTTTCATGGGAGGTACCGTTGTTTTCTTGCTGAGTGGTATCAAGATGCCAATTAAAGGGAGTTCACCTTGTTAAATACCTTGTTCAAAGCACAATTCACTTGATTAAAGTCAATTTCCTATCTTGCCAAACAAGCTAGATATTGGAAAACCTTAACTTGGAAACCAGAGACGATACCTTGCACACTGCTTCCTCTGTGATTGATCATGATGCAGATCAGGCACAATCCATGGGCACCAGCCTTCACACCCCTCATTGACATCCAATATGTAATGAACAAGCATCAATCTCTTGCGATGTAGTCCTCACCAAAGGGTATGAAGGTACCGTCAGCCAGGGGTAAATACTTTAAAGTCTGGTTGAAGATTTGTAGCTCGGGTGTCTGTTGTTGTGGTTCTGTTCACCGAGCTGGAAGTTTTTGCTGCAAACGTTTCGTTCCCTGGCTAGGGAACATCATCAGTGCTATTGGAGCCTCCTGTGAAGCGCTGCTTTGATGTTTCTTTCAGTATTTGTAGTGGTTTGTTCTTGCCGCTTCCGGGTGTCAGTTTCAGCTGTAGTAGTTTGTATGTGGGGTCCAGGTCAATGTGTCTGTTGATGGATGTTCTTGCCGCTTTCGGGTGTCAGTTTCAGCTGTAGTGGTTTGTATATGGGGTCCAGGTCCATGTGTCTGTTAATGGAGTTTGTGGATGAATGCCATGCCTCTAGGAATTCCCTGGCTGTTCTCTGTCTAGCTTGTCCTATGATGGTAGTGTTTTCCCAGTCAAATTTATCATCACAGCAGTTCAAGGACATGCCTCAACTTTTTAATGTTGGGCAAGAAATGTTAAACTTCATTAGCAAAACGCACAGAATCAGTCTGAATGTTGGGAGATTTGGTTTACCCAGACTCCCCCAGTTATTCGTCACTATCCTCTCAATAACTGCTGTTCTTTACTGCAGCCATTCATAATGTTTAGAATCATATCCCCAACTTCATTCACCAGTTCTTTCTAATTGCTTTGATGAACTGTCCTTGGAAGAACATTTGCTATTCCTTGACTCTGTCAGGTCATCAAAGGCACATCTTTTCAAAAGAAGATTGGGGCCAACTTATAAAAAAAAGTAAGGCAAAATTTGGAGGTTTTATTTGAAGACCCTGATTACCACTTCACCACTAAGTCAAAGGCAAGATAGAATTTATTTTTCAAATCAGGGGATTTGATGAATGAAAACATGATCATTTTCTCTTTCTTATGATAGATGCATGTTGTGCCTCCTCTCTGTACAATTATTACTTACAATAGGACGGTGGGCAATAGCTTCAAACCAGTCATCTGTTATATAAAATTCTACTGATTTAATCCAACACATCCATTTAAATGATACTTGCTACATAATGGGACAAAGCTTTAGGGGGAGTTATTGATTGAAATGAAAGTATGCTTTGAGAATATCTGTCTTCCTTGCTTTGATAAAAAAAAGTAGAGCAACACCCAAAACCATTATTGTGCTCTTTTATTATGATATAATTGTGACAAAAATTATGCATAGCCTATACCACCCAAAAAGACTATTGTTAAATGTCATTATTTCAGACTAAAATCAGTTGTTGCAGGAGAATCTATAATTTTATATTCAAGTGTAGCAGCTTTGAAAAGTTCCTTCTGCCAATAATCTTAGTAAAAGTCAGCATGAGATACAAATTGGAGTTTCCTTGATGCTAGCACAGAGATGTATGTTGGACACAAATAGGAAACATGCATCAGATCAAAGATAATAGTTATATAAGCTGGTGTGAGGCATATGCATAGCCATACAGGCGTATATTCGTTTTCTAGCCTGAATATTTGGACTTTCCAGTAAGCTCAGCCCTTGTAAGGAAATAGAAATTGCTAAGTGGAAAACAATAACTGTGGGTGAGACTAAGTCCTGCAGTGAGGAAAGTAATTTTAACAATCAGTTAGACAGCATTGAGAGCACATGTTACAGCAAGCAGGAAATTAGCACAGCTTGTCTTGCACAATTAAGGGGTAAACACATTTAATCTGACAATTTAACAAAGAATTTGACAATAATTACTCAAATAATTATTCTTGACTTATTTATATCTCATGCATACAATATAACATTAAAGTCTGTGGCATTTAAAGCTAGAAATAAGTTTCTTATCAAGAAATATATTGACACAAAGGATTTTTTAAAAATGGCTTCACTTTCCCTGTCTCTGTTTTCCAATTCAAAAAAGGAGCATTTTATGTAGTCAAGAATAATGAATAAAATTCAGGGAATAATACCAATTGAGTGAACTTCCTGAAGAAGTGGTGGATGTGGACACAATTAAAATGTTTAAGACATTTGGATAAGTACCTGAATAGGAATGGTGTGAGAGAAATGGGCCAAGTTAGGCAAGTGGGCCTAGTTTAGTTTGGGATCATGTTCAGCATGGACCAGTTGGACTGAAGGTTCTGTTTCTGCGCTGGATGACCCTGTATGATTCTATATGTATGAATTTTGAATCATGTGTTTCAGAAAATATTGACATTTTGCATCAGTCCAAAGTACTGATTTGTAATGGTAGCTAATGTTCATCTCTTTTTATCGGCAAGTCCTCAGGACTAATGATGACTTTCTGAATTTCAGAGTTGTCGATCCTGAGGTGACTAACTAACTAGTTATCCACTGAATCTACACACATAGGAAAGGTGGCATTTGATGAGGCAGGTGGATGGGATATTCATTATTTCATTTAGTGTTTCTGCTGTGGTGGTTGACCTCCATTTGGACATGTTGGAGACACCTGAATTTTGATACCTTCTTGGATGCTTTTTTCTCCAGTGTGAGTGGTCTTGAACAAGAGATTCCCATAATGTTTCATTTTTTACTGAGACTTTAACAATATCCTTAAGCGTGTTTTCTGCCCTCCTTTTAACCATTTGCTGTGATGAAGTCCAGAATAGAGAATTTGATTTGGCATTCTTATGTCAGGTTTACAGACTACCTGGCCTACTAATGCACCTGATTGACCATGACCATGGCCATGATGTTGGTCTCTGAGGGAGCACTACATTTTAGCACCTATCTTGCAATTGGATTTGCAGAATTTTGCAGAGGTATCAATGGTAACACTTCACTAGGGAATTGAGATGTCTGCTATACTTGCTCAAGACCTTCAATACACTCAGAAGGACAAGTATCAGTGTAGACCATGAACTTGTGCTGAGTTTAGATGTATTTTATATTGGTTTATAATGCTGTCTTATAAACAGGCATTGATATTGCTTATAATATTAGTGTACAATAACATAATTTATTATAATGATGAGAAATATTGGTGCAGAATTTATTATATTTGTGCAATTGTTCATTACAATGCTCATCAATGCTGGTGTATCTACGTGCATAGTTATTTGTGAGATGGGGCATAATTGCATGCCATGGTCATAATCCTGACAATATCACATCTGTATAACAGCTACTTGTAATACAACATTACACAGGCAACTAATACTAGTTCATAGTCCTGCATTTTACTGGTAGATAAGTTTGGAGTACAAAAGTTCCTTATAATGGTCTGCTATGTTATCATATTCCAGTAGATAATGGTGGCACGTAATGAAATATCTGTATATGCTAAGCATTCAGAATTCTTTGAGTGATGATTTTTGCCAAATCTTGAAATGCCATGACCTAGTAATTTCACCATCTCAACATTTGTCTTTAACAGTATTGACATGTGTAAAGCTTTGACAACGATGAACAGTTTGAATGCAGAGATGATGCTCTCCATTGCACACATATATACAAAGATGTATATAGATATATTGTCTCCATACGTTCACTTAACACTTTGGTGAACATATTGCATGAACACGTTTGGTCCTTATACAATTATCATGACTTGGCAATGTTACTTCACTCTGTGGTGTACTAAACGTCATTGTAGATGGATGTTGTAGTTGTGTGGTTGCTCTGTGACATCATATCTTCAGTATCTGAGTTGTCATCCTATGCTATGGATGTTGATGATATACAGTTCAGAAATGTCATCTAGTTATTTGCAAGACTTGACCATTGATCATTATAATGTCATATAACAGAGGCTGGACATGACAAAGCATATGCGCAAAAATCTATTGCATGATTTGTCCTCGTGCAATTGGGATAACTGTCTGCATGCTCATTGATCACACCCTTACAACGTTTCCTCCTTTCTTTCCAACAATACAAAGATTGGGTAATGAGAGTATCAGAGGGAAAAACTGTGTTATGTTGTTTTGCAAGCAAGAAAGCAGTCAGTGAGTACAAACTATTGTCTTGAGAAGCAGTATATAATTCTAATATAGCTATCCAACAGTCTTGGTAAGTTACTTAACATAAAACGATCATAGATTTTATAGTATGAACAGTGCTCGCACTGAGGGTAACGAGGAGAAAAGGTTGAACATTGCATTTCCAGCACGTGGCTGCAATGGTGTACATCAAACATGTTAAATATGGCAGTAAGTCTGTCAACAAATGTTACACGAATGGTATTGTTGATTTGATGCACAAAAGGGAATTTAATGAAATTATCAGTCATCAGAATACAACCACATCTTTGAACATGGCAAATATCAATTATAATTTTGCACCATGGCTCAGAAGGAATCTCATCTGGAAGGTAATTCTCAATTGTTGAGGTTGATATAATTGACATGTCTCACATAACGAGATCAGTTGATAAATGTCCTTATTAATGCTGGGCCAATATATGGATTCATATACCAGTGACTAAATATTTTTCTTCCGCACACATGAGACATACTTATATAATGATTAGCATATCTTGAAGTAGAGCTTAGGGAATTACAATTTGTTTGCCTTTGAATAATACATTCTTGGAGATACATAGTTCAGCTCTGAATACAAAAGAAACATAGAGACCAGTTGACTGTATTCCAATCACCTGCTGAAGATGATCTTTGTGTTGCAGCTAGTCATTTTTGACATTGGTTGCTGAATTGGCTCTGCTTGGATGTGACCAAAATGTATTCACGTATATTGACCATTTTACCTTTTATACTAGACACATTTTCTTCCAATTATCACTGATTGTTATGATGCACTGATAAATTGGGCTAGATTTTCAATGAGGGTGTGACACCCAATACCTGGATGAATTATGTGCTCTGTCCCAACTATATGCTAGTCATGTGTGGGGTAAGCTCAACACATGGATGTTGTGAGATCATATGGATGATGTGGAGAGAGATGAATTTGTCCACATCTTGTAACAGCAGCCATTTTATTAATTTTTTCACTATATACAGAATTAGTAGCAGAGAGCATTTTGACTTGGCCCCAGTGCGGAATGTCAGCATATAATATCAGATTGATTAGCATTATAGAACTTTACCATGACACTACCCCTCTCCAGTTCTATTCCTTTACATTGTTCTCATTAATGTTTCACTGCTCATTTATCTTTACCCAACGATGGCAAGGCTATTAGGCATACTTTTTCTGAAATGTGCACAATAATGACTGGATGCTTAAGAAATATTTGACAGATCAGTAAGTGGTGTGATGCTATATACACCTGAATCTGAGGCTGTTTCTTAAAAGATAAAGATGCTCTTGGCTATGGAGCTAAGGACTGTGGAGTATTACAGTAATTTGCTCCTTCTGGGACACCATTATTCTGAAATCTGAAGAAAGTGGGCCTTATTTGAACTGTCAATAGGAATATGATCTACATAGGACACTTGTGCAGTACTCCAAGTTGTGGATTGCAGGAGAAGGACTGAGATAAAAAATAGCTCAGAGAAAGTGAGGACTGTAGTTGCTGGAGATCAGAGTCAAGAGTGTTGTGCTTATGGATGCTATTTTATTCTCAGTCAAGAGTGTGGTGCTGGAAAAGCACAGCCAGTCAGGCAGCATCCAAGGAGCAGGAGAATCAACATTTCAGGCATAAGCCCTTCATCTGGAATGAGGCTTGTGGGCCGGGGTGCTGAGAGATAAATACAAATCCGAAACCTTCAATACCTCAGTGCCTGCCTACAGAACTGATTGATCCCTCATGGACTCCGGACTACATTCAGACCAACACAATTTGGACCTGAACAGGATTAACCAGGATGCACAACAAATCCAAGAACGTCAACCTCCACCTTCATCTACCTATCGCATTCTCAGCTATCGTCCCCCCAGCTCAACCCAGTCCCATTTATCTCTTAACCCCTTGGCCCACAAGCCTCATTCCAGATGAAGGGCTGATGCCTGCTTATTGGGTGCTGCCTGACCAGCTGTGTTTTTCCAGCATGACACTCTCGACTGAGAATAAAATAGCATCCATAAGGAGATCTCTGTCAAGTCTGGTCATGTTGGCTTGCTTAAAGTCAAAAAAAGATTCAGGTAAATTGGAATAGAGCACCTTGACATTCTAATGTGGACATAGTTTTGGAAACAATTATTGGGGATGGAATCAATAGTCTCATGGAAAAAGGTGCATTGATTAGGAAGAGTCAGAATAATTCCTAAAGGGGAAGTTGTTTTTAACTAACTTTCTGGAGCTCTTTGAAGAGATAACAGAAAGCATTGATGAGGGTAACGTTGTTGACATGTGTGCATGGATTTCCAGAAGGCATTTGGAAGAATGCCTCACAGCAGACTTATGAGAAAATTTGCAGATCATGGTATAAAAGGGATAGTGGCAACATAGCTACAAAATTGGTTGGGAGATAGAAAACAGAGAATAAAACTCGAAGGATATTTTTTGGACTGGAGAGCAGTTCCTTTGGGGCCAGTATTGGGACCCCTGCTTTTCCTGATATATATTAATGATCTTGGTATGTAGGGCATAATTTCTAACTCTACAGATGACAGTAAACTTGGAAGACTTGTAAAATGTGAGGAGGATAGTGTGGAACTCCAAAAGGACATTAACAAGTTGGTAGAGTGGGCAAATAGGTGGCAAATGAGGTTCAATGCAGAGAAGTGTGAGGTGATTCACTTTGGTCAGAAAAACATTGAAAATCATTAAAGCAAACATGTGTACAATTCTAAAGGGGGGGGGGGGGGTCAGGAGCAAAAGGAATGTCTGTATATGTGCACAGATCACTGATAGTGGCAGAATAGGCATTCTTGAAACCTGAAAGCTTGTTCCTAGTTCCAAAGGAGTCTACTACAGGAGGAAGTATCCTAATCATTAGCTTAATAAAAATTAACCCTTATCTTGCATTGAGTGCCTCCATAAATATGAGCTGCCTCCTGTGGTGTTACTGCCATACTGGAGGCTCCTTTTGCTTTGTCAAACAGAGCAGACAGTTTGTGAGAGGTCCATAGAGGTGGAACAAACCAAACAATAGCATTGCAAAAGGGGAGAAGCAGCACTCACATCAGCATTAGTTGTCCCAATAGACCTGTTTTCAAGACAACTGTGGGGTGGAGGCGGAATCTTGTTTACATCTTGTGGCAAATCTGATAGCATTGACATGTACAAAACTGCTCGGGCTTGCTGGAAGAAAATTTGGAAACAGAATTTGAGAAAAGACAGGCTCCAGAGCAAGACCTTTATGAGCTTTAGAGATCGTCAGCTGATGGTGAACATTTACCCTCACTCTGCCCACCTACCCTTTCAAAATTCAAAAATGTCACAGAGGCATTGTAATCCTGAGACCAACCCAGGGGCTTTTGCCCGAAACGTTGATTTCCTGCTCCTTGAATGCTGCCTGACCTGCTGTGCTTTTCCAACACCACACTCTCAACTCTAATCTCAAGCATCTGCAGTCCTCACTTTCACCTGCCATTTCAATGTCCACTTGACTCCAATGACCTTTAATAATCCCAGTTGTGTTTTCTTTTTATGACTTGGTTGGAAAATAGATCTATCCATGTACTTATTCCATTTTCCTCTGTAGCTATTCGTCATTAGCGCTCAGGCTGAGTGAATAGCTTTCTTGTCTTTGACTGTAATCCCCATCACAATTCAAAACTAACAAAAGTCACATTAGATTAATGGAGGCAAACTATATCAAGCATCATTGTTTTTGCCAATTAAGAAGTCTTATTAAAGATGATGGTAATAATGATGACTGTCGAATTGCCACACATCAAACAAGTAATTCAGATTGAAGTGCTATTAAGATGTGAAATCGGATGTAGGCAGATATCATTTGAGCTGAATTCTATTCAATGGGAACATAGGATTTGCTTGGCAAATAAAGATCAGGGTCAACTGGCTTATATTAGGAATATAGGAAAAAAGGGTAGGAATAATCCATTTGGATGAGTTAGACTGTTCTGCCATTCAAGAAGATTATGGCTACATCTACCCCATTCTTTCCCATCATCCTCATATCACTTGATGTCCTTACTATATTCTTAAAATTTCTGTCTTTGAACACACTTAACAATTAAATTTCCACAACCCTCTGGAGTAGGGAATTCCAAAGATTCAACAACTCTGATTGAAGAATTTTTTCATTGCCTTGGTTTTAAATAGCATGCACCTTATTCTGAAACTGTGAAGCCCCACCCCAGTAGACCCAGCAGCCAGGGGGAAGGGGGAAGCCACAGCTAAGCAGTATTAACACTGGACTGTTAATTCAGAGACCCAGGAAATGTTCTGGGGACCTGGCTTCATATCCTTCCATGGCAGATAAATGATTCAATAAAATCTGAAATTAAAAGTCTAATGATAACCATGAATCCATTTTCAATTGTCAGGAAAACTCCATCTGGTTCACGAATGTCCTTTAGGAAAGGAAACTGCCATCCTTAACTGGTCTGACTTACATATGATTCCAGACCCACAGCAATGTGGTTGACTCTTAACTTCCCTTTATGCAACCAGGGACGGGTAATAAATGTTGATCTAACCATTGACCCTCACCCCATGAATAATTTTTTTTTAAAAAAATCCTATCCATATATTTCACACCCTATTAATAGTAGCTTTAGTAATAATTTTGTAAGCTTAAATGAGATCACCTCTTATTCTTTGAAATTCTCAGAGAAAATAAGCTTAGTTTCCTCACTGTCTTCTCACAGGACAATCCTGCCATCCCAGGGATTTGTCTCATAAATCTCTGTTCTGCTACCTCTATGGCAAGTGTATTGTTTCTTAGATAAGGAGACGAATACTGTATGCAGTTTTCCAGGTATGGTCGCACAATTGCAGCAATACATCTTTACTCCTGTACTCAAGTCCCCCAGTGTTAAAGGCCATCATAATATTTTCTTTTCTAATTGCTCAAAGGACCTAGATGCTCACTTTCAGTGACTTATGAACAATGAAAGCTGAGGTGAGATTTGTTTAAAATGTGAAACATTGTGAGTGGCCTTGTTAAAGTGGTCGAGAAGGACCTATTTACCTTGGAAGATAAGTCAGTGTCTAAGGGGCACAGAATTAATATGACTGGTAGAAAGACTAGAAGTGAGATGAGGAAAATTATTTTTACCCAAAAGGTGCAGAGGTCTGGGACACATTGCCTGAAAATCCAGTAAAGTCAGAAAGTTCAATTCATTTAAAAGGCATCAGGATATACACCTCAAGTACTATAACCTATGGACCTATGGAACAAATGTTTGAAAATAGGGTTCGGTCGAATGGCTCAGTTGTCAGCCAGTATATAAATGGTGGGCCGAGTGGCCTTTATCTGTACCTTAAACATTTTGTGATTTTATGATTCCGTGAATAAGGATACCCAAGTCCATTTGAAAATCAATACTTCTCAATTACTTATCATTAATGAAATTGCTTTTCCTACAAAGGTGGATTACTTCATGCTTATTTATGCCCATTCACTTCGGTTGTCCAAATCCCTTTGAAGCTTTCTTACATCCTCCTCAGAACTCCCATTTCCACCTAAAGTTTGTCTCATCAACAAATCAGAAAGTATTAGATTTGGTCTCCATAACCAATGGAGAAAGTGAGGACTGCAGATGCTGAAAATGTGTTACTGGAAAAATGCAGCAGGTCAGGCAGCATCCTGAAGAAGGGCTCATGCCCGAAACGTCAACTCTCCATAACCAAATGCTTACATATCATCAATAGTTTTGACCCAAAGGCAGCGCTTTGTCGTACCCACTTAATACCAACTTGGCATCCAGAGAATGACCAATTTTATTGCTACTCTCTAATAAAGGCTGCAGGTTCTGGAAATCTGAAACAAACACAGGGAACACTGGAGAAATTCAGCAGGTCTAAGTGCATCTGTGGAGAGGGAAATAGAGTTAATGTTTAGAGTTTGGTATGAACCATTTGCCAACCTGGACCAAATTTGATGTAATTAATGAAAAAGATGGGACTGCTTCTTGAAACAGTGTCCAGGTAACTCTTCCCCTCTCTAATGTGTCTCAGTGTCCACAGCTTCACTTCCATCAGTCTGAGTTTGCTGCAAGTGTAGTTACCATGGATAGCACCTACTCCAACGTAATACAGCTGCAACAAGTCACCTGCCCAGCCATCATCATTCTATTAAATTAATTAACTTGAATTTTAAATATTTTAGAAGTAATTCACTTTAATCTTTAACTCAAGCTTCAAACTGACCTATCAAAATAGTCACAGACAAAAACACCTACCAATCACCTACCTGTTTTTCTGTGAGATCGTATTTCAGTTCTGACAGATAGAAAGAGGTTGAAGGCCTCTCTGCTGCCAGTTTTAACTTCCTGCCATCCCTACCTTCCTCACACAGGTCTACCATCCAACTCTGCTTCACAGAGGTGCTGACTTGCTGCATAGTCCTCCCAGTCTCATCTATACTCTAGGAATTCATTCTCCCCAACATCATAGCTGATTAGGTTTGCCCAGTCTGGTAACTTATTTAAATTGAAGTTGTCCATTTTGCGTGCAGCTCTAATTTCCAGGCATATATTGTGTCCAATATTACCATGACAGCTTGGTGGTCTCTGAAAAAAGTCCCACCAATGTTTGCTATTCCTTGTTGTATCTGTCATTCTAACATTCCAGTCGTACGTTTTTTTAATTCATTCTTGGGATGTGGGCGTCACTGGCTAGGCCAGCATTTATTGCCCATCCCGAATTGCCCAAGGGGCAGTTAAGAGTCAACCACATTGCTGTGGTTCTGGAGTCACATATAGGTCAGACTAGGTAAGGACGGCAGATGAGTGAACAACTTTTTTTTTCCCTGACAATTGGCATTGGATTCAGGGACATCATTAGACACTTAAGTTCATTTATTTTTACTGAATTCAAATTCCACAATCTGTCATGGAAGGATTCAAACCCAGGTGCTGAGAACATTACCTAGATCTCTGGATTAACAGTATAACATTAGCACCATGAGGCTATCGTCTTCCCTATGTGCTACAATAATGATGAATTTGTTGACTAACTATAACAACCAAGCTCTCAATTGCCATTTCTGGATTACTTGGTTTAATGGTTTGATTAATGTGTTGATTTACATTGTAATAACTTGTAGTTTGCAACATTAAGAAAATACTAGAGTTTATATTGTAAATTACATATGCAAATGTTTATGCCACGAGAATTGGGACTAGAATTTTGGCCTTCATCCTTTACATCAAGTTCCTCTTGCCAAGCAACCTGGAGCTGAAAATGAAACTTTTGAGTTAATCTTGGCATTTGCTCTCAACTCATTAACTATATTGAAACCTTATGCCTAATTCATTGCTAACTTTGAACATCTATTAAGTCGAGTTTAGATTCTGACCAGCATAGTTTATAGTTAAAGATTTATAATCTCAATTTTCTTTATCAGCTCTCCTGTGGTTCAATATTTATTGATTTTTGTGTGCATGTTACCCTTGAGAATGTTAGTCCTCAAAGGGTAAGATAGCTATCAAAATCATTGCTGTACATTTCCTCATCAGTATCAAATGAAGAGATGAAAAATGAACATTTTAAACTTTATGTCTAAATTCATTTTTCCCATGAACTGGTAAAGGAATATACAGAATAATTGAGATCTCAAAACAGGGTTAATGATGAATACAGGGAGGCAATGGTTGGATTGTGAGTGCCTTTGAAATCCAACTTTTCCTCAGATCATCACACATTCCTTATTCCCCTTCTACAATACAGTGTTCACAACCTCTGATTCAGCAAAAGCCTGTTTTAATTCATCGTTTGGGCCCAGTTTAATGTGCTCAAGACCCATAGGCAAATTGGGTAATCTTCATTCACAACCACGTGAGTGAAGGCTTGTTAGCTTTTCTGGTAAAATATATTTGAAAGTCTAAACTTGTATCAGAGAATAAAAATAGTTAATCCTACACTGCTAATGATTGAGTGCATCTATTTCAAAGTAAACAGCTCGTAAGTATTGCCAATGAAAAATTTCCAATCCTCCCATCCGACAATTGGGTTACCATGGAAACCTCTGTGTATATGCCTTCCCCTTGGTCCAACAATTAGATGTGCCAGTATTGGTGATAATATAAATCAACAACTACAGTGAAGATGGAACAAAAATATTATTGAGAATTTTGTGTTGTACCTGCATAGAGAAATTAATTGTTTGAAAATCTACCTATGTCCTCCCTTCTGAAATCTATTCCCAAACCTATTTAATTAACCTCTTGCTATCCCTGAAAATCTCCTCACAGACTATGCTGTAGATCATGAACTTGCATAGCATCCAGTTCTTCTGCTAATGCCAACTGTACTTTCTTTTACCAAATCTGAGAGCATTTTGTTCTATAAAAAGCACAAAATGAACATCACTGATGCTCCTTCTTCTGCTCCACTTCTTTCTCTTCCCCCTTCCAATTTGTTTTTATCTCTTCTTTCTTCTCCAACCTTTCTTCCTGCTTCTTTAAATTCTCTTCCTTTTTTCTGTTTCCACTTTCTGGCAACCAGTTCCCTCTGTTTTAATAATCGCTCTCTTCTACTTCTCTTTGTTGTTCTCTCACCCCATTCTGCTTCCTCCTCTGCAATTACTCTTCCTTCTTCCTCCCCTATTTCCCCTTCAACTCAACCTGCCTTGCTGTCTTCAGCCTTTATCATTTTTTTTTGGTGGAAATTCGGATTTCAAAAATTGATGAAATTATGTTTCTCCTTTGTATTTAGTTTTGTGATATTTAATCCATGGTTAAAAACTGTTACCCTTTGATGTTTAAAATGTGACTGTATACGAACTGAAAGATGTTTGTTTCCACAGTAAGGGAACAAAACAAGTAGTTATAATTCTTAAGCATTTTTGGATCTAGATTATCAAGTTGGAAAATGTTAACTTTTCAGAACATTGCATGATTTTAATTTTGCACCCAAAATTTCTAAGAAGCAATTACAATTGAGCATTTCTTAAAGATAACATTCTCTTTTTTTGATATGGTGGTATGATCAGACTTACACCTTTTAATGTTCAGTCTAATGTTTCTACTTCCCACATTCTATCAACTCTTAATAACATTGGGATTTTAGCCAACCACTGGAAAGATATGGATAATTTTATGCTAAGGCCCACCACTCAGAGGATCTAATTTCGTATTGGCCCTTGGAATTGACAGGCAGAAGAAACTTCCATTCTGCATAACAACAGAACTGGATTTATGCCCAGATCCCAGATGGGAAATGTTCTGCTGACTCATTTCCTCAAAGGTTGAAAGATCTCCTTGCGCACTGGCATCACTTGGAATTTACTAAGTATTTACAAAGTTCAGTGTCACCGATATGTTTTAATAGCAAAACATTGAACAGAGCTGAAAATGAATTATTTACACTTAGTTCTACATGTAGATGCCTAGCCTTTTCTCTCATTGGTATCATTTAGCAAAAGGCTTATATTCATTTCCATAAAAAGACTGTTGAGTGCGCCTGTCTCAGAAGAAAGCGCTCCCATCACCACCAACACAAGCCAAACAATTAGCATTTTCTATCAATTATTCTATTTTAACTTTGAAAAACAAAATCCCTATGTGTAGGACCATTGTTTATTTTTCATCTGCTATTTTAAGCATATTGGTTTAAATAGGATATTGTAAGGATTAGACTTTGAAAGGATCACCTGGCTCAGGTTTCAATTAGAACAGTTCCTTCCATTAATTAATTAACTCAAGCAGCTTAAATTGTTTTGAAATTAAATTGATGCAGGCGCAGAGTAGCAAAATGAAGGAAATATGGTTCGTATGTTTGTAGGTGAAACCAGAATGGTAATATAGTGGACAATAAAGAAGATTATCTCAGAATCTAAAAAGTTATTGATCAGATGGGCCAAGATGTAGCAGATGGAGTGTAATTTAGAAAAATGCACAGTGTTGTGTTTTGGTAGAGGCAAACCATAATAGGACTTACACAGTTAATTGTCGGGACCTGAGGAGAGCTGTTGAACAGAGGGACCTGGTTAAGAGTATAGGTTCATTGTTCCTTAAAAGTGACATTGCATGTAGACAGGGTGGTGAAGAAGGCATTTAGCTGATGAAGAGCTTATGCCCAAAATGTTAATTTTTCTGCTCCTCGGATGCTGCCTGATCTCTGTGCTTTTCCAGTGCAACACTCTCAACTCTAATCTCCAACATCTGCAGTCCCCACTTTCGCCTATTTGGCACGCTCGCCTTTATTGATTAGAGCATTGAGTGTGGAAGTTGGGACACATGTTGCAGCTGTACAAGACATTGGTGAGGCCACTTTTTGGAATTGTGGTCGCCCTGCCATAGGAAGGCTGTTGTTAAACTGGAAAATGCTGCACAAAGAATTTACAAGGATATTGCCAGGACTGGAAGGTTTGAGTTTAAATGAGAGTCTGGACAGTCTGGGACTTGTGTACCTCGTGCATCAGAAGCTGATGACTGACCTTATAAGAGTTTTATTAAATCATGAGGGTTAAAAATGAGGTGAGTAGCCAAGGGTTTTCCCGAGCATAAGAGAGTCCAAAACTAGAGGACATAAAATTAAGGTGAGAGAGGACAACGTTTTTACACAAAGGGTGTGTAGAGTGAGCTGTCAGTGGAAATGCTAGAGACAGATAGGATTACAAAATTTAAAAGACACTTGGACAAGTACACGGAAAGGGAAGATTGAGAGCGATATGGACCAAACACAAGAAAATAGGACCAATTAAGTTTGGGAAACCTAGTCAGCATGGACGAGTTGGACCAAAGGTCTATTTCTATGCTGTGTAACTCTATGACTCTAATGTTGCAAGTTAAGAAAAGACATGATATCTTGACTATAAATAACTTCCAATTGCAATCCAAAGAAACATTGGGATATGAAACTTGTATAAATTTATCCACTTATTTAGTGGCCCTCATGTATACGAAAGAAGTTCATGAAATTCATAATTCTCTTTTATTGCTTTCCAATATTAATTGTTGTTGATATAAAGATGTTTTGAGAATACAGTCACATTTACTCTTTCATTGGAATCAGTAAAGACAATGAAATTCAGATATTTTTTACTGTTCAGTACTAATAAAATCTGCCCAAACAGACAAGTCTGAATTAGAGAGAAGCAAATGTTACATATTTCTGAGGAGCTTGTTATCGCAAGTTCTGCAGGCCAGGAAGATGAGCATGTACGGACATGAAACTGTCAATGATGAGATTTGCATCATATGCGAGTTAGCCATTGCCACATAGATTAAAATGTTGCAACCAAGTGTGGAGTTTTGCATCAGGAGAATGTCTTCATCTTTGTAGATCAAGAGAAAGAAGAAAGAAGAACTTTACTAGACATAATATGACAGAATGCAGGCATATTTATGGAACAAGCAGACAACCCAAAATTTCCCTACCTTAACCAACAATGTCTGATGTGTTGCAAGAGATGGATACAAAAACAGACACGTGAAGGGTGTGTGGGGCAACTTCTAACCAAATAGCAACAAGTAAATAATTTTCATTGTATTGTATCACTAGTTAAATGTTGCAATTAAATAATTCTTGTGTATATCAAAAAGCACTATAACAAATATAATATCAACATCAAATAATTTAACAGTTTGCAAGCATGCAACATGGTGGGAAAATAACATTTCAAATCTGTGGTCTTATTCACTTTTATTAAACTTCTGATTTAATGCACCCACCATTATATCCATTATCTCCAATGCAGTCTATTATTTATTCATTTATTTATATATCATTCTTATTGGAATGAGAATGGTTTTTCTAAATTTATTCACCGGTGTTAATGTCACTGGCTAGGTCAGCATTTATTGTCTATCCCTGGGTGTCCTTGAGAGGTGGTCGTGAATTGTATTTCTGAACAATGGCAGTTCGTGTGCTGTAGGAAGATGCAACATGCTGTTAGGGAGAGAATGCTAGGATTTTTACCAACAATACAGAAGAAATGGCAATGCATGTACAAGTCAGGCTGATGAGTAATTTAGAGAAGAATTTGCACGTGCAAGTCCATGTATTTGCTGCCCTTGTCCTTCAAAATAGGAATGACTGTTGGTTTTCAAGGTGCTGCCAATGGATTCTTAGTGATTTGCCGCTCTGCATTTTGTAGGTAGCACATACTGCTGTTATTGGACATCGGTAGGGGAGGGAATGGGTGCTTGTGACTGTGGTACCAATCAAGTGGATTGCTTTTCCTGGAAGGTGTCAAGGTTTTTATGTATTACTGAAGTTGCACTCATCCAGGCAAATGGGGAGCATTCCATCATACTCCAGACTTGTGTGTTGTCTGGATATTGTCCAGGTCTTGCTGCATTTGGACACGGTATGCTTCAATATCTGAGGAAACGCAAATGTTATTGAGTTTTGTGCACTGATCAACGAACGTCCGCTTTTCTGCCATTATGTTGGAGGCAACGTCATTGATAAAGTAGCTGAAGATGGTACAACTAATGGCACTACCCTGAGGAACTCTTGCAGTGTTGTCCTAGGGATGAGATGATTGACCTCCAACATCCACAGACATTTTCCTTTATGCTAGATATGATGCGTACTTACAAAGAGTTTTCCCTTGATTCCCATTGACTTTAATTTTGCCATGGCTCCTTGGTATCAAATTCAGTAGAAAGGAGACAAAAATAAAAACCCCTGTGCTTCCAGTTGCCTGCCACTTCAACACACCACTACATCCTCTCTCTGACATGTCTGTCTCCAGCTTGCTGCAGTATTCTAGCGTGGCTCATACAAGCTGGAAGAACAGCATTTTCTACTGGGGCTGCAACCTTCAGGACTCAGTATCAGGCTCATTAATCTTACAATCATTATTCTTATAATCTTGTTCCATGTCCATTACCTATTCTTATATCTCAAGCTCTGTCATGATATGGGCTGCTTTCAGCACAGCCAAGCCATTTGCCCAGTTAATTAATAATCATTGATCACTGAGGTGTTCTACACATTTCTGTATATTCCTTCACATGTAATCTTCTTCTTCCATCACCATAGTCTCGTGACAATCTGTTTGAAATGCTTAAACAATAAAACATCTGTTTTTCATACATTGTCTAAGCAAAGACTGATGATAATATGTCTAGAATGGTAAAATGCTAATGGAACACAAATTCCTTGGGTTCTCAATTTCGAAAAAAAAAGTAGAGTTAAGGCAGAAAACATGCCAGTGCTATGAAAGGAAAATTTTCTGGAATAGAACTACACTGAAATGGGGAGAATGGTCAAAATAGAAGGGCAAATCTTTTGCAAGCTTTCAAGATGTTTCAATCACAATTATCTGCTGTGCCACATCTGCAGAAACAGAGGCATAAAAAAGATGACAGAAAGGGAAATCCTTTATTGAGACGCAAGTCTGGCGGTCAGTAATGGAACTCTTTGGCTGCTGAAGGTGAGCAGCTGCTACATGACAGAGTTACAAAATAACTTCAGAAATACCTTTAATGTGCTGCTTTAAAGTACCATTCCCAAAGCACACCTTTCAATTTCCCAGTAATACACACTCAACTATCTTCTCAAACTTTATTTGTTTCAACAGTTCACAACCAAACAAGTTTAGTGTTACAAATTACAGCTGCACTGACCAAGGTATGGCTTAACAGGCTGGCAGTTGGGTCATTCCCATGTACAGTCACAGGGGATTAGGATTTATGATTAGTAGGCATTTGGTGGAAAGGACTATATCCTCATTATATCAAAGATGTTAAGGATGCAGCAGACTGCCTCAAATTTGGAGACAAACAGTAGGAAGTGTTTTAGAATTGTCCACAGGTGAGTCAGTCATTGTTTGAGAACACCATTAACCAGGCACATGGTGTGAATAACACTGTGGTTTTCATGATAGACACAGTGTACTTTCCTGGTAAAGGGGAAGAGCGGAGTTAGGAGCTAATGTCTCACATCTTTTCATTTTGGCCCAATGACATCAAAAATACCAAATAAGCTCAGGGTGAAGAGGTTAGGGTACTGCTAGGGCAGGGGATTTTCATTTATCTTATAACACTTTAGCATGGTCATACACTAACTGTACATTAATTGAGTAGAGACGTTTGTGTTCATGATGCATTTACTGATTTACATTAATAGCTTGCATAGCATCTCAAATAAATGGCACCATTGGGATTCTGTCACATTGACAAAGTCATGCACCAGATTATGCTGATTGACTTTGGTTAGAGAGAGGTTCTCCCTGCTGCTGTAAGGATTTCCATTTATGTGCGGGACTTCCATTTACATCTCAGATGTGTGTGTGTGTGTGTGTGTGTGTGTGTGTGTATATGTCTGTGTGTGTGTGTGAGACCTGCCCTGTCCAGGCTTTCACAGCATGTAGCAGATTGCACTAAAATATGATTTCATTGTGAAAGCTTTCCGAGCATACGCAACAATCACATTACACAACTTCACAAGCATAGGGTCCTCATCAGAAATGCCAAAACTGGCTGGGGGGAAATGGATCTGCCAACACTTGCCATCCTCCTGCAGTGCTATGAAACTGAATTTTGCAGCCAAACTCTTCCAAACCATTTGCTTTCTTTGTGGCGGAAAGAAAATCTTTCATCCACCCCCATTCGACCAGATTTAATTTCAGGCTCCATAGTCTCGACCACCCACTCCCAATCTATCAGGTTTATGAAAATTTATGACAAAAGCCGTCCCGCAGTCTTGCAAACACAACATCGAGATCAGTGCTGTTTTGGAATTATGGAAATAATCCAGCAAATCCCTAAGAGACTTTATTTGAATTCACCTCTGCTCTTATTCTAATCTGTGGTTATGTTAATTGTAAGGTTGTGCAATCAGGTAAGGGTGAAAGCAGAGCTGAAGGACGTGGGCTGAATGATAGTGAGAGAAGTGTATCCAGATGATTACAACTCTTTGGAAGCGGGCTGCCATTCTGTCTCTTAGCAGAGCCATCATGAGCGACTGTCAAATTTCATAAAATGCTCCGTAATTTAAAAATGACACTTTTTTATGCTTCTGCCACTTTTTCGAACATGTTTATTAGGTCCCTTCAGTAGCTGTCATTTCTGGAGAATGGAATTATTATATACTAACAAAAATAGCCCAGCAGTGATACCTCAAAAAAGAAATGCTCCCAGACACAGATGAAGTAATTGTCACAGGTCGGTTATATGTAACATTCAAACTTCCATTTCCTTCAAGGGAAATCCAATCGATATTTTTCAAAATTATTGATTAATTAAGTAATGTAAATAAATTGCATTAAATTAATTGATCTTGCAGAAGTCAAAGGAAGAGGCCTGAAAAGACTTGTGCAAAATTGATCTCGCCAGAAGTTCACCTTTCCTACATTTTGAATGCAGTAAGTTGCTAATCAGCTATTTATGCTGAATAATTCTTTGGAATAAACCATGTTGTTTTCAATGATTATGTTAAACTGTCCAGTGCTTTAGAAAACCTAGGTAAGGAGTGATACTGCGATGGCATGTTGCCTGAAATCAAAACTTCCTTCTTGGCTATATATTGTAATTCGTGTCTTAATCATGCCATTGTAGTGATGATTTGAGTCACCTAATCACATCTAGGACTATTTCCTAGTCTTCTGTCGCATTTCCTTTCTTGAATATCTCACCTTCTACAAACTGCCTCACCTCTTATTCAAAATCCTAATCAGTTACTCAAGTGCTGAAAAATATTCACATGAGAACCATTGCCTGTCTCTCAAAGCCTCTCTGCACTGTCTTCGCATCCTTTTAATTTCATCTCAGTTTATCATGCTCTCTCTCCCTCTCCACTTAATCCACTGGCCTCCTAAATTCTTATAATTTCTCACCCTCCACATAAACTCCCTGCTGTATGTTCATGACCAATCCTTGGCCTTGACATTTCATGTGGTCTTACTCCAATGATCAAACCAATCACCAAGAAGGTAATTGCTGATTGCTTGCTTGCTTGTATCACCTTCCTTTCATATTCCATTTCCCAGTCGCTTCTGTCTGTGTTTGTCACTGAAGAAAGCTCTCTCATAATTAACTTTTAATTGTGCTTTTGAATTCCCATCTTGATAGCGTTTGGCTCTCCATTTGCTGTAATATTTCAGCTGGTACTCTGCTGAACCATACATCTCCGCCTTTATCTGTGATACCTCTGTTTAAAGGAGAAAGTGAGGACTGCAGATGCTGGAGATCAGAGCTGAAAATGTGTTGCTGGAAAAGCGCAGCAGGTCAGGCAGCATCCAAGGAACAGGAGATTCGACATTTCGGGCATAAGCCCTTCCTAAAGAACGTCGAATCTCCTGTTCCTTGGATGCTGCCTGACCTATCTCTGTTTAAACAAGAGCATCAATGTTAAATTTTTCATTCTCATTTTTGAACTTCTCCAGGTCTTATTTAGTCCAGCCACTTCACTGTAATCTGCATGTCAACAATTCTCCGAGACATGTAACGCAGAGGTGTTGGTTTTCCTTTACCATGTCACACATGCTATCGTTTTCCTAGGGTAATTGAAATCACCAACTATCACAATCCTACTTATCCCGCAGATTTCCATGATTTGCCTCAAGTGCACTCTTCAACTTCCTCCCCACTCCTTGGATATCTATAACAAATACCCAACAAGGTCACCATTCCCTTCCTGATTCTCACCTCCAACAATATAGATTCTAATTTATGAAGTGTAGCTTGCGCAAGGTCGATGACAATATTATTGACCACAGCTGCTACACTTCCTCTATTTTTTAATCACCTGTTTCTACTACAAATCTTAAAATCTAGGATGTTAAGTATCCAGTCCTGTTCTGGCTTATGCCACATTTCTGTCAGTGCTACTCTGTCACATGCTCTGAGAGTAATTTCTGCTTCCAGTTCTTCAATCATGTTCACTCTATGCTGCACATTTACAAACTTACAGTTTAAGCAGACCCTAATCTCTTTCTTGCCTTCTGGATGTTGATGAAAAAAATAAGGAAGATAAAGGAGGAATATAATGCATACTAGAATAATTATAACACCAGCAATCAGAAGAGCTGGCGAGAGGTTCAGGGTGGAATGAGTAATGCTAAGAGTAGGCATGAGGAAATAATTCTGGATCAGTGGTGCTGGAAGAGCACAGCAGTTCAGGCAGCATCCAACGAGCAGGAAACGTCGATTTCGCTGCTCGTTGGTTGCTGCCTGAAGTGCTGTGCTCTTCCAGCACCACTGATCCAGAATCTGGTTTCCAGCATCTGCAATCATTGTTTTTAGCCATGAGGCAATAATGGCAGACCCTACTAAAACAAAGGTTCTTCCAACATATTAATAGTAAAAAATTAGTGAAGGATAGAGGAGTGCATAAATGGAACAAGCAGGCTAAGCTGTTGCCTAAAGCAAAAGGTATGGCAGAGTATAGTGACTGGAACCAGGTTGACCTTGTTGACTACAAGGTCGTTGATTGGGATTGTTAACCTTGGCCAATCAGTAAGACCTGGCTGACCAATATAGCCAACTGAGGTGCTCGGACCCGACATAATGCACCAGTTGGAGGACGCTCAGGTGTGTGGTGGGATCCCATCCGCACTCACCCCAGCCCGGACGGAATTTCACATTGGCCCCAAGGTCCCGTACTTCCCGCGGGAGCCTGTGCCCCACAACCTGAGCCGCCTCCGAAATTTTAACTTTGTCCCGTTCAAGGACGTTAAAAGGTGTGTCCTATATCGACTGCTGCTGCACACCGTCCACCTCTTCTCCCTCATCCACCGCCCGGACACGCCCTGGCGTGCCCATTTGCCACCGGGCGGTGGGGATCCCCAGTGGAGGGCTCTCTACGCAGGAGTCCTCCCCCTTTCTCTCGGGGATCTGGGGTGGAGGGTGCTGCACGCAGCAGTCCCCTGCAACCGCAGATTGCGGTGGTTCACGGACTCCCAGCCCAACTGCTTGTTCTGTGGCGCTGTGGAGTCCGTGGACCATGTGTATGTTGGGTGTGGGCGTTTGCACCCCCTTTTTGATTTTCTGAAAAACCTTCTCCTCTGCTTTTGGTTGCACTTCAGTCCCACGCTCCTGATCTTCGGGCACCCAGTGCGGAGGAGGGAGGGCAGGTCTGAAGACCTCCTCGTGGGTCTGCTCCTGGGCCTGGCCAAACTGGCCATAAACAGGTCCAGGCAGCGGGCCGTGGAGGGGGTCGTTAGGGCCGACTGCCTGCCCCTCTTCCGCGGTTCCGTTAGGGCCCGGGTGTCCTTGGAGAAGGAGCACGCGGTGTCCACCAACACCCTGGAGTTGTTCAGGGAGAGGTGGGCGCCGCAGGGAGTGGAGTGCATCATTTCCCCCTCCAACTCTATTTTGATTTAGTTCCTGCCCTCCCCTTCACTGTTTTGATCACACAGCATTGCCCTTTGACGTGAAGGGCACTGCTTGTCACAGACCACTTGGGTGTTTTCCTACTTTTCCTGGTGGTGGATATTGAATAAAGATTTGTGCACTTTGCGTCTCTCACTATGTCTCACAACTACACACACGCACACACACCATGGGTGCTGGGGAAAATAAGCACTACCGCAGTTAGGCGGTAGTGTGGGGTTAATAAAAAAAAATATAGCCAACTGAGGTGCTCGGACCCGACATAATGCACCAGTTGGAGGACGCTCAGGTGTGTGGTGGGATCCCATCCGCACTCACCCCAGCCCGGACAGAATTTCACATTGGCCCCAAGGTCCCGTACTTCCCACGGGAGCCTGTGCCCCACAACCTGAGCCGCCTCCGGAATTTTAATTTTGTTCAGGGAGAGGTGGGCGCCACAGGGAGTGGAGTGCATCATTTCCCCCTCCAACTCTATTTTGATTTAGTCCCTGCCCTCCCCTTCACTGTTTTGATCACACAGCATTGCCCTTTGATGTGAAGGGCACTGCTCGTCACAGGCCACTCGGGTGTTTTCCTACTTTTCCTGGTGGTGGAAATTAAATAAAGATTTGTGCACTTTATGTCTTTCACTGTGTCTCACAACTACACACACACACACACACCATGGGTGCTGGGAAAAAAATAAGCACTACCGCAGTTAGGCAGTAGTGTGGGGGTTAATTTTAAAAAAAGAAGAAAAAATAAAGAAAAAAAAATAGCCAACTGAGGTGCTCGGACCCGACATAATGCACCAGTTGGAGGACGCTCAGGTGTGTGGTGGGATCCCATCCGCACTCACCCCAGCCCGGACAGAATTTCACATTGGCCCCAAGGTCCCGTACTTCCCACGGGAGCCTGTGCCCCACAACCTGAGCCGCCTCCGGAATTTTAATTTTGTTCAGGGAGAGGTGGGCGCCGCAGGGAGTGGAGTGCATCATTTCCCCCTCCAACTCTATTTTGATTTAGTCCCTGCCCTCCCCTTCACTGTTTGTTCACACAGCATTGCCCTTCGATGTGAAGGGCACTGCTTGTCACAGGCCACTCGGGTGTTTTCCTACTTTTCCTGGTGGTGGAAATTGAATAAAGATTTGTACACCTTGTCTCTCACTGTGTCTCACACCTGCACACACACACCATGGGTGCTGGGATTAAAAATAATAAGCACTACCGCAGTTAGGCGGCAGTGTGGGGGTTAATAATAATAATAAAAACAGGAGTGTTACTGCTTGTCACTGGGAAAAAAAAATCAGGAGTGTCCGATCACGCAGCATTGCCCCTTCAGAAGGGCAAAAAGAGAAAAAAAAAAATATAGCCAACTGAGGTGCTCGGACCCGACATAATGCACCAGTTGGAGGACGCTCAGGTGTGTGGTGGGATCCCATCCGCACTCACCCCAGCCCGGACGGAATTTCACATTGGCCCCAAGGTCCCGTACTTCCCACGGGAGCCTGTGCCCCACAACCTGAGCCGCCTCCGGAATTTTAATTTTGTTCAGGGAGAGGTGGGCGCCACAGGGAGTGGAGTGCATCATTTCCCCCTCCAACTCTATTTTGATTTAGTCCCTGCCCTCCCCTTCACTGTTTGTTCACACAGCATTGCCCTTCGATGTGAAGGGCACTGCTTGTCACAGGCCACTCGGATGTTTTCCTACTTTTCCTGGTGGTGGAAATTGAATAAAGATTTGTACACCTTGTCTCTCACTGTGTCTCACAGCTGCACACACACACCATGGGTACTGGGGATAAAAATAAGCACTACCGCAGTTAGGCGGTAGTGTGGGGGTTAAAAGGAAAAAAAAACAGAAGTGTCAGCATTGCCCTTTGATATGAAGGGCACTGCTTGTCACTGGCCACTTGGGTGTTTCCTTTCTTAAAAAAAAAGAAGAAAAAAAAAGAAATTCAGGTGACAGATAAAAAATAAATAGCCAACTGAGGTGCTCGGACCCGACATAATGCACCAGTTGGAGGACGCTCAGGTGTGTGGTGGGATCCCATCCGCACTCACCCCAGTCCGGACGGAATTTCACATTGGCCCCAAGGTCCCGTACTTCCCACGGGAGCCTGTGCCCCGCAACCTGAGCCGCCTCCGGAATTTTAATTTTGTTCAGGGAGAGGTGGGCGCCGCAGGGAGTGGAGTGCATCATTTCCCCCTCCAACTCTATTTTGATTTAGTCCCTGCCCTCCCCTTCACTGTTTGATCATACAGCATTGCCCTTTGATGTGAAGGGCACGGCTTGTCACAGGCCACTCGGGTGTTTTCCTATTTTTCTGGTGGTGGAAATTAAATAAAGATTTGTGCACTTTGTGTCTCTCACTGCATCTCACACCTGCACACACACACTATGGGTGCTGGGGAAAAAAATAAGCACTACCGCAGTTAGGCGGTAGTGTGGGGGTTAATAAAAAAAATGAACTGAGGAAAAAAGAAAAAAGTTTTAAAAAAGAGTGTGAGAGCACTGCTTGTCACTGGAAAAAAAAGAAAAAAGAAAAAAGAAAAAAAAGATTAAAAAATAGCCAACTGAGGTGCTCGGACCCGACGTAGTGCACCAGTTGGAGGACGCTCAGGTGCGCGGTGGGATCCCGTCCACGGTCACCCCAGCCCGGATGGAATTTCACTTGGCCCCAAGGTCCCGTACTTCCCGCGGGAGCCTGTGCCCCACAACCTGAGCCGCCTCCGGAATTTTAATTTTGTTTCTTTTCAGGGGGTGAAAAGGCGGGCCTTGTATCGACTGCTGCTGTACACCATCCACCTCTTCTCCCTCATCCACCGTCTGGACGCGCCCTGGCGTGCTCATTTGCCACCGGGCGGTGGGGATCCCCAGTGGAGGGCCCTCTACGCAGGAGCCCTCCCCCTTTCTCTTGGGGATCTGGGGTGGAGGGTGCTGCACGCAGCAGTCCCCTGCAGCCGAGATTGTGGTGGTTCACGGACTCCCAGACCAACTGCTTGTTCTGTGGTGCTGTGGAGTCCGTGGACCATGTGTATATTGGGTATGGGCGTTTGCACGCCCTCTTTGATTTCCTCAAAAACCTCCTCCTCTGCTTTTGGTTGCACTTCAGTCCCACGCTCCTGATCTTCAGGCACCCTGTACGGAGGAGGGAGGGCAGGTCTGAAGACCTCCTCGTGGGTCTGCTCCTGGGCCTGGCCAAACTGGCCATAAACAGGTCCAGGCAGCGGGCCGTGGAGGGGCTAGTGAGGGCCGACTGCCTGCCCCTCTTCCGTGTTTAGTCCTTGCCCTTCCCTTCACTGTTTTGATCACACAGCATTGCCCTTTGATATGAAGGGCACTGCTTGTCACAGGCCACTCAGGTGTTTCCTTTCTTCCTGGTGGTGGAAATTAAATAAAGATTTGTGCACTTTGTGTCTCTCACTTTAAAAAAAACAGGAAATTTTCGCACTTGCACACACACACACACCATGGGTGCTGGGGAAAAAATAAGCACTACCGCAGTTAGGCGGTAGTGTGGGGGTTAATAAAAAAAAACAGGAGATTTTGACGTGAAGGGCAGTGATTTGTCACAAAAAAACAGAAAAAGAGAAAAAAAAATAAACAGGAGCTGAACACCTTGGATTTGCTCAGGGAGAGGTGGGCGAGGAGTCGAGTCGAGTTCTATTTTGATTTAATCTCTGCCCTTCCCTAATAAAAAAAACAAAGAAAAATATAGCCAGCTGTGGACTAATTTCCAGCTGGCAATGTACTGTACACTAGTAAATAAAGAGTGACTTAGTGTTGGGATATCAGCCGCTGTGCAGTTATTTCACAGTGGTAACTAAATGAGTACTTTGCTTCTGTTTTTACCAAATTAGAAAATGGTGACAATGGCCCAGTTGAAAGTCTGGGTGTTTGACAACTGAGCAATGTAGTGGTAGATAAAGAAGAGGTGTTAAAAAGGCTGGCAGCACTAAATGTAGAGATGTCCATCAGGTCCAGATGGAATGCATCCAAGATTGCTGAGACAGTTGAGGGAGCAAATTGAGGAAACACTTACAGAAATTTTCCAGATCTCTCTGACCAGAAGATTAGACCTGGGAACTGGAGGATTGCAAATACTCCAGTTAACCCAGTGTGACGAAACTATGGTTTTAAGAGGGATATGTTGTCCTTTTTTTTTAGGAAGAGAGGTTGAGACTGAACTGCCGAGTGGTCTGCTTTAGACAAATAATATAAACGGTTTGTGAAGGCGTTTTTAAAGTTGAAACAATAGAAGCAACTTGAATGGGTGGGGCTAGCTCACAAAAAAAAACAGGGTTTTAGTTTTAGCCTTCAGTAGCTGTTGGAGTTGTAAAAGCTGCGACATCTCTCCCTCTCGCTCTCTTAGCTAAAGCTAAAAGCCTAGGTAGTCTTCCTACTGCTAGAATTGGAAATCAGGAAACTACAGACTGGAAAGCTTGACTTCAATAGTGGAAAAAACAGATGGAAGCCATAACATGGAATAAGATAAAAGTATGTTAATATGAGACAGTCAAAATGACTTTGTCAAAAGCAGGTCATATCTGATAAATATAATTGACTTCTTTGACAAGGTGAAACAAGCAGTGGGTGAGGGTAATGTTATGCATGTTGTATATTTGAACTTTCAGAAAGGTTTTGATATAGTACCACGTGGCTATTCTGGAAAATTAGAAATGTCTGGATTGGATGTATTTGGCAGAATGGATTAGAAGTTGGCTAAAAGGTAGGAAACAGAGGATAGGCATAGGTATTTCTCAGATTGAAGTCAAGTTGAAAGTGGTGTTCCCCAGAGATTGGTGTTGGGAACCTAGCTTTTTCTGATATATATAAGCAATTTGGATATGGGTGTTAAGGGCAAAATCTCGAAATTTGCTGATGATACCAAGCTTGGGAAAATAGTGGATTGTGACAAGTTGGTCAAATGGGCAGGCACCTGGCAGATGAATTTCAATGCAGAGGAAAGTGTGGTAAAGCATTTTAACAGAAGAAATAAGAAGGGGCAATGCAGGCTTACAAATACAGTTTTGAGGAACAGAGGGATCTAGGGGTTCAAGTGCATAATTCTCTGAAGGTGGCCAGTCAATTTGAAATAGTTGTTAAGAAGACTTCTGGTGTTCTTGGGTTTATAAATAGAGACAGAGATTATAAAAGCAAGAATGTGATGCTGCACCTCTGCAAATCATTGGTCAGATCACATTTGGAGTATTGCATTCAATTCTGGGCAACTTATTTATGAAAGTATGTTAAAGTCATGGAGTGAATGCAAATGAGTTTTATCAGAATGATCCACAAATGAGGAATTTTAATCGCCTTGGAGCAGAGAAGATTAAGACGTGGCTATCTGAGGTGTTCAAAATTGTGAACAATTTTGAGAAAGATATTCTGGGCTACAGAGATATATAGGACTGACTGGGTGTCTGCTTTGTGGGTCAGTATAGACACAATGGGTTAAATGGCCTCCTTCTATATTTTAAGATTATTTGATGTTATGATTCTCTACAGGTTTTCCTCTCCTATTAAAATCTTGAGAATCCCCATTTTAAACACACCATGATTGACAGCCTGGCCTTCAGCTGCCTGGAACCTATAGCTAAATCTTCCCAGCTTTGAACAACATGGGTAATGACAACTCATTTGGAAAAAATATAACAAGTTTCAAAAAACTAGATTCTTGGAGTCAAAGAAAACACAGTCCGATTCAGCAACCAAGTTTTGAACAGTGAGTCAAGAATCTCATGTGTAATCAGTAAGAGACCTATTGACCTCAATTGCATCTCACTGTTACCTAGTCTTGCCTCATTGAAATATATTTTTGTATTCTTCATCTGCCGCATAGAAATTAGATAGCGACCGTTTCCCTTTGTGAAAGTCAGTGTGGGTACCTGATAGAACAAGCCCACCACTTGCTCCTCCAAACCACTATCATGGACATCAGTTATCCACATCTCAGAGCATGCTGCATCAGTAGTGATTGCTCACACCCCAAATCCACAGAGGCACCTCAACACATCCTCATGTCACATCTCAGTGTCATTTAAAATGCAAGTCTGCAAATAAATTGCACCTTGGAGTTCACTGGCATCTTTCATTGTAAAACTGCTGGTAGGACACACTGCTTGCAGGGACTGGCACCCAACTCATAGATTGGACGAGAATGATCAGTCATGGTTACATGGCAAGCTGATTTGATGAGCCAAATGGCCTATGGTCTTATGGATGCACATCAGGACTCCTCACTTGCTCTAGTAGCATTCACTTGGATGCCCACAGTATCTTTGTCTTGACTTGCCATTTTGCACTTTGTCACTTTGTTCAGAACTTTAAGACTCAATACTTCTGTCTTGCTTTGTCATTTAGTGCAGACATAAAGGCAAGCAGCCAAGCATGGTTGTCGGTGGTGATCAGTAAATGGGGTACACATATTTCTGCACCGTACCACATTAACGTCACAGTTACAGCGTGCGCCTGCAGCATACACAACAAGTACACTGTTTGTACGTCAACAAAATGGACATATCCCAAACTCTAAAGGGCATAATCCTCAGTCAGGCCAACTAGGACTGTTGAGTGGTTATGGTAGGGGATTTTAACTTTCCAAACATAGATTGAGACTGCCATAAAGTTAAGGGTTTAGATGGACAGGAATTTGTTAAGTTTGAACAAAGACATTTCTGATTCAATATGTGGATGTACCTACTAGAGAAGGTGCAAAACTTGACCTATTCTTGGGAAATAAGGCAGGGCAGGTGACTGAAGTGTCAGTGGGGGAGCACTTTGGGGCCAGCAACCATAATTCTATTAGTTTTAAAATAGTGATGAAAAAAGATAGACCAGACCTAAAAGTTGAAGTTCTACATTGGAGAAAGCCCAATTTTGACAGTATTAGGCAAGAACTTTCAAAAGGTGGTTGGAGGCAGATGTTCGCAGGTAAAGGGACGGTTGGAAAATGGGAAGCCTTCAGAAATGAGAAAACGAGAGTCCAGGGACAGCATATTCCTGTTTGGGTGAAAGGAAAGACTGGTAAGTAAAGGGAATGCTGGATGACTAAAGAAATTGAGGGTTTGCTTAAGAAAAAGAAGGAAGCATATGTCAGGTATAGACAGGAGAGATCGAGTGAATCCTGAGAAGAGTATAAAGGCACTAGGAGTATATTGAAAATGGAAATCAGGAGGGCAAAAAAGGGGATATGAGATACCTTTAGCAAATAGAGTTAAGGAAAATTCAAAGGGTCTTTACAAATATATAAAGGACAAAAGGGTAACTATGGAGTCATTAGGGCCCCTCAAAGATCAGCAAGGCGGCCTTTGTGTAGAGCCGCAGGAGATTGGGGTGATACTAAACGAGTATTTTGCATCAGTATTTACTGTTGAAAAGGACATGGAAGATATAGAATGTAAGGAAATAGATGGTGATGTCTTGAAAAATGTTTATTCTACAGAGGAGGAAGTGCTGGATGTCTGAAATGCATAAAAGTGGATAATTCCTTTGGACCTGATCAGGTGTACCCTAGAACTCTGGGAAGCTAGAGAAGTGATTGCTGGGCCTCTTGCTGAGATATTTGTATCATCGATAGTCACAGGTGAGGTGCCGGAAGACTGGAGGTTGGCTAACATGGTGCCACTGTTTAAGAAGGGCAGTAAGGACAAATCAGGGATCTATAGACCAGTGAGCCTCATGCCGGTGTTGAGCAGGTTGTTGGAGGGAATCCTGAGGGACAGGATGCACATGTATTTGGAAAGGCAAGGACTGATTAAAGTTAGTCAACATGGCTTTGTGTGTGGGAAATCATGTCTCACAAACTTGATTGAGTTTTTGAAGAAGTAACAAAGAGGATTGATGAGGGCAAAGCAGTAGATGTGATCTATATGGACTTCAGTAAGGCGTTCGACAAGGTTCCCTATGGGAGACTGATTAGCAAGGTTAGATCTCATAGAATACAAGGTGAACTAAATATTTGGATACAGAACTGGCTCAAAGGTAGAAGACAGGTGGTGGTGGGGGGTTGTTTTTCAGACTAGAGGCCTGTGACCAGTGGAGTGCCACAAGGATCGGTGCTGGATCCACTATTTTTCATTATTTATATAAGTGATTTGGATAAGAACATAGGAGGCATAGTTAGTCAGTTTGCAGATGACACCAAAATTGGAGGTGTAGTGGACAGTGAAGAAAGTTACCTCGGATTAAAACGGGATCTTGATCAGATGGGTCAATGGGTTGAGATGTGGCAGAAGGAATTTAATTTAAATAAATGCTACGTGCTGCATTTTGGGAAAGCAAATCTTAGCAGGACTTATCCATTTAATGGTAAGGTCCTAGGAAGTGCTGCTGAACAAACAGACCTTGGAGTGCAGGTTCATAGTTCCTTGAAAGTAGAGTCGCAGGTAGATAAGATAATGAAGAAGGCATTTAGTATGCTTTCCTTTATTGGTCAGAGTTTTGAATACAGGAGTTGGGACATCATGTTATAGCTGCACAGGACATTGGTTAGGCCACTTTTGGAATATTGCATGCATCACTGAAAATGCCTCTAACTCAGCAAGCTTTTCTTTTCCCCCCCAATATGTCGACAGTGAATGACATCTACTGGTGCATGGTTGTGGTCTAGATAGGGTTCCAGCAATCCCAGGAGACAACAGCAGTGACTAGTATTTCTGCCTTTGATGAGTGTGTGATGGCGCAAGTGGGAGTGCTGCACACTAATGAGGTGAGTTGCGGAGGATTATGTGAGATATCTTGCTGGAGCTCATAGAGATAAAACTTCATTGATAAAACTCCCCAAAATTGACACTCAGCTGACTTGTGGTAAATTTCAGCTATTATTTGGATGGCACAGTGGCACAGTGGTTAGCACTGCTGCCTCACAACGCCAGAGACCCGGGTTCATTTCTCCGCCCCAGGCAACTGTCTGTGTGGAATTTGTACATTCTCCCCATGTCTGCATGGGTTTGCTCCGGTTTCCTCCCACAGTCCAAAAATGTGCAGGTTAGGTGAATTGGCCATGCTAAATTGCCCGTAGTGTTAAGTAAAGGGGTAAATGTAGGGGAATGGGTCTGGGTGGTTGCTCTTCGGAGGGTCGGTGTGGACTATTTGGGCCAAAGGGCCTGTTTCCACACTGTAAGTAATCTAAGCCCTAATATTCAGTCCTCAAAAGTGTTTATCTTGTCTTTTTCTCTCTCTGACCTCCTTGATACCTTTCCCTTTAACTAAACATTTCATTATCTCCTGATGTTATGGCTCACTGTCATTTGATAGACTCTGCCATGAAATGTCTTGACACCTTCTCCAATGTTAATGGTATTTTATAACCATAAGTTGGTGTTGTAGGAAGGTACCACAATTGGATTCAAAGTATCACATCTCGATACGGGAGGTAGGATGTAGCTCAGGTTTCCAGTGGCATTGTCAAAATCAAACTCACATTTAATCCACTTAAGAAGTGCTCATATCTAGTTTAAATGAGACTATAATCATCAATAAAAAAAACCAGAAGAAAACAGCTTACATTTACTGTATACAATACCATTTTCATCTCAAGATATCCAAAAGAAGTTGACAATCAGGGGAGTAATTTTGAAATGTTGCCATCATTGTTTTGTAAGAATATAGAGCTAAAGTGAACAACATAAGATCCAAGAAACAGCAATGACATATTGAGTCGGTTAACTGCTTTCTCAATGTTCATTAAATATATTATTATAACTAATATTGACTAGGCTCCTGGCTAGGCAACTGTCTATGTGGAGTTTGCTCATTCTCCCCGTGTCTGCGTGGGTTTCCTCCAGGTGCTCCGGTTTCCTCCCATAGTCCAAAAATGTACAGATTAGGTGAATTGGTCATGCTAAATTCCCGTAGTGTTAGGTGTAGGGGAATGGGTCTGGGTGGGATGCTCTTCGGAGGGTTGGTGTGGACTAGTTGGGCCGAAGGGCCTGTTTCCACACTGTAAGTAATCTAATCTTATCTAATCTAGAATTCTAGGGCCAACTGACTGCTCTTCTTCAGAATTTTGAAATGTTAAATCCAACTAAGTGATAAAATGTGACCTTCGTTTGTCATTCAAAAGATAACATTTCAATAAGTTATCATCCTAGATTAATGTAGATTCAAACAATAAATCACCCGCTTTGTAAGATGGCCCAATTTCTCAATGCCAACTTTAGGTTTATGCTTCACTTATAAATTAGCCATTCCTCCTCCAACATTTCTCCTAATAGACTTCAAATGAATAAGGTGGATTGTACCAGTTACAAAAGCATACTTTTTTTAAAATGTTGAAATGTAGTATGACTGTAAGAATGCCGTCATAGTACAGAAAAACATTGCTAAACTTTATAGTTGCAAAGCAAGATTTACAATATTGAAATAAATCATTTACTGATGCCCTACTGTGAATTTACTATTAAATGTCTGTTTACATTTTAAAGGAGGAGAAAGTGAGGACTGTAGATGCTGGAGATCAGAATCAGAATGGCATTCCTAATGAAGGCTCTTCCCGAAACGTCGATTCTCCTGCTCTTCAGATGCTGCCTGACCTGCTGTGCTTTTCCAGCACAACACTCTCGACTTGTTCAAATTTTCACTCTAGCTATTAACATATTCTTTACAATTTTAGGTGAATAATAAAACTCTGTCCAAGGTACGTATACACTTTATAACATCAGCTGTGGAGATTTCCATAACTTGCATTTGTTTTGCATCTTGTGTAGCAATCTATTCATGGATTGATCAAATGCAATTTAATTCTTTATATAATTAATAAAGAGAGAAAAGTTGAATACACTATAAACTTTGGTATATCTTTCACGTCTTTTCCTGGGTGCAGTTAAATGCATATAAATTAAGCTATTTATTGTGTTTTCTTTCAGCGCAAATGTCTATTATACAACTGCTGGCAAAATAAGTTTATCAAGCAAATATTGAAAATATTCTGATTTCCTGAAAAAAGCAATCTTCTCATGTGAGACATGCATCATTTGAGTACCTCCCAATGGAAATGATTTTGAATTATCTTACGTACCTTTTTCTCTGTGGCTAGACGTATTTGATACTTGTCTTAATGCAATTGCCTTTTCTAGAAGGATGTTTAGATTGAATTGAATTGCATTAATTGTTATCACATGCATTTTGCAATGAATAATACAGTGAATAATGCAGTGAAATACAGGTTAAAACTTCAATTATCAACACAATCCTGCGCCATTTTGAATAATTTAAAAATATAAAGATATAACTGCAAGAGAGTCCATCTTCATCCCACCACCTCTAGCAATGAGTCCAGAGCCCTGAGCTGATTCCCCAATGGTATCTGTGCCTCCATCCCTCCTCTACCGCCTCACCACTGCCTGCACCATATCCACTTCCATAGAAGTCACCACTTATTAAGTGTCATCTCACCACCACTGGATCCACCAATGCTGATGTCAGGTCCCATGTCGAATTCACACTCGCCCCGCAGCCAGCAGTCCCTAGCTCTGGGCCTGCTGTGATCAGGAGATACCTGAAAAGTTGATTTATACATGATTTACATTATGTGCTCAAGTCCCTGAAGTAGAATTTGAATCCAAAAAAAAACATCTAACTCAGATGCCAGTGTGATTTAAGGGTAATTTTGTTAGTATATGTTGACTTCTTCTTCCACCGTGTTGCCAAATCATGAACTGCCACAAAACTTAAGATTAGTGAACTCATGTCAGATCCAGCTCTCTGAAGGGGCTGGCTGTTTTTCAGAGGGAGGATAAAATGATGAGTCATGAGCATACAACCCTTTCTCACACCTTTAAAACTATCCTATCTTTTTTTTTGGATTTGGGTTTTTTCACTTATCATTTGATGTTTGAGTCTTGTTCCCCTGCCCAAATTGCAATAGGGATAATGGAATGAATATTTAAACACTATAACAAAATAGATTTATTTATAACTCCTGTCTCCTCCCCCATTTGCACATACAATACATGAACTTCTCTAATCTTCCTCCCATTAAGTTCTCAGAATCATTTTTCCCAACTCCAGCCAATGCACAAATAATTTCACAACTCAGCTTTTATTATATTTCTGCTGTCTGATATGCGGGAGAAAATATTCAGACTTAGACACAAAAAGAGATCAATCAGTATGGCAACTTTTCTACATCATTTTTGGGATTGTTTAATGTTGCTTATGTCTGACCACAGTTTGTGTCACTGAGGATAAATCACAAGAAATAGTTAAGACCAAAGCAAAACCAAAAAAGGTTGTCCTTTGTACTCTGTTTTTGATCCAGCTTAAATACTTTCTCAATAGAGGATGCTTTACTATTTTTACAACTCCAGTTAACTGACTGAAAATAGCAAACGCATGAACTACTATTGACATTAGCCCTAAATCTGCCATGTTAATGGATCAATGAGCAGTGATTGCCAAATGGATATTCATCTCCCTCTTTGCAACCAAAATGATCTTGGGATTACAAAGTTTATCCCAAATAAAGATAACTAGCATAACAGCCCATCTTTTACTGCTCTGATGGCTGAAGGGTGATGTCTCTTACATGAAGTATTTGCTGGCTAGGTTGGTCTCTAGGTCACTTGGTGGGATCATCCCCATAAAGGAGCACTCCATATTTGCTAATGGATACTGGTCATCTTGTCCTCTGCTGTATGATAACCTCATATCTTATCACAGTAAATGCTACAGTTCATTACCCATGTCGCTGCAGTTACATATATCTCTGAAAGGGTTAGTGCTTGTTTGAGTACAATAATGATGATGACATAAGAATTTGGTCAGAGAGTAAAATATGGATTTGGGGGAAGATAGACCAAAGACTATATTCTCCCAAAAGTCTTTGTTTAGTGTAGAACTTATAATAACCTCAAAACAATTATAGAGGTGCAATAAGCTACATCTTATTTGTCTGCAAGTGTATGTTCTCATTAGTCCAAAAAAGGCTACCCTCACAAACAATAGACCATGTAAGCCTCTGAAGAGCCCTTGTGCTGAGAAGATAGAGATGGCAGCATATACAGCTGCTGTGAGATGAGCCTCCATGAGAGCTAGTGGCTAATTGATTGGTTGGCTGCTCTGAGAGGCAGAAATAGCCCTGGCAGGGGCAGCAATACTAAAGCCATGCATTAATAGCAAAAATCACATTTTTCAAAGCTGTTTGACTTTAACTCTCCTGGACACTTCACAAGAATACCAACTCAGGGGAAAATCAAAATTCTTATTGCATGAGAGGAGACTGCTGATTGGTTGAGAAGTAGACTCTGATCGTTACCGGCATTGCCATGGAAAATGCAACCATTAATGCAATTGACAATTAACTGCCAGATTTTGTTTAAATTTTAAACCAGGAACATTGGCTCTGATGGGTCAGGGTATTGTCCTGAGAAAGGAGCCAGTGAATGGCTGTCATCTAACTTGCTAACTTGAAACAGGTACAATGCATGCATTTGTTCTTTCTGTCTTCAAGGAACAGAGTTCTGCGTATTAATATATGCAGTTTCTAATATATGCAATTGCACCATATTGCAAGCCCAAAAGACAGCTCTAAATTGATTATGAGTATAATTTTCCACACATTCAGAATTATCCAGCACTTGTTTTCCAATTGCAGGATCACATCTAATGCAAATTTTACAAATGCAGAATGCTTAGGTATGGTACTTCATATACTTTTATTTTGCAACAGCCAAAGGCATTATACTGCTCGATAAGACCCTTCATTCTTTGGGATATACAGCAACATACCTGACATGATGCTAGCACTGAAATTCATGTGCCACATTACTCATTTATGTGATTGGCAGAATGTCTCTTTGGCTTAGTGGCAACATGCTGTTGGTAACAAAACACCACTCATGATGCTACTGCACAATAGTTACCCTGATCAGACCAGGGTACATATGTGCAAATTCATGCAAGGCCCTGAAATGGTCACTTTTGCTTCTAAAATATGCTCACTGTACCTCATAACATCCAGTTTATATCTCTCAAAGTTTAGAGCAAGTGAAGCTGATTATTTCACGTCACAACTGTGCAGTGCATAAACGGTGTTTGCCAAACGGATGCCGGAGATGTGGAGATGTAATTACCTAATCCCATGTTGATGCAGGTGATATGCATGTCCTGATCCCATCTGGAATGGTTGTTTATTTCCTGTGATGTCATTGGTGCAGTCTCCATGAACTGCAAAATCAGTTTTGTTGTTTTATTTGGCTTGAAACTTAGAACTTCAATTGTGTTGCTCCCAGTAAGTTGCTGATCATACTCTCAGCTGATCTGGTGCATTTTTAGTGGTATCTACAATAGCCAATTGTACATTTCAGCATCCCTAAATTGCAGGTTTCTTTGTATCGGTAAATATTTCTAAATAAATTAGAGACACAGATGGACTTTTATTTATATGTGTAAAAATCATTTCATTCATTGCAGACTTGTTTAATGCAAAGTGTTGAATTCCAGCACTAACTTCTCAGATTGTTCACAGTGAGAAACGTGTAGACTTGCCAATTTAATAAAAGATTAACTAGCTTAATTTTTTCCATTGAAGATGGGGTTGCCGTATCTTTTTCCAATCTTTAACTGAGGGAGCCCGAACCTTTAGAGGACAGTGAAGATGATCTGATTTGTTTGTAGAATATTTCAATACAAAGAGCCTGACAAAAGCAATATTGTAGCCAACACTGAAAACATGCCATTGTCCTTTGACATGTATACAATTATGTCAATTGCAGCTTGCTATATTTTTAATGAATGCTGTTGTATAGCAAGTGAAGAAAGAAGTCGGTGAAGACCTTTATAAAATCACTGCACGGAAAATACATCTAGCAAAGAGGTCAGAATCCTGCCTCCAGAATTGAATCTCTGTAACCAATTCTTCATAATCCATATTCATTTTAAGTACATCTGAAGGAGATTGTTATTACAGTAGAATTTATTGAAACCAATCTAATCCATGGTGTAAAGAGGAACAGTCGGCTGTCAAAATTCACTTCAAACTCTATGGTAATAATTGCATTGGCAAGATTGTTGCAGAGAATAGTTCATATGGTAGCAGATACTATTTCTATATCTCAGGAAAAAAATCAATATTATTTCAAAAAACAATGATGATGCCATTGCATTAGTGGTCTGTCTACAGATTGAACAAAGTAATAGATAAACAAAAAACAATATAATTACTGAGAATCTGAAATGAAAATGCTGCATTTACACATCTGCCCAGGTAACAATCATAAATGGAAAGAAACAGGTTAATATTTCAGGTTGACTCTTTCTTTGAATTCAAGATACCATGCCATTGGTGTTCAGAAGCTACTGCCTGGTCTATTGTGTGTATTTGAAATACTTGCAAAAGAGAATCTTGCAGACAACATTGTTACAAACTTTCGGCGTCTGACAATCTTTCTTCTAAAGGTAACCAGAGAGAATTTTCTTGTCAGCTCTGTAATGAAGTTCAGAGTTAGAAGGTCCATGGCTGTTCTTCTCAATTTCCCAGAAATTAAAGTCTGTATGTGATAAACTAATGGTCACTTAAAGGCCTGAACTCAGCACATCTCAGATGATCTGTATTCCTAGTAGATGAGAAACGTGCTATAATTCCTAACTGGGAAACCATGGCGACCTGCCTGTTAAATTGGGTTGGCCTCTATTTGGCTTGGCTTAGAAAAAAAGCACATTGACCCCACAGACACTCTCCTGCCCTCGCAACCCAATTCTGCAATGATTCAGTGTGCTTACTTTATTACCACTGGATCCCCTAAAGGGTAATCCTCAATTAGCAACCGTCAGAAGACTCAGCCTCAGATTGGCAACTGTCTCTGGCGATCCAGGTCACTAGTGTTGAGGATCTTACCTTTGTGAGTTTGATTAATGCAAATGTTTGAGCTGATGAACAGGTAATCTTGGTGCAAATGTGTTGCTGGTCAAAGCACAGCAGGCCAGGCAGCATCTCAGGAATAGAGAATTCGACGTTTCGAGCATAAGCCCTTCATCAGGAATGAGAGAGAGAGAGCCAAGCAGGCTAAGATAAAAGGTAAGGAGGAGGGACTAGGGGGAGGGGCGATGGAGGTGGGATAGGTGGAAGGAGGTCAAGGTGAGGGTGATAGGCCAGAGTGGGGTGGGGGCGGAGAGGTCAGGAAGAGGATTGCAGGTTAGGAGGGCGGTGCTGAGTTGAGGGAACCGACTGAGACAAGGTGGGGGGAGGGGAAATGAGGAACCTGGAGAAATCTGAATTCATACCTTGTGGTTGGAGGGTTCCCAGGCGGAAGATGAGGCGCTCCTCCTCCAGCCGTCGTGTAGTTGTGTTCTGCCGGTGGAGGAGTCCAAGGACCTGCATGTCCTCGGTGGAGTGGGAGGGGGAGTTAAAGTGTTGAGCCACGGGGTGATTGGGTTGGTTGGTTCGGGCGGCCCGGAGGTGTTCTCTGAAGCGTTCCGCAAGTAAGCGGCCTGTCTCACCAATATAGAGGAGGCCACATCGGGTGCAGCGGATGCAATAGATGATGTGTGTGGAGGTACAGGTGAACGTGTGGCGGATCTGGAAGGATCCCTTGGGGCCTTGGAGGGAAGTGAGTGTGGAGGTGTGGGCGCAAGTTTTACATTTCCTGCGGTTGCAGGGGAAGGTGCCGGGGGTGGAGGTTGTCTTGGTGGTTTATCTTGCAGTCAGGACAGTCTGTTAGTCTTCATCTAACATGGTCAATCAGTAAACTAAAACAAAAAGTTGTGCTCTCTCTTTCAGATTATACCTTGAGCCCATGATTTAATATCTTCAATAATTGCTGCAAAAAATAACTGATATAATTTCCTAGCAGTGATTAAGCAAATTTGCAAAGTTCTTTGAGAAAACTTAATTTTTGTGCTCCCAGAACTGAAAGGAAGATATTGAAAGGCTAGACTATTTTCCTTTACCACAAATGTTTCAAGAGTTGTCGAGTTTGTTATTTTTGTTTATTGAGTCAAAACAAAGCCATACTTCTCTGAGCTATAGTTACCTCTGCAGAGACTGAACAGTCACTCTGACCCAACATTCCTTAATTATTTTAAAAAGATCAGTTTGACGGAAATTGTTTCAAATCAAAATGCCTATTAATACTACTTCAGTGAGCCTATTTGTACTCACATTGGCTTATTGACCATTTCCATAATGGTTAGTGAGGTGTGATTGATAAAGCGGCAGGAAGAATTGCCTTGCTAATGCCAGATGTGCCTACATTCTGACTTTGAATGCGTTCTGTTGGCATAATTTATTCTTTTATTGCATTTTTGACCGGAGGCTTAGATCTGTGGCTGTCACTGTCAGGCAGCTCTGTAATTATGATAAGTGCTGTACCAGCCTAGTAATTAGTCCGGGTGGATTATTTTCAAGGTAAAGATTGAGTAAGAAATATCTCTGCCTCCCAGATATCGCCTTCCAGTCAACGACTACAATAGATGGATGAGAGCATTGTTTTTTGGTGTATAAATATGGACACCTCCACAGATTAGATTAGTTGGGTTGGTAAGCATGTTAAATGATATGACTTAATTACTATTCTCTGGCTTTCATCTTATTCGCACCATTTGTTTTGTTCATTTCATCACTCTTTTGGGCTGTAGGGATCACTAAGTTACAAGTTAAAAATGTCACAGTACTTGTTGTAGAATGGCAGCATCATTGTAAATTTGCAAATCAAGAAGGTACACCCTGTCCATGTGGGCATATTCCCAGGCTCTTATATTTTTTGTTGATAAGCACATTTCAGTCAAATATCAACTCACTTTGGATATTGAAGAAAGGGAGTGATGAAATAATCCAAAATAAAATGTCTTGTGTGCAGTAATTTGATCAAGGACTAATGATAACATGGCCAAAAGAAAAATAGTCAGAGGAAGAGAACTGAAAATGACAGAAAATGTAACATTTAAAATCTGGAATACATTGAGACAGTTAGCCTATGAACAGAGGGGATGCTGGGTACTCGTGAGTGCTTGATTAATAGATTCAGAAAATGTCACAAGGTATGAGAACAAAAATATATGGAGACAGAGTTTTGTTGCTTGTTTCTCTTTTCTTACTTCAATTAAAACTGGCACAATCCATGCAAAAACAGTCTCAGAATTTTAAGTGGAAAATAAATTCATCATAAAAGAGTTCTGCAAATTGTGTGAGTCTATTATGCACAGAACTGATGATTCCACCACCTGCCCCCCTCCCTGCCAATACTGGCCATGTTCCTGAGGAAATAGTCGACATCGTAAGTTTCTGCTAATTGTGTCTGTTTGTCCTTCATTTAGCTTCTGATGTTTTTGACAGGACAATTGGCACATTTATTAAAATAAAGTATTTTGGGGAATAAACTGATCTGTAATAGCAGTAATCAAACTGTACAAATTTACTATTCTTAAATACGTAGAGGTATTTCTGAGCACATTTAAACACTGCTCAATTAGTGACAGATTTTACAGCCAGTGACATATGTATAAAATTGATTGGAAACTCAAGAAAATAATTCTCAAAAGCTCACCATTTTGGGCAAATTCATACTTAAAACTCCAGTTGTGTCAAAAGCAGAAATTCTACCTCGTAATAAGTGCTGAAATTAAGTCGTGCCTTGAAATTATGAGTAGGTATCCTTTACAATATCACTCATCTCACTGGGTAGCTTCTCTCCCCCGGGTGCACTGTATGAGAAGTGTTCTTGGGAAGTCATTAACCTAAAATTTTTATCATGATTAACATGCTCACTCAATACAGACCTAATTGATTCCATTAACTTGTGATGGGAAAAGAGGCTGGAAATATTATCCAAGCTACTGTTCTGAGTTGTACGGGGTTAAGGCGAGTGGACTTCACTTACTTTCCACCACCTTAAATCTCCCACTTTCTTATAGAAGCCTCACGCGCAATATGGCCTGATGACAATTCTATTGTCAATCCTGCTGGCTAAACGAATGATTGAACAAGCAGGAGAAGCTTTTAAATTAAGCATTTAAATGTATAAATACAATTATGTCAGTCATGTGTATTACTACAAACACAGTGGAAAAAATCTCTACAGTGGCCATCCCATCGCCAAGTCACGCTTTATTTACAGGTGGGCAGTCCTTCACACTGACCCAGCATCCTCAGAGCCAGCTCTCAGAGTGAACAGAATGTCTAACACTCCTATTTATATCCATCAGCCAGGGCTCCCTGACTGGTCCAGATTAACAGCCCAAATCAGAGAACTCATATTCTCTGACATCCATCTGGCTGATCTCATTACAATCACGTCAACAGTGACCCTGGTGATTCCAAAACAAATTTCTGAAAATTTCCAGAAGAATATATGATGTTCACCATACCAATTCAAACAAAACCTTAGACATGAAGCATTCATCATGGACCTCCCTTCCTTCTGAAGCTTTTCTTTACTCAAAGTACAATTAAGTTCTATCTCATGAATTTAAAAAATCTATAGTCTTTCATATTCATTCCCAAAGGATGCGTCAGAAAGGATAAGCCAAAAAGACGTAAGGAGCTAAGGAAACACTTGAGAGCTATGAATGAATCATTGTGGGTAATTATTAACTCTGTGCTCAGTATATTGATGGGATGGGAGGTAGCTGAAAACTATAGAGACAAAATTGCCAGATATTGACTGCATTAGGTTTTTCTAAAGAGATTTTGAGGCATGCCTTGAAATAGCTAGTATTCCCATGGAAACAAGCGAAGACCTAATTGTTTATGTAAAATAGATGTTCGATATTGATTGCATTTTACTTTGAATTGGTGGAGAATGTAGTTTAGCCCAGCCAATGGTCTCTAAGGGCTCTACTGAAGGCATTTGAAAAACTATTTCATTTCAAAAATCTTGACACCCATGCATTGACCCTACACAATGTTTCTTGGAGCAGATTCCTTCTCTCGCTTCCCTTCAAATTCTCATTTCCACGTCTGCTGGGCTGCACAATGGAGTTGCTGGATTTTCATTCCTCTCCATTTGCTGGAGCTGCAAGTATTGAATAGTATGTCATTAATCGTGTAGGAAAGATATCTGACCAATGAATATTGTTGCATAACTCTCGGAAAGCCATAGTTAGTTGTTAGTTAATAAGCTACCAGATACCTGTTTCAATACCAACCTCACTCTCGGTGGTGTATCTCACGTGAGCTAGCATACACAAAACCATAAAGTTATTTGGGTCTTTTGATGTGGCAAATGGATGGCCCCAGCTGCTTCCTGCCTGTTTTAATATTTGCAATAGAGTTGCACTGTACTGGGACTGAAGTGGAAGTGGTTAAAAAAAAGAACCAATAAATAACATCCCAAAGCATATTACACCTAATGAAGTACTTTTAAAGAATCAACAATCTAACATTGCACTTGATACCACAGGACATTGTTAAATATCTAGGGTAGTGTTTTGCCTTCATTTTTGGCAAAATCAGAATTATTACTGATGGTCTTACCTTTTGGCTTTGATTTGATGAGTCATGTATAACCACTTCTCATGGATTTGTTGAATCTATATTTAATGATTCATATGAGGATTGCTTTTCTGAATCAGTGTGCCAACTGAAAAGCTTTGCTATTGGCAGCATAAATTATAAATTCAACAATTAATGGTTAAAACTTTGACAGCATTGTTTTGTCCAACAACACCGACTCTTAATTGGAATTTTTATTGCTCGTTAAACTAAAATCCATCACAATGTTTACATTCTGTCAGCAAAGATTGATGTATTAAAGTGTAATCATTGATGTAGGAATGTAAAATTTAATTAATTGGCCAAGAGGTACCACAAAATAGTAAATAGTCCTAATATATGTGCAGCTTTGTACCTGTGTTCCTATGATATGCCAATGAATGTAAGGATTTGATGAGCAGATGGAGAGGCAGTGAGAAAATGTAGAGCAATATCAACAATGTGACACTCATGTAAAATGAACTGTACTGGAGAAGAATGTAGCCTAATAACACTTTAGGGCTGAATTTCTGAAGTTTTTCGTAATCATAGAATCCTTACAGTGGAGAAGCAGGCCACTTGGCCTATTAAGTGCACACCAGTTCTCCGAAGAGCAGCTTATTCAGAACCAATGTTTTCCCTATAATTGTGCATTCCCCATGGCTAATCCACATCGCCAACATATCGCTGGACACTACAGGCAATTTAGCATGGCTAAATCACCTAACCTACACATCTTTGGACTGTGGGAGGAAACTGGAGCACCCAGAAGAAACCCATGCAGACACAAGGCGAATGTGTAAACTCCATGCAGACAGTCACCCAAGGGTGGCATCAAACCCAGGTCCCTGGGGCTGTGAGGCAGCAGTGCTAACCATTGAGACACCATGCTACCCAATTGACCACTATGTTTCTTGCTTGAAATGTTGGAGAAATCTCTTCTATTCAGAATTTTCTGTAAATCCTCTATTGAGGGTATGGTGGAAGGTCAGCAATTTGGACTGAAAACTCTTTTGAGTAACTTTCCACAAGTTATATTGAGTTATGATTCAATTTCACTTTTAAAAATAGCTGATCCAATTGATTGCAAGGAGACCATGATTAATGTTGCCCTGCTTTGCAATGTTTCACGTTAACTTCTTTAACTTATTCAGATCAGAAGTCTTGCTGAGTTTCATATGTTTTGTTTCTTTTAACATTGTTTATTGCAGTAAATTTGCCAAGCCAAATGGTGCTATTTTGGTCTGACCTTTCCACCTCTCAAACTTGTGACCCACTCTTATGGCCTGTCCCAGCCTCACACTGTGGCCTGAAAACTACATCATATTGCCTGACCTGCTGGGCCTCAGACCAGCACAGCTTTTCTTAAGAGACTACTATACCCCCAAGACTCAACCATGACTCTGAGCCAATGATGCACCAGCTCTGACTCAGCTTGGCTCCCCGAGCATGAACTGGAATCTGCCATAAGAAAACAATAGTAAATTTTGTAAATGACAGAGATTAGTGGGTGGGGGGCGGTGGCAATGAAGGTGAAGGAAAGCCATCCCAGCCATGATCACTCTGCCAGCCATGGGGAGGAAGGCCAAGCCCACATAATTCATCAACTGGAGAATCTGCCCACTAAACAGTGGTCCAATTAGAAATGCCAAAGATCTCACAAGGATGCTATCAGGTAATGGATAGGAACCAGTGATAGCCTGGAGCCTAAAGTCAAAAGACCCCTAGTGCAGAACTCAGGCAGCGTGCCCCTCACCCAACTACACTCTCAGAGAATCCACGACAGGAGATACTGTCATTAAAAAATATCTGAAAGAACTACAGATGCTGGAAATCAGAAACAAAAACAAAGACATTTTTCCAGCAATTTCTATCTTTGGTACTATCATTAGACTGTTGCATTTTCTATCTTATTTTTAAGCTTATTTTATTTTTAAAAGTTGTTTAATTTACCAATATAGGAAATCATGCATTTAAAGTATTGCGTTTCAAAGAAGATATAACGTTACCTTGCTTTTTTGTTAAACTAAGGAAGTACACATCAAAATCTAACTTCACTTATATTCATTCAAAGTATTTGACTTAAATTCTCAATTCTCAGAAACACAACCCTTACTTTAAGTGAGGAAATCCTATACTTCCAATGAGGAGACCACGCCTAAAATTTATTAAGGGTGTCGACAATAGTTATCAAGATGCAAAGAGATACCTATTTGGTGCCTTGTGAAATTTATTCCTTCAAAATATATCAGCAGAAATATTAATTTCTCATTAATATTTAGTGTATGGAATATGTCCACACTTTTATCTTTGCAATACTTTTTTAATTGGTTGAATAGTTATGAGACATTTCTTCCTGATTATTTGTTATAATTATCCTTGCAGCGTTTGTAATGATGTGGCGCTCAAAAGATATATAATTTTCTTTTAAATGATGGCAGTAATTTTAAACTGACCTTCCGAACTTGAACCTAATCTTGACTTTGATGGCAGCAAAACTGACTGCATTAGTTTTTGAGTAGATGAGCAGTGTGATTATTAGTGATCTTTCTTGTGGTTCTTCATCCTTCTTCTGTATTTCCATCTGTTGTTTGTCCAGTATCCCATGAAAGTAATGTTGTGGGCAAATGTCTTTTGCCTTGCATGGTGAGAATTAGTCCCTCTTTAATCACTTAATATCTCCTCCAAAACCAGCAAGTTTCCACTTTGAAATGTCCGTATCTCATGCTTTCAGAGTCACTGCCAATATGAGCCCTAGCTGTGTATACTCGTATTTTCAAAGATTAGATTTTTCAGCAGCAGAGAACTCAATACAATTGAGAATACCACACCTTTCTAACTGCTTGTGAAAGTGATCTATTCCCCTTGCTGGTGCTCAGGATGCTGCAATCAAATTGTACTCATAAAGCTTCCAGCAACCACTACAAATGAAAAACCCCTCAACGATTCTCACATGTCTTACACATAATTGACTAAGATAATGTACTCATCTGTGAAGCAAGTTGTGCAGAATAAAGGGTCATTTCAGCCCTTTTCATTGCTGATGTGTATTTCTAATTGCTGACAGTGCACATTGGAAATTCAGGCGCATTTTATTGATTGCTTTGGTTAAACTTTCCAGTAGGTGCAATCAGGGGTGAATTCTTTTCACAGTGCAATATTTTATGAATTGTAATCTTATTGCTTTTTTTCCATCTGCATTGTCCATATAACTGAAATTGTGTTGATACTAAAATGTATTTACAGAGTTAAAAGTACATATCTAGAGTCTCAATGTGTTTTTAAATGATGTAAGTGAATATTCAAGATGATAAAAGCTTAAACCAAAATAATCAGTTTATAATCACTTCAGAAAAAAAGTATAATTGCTTGTAAATGTTAATTATTAATGGAAGAAATGGCATGTAGACTTGGAGAGTGCATTTAATTTAGAATTTTGGTTTAATTTCGTTTTCCCCAGGAGACCATCCAGTTCAGGTCTCCAGACACAGCAAGAAGCCACTCAGCTAATGTCAGCTGATTGAGCCCCTAAAGACTCTGAAGACAGGAGGCAGTGATTCTCTGCAGGGGAGAGGTAAAATAAGATCTCCAACAACGTAGTTACTTTCTGAATGGAAACCTTTCCTTGCCACATAATTTAATTAATTCCAAGCTGATTAAAATTATCAAGGAACGCTCCAAGGTATAAAGTTGATACCTGAGTTTAAATATAAAACTACCAGCGTGTGTTTATAATGGTCAGAACTTTTGACTGTTTTGACTTTGGAATGTTTGAGATAATAATTATATTGAATTACGTTTTAGTTAATGTGAGGCTGTTCAAGTCATTTTGTAGCCATCTCTGCTTGGTGAGGCCTCTTCTGGAATATTGTGTACAGTTCTGGTTATCCTGTTATAGGAAGCATGTTATGGAATCAGAGAGGGTTCAAAAGAGATTTATCAGGATGATGCTGGGAGTGGAGGGTTTGAGTTATAAGGAGAAGTTGGATAGGCTTGGACTTGGAGAATAGGAGGTTGAGGGGTGACATTATACAGGTTTATAAAATCATGAGGGGCATAGATGAGGTGAAGGACAGATGTCTTTTCCCTAAGCTGGGGACATATCATTAAGGTGAGAGGAGAAAGATTTTAAAAAGACATAAGAAGTATTTTGTTCAGACAGTGAGTGGTTTGTATGTGGAATGAACTTCCAGTGGGAGTGATGGATACAAGTATAGTTACAGATGTTTAAAATATATTTCGATAAGTTCATGAATAAGAAATATTTGGAAGGAAATGGGCCATGACCAAGAAGGTGGGATTTGTTTAATTTGGGATTATGGTAGGCATGGATTGATTGGATCGAAGGGTCTGTTTCCATCCTGTATGAACCTATGATTCTGAGATGTGTGGTCAGGGTGCCTGCCTTTTAATTTAGCCCTGTAGAGGGAGTCTTGAAGACTTTTAAGATGGAGTCAGAGAGTCTCATGAACTGTCAGTTCTAATTGTGGTGAGTTTGGATGACTCATTCCAAAACTATAGAATAGCTTCCACGTCCCTAGAGGACGGATCAGTGTGAGGAACTGTAGCTATTTGAATTCTTAGCTCTACAAAGCCATGGACATGGAGGAGTCAGCTAGCTGACTAATCACCTTCAGGCCTAGGAGGACACATGTTCAAGGACCATTTTGTTTTGTTTAATGTTTTTTATGTTATGGAGCCAGTAGTCTGATATATATAGGATTGTCAATGACAAATGTTCTCAGTTAGATTTTTCTGTGACCTCTCCAATAAACAATAGTTGGATGAAGTTACCTGCCTACCCAGCTGAAGGAAGTTCTGACCAGTTCTCAGAGTTGTGTGATACGAAATACATCTACATTTAAGGGAGCATATTGAAAACCATTTATGGAATCATACGTTCAGAAGAGGTCCTTCAGCCCATCAAGTCTTCAGTACCATTAGCCAACTCAATAGGAAGTGATGTCTTATTCCCCGATCTTGATATGGACAACAGTACTGGAAGTCAAATTGACAATTGTTAGTCCTAATACTTAGAATAGTAATTATTATTTCCAAATAATGTTATGTTCAATTCTTGTCTGCCAATCTTGGATGTGACTGGTAGGTTTACATCAGTTAGGAGAAAGCAGGTACTGTAGATCAGAGTTGAGAGTGTGGTGCTGGAAAAGCACAGCCAGTCAGGCAGCATTCAAGGAGCAGGAGATGAATGTTTCAGGCATAAGCCCTTCATCAGGAATGAGGCTTATGGGTCGGGAGGGTGGGGGGTTGGTTGAGAGTGGGAGAGGGGTGGGGCTGAGGGGGAAGGTAGCTGAGAATGTAATAGGTAGATGTTTACATCCAAGAAAACAACATGATAATGAGCCGGCCTCATAGGAACATTGAAAACATAAGGTGGCTCTGTGGTTAGCACTGCTGCCTCACAGAGCTGGGGACGCAGGTCTGTGTGAAGTTTGCATTTTGATTAGATTACCTACAGTGTGGAAACAGGCCCTTCGGTCAACAAGTCCACACTGACCCTCCGAACAGTAACGCACCCAGACCCATTTCCTTCTTATTAATGCATCTAACACTATGGGCAATTTAGCATGGCCAATTCACCTGACCTGCACATCCTTTGACTGTGGGAGGTAACCGGAGAAACCAAAAGAAACCTACATGGACATGCGGAGAATTTGCAAGCTCCACACAGACAGTTACCCGAGGCTGGAATCAAACTCAGGTCCCTGGCACTGTGAGGCAGCTGTGCTAACCACCAAGCCACAGTGCCGCCCCAAAGGAAGAGCTGGCATTTTCCTTTCTCCCTGTGTCTGTTTGCATTTCCTCTGGGTGCTCCGGTTTCCTCCCACAGTCCAAAGATGTGCAGATTAGATGGATTGGCCTTGCTAAATTGGCCATAGTGTCCATGGATGGGCAGATTAGGTGGATAAACCTCAGTAGGTATGGGGTTGGGTCTGAGTGGGATGTTCTTTGGAGAGTTGGTGAAGACTGAATGGGCTGAATGGCCTCTTTCTGCTCTTTAGGGATTCTATGAAGAATAGGACTGGGTGAGGCCACTTGGCTCTTCAAGCCTGCTGTACCATTCAGTGTGATCATCCCACTTAAAGCTTGCTTCTGTTTTTATCCCCTTTCTTCCCAAGTGCCATATCCAACTCGTCCTTGGAATCATACAATGATTTGGCTTCAAATGCTTGCTGTGATAGCCATTTCTGCAGGTTCACTACACTTTGGGTGAAGAAATGTCTCCTTATCTCAGTCCTAAATGGTTGAGCCCATATCCTTAGACTGGGACTCCCCCATCACTGGGGACAACCTTCCTGCACCTACCCTTTCTAGTCCTGTTAGAGTTTTATAGGTTTCAATGACATCCCCTTTCATTTTTCTAAATTTCAGTGAGTCTTGTCCTAACCAATTCAACCTCTCGTCAAACCTCAATCACACCTCATTACCATTTTGGAGAAGCTCGCTGATTGGTCGGAGTCAAAAATTTAATAATTTTACTGTGAAATTTTAAAATTAGGGAATCTTATTCTGGTCCATGTGATGGCAAAAGCAGGAGCAGTAAGGTCAAGCAATGGGATTGTGAATTCCTGTGAGGACTAGACACACATGAGTGACTCTTTCATCTGTGAGTGGCTCTAAAGACTGCTGCTAGGCTATCCAATGGGTTCAGAGCAGCTGATCTGTCTGCAGAGATAATTCAAAAGAGCATCTGTTCTGTTGGTGCACTGGGATTCCAAATTGTACATCTTTGTGAGGATGTCCTTATTGTTGGTGGACACTTTCATTGTTTTTAACTAACCATGATGGCAATTGGTTGGCAGGACCAGGAGGGAATGCACAATTATTTTCATTGTATAACTATTCTGTTCATTCTCAGTGGACCGTTTGGCAATTAACATTCCCATATATTCGAGCTTTGTCATAATATCTTGCCATTTCATACTACAGGGTTAATCAGTCAACCATCTGAAAGATTGAAAAAAAATACATGAGGACATATGTGGGGCATCATTGTAAATAGTCAATGCAGCAAGTGTGCCTCATCAGTGCATTACCTTCCATCTGTGTCAGATGATCAAATTGCTGGATATGGAGTAATTGAACTCCCTGATCACAAATGATCCATTGTCCACATCTGGGAAAGACCATCAAAATGTAGTGAAAAAGAACATCTGTAGTGGACTTGGTATTAGTATCTGTTACATTTGATCATATGATATGTTAACTCCTATTTATTGCTTTCAGTACAATCATTTCATTGCTGAAAGCTGTGAGTGAGTGAACATTGTAGTTTTGAAAATGAAAAGGCTTGGGAAATTCTAGAAAATAACTCAAATATTTAATGTTCCATAATACTTTTTAAGTATCAAGTGATTCACATTAAAACCAATGGTTAAGGTATAACTTATTACAAATAGTACACACCCTTGACTTCTGTAATCTTTAACTCATAATAATTATGAAGTTTACTTCATTCAAGAAGTATTTTTATTTTATTTGTTAAATACTACAAAGGCCAACATTCATTCCCCATTCCTAATTGCCCATGGATGAATGCATTAGTAACTGGCAGATTGGTGAAAACAATATCAAGGAGGTTTAAATTACTGCAGGTGCTGGAATCTGAACTGAAAGCAACAAATGCTGGAGATCACAGCCGGTCAAGCAGCATCCGTGAAGAGAAAACAAGTTAATGTTTTGAGTCTAGATGACTCTTCATCAGAACTGAAGAGTCATCTAGACTTGAAACATTAGCTTAATCTCTCTCCATGGATGCTGCCCAACAGCCTGACATTCTGTGATCTCCAGCATTTGTTGTTTTCAGTTAAGTAAGTTTTCCTTTCTGTTGGTGTTCTCGTTACCTGCCATATGCCTAGACTGACAACTATGTCATAGACAACTCCACCAGCATTTTCAGAAATGGAGCTGTATAAGCTGCTGAGCCATTATTCGTCATATGCATTAACTTGCCTGGCTCAGATAATATTCTGAAAATGTGTTGCTGGAAAAGCACAGCAGGTCAGGCAGCATCCAAGGAACAGGAGAATTGATGTTCCGGGCATAAGCCCTTCTTCAGGAATGAGGAAAGTGTGTCCAGCAGGCTAAGATAAAAGATAGGGAGGAGGGACTTGGGGGAGGGGCATTGGAGATGCGATAGGTGGAAGGAGGTCAAGGGGAGGGTGATAGGTCGGAGTGGGGTTGGGTTGGAGAGGTCAGGAAGAAGATTGCAGGTTAGGAAAGTGGTGCTGAGTTCGAGGGATTTGACTGAGACAAGGTGGGGGGAGGGGAAATGAGGAAACTGGAGAAATCTGAGTTCATCCCTTGTGGTTGGAGGGTTCCTAGGCAGAAGATGAGGCGCTCTTCCTCCAACCGTCGTGTTGTTATGGTCTGACGATGGAGGAGTCCAAGGACCTGCATGTCCATTGTGGAGTGGGAGGGGCAAGTTGAAATGTTGAGCCATGGGATGGTTGAGTAAAAAGTGAGGTCTGCAGATGCTGGAGATCAGAGCTGAAAATGTGTTGCTGGTTAAAGCACAGCAGGTCAGGCAGCATCCAAGGAACAGGAAATTCGACGTTTCGGGCCAGAGCCCTTCATCAGGATTCCTGATGAAGGGCTCTGGCCCGAAACGTCGAATTTCCTGTTCCTTGGATGCTGCCTAACCTGCTGTGCTTTAACCAGCAACACATTTTCAGCCACGGGATGGTTGGCTTGGTTGGTCCGGGTGTCCCAGAGGTGTTCTCCGAAACGTTCCACAAGTAGGCGGCCTGTCTCCCCAATATAGACGAGGCCACATCGGGTGCAGCGGATGCAATAAATGATGTGTGTGGAGGTGCAGGTGAATTTGTGGCGGATATGGAAGGATCTCTTGGGGCCTTGGAGAGAAGTAAGGGAAGAGGTGTGGGCACAAGTTTTGCATTTCTTGCGGTTGCAGGGGAAGGTGCCGGGAGTGGAGGTTAGGTTGGTGGGGGGTGTAGACCTGACGAGGGAGTCACAGAGCGAGTGGTCTTTTCGGAACGCTGATAGGGGAGGGGAGGGAAATATATCCCTGGTGGTGAGGTCCGTTTGGATGTGGCGGAAATGACGGCGGAAGATACGCTGCATACAGAGGTTGGTGGGGTGGTAGGTGAGAACAAGTAGGGTTCTGTTCTGGTGGCAGTTAGAGGGGCGGGGCTCAAGGGTGGAGGAGCGGGAAGTGGAGGAGATGCGGTGGAGGGCTTTGTTGATCACGTCTGGGGGGAAATTGCAGTCTTTGAAGAAGGAAGCCATCTGGGTTGTATGATATTACAACTGGTCCTCCTGGGAGCAGATGCGGCGGAGATGAAGGAATTGGGAATATGGGAATATTCTGTCACTCAGCTACAGTCAGAAGTTCTTCCAAGTAGTTTTTACCTTGCAGGAGAGCTTATTGATCGGGAGAAGAAGGGTGGTCACCGGTTATAAGCAGAAAAGATCCATTCCCTGTTTGATCTGATGCCAGGAGATTGCATACTACTGTACACACATGCCAGTTCGACAGGGTGTACATGAGAGAAACAATAATTTGTATTTAAACAGTGCCTTTAATGTAATAACATGCTCCATGGCACAATAAGGTAAAGATTACCATATTCTCATGTTAGAGTAGGTGACAAAAACTTAATCAGAGAGGTAGATTTGAAGGTATCGAGGAAAGTGAGGTAGAGAATGAAGAGGTTTAGAGTAAGGATTCTAGAGTTTGAGGGCTAGCGACTGAACCATTGAGAAGCATACAGTAAATCTCATGAGGACAAGGTAGGGATGCTTGGATCACTCTTGGGGTGTTTTGTGGTGTACTATAGATAGAATGTGTGAAATGATCCTTGTATGCACAACTGGAGCAAACAAAGAGGTGATGTGATGGATGCTAAAGAGCTGAGAGAGTGACAGCCGACTTCCAAGAAGGAAGACAAGGAAATTGAACAGGGTGGATCATAGCCTTCAGTATGACAGAGCGCTCCAGCTTTAGGTACAACAAGCTAGCCAGAATTTATTTGACAACCAGTTTAAATGATACAAACCTAGGTACAACGATCACTCACTGACTGTGAATTTCTTGATGCTTAAAAGCCAACTGATATCTGAGTGCCCCTGAAGGCAAACACAATTTCCGTTGCTTTTCTTTTTCTTTGTTTTGGCTGTTACTGAATGAAAGTGAATGTTTTCATTGAAGGCTTTCAAGTGTATGTGGCTCCCATATTGAGCAATTTGAAAATATTTGACTACTCTGTATTTGGGAAAGAGGTCATATTGTTCCAAGATGAGACAGAGCTAAGGACAGGTAAGCTGCTCCCGAAATAGCAATTGATTAATGAAAGTGCTTGCAATAAGGTGTTAGATATGCCCTGAGAGACATTTGCTTCTCAAGCACCCCACCCCCACTTCCCGTTATGTTCACAGTGAAAGGAAATTCTTGACTGACAGTACTTGACCAGTGAGAGTCCAGTGAGAGTCAGTCAGGGATGGGTAGCCATGGTGTGGAGGTGCCGGTGTTGTACTGGGGTGGTAAACGTCAGAAGTCACATTTTACCAGGTTACAGTCCAACAGGTTTATTTGAAATCCCAAGTTTTTGGAGCATATCCCTTCATCAGGTTAAGTGAGAGAGAAGCACACAGACACAGAATTTACAGACAAAGAGATAAAGGACAGAGAAATCAAAAGATCATACAAATGTTGTGAGTAGATTGTTGGATACTAAGTCTCTGCATGTGATCAAAAGTGTCAGACAGTGGATTAAAGTGTCAACAACTGAATAAAAAGTGAAGAGATGACCTGTAATCTGATTTAATGAGGCAGTGAGATAATTACAAAAAAAAAGTAAGGTGGTGCTGGAGACAAACCAAATGACTGAAATAATATGATAGGTATAAGAGTCATATGCTGAGGGTCTAACCAAAATAATACAGAATCCAAAACTATGCAAACTAATTAAGGTAAAGAGATCACAACAATTTATCAAGGTGATGGTGTCAAAACAGGACAGTGAGGAAGATTTTACAGAGACGGAACAGTGTGGTGGGGGCACACATTGTACAGTTAAGGCTGTCTTTGTCAGTACACAAATTGGCTCTCAGTTTCTGCTCAGTGATTGTATGTTGTGTATCTCAAAGGCCGCCTTGGAGGATGCTTACCTGAAAATCGGAGGCTGAATGTCCCTGATCGCTGAAGTTCCCCAACGGGGAGCAAACATTCCTGTCTGGCGACTGTCGTAGTGTCTGCATGGTCTCGCCAGTATACAATGCCTCAGGGCATCCTTGAGATGAGATTATGAGATAACTCATGTAGCTCATGAGATAGACACAAAAGTACCTGTTGGGAATGTGGTGGGTGGTGTTCCACTTGTGATGGTAGCAGCCACATGATGATCTGACATGTTTTGCAGAGCTTGCCATGGCAGGGTTGTGTGGTGTTTCAGTCGATGTTGTCCTGAAGGCTATAGGACAAGTAGATCTACCATTTCCAGAAGATGTTATGTGAGGAGCAGGGCATCATAGGGCCATGGTAATGAGATGAGTTTGGAAGATAACATGAGAAATTTCACCAGGCCTCATGGAGAGCAACCCTCCATGAAACTAAACAGAATTGAAACTTAGCTGAAAATGTGCTGCTGGTTAAAGCGCAGCAGGTCAGGCAGCATCCAAGGAACAGGAAATTCGACGTTTCGGGCACAAGCCCGTCGAATTTCCTGTTCCTTGGATGCTGCCTGACCTGCTGCGCTTTAACCAGCAACACATTTTCAGCTCTGATCTCTAGCATCTGCAGACCTCACTTTTTACTCGAAGAATTGAAACTTAGTCAATTTTAACAGTTTTTTAAAAATTATATTCAGTTATTTCAAATTGGATTGCTCACAAGTGACATTTAATTTTTTCATGTTGTGATGAACTGATTTTCAGCTGTATTCATGAAGTTAAAACATACAAATACTGGGTATGTCACAGATTCTCAGTGAACAGCTTTTCAATCCCCTCCTGTATTTTTTTTAAAAATCTGTTCTAACACATTGCCTGATTGCACTGATTGGTGGCAGATTTATGTTCTCTGATATGCAGATAAGTCAAAGCTACTGTAATTTTGTATTCACTCACACCCCGAGCCAATGACAGCGTCACACAGCAACAGTTCAGGCATTAAATCGGATTCTGTCGTAACTTTGGTACAGATGTTTGTGACTTCTTGTTCATTATGGGCAGGAGGCAATGACATTGCCATTGCTCTCAGAAGCAGACTGGATTGATTCTGGATGAAAGGGACCCTGGAGTGAGTACATATCAATTTCCAGGAGCCAGTAATTTGAACTTTTAATGCAATATCTCAGTTTTAAGTCAGGCTGCGATCAGCGTGTACAGTATATTTTACACAGATGTGATATTCATAATCATTGCAATATAGTGATTAGGGAATTATGGAAAAAGCTTCCATTCTTGTCTTTAGCAATTCTTATTTATGAGCTGTAATGGCATTCTAATTACTGCTATTCCTATTTTCCTCCAAATGATTAAAAACACTAAAAGGCAATGGCAATCATAGGCTCACCTTTTGTCTTTTTTATCCCAGCTATTAGCATTTCTGCCTTAATGTTTATGTCATATTCCTATTTTACAGCCATAAACTATTTACACGTTAGTGTGACCTCAAGGCCTTTTTCTACATATGGAAGCACATACTATATCTTAGTTAAAGTTTTCGAATAATGAGTGCAATAGCACTGTTTTAGCTCTATTATATGTACCCTGACCAGATGAAGGATTCACAGTGATGTAACCAAAACTTTCAGAGGGCTGGTGCGGTGCAGTATTAATGTCCCTACCCCTGACCCAGGACATCTCGGTTCAAATTCCACCTGCTCTAGAGATGTGTAATAACATCTTTGAACAGATTGATTAGAAAATAAATACAACAACCTCCAGTCAGCTTAATTTCAAAAAATTCAGAAGTTCCCAGAAAATGGGAAGTGATGGATCTGAACCTTCACAGTGAAGAGAAGACATTACATGAAAACATTTTAACATAATTGGTAATGGTTCAAATTGAATACCGTACTCAATTCTGACGCATGGGAGAATGTAGAAAGAGAGAGAGAGAGACCTTGTATAGGGTAGAGGAAATTTATCAAAATTACACTAAGAATGAGGGAAATCAACTAGTAGAAATACCAGGGATTATTATCCTTAGAGAGTTAAAGGAACTCCAAACTACAAAGGATTTGGATAAAGTAAATAAATTAATTCCACTAGTGGATGGTTTAGTAACCAAGACCTGTAACAAATACAATAAATACAGGTAACTAGAGGACAAATTGCTTGGTGCAGAGTTTTTTTGGGCCTGTAATGTATTGACTGAAAGGATCAAGGAAAGCAGAGTCAATAGTACCACTTTATAAGGAAATTGGATATATATTTTAAAAAGGAAACATTTGTGGGGCTATGACAAAAGAGCAGTAGAGAAGGACAATTTGGTCAATCAAAGAGCTCTTATGGATCGAGGAAGTTTCTCTGGACTGGAACCCAAACTAAGGTAGCAGCTGTGGTGCTGCAAGAAGAATCTGTGTTCCCTTGGAGAATCAGTCATAACTGTTCCAAATCAAGAGGCATGGCTCATGCATAGTTTCAAGTAGGTGAGCAGGAGATGATGATGTCTGGGAAATTATGTGTAAGGTGATACTATGAATAGGTCTATGTCAGGCCTTTGCTTGACTATAACCCAGGAGATAGCTGTCCCAACTTGCAAATGGTGGTAGAAAGGGCTTCAGCAGGTTGACAGGATTGTAGTGGCTGTTGAAGCTTCTGGTGTCCATGTGAGTGCCAGATGGTCTGTCCGGTATCCTTCCTTTTTTTTTGAGTGTTGTTGCAAAAGAGTGACTAGTCCATTTCTCAGTGCAGTTCTTGAGTGCATTTCTGGAGTCACATGCAGGCCAGATCAGGTGAGGTTAGCAGTTTTCCATCCCGAAGGTGAATGAGATAGGCTTTTACAACAACCTTGGCAGCATCTGGTGGAGACAGAAAACCGAATTAATGCTTCATGCATAGTGTGACTCTTCTTCAGAAATCCGTCACAATCACATAGTCCCTGGAATGTTCCAGAAATGACTTGTGGTCATCATTAGACCTTAATTCCAAATTTTTATTGGGTTCAAATTCCACCAAGTGCCATTTTAGCAGTCAAACCTGGGTGTCCATAACTTTATCGTGTCTCTGGATAATAGGCATTAAAACCCATTGCACTTTGTTTTTTGAAATGCTCTGTTACTCCTTCATAAAAAGGTCTGACACTTTCCCAAAGATACATGGAATTATAGAATATGTGCATTATTAGACTTATGGACATTTAAAATTTTATTTACTTCGTTAGTTATATTTTTTGTTTAAGTTGTCTTCTCTCAGATCAGCTGTAACTCCACATCAAGTGCTAAATTCGGTTCAGTTGGAATGGCCTCATATAATTTGACAGCAATAAAATAAGTTCCACTTTATATGAATTTCCACAGGGGAGATGACAAATTCTAGTCCTCAGATGAAACATGTTCTGACAGCTTGATTTGGATATTTAGAGAGTGGGTTACACAATATTGGGCTGGATTTCCAATTGCATTTGGTGTTAGGAACAAATGTGAGTCTGAAATTCGATTAGAAAGTTGCATTCCCAGAGGCCAGTGCTGAACCCCGCCACAGTATGAATTTCAAAATGGGCTTTGGGGTGGAATTTTTAAAATGTGCATGAACTCACTTAAGCGATCATTGAGCTTGTTATGAGGCCTCGGGAGGAACTCTCTTTAATTTTTGATTGTTGGACATGAGGAGTGTGCAATTTCTCGAACATCCCAGGGACTGTGTGTGATTGAGATGGATTTCTGAAGAAGAGTCACATCAGGCATGAAGCATTAATTCCACTATGGCAGATAATGAAAACTGAATTCAATACAAAGGCTCGCCTAATTTTGACCATGAGCAATAAATGCTGGCCCAACCATTGCTGCACATGTCCCAGGAATGAATCAAAGAAAAAGAAACATCTAGATGTGCACACAGCAGTGTGGGGGTTGGGGTGGGGAGGAGAGCTTCTTAATGGATACATTGGTTAACTCATTTTGAAAAGGAAAAATGAAGTTTGGCTGCTCACCCTGTGGGACAGAATTGCTATCATTCATGCTGAAAAGTTTGTTTTTCTCAGCATGAGCGGTAGCTGAAGAAATGGGTGCCTCTTGAATAAGTAGGACTGGGCACAGGCTGATCTGATATTGCACACATTGGCAAGGTGAAGCCAGTGGAGAAGGAGGCCTGATGATCACAGAGAGGGCTTGCAAGAAGACAAAGGAGCTTTCCAAGACTTCCCATGTACTGGCCACAAGTCAGCAACCTGCAAATGACAGAGCACCATTCCCTACGAGACTGCAACTTTCCTGACAATTTGGCTTGGACATATACGTTCTGGTGCACAACTCAAGAGAAGCATTGGTAAAGTTTGGCACTGCTTGTGGATGCTTAACTGCACCATTCTGATTGATTAGCACCCTCCTGTGAAATATACTCAGCAAATGATAAGGACAGTAATGGCTGCTGATGCTTTCACAAATCATTGAACTGTTACAGAAAGAAGGAATGTTCAGTCTGTTCCAACACTCCAAGCATTTTACCATTGTGATAATCTTCTGCTTTTTTACCCCATAGCTAGGGATCTTGCTTTTATTTAAATAGTCATATACTGCCATCTTGAATGCACCAATTGAATCTATATTCACCACACTTCCAGCCTACCCTCCAAACTCAAGTTGCTCATTCCTAAAACTTTTATCATAAACCCTTACTGCTTTGTCTCTGATGTATTCACATCCTTCCTAAAGAGTGACCATAGCTGAAAATGTGTTGCTGGAAAAGCGCAGCAGGTCAGGCAGCATCCAAGGAACAGGAGATTCAACGTTTTGGGCATAAGCCCTTCTTCAGGAAAGAGTGACCATAGACCATAACACAGTAAGACATAGGAGCAAAATCAGACCATTCAGTCGGCTTCAGCAATCAATGTAATCATGATTAATTTGATAATCCTCAGCTCCAGGTTCCTGTCTTTTCCCCACAATCCTTGGCTCCTTTAATGGTTAAGGGCTGATGAAGGGCTCCTGCCTGAAACATCAATTTTCCTGCTCCTCGGATGCTGCCTGACCTGTTGTGCTTTTCCAGCACCACTCTAATCTTGATAAGAAATATGTCTATCTCAGCCTTGAATATACTTAATGACCCAACCTCAGCAGATCTCTGTGATATAGAATTCCACAGATTTACTACCCTCTAAGAGAAGAAATATCTTCTCATCTATGTCTTAAAGGGACGATTCGTGTTCTGAGTTTATGTCCTCTAGTCCAAGACCCTCCCACAAGGGGAAACAACCTTTCTGCATCCAACATGTTAAGTTCCTTAAGAATATTATATGTTACAATAAGGTCACCTCTCATTCTTCTAAACATCAATGATTACAAGTCCAACCTAGTCAACGTCTCCTCATAAGTCAGTCCATCCATACCTGAGATCAGCCAACTGAATTTTCCCTGGACTGCTTTGGAAACCAATGGCAGAATCAGTCAGAGCCAATATGGATTCATGAAAGGGCAATTATGCTTGACAGATTTGCTTGAATTTTTTGACAATGCAACTAGAAGAGTCAATGAGAGGGAACTAATGGATGTAGTTTACTTGGACATTTAGAAGATTCCACGTAAGGGATTAGCAAAAAAAAAATCAAAACATTTGGAATTGGGGATAGTGAACTAACATGGATAGTGAACTAGTTGGTAAAATGGCAAAGACCAGTCAGAATAAATGGATCTTTTTCCAAGTGGTAGCCAGTGACCATTGGGGTACTGCAAGAATCAGTGCCTGGGACACAGCTGCTCACAATATAAATAATTTAAATGAGAGAATAAAGGTAACATCTCCAGGTATATAGACAACGCAAAGCTAAGTGTGAGGGTGAACTGCAAGGTGGATGCAAAGATGTTTGGACAAGTTAAGTGAGTAGAAAAATGCATGGCAGATGAAGTGTAATTTAGATAAATATGAGGTATCAAGTTTGGTAGCAAAACCAAAAAGTTAGATTATTATCTGTCTGGTGATAGGTTAGGAAAGGTGGAGGTGCAGTGACATCGCAGTGTCCTTGTACACCAGTCCCTGAAAGTAAGGAAGCAAGTGCAACCGGCGGTCAAGAAGGCAAATGATATGAGGGCCTTCCATAGCAAGAGGATTTGAGTACAGGAGCAGGGATGTTTTGCTGCAGTTGTACAGTGTAAGACCAGGGAGGACCATATTTGCAATATTGTGTGCAATTTTGGTCTCCTTATCTAAGAAAAGATGTTCTAGTTATGGAGGGACTGCAGTAAAGGTTGAGATAGTAGCAATGATGTTTGGAGAGAGTCTGGATTGGTGAGGACTATATTCGTCAGTATTTAAAAGAATGGGGGTGGGGGGGGGGGGGGGTGGGGGGGGTGTGATCTGAAATAAACCTATAAAATTGTAACATGGTTGCACTGGGTAAATGCAGGAAGGATGTTTTTCATAACCAGGATACCCAGAACCAGAGACCACTGTCTAAGCATGTAGGGTAGGCTCCTTATGACTCAGATGAGGAGAAATTTCTACACCCAGAAAATGATGAGCCTGACGAATTCTCTGTCACAGAAAACAATTGAGGCCAAAAGATTGCATGTTTTCAAAAAGGAATTCAATATGGTTCTTATGGGTAAACAAATCAAAGGGTATGGGGAGAAAGCAGGAACAGAAGATTGAATTGGATGATCAGCGATATCATCTTGAATGGTGGATCAGGCTCAAAGGGCCACAAGGCCTTGCCCAGCTCCTATTTTAACGTTTCTATGTTTCCACCTGTCCAGACACGTTTTAATAACCTATGTCCATTTTTACCAAAGTCTCGCTGTTCCTTTACACCCTTTCAAATAGTGCCCTTTTTCATTCTGTCTTAGTACCAAAATGCACCATCTCACAATTCTCTGCACTGATCCTCACCTACCACCTATCTGAGTATCCCACCACTTGTCAATGTCTTTTTGAAGTTTCATGCTCTCAGTACCTCTGGCATTTTCAATTCCTTTTCCTTAAATATCCTTGGATAAATCTCATCCAATCTTAGTGATTTATCAACTGAAACATGAAAAGCTTTCCTGGTACCTTAAAAGTTTAATACTGAGCTTCCTCCCGTCAAACTGTGGTCACACCAGCATCTACTTCCTTGGTAAAGATTGACGTAAAACATTAATTTCACACCTTGGCTATGCCTTCTGCCTCCATATGTAAATCAGATGTTTGGTCCCTAATTCGCCCTAGCTTTTTTTGAATTTATTCATGGTATATGGACATCACTGGCTGGACTGCATTCATTGTCCACCCCTAACCTCCCAGAGTGCAGTTAAAAGTCAACCACATCGCCGTGGTTTTGGAGTCACATGTAAACTGGATAAGGTAAGGATTTCCTTCCCTGAAGGGCATTAGTGATCCAAATGAGTTTTTCTTCTGACAATCAGCAATGGTTTATTGGTCCTCATTAAACTCTTATTTTCAGATTACATTAAATTCAAATTCCTCTGTCTGCCATGGTGGGATTCAAACCAAGGTCCCAGAACATTACCTTGGTCTCTGGATTAACAGTCTAGCGATAATGCCACTCAATTATCATGTACCCATAATATGCCTCCTTTTACTACTGATGCCCTACCTTTCCCTTTTAAGGGAATAATCCTTGACTGTTCCCAATCCTTCTCTCTTTTGAAGACAGCTCATTGCTTGGCTACAGTTTGTTCTGCCACCTTTGTTCCAGTCTATCTGACCCAGCTCCATTCTTGCCTCATTGAAGTCAGCAGTCTGCCAGTTGATTATTCTCAAGATTGTTCATTAATATTTTCTACCAACATCCTAAAACTTCTGATACAATGCTCACTATCCACCTAAATGTTTCTCCATTGACATTTGATCTACTTAGGCCACCTCATTCCACAGAACAGGGACTAGCAGTGCCTCTTTTCTTGTTGATCAGGACACATACTGCGGAAGAAATTCATCTGAACACAATTTAAGAACACTTGCCCCTCACTGCCCATTGCACTAACCTTATCCTGGTCTATGTTTGGTAATTAAAGTTCCTCACTGTAACTACTTCATAGTTATTTTCATCTGTTATTACCTTGCAGATCGATTTTCTCTCCATCAGTTTTTGAGTCATACTTTCTATCTGCTCCTGGTGCCACAATTGGCATACTATTTAGCTTTTGGTGAATTACATGTGTGCATTTGTAAATAGTGTCACAGTGCTGATGCTGGTGCAGCTCAGGGCCAGGACCTGGAATTATTCAGCATCTGTTCCTGACACTGGGTTGAAAATCCATTGTTGTGTATATTGGTAACAGGTTGACTATGCATAAGCAAATGCTGTGATGAAAGAGAGGTCAATGTGTTCACCATTCAGGTTAACAAATTATGATTTATACTCAAATTGTCATTTACTTGTTCATGAAAATGCCAAGTCCTCATTTCTTGAAGTGTCCTTTCATTGTTCGTAAAAGGATATTCCATAAATGTTGATGCTTCTTGCTGTGCACAATGAGTCATGGAGGGTTAAATTCTTTGCATTTTAAACTCTAATAGCTTGATTATAATTTGCTTACACAGATAGATCAGGGCTTTAGACCAGGCCCACCAATTTAGACATCCAGCAGCAGCCTACTCAGGCTGTGATACAGGAATTACTGCAATAAGTGATCGTATAGTGGTATTATCACTGTTAATCTAGAGACCTAGATAGTGTTCTGAGGACCTGGGTTCAAATTCTGCCACAGCCGACGGTAGAATTTGATTTCAATGATTGGAAAAAAAATCTGGAATTAAGAGACAATTATGAAACCATTTGTGATTGTTAGGAAAAATCCAACTGGTTCATTAATACTCCTTGCAGGGAAGGAATTCTGCCATCCTTACCTGGTCTGGCCTGCATATGACTTTAGACCAAGACTCTTAACTGCGCTTTGGGAAATTAGTGGGGGGACAATAAATGCTGGCCTAGTCAGCGAGGCCCACATCCCATGAATGAATTTTTAAAAAGTCATCAAATCTCCTGTATCAATACTTCTTAAACTTGTCATGTCCATCATGAATAAGGTAGGCTTAGATGAAGGCTGAGAACCCACTTGGAGTTGGGAAGAAAGGGAGAGAAACTTGATGCAAGACCTGAGTGCCAGTACATACTGAGTGATTTTAAAGAGAAACTGGAAAGAATGGACAGGCTTGAAAGAGAATGGGTTGCCAGTAGAGCAGAAGGAAGAGGAAATGCTGTGACTTGATGATAAGAGTCACACCACCCCTGCCAGCTGTCACTTACTTGTCGAGGAGGGGCGGGCTCTTATGCAAAATCACAACCTCACAATCCCACTATGTGGGTAAACCCCTCCTTCACAACTATCTCTTGTGGCCTTGCCAGAGGAAAATGGAGGGCAGGCTATAATTGTAGGCCTTGTATTAAATTTGGAGACCACTGTTGCAATAAACTGCTACTAAAGGGCAGCTCTCATTCCATAGTGTTCTTTTACTTGTACCGTTCAGCAAATTTATTAAAAGGAAAACACAAAAGCATTATTCAGTTCTGGCTGTGAAGTCAGAACAATAAACAAGAGGCTTTGAAGGAATAGAAAATATGGAGAATAGTGACAGATGGAAGCAAAAGAGGAGCTGCAATGGAGACAGACACAAAAGAGCTAACAAGAGAAGAGATAAACACATTTTCAAATTTGCATTGCACTGAAGGATACTGGCTTTATTTTTACAATAGTTGCCTCATTTTCACCCACTATTTGTGGATAATTTTCCCATTTCTGAAGTTGGACGGATGCTTCCCACACAACATATTAAAATATATTGAAAGCATAATGTTTCCCATCAGCACCTTTCAGTTCACTGACAAGACTTACAATGCTTTAAAATTATTAGCTTGTGAGCGATGGTGCTCGAGCTTGTTCTTACATCTTAAGAGTTTAACAACAGCTACACTGGCACTGCTTCCTGAGTACCTATCGTTCCTGTTGGTGTTCCAATTTCTGGGACAATTGCGATTGTTGTGGTGTAGAAGCGAGTAGTATTCTGCATTGCAGAGGGGATTATAATGAAACCAATGTGGAAGACACAGTGGCTCCTGTTCTAGCCATTGCAAGATTGATGTTTCCTGATTTGTCACTTCCTAGTGTGAAACCAGCAATTTACAGATCAGGAGTGGCAGATTTAATTCTCAGCTTATACTGGTTTTGTTTATCTTGGCTCAGAAGAGGGTTGATGGGAGAGGAGTTATGACGCGATAGTTGGCCTCAGCACCCTCATCTTGCTTGGAAAATGATAAAACTAAATGATGATTGGTTGACATCTTTTTAACTGAGAGACAGCTCAGAAATGTGGTGAGGTTAAATGAGATCATTTGCTGTAGTTGTTTTGTGGCAAAGTCTGCCCTGTAAACCACATGTGAGATTGTCCCTCTCCTCATGGTGCAGGAAAACCTCTGTTGACAGCATGTTTCCAGAGTTGGCATTTGCTTTAGAGTTTCTGAACCACAAGTTGTCAATTCCCATAGCTATTGTTGCCATTTGCATTGTTTATCACTTGGCAAGATGGATGCTGATGTTTTATTGCCTCTTTTGGCAGCATCTTAGAATTGGAGTTTGGGTTCCTTTTCTTTGCTCAGGCAACCTTGCAGTGTAGCATATCCTTGGGATTAATTGCTGTGTGTTGCTAAGAAAAAGCATTACACGAGGTCTTGGGGATGGCCTGGCTGTGTATCCACCACTTTTGGCTAACTCTTCATACTAAATTATAGCTTGTGCTGTGGATCACATAACTGTCCTTGATGCAGAATATCAGTTCCCAAATCACTGACATACGGGGTGGAATCTCACCAGGCTTGAACAAAGAGATTATAATCCTGGACGCACTCGGAAAAGTTACGAAGTCTCCAGGGAGCAGCGGAGCTGTTGGGATGTATACAGTTTAAATTTCTTCTAGTTCCAGTTTTTCTTCAGCTCCTGAATGCACTCAGAGAGGTCACAAGGTCACATATTTGGGCTGTTGCTTTACCCAAAACACTACTCGGACAGTGTCTCCCACCCATTCTCCTCCTTCAACCAAACAAAAAGTTCTATGCGTCCGTTGGTAAGGTGACGTGTTTTATTTTCATATTTCATTTTTTTTTCAGCAATCTATTTGGGAATTTAGAATAATGGGAATGGAGGTTAGGGCAGTTGAATGTTCCTCCTGCAGCATGTGGGAGGTAAGGGTCACCTCGAGTGTCCCTGTTGACTTCATTTGTGGGAAGTGCACCCAACTCCAACTCCTTGAGAACTGTGTCAGGGAACAGGAGTTGGAGCTGGATTAACTTTAGATCATTCAAGAGGTGCAGGGGGGGCTATTAAAAGGAATTACAGGGAGGTAGTTACTCCATAGCCACGTAAAGAAGGTAAATAGGTTACTGTCAGGGTTAGGAAAGGGAACTGACAGACAGTGCAGAGAGCCCCAGTGGTGGTTCCTCTCAACAACAAGTATATTGTTTTTGATACTGCTGGGGTGGAGGGGGTGGGTGGGGGGGCGGATCGACTTACCAGGGTTAAACAATGAGGCATAGGTCTCTGGCTCGGAGTCTGTTCCTGTTGCTCAGTGGGGAAGGGGGAAAAGGAGCAGAGCTTTAGTCATTGGGGACTCCATAGTTAGGGTCAGTTAGGAGGATTTGTGGGAATGAGAGAGACTCGTGATTGGTGTGTTGCCTCCCAGGTGCCAGGGTTCGTGTTTTGGGGATTCTTGAGGGGGAGGGGCAATAGCCCCAATTGGGGTCCACATAGGCACCAACGACATAGGTAGGAAGAGAGGTGAGGATTTAAGGCAGAAATTCAGGGAGCTAGGGCGGAAGCTTAGAGCTAGAACAAACAGAGTTGTTGTCATTGGTTTGTTGCCCGTGCCATGTGCTAGTGAGGCGAGGAGTAGGGAGAGAGAGGAGCTGAACAGGTGGCTGCAGGAATGGTGCAGGAGGGAGGATTTTGGCTTTCCTGGATAACTGGATCTCTTCCTGGAGAAGGTGGGACCTCTACAAACAGGATGGTCTTCACCTGAACCAGAGGGGTACCAATATCCTGTGGGGGAGGGGGGTTGGGAAATTTGCTTACGATTTTTGAGGGGATGTAAACAAATGCAGCAGGGGGGTGGGAACTTGAATTTACAGGAGGTGGAGGGTAGTGAGGTCAGGGATAGGTTTATAAGGTCGTGAGAGGGCAGTGGCAATCAGGACGTTGGTTTGAAATGTGTGTACTTCAACGCCAGGAGCATCTGGAGTAAGGCGGGTGGACTTGCAGCATGGGTTGATACCTGGGATTTCGATGTTGTGGCCATTTCAGAGACATGGCTAGAGGAGGGACAGGAATGGTTATTGCAGATTCTTGGATTTAGATGTTTCAGCAAGAGCAGAGAAGATGGTAAAAAAGGTGGGGGTGTGGCATTGTTAATCAAGGGTAGTATTACTGCAGCTGAGATAACATTCGAGGAGTCATCCACTGATGTAGTTTGGGCTGAGGTTAGAAACATTAAAAGAGAGGTCACCCTGTTGAGAGGTTTCTATAGGGCTCCAAATTGTTCCAGGGATGTAGAGGAAAGGATAGCAAAGATAATTCTCGATAGGAGCGAGAGAGACAGGATAGTTGTTATGGGGTCTTTAACTTCCCAATATTGACTATAGTTGAAGTAGTTTAGATGGGTCAGTTTTTTTTTCAATTTGTGCAGGAGGGTTTTCTGACACAGTATGTGGACAGGTCATGTTGGATTTGGTACTGGGGAATGAACCTGGTCAGGTGTTAGATTTGGAGACAGGTGAGCGCTTTGGCGATAGTGATCATAATTCGGATATGTTTACAATAACAATGGGCAGGGTTAGATATATACCACAGGGAAAGAGGTATAACTGGGGGAAAGGCAATTATGATGTGATTAGGCAAGATGTAGGATGCACAGGATTGGGAATGAAACTGCAGGTAATGGACACTCTTGAAATGTGGAGCTTAATCAAGGAACAGATACTGCGGGTCCTTGATAAATACATATCTATCAGGCAGGGAGGGAGTTGTTGAGAAAGGGAGCCATGGTTTACTAAAGAAGTTGATGCTCTTGTCAAGAGGAAGAGGAAGGCTTAAGGATGAGGCATGAAGGCTCAGTTAGGGTGCTTGAGAGTTATAGGTCATCCAGAAAAGATCTGAAGAAAGGGGTAAGAAGAGCCAGGAGGGACATGGGAAGTAGTTGGCAGATAGGATCAAGGCAAGCCCTAAGGCCTTCTATAGGCTATCAGGAATAAAAGAATGACGAGAGTAAGATTAGGGCCAATGAAAGATAGTAGTGTAAAGTTGTGTATAAAATCTGAGGACATAGGGGAAGCACTTAATGAATACTTTTCAACAGTATTCACATTGGAAAAGGGCAATGTTAGCAAGAATATGGAGATACAGGCTACAAGATTAGATGGAGATTGTGAGGACTGCAGATGCTGGAGATCAGAGTCGAGAGTGTGGTGCTGGGAAAGCACAGCAGGTCAGGCAGCATCCGAGGAGCAGGAGAATCGACATTTCAAGCCGGATTCATTCATCAGAAATGAGACTCATGGGTCAGGGCTGAGAGATAAATGGGAGGGGGTGAGATTTGGAGGTAGGTAACTCAGAAAATGATAGGTGGATGAAGGTGAGGAAAAAGGTGATAAGTCAGAGGAGGGAGTGATGGACAGGTCCGGAAGGTGGTGCAGAGTTGGAGGCTTGGGACTGGGGTAATGTGGGGGTAGGGGAAATGAGGAAGGTGTTGAAATCCACATTTATCCTGAGAGGTTGCAGGGTCCCAAGGCGGAATGAGACATTCCTCTTCCAGGCAATGGGTGGCAACGGTTTGGTGGTGGAGGAGGTCCAGGACCTGCAGGTCCTTGATAGAGTGGGAGGGGCAATTGAAGTATTCAGCCATGGGGTAGTGAGGTTGGTGGGTGCGGGTGACCCAGAGATGTTCTCTGAAACAATCCGCAAGAAGACGTCCTGTCTCACCGATATAGAGGAGACCACACTGGGTGCAACAGATGCAGTAGGTGACATTGGTAGAGGTACAGGTAAATTTGCGACCAATGTGGAAGGATCCCTTGGGGCCTTGGATGGAGGTGAGGGGAGTGGTGTGGGCACAGGTTTTGTACTTCCTAGCAGGGAAAGGTGCTAGGGGTGAGGTGTGGGTTGGTGGGGAGGGTGGACCTGATAAGGGAGTCGCAGAGGGAATGATCTTTTCGGAATGCTAATAGGGGTGGGAAGGGAAATACACCTCTGGTGGTGGGGTCCATATGGAGGTGGCGGAAGGGGCAGACGATCATATGTTGTATGCAGAGGTTGTGTGGGAGTGGAAGGTGAGGACAGTGGCGTTCTGTCCTTGCTGTGTTGGGAGGGTTGGGGTTTAAGGGCATGAAGTGGAGGAGATGCGCTGGAGGTCATCGTCAACCACGTGGGAAGGGAAGTTGCGATCGTGGAAGAAGGAGGCCATCTGGGACTTTCTGACATGGAATTGGTCATCCTGGGAACAGATATGGAGGAGGTGGAGGAATTGGGAATAAAGGATGGTGTTTTTACAGGAGTTAGGGTGGGCGGAGGTGTAGTTTAGAGTAGACTTACAGTGTGGAAACAGGCCCCCGGCCCAACAAGTCCACACCAACCCGCCGAAGCGAAACCCACCCATACCCCTTCATTTACCCCTACCTAACACTATGGGCAATTTAGCATGGCCAATTCACCTGACCCGCACATCTTTGGACTGTGGGAGGAAACCGGAGCACCCGGAGGAAACCCACGCAGACATGGGGAGAACGTGCAAACTCCACACAGTCAGTCGCCAGAGTCGGGAATTGAACCCGGGTCTCAGGCGCTGTGAGGCAGCAGTGCTAACCACTGTGCCACCGTGCCGCCCACCAGTCTTGGTAGCTGTGGGAGTCGGTGGGTTTGTAGTAGATGTCTATGGTTAATTGGTTGCTGGAGATAGTGATGGAGAGGCCCAGAAAGGGGAGGGAGATTTCCGAGATGGTCCAGGTGAATTTGAGGTCGGGATGGAAGTGTTGGTAAAGGTGATGAACCTATTCAACCTCCTCATGCGAGCACAAGGTGGCGCCAATACAGTCATCGATATAGCAGAGGAACACGTCGGGGCATAGTGCTGGTGTAACTACAGAGGATGGACTGTTCCATGTATCTGACAAACAGGCAGGCATAGCTTGGTACCATGCAGGTGCCAATGGCTTCCCCTTTTGTTTGGAGGAAGTGAGAGGATTGGAAGAAGAAGTTGTTGAGGGTGAGGACCAGTTAAGCCAGGTGGATGAGGGTGTCTTTGGAAGGGTGGTGGTTGGGATGATGTGAGAGGAAGAAACAGAGGGCTGGGAGGCCTTCATCATGGTGGGTCGATGTGTACAGACATGTCCATGGTGAAGATGAGGCATTGGGGGGTCAAGGAAATGAAAATCTTGGAGGAGGTGCAGGGCATGGGTGGTGTCATGAATGTAGGTGGGGAGTTCCTGGACTAAGGAGGACAGAAAGTTGTCGAGGTAGGCAGAGATGAGTTCAGTGGGACCGGTGCAGGCTGAGACAATGGGTCAACTGGGGCAGTCAGGTTTGTGAACCTTAGGTAGGAGGTAGAATCGGGTGGTGCGGGGTTCACGGACAGTGAGATTGGAGGACTGCGTGTGGGAGATCCCAGTGAAGGGTTTGTGGATGGTCTGGGAGATGATGGTTTGGTGAAGGGAGGTGGGGTCATAATTAAGGGGGCAGTAGGAGGAGGTTTCTGCGAGTTGGCACCTGGCTCCAGCGGTGTAGAGGTCATTGTGCCACACTACTACTGCGACCCACCCCCTCCCCCAGCCTGTGGATTTAATGGTGAGCTTGGGGTCGGAGCGTAGGGAGTGGAGGGAGTGGAGGACATTGTGAAGGCAGGAGGTTAGAGTGGATGGGGGTGCTGTATAGGTTGAGGCAGTCGATGTCACAGCAGCAGTTTGAAATGAAGAGGTCAAGGGTGGGTAACAGGCTGGCACGGGATGTCCAGGTAGATGGGGTGTGTTGGAGGTGGGAAAAGGGCTCCTTGGTAGGTGGGTGGGTGTCCTGATTGAAAAAGTGGGCCTGGTGGTGGAGGCGGCAGAAGAAATATCCATGGTTGCAGCATGTGTTGAACTCATTAATCCGGGAGTGTAGAGGGATAAAGATAAGGCCTTTACTGACGACTACATGTTCTTCCTCAGTGACAGGAGGTCTGGGGGAATGGTGAAGACACAGCAAGGATGGGAGCGAGGACCTGGATTGGGGCTGGAGCTCAATAATAATGGAACGGTGTAGGTTAGATGGGCATCAGATTAATTTCACAGGTCCGCACAACATCAAGGGCCGAAGTGCCTGTACTGCACTGTAAAGTTCCATAATTGGGCAAAATGATCATCTCAACATCAAGGTCATCTCATCACAACTCTCTCCATTTTACTTCAGTGATGTGGTAAGATTCTCACCAGGAAGTGTCAAGTCGTCAATTGATGATCAGTATTAATAACTAAATGGCTTGTTAACACCCCAGCTCCCCACATGTCGTGATCTTATCAAACTCGCTATGCAACCTAGCCTTGAGGACCTCAAAGTGGAAACCAGAAAGGATTCTTGGTGGGTTTAACTTGTCACTTGCTCTAGTCGATGCATGTTGGCCACAATCAGACTGCACAGTAGGACACGATCCACCAGCACCAGCTTTAAAGACCCTTCCGGACATTGGCACTTAACTTTCAGGATGGCGTCCCCAACATCCTGGTATCCTCCAATGCACTGGCACTGTGTCTTACCAGGGTAAACTGGCTTAGGAGGAGAGTAGGGCTGCATCGGGTAGCAGTATCGCATAGAGAAAGTAACTCCTTTCCGAGCATTTATCAGACTGGCAAAGTGCTGCTCCTTTGATCTCTGTGCCCATTCACTTGGTATCTACCAACATGCCATCTGTGCTACAGGGAGCAGGTCATGGTCCTTTGTCTTCCTCTAGAACATTCCAGGGTAGAGGACTGTCACCATCAGGGATATGTATGCCCACAACTCCTAAGGCAGGTCAGATCATTCAAGGAAATTGACCAGGTCATCTTGTCAGTGCCATCCAATGGGCAAGAGGGTAGCTGGTAGGCAGCTTAGTCATATATACAGGGTTTAGTTGATGATCTGGGGAAGTTGTGGAGGTTGACGGAATGGGGATTTGGGAGGAAAGCCTGATGTGGGTTTTTTCGCTGACATGTTAACTCTGAGGCTGAAAGCCACTCAGAATGACCCACTTGCCATCGTGCCAATCATGAAACCCACAGCACAGAATTCTGAGACCAATCACTGTGAAGGGACTTACAGATTGTGTTGGAGTTGGGGTATAAGAGGAAGGGGCTGCATCTGTAAGTGGTCACTGGATCTTCACTGGGGAACAATGTTGTCCTCCAACACATGACAAGTTGGCCACACAAAAATGCAGAGTGTTTCCGCCTGGCCATGCTGCAGCGTTGACCATCTCGGTTACATCTCCATGTCACTATCACATGTGGGCACACCCTGAGATATACACTGCTGCACACACAACCAGCCAAACAGTAGGCAGTAATAGCATGGGGTGGGGATGGGTGATGCTAAGATGTCATTGTGATCAAAGGAGTGATGCTGCAGAGCAATCTACAATCATCTGTAGCAACTACAGACACAACACAGACAGGGATAAGCACAGGAACCGTGAAACTCAAGGGTTTATGAAACATTATAACTATTTACATTCTATTGGTTGTGTGTGTATGTGTGTATGTGTGTGTGTGTGCATGTGTGTATGTGTGTTTTTTTGTGTGTGTGTATGTGTGTGTGTGTGTGTGTGTGTGTGTGTGTGTGTGTGTGTGTGTGTGTGTGTAGCTCCTCTTCCCTATGGCACTGTCCTGTATCCTTTTGAGGTCCCTGTACCCCTAGCTCAAAGCTCCCTGTCCCACTCTCCTCCTGCCTCTGGACCTGGGGAATAATGAAAAGTGAGTGTTGTTGCTGCTCCAGCACACCCTGACAGTGTTGGGCCTGTCTTTCCATGGCAAATGTGTTGAAGAGCTTATGCTTAAAATGTCAACTGTCTTGCTCCTCAGAAGCTGCCTGACCAGCTGTGCTTTTCCAGTGCCACACTTTTTTGACTCTGATCTCCACCATCTGCAGTCCTCACTTTCTCCTTTCCATAGCAACTGCCAACATGTCAGACTGTTGCAGGATTTGATGTACAGCTGCAGAGTCTGGGCTAGACCAGGCAGGAAATGAAGGGACTGGCTGCAATGTTGGAACGTTTGAATGATGACAGGCATTGAATCAATACCATGACTGCATCGCAGCAGCTTCTTAGAAATGAGGGCCAGTGCTTTCTGTAAATCTGCCTGACACTGTTGCTCCTCTCTCTGTGTACCTTCAAGTGCTCCCTCATCACCAAGAACACAGAGTTCTCTCCTGCCAGGGCCTATGCAGGTACCTGGTCTCCTGCAGTGTTCTGACCTGGCAATGACCTGGGCCATTTCTCCCTCACCTATGTGCAGAGCTGCAGATTTATGAGGCTCAGTGGGTGACTTCTCAGAGCCCAGTGATATGTTGTCATCCATGCATCTAGTGGATGGTCAGGAGGCAGCGCAGACTATGGTCCCTCCAATGCTTTCCCACAATGATCCAGGATGGTTGAAGAATTCTCATCCCTGTGGGAGACAGCCTGGTCCTTGAGAGGATGCCATAGAATTGTAGAATCCCTAGAACACAGAAAGGGCATCCTCCCCAGACCCAGGACCCCACACTATAATGCCTCATTTTCCCTGGCTAATCCACCTCGCCTACATATCCCCGGATACAACAAGCCAAATTAGCGTGGCCAATCCACCTAACCTACACGTCTTTGGATTGGGGGGAGAAGCCGGAGCACCTGGAGGAAATCCATGCAGACATGTGGAGAATGTACAAACTCCACATAACAGTCCCCAAGGCTGGAATTGAACCCAGTTCCCCGATGTTGTGAGTCAGGAGTCGTAACCACTGGGCTACGTGTACAACAGAGGAGGCAGAAGCTCTACAATGTGATATTGTAACTAATAGCTGTTGGCAATTGCTTTGAAAAACTCAAGGGTGAGTTAAAAAAAATCAGTATCAACCATTAAAGTGTCAGCCATGGTGCAACTGAACTATAAAGATTTGATTCTGCGCCAATATGAAAAGTATCTGCTTGCTGAGCTTCCATTTTACTCTGTTGATTGCTTTCCTTTGAAAGAATCTTTGAATCTATTGCATTAATTTGGTTATTGCCCACTTCATTCACAGGTTTGACAATCTCCATGGCAATCACTAGGCATCTCATACCCATTTTGTGAAACAGGAAAAGAAGTGTTAATTTATAGACACGCAGTCTTCCTGAAACAGTGATGTTGCATTTCCCTGCTGTAAGTTGTGGTAGAATCTATATGATTGTAATGAGGTCAGCTAGGTGGACCTCATAGAAAAAGAGTTCCCTGATTGGAGCTGTTAATCTGATCCAATCAGGGAGCCCTGGCTGACAGATATAAACAGGAGCACCAAGGTTTCTATTCACTCTGACCGCTGGCTCTGAGGAACCCGGACCATTATGTCAAATACTATAGACAAGTAGATAAAGGGTGATTGGTGATTGGATACCGGTCTCTGTGGAGTTATTTCAGAATCCACTACTGTTTGGCTCACACACAATTTCACCTGGTACCAATGATACCACCCCACCAAGGTTTTGTCAACCGTTTGTTTCTCTCCACGAGGACAGCACTGGTACTGGTGATTTTCCCCAGGTAATAGATGCAGTGAGAAAGATTAGGGTTAATCATATTCCTTCATTTCTGACATGTTTCAATGCAAAAATATGCCAATAGCAAATAAATCAGAGGGCTTCTCTAACTCCTAAAAAGATTTCCATCAAGCTGCAACCTAAAAAGCATGGACTGAATTTGAGTAGGCATGTAATAGTGCATTTAAACAGATCGATGAAATATATGTGAAATAATACTCTCATGTCAATGTTGGAATTCCTCCTTTGATCAGTAGGTTTTGGGTTCAAGTCACTGCAGAAACAGGGTATAATGTTAATCTCCTTCAGTGGATGCCACTGAATTGCATGGGAATATTAAAATATCAACCCAAACCAACTACCCTCAAGTCCATTTATCTCTTGTTTAAAAGTAGGTGGAGTGAAGGGAAAGTTATCAATCCACAACCTGGAGATGGAGGAGGAGGTGCTCATTTAAATATGAAATGAAACGGTGTATCTCAGATTTATCTCTTCTCCTGCTTTAACACTGGCCAACCAGGCGTTGGGAAACCCAAGGGAAGTGAGGACTGTTATGTGGAAGAGGGAAGTTTAGTATCACTGTGTATCAGCTAAGAGGAGGTAGGAGTGTTTCTCTCACCCTCCCTGAACTGAGCTGTGTCACTGCCCACAATTGAACCTGCCTGCACTAATTAGATCCCCACTCAAATGGCTGGGCCTGCCGTGATCAAAGCCCCTTCTATTACCATCACCCACAGCCCTGAGGATCGCTGACAATACCATCTCTGCCTGCAAGTTCTCTCTGATCCCTTGGATCAACTCCACTGTAACCAGGAGCAAGAAATCTTCCTGCTTGTGGGTTGTGGCCTCTTACAATATTACCTTCAGTCAGAAAACCAAGTCTGTGAATCAAGTTTCAATCTATGACATCACCCCCTCTTCAGATTGAAAACAGTCATTGCCCTCTGTCCTCCTTGAAAACTACCGTTCCATTTCCAAAATCCCTCTCCTCGACAAAAGTCCTTGTTGTCTCCTGATTCTGGTCCCATCAATCCCAGAACTCTATGTTTGAATCCTCCAATCAGTTTTCAGCCCTTGCCACAGTACCAAAGTGGTTCTTAATGAAGTCACAAATGAAAAACAATGTAATTGTGACAAATGCAAACTTTCCATACTTGTAATTCTCAACCTATCTGCAAACTTTGTCACAGTAGACCACATCAGCCTCCTCCAACGCTTTTCTATTGTCATCCAGCTAGGTATTTCATCCATCTCTTTACCTCATTCCATTCATGTCTATATAACCACGGCCAGAGAATCACTTCCAATGTCTTCTCTTCCCATTCCTGCATGTTACATCCGGTGCCCCCTAAGTATCTATTATTGCCCCACCCACCCTCCTATTTCTCATGATGGACTGTCACATAGCAACATCATACAAAAGGCACAGTATGAGTCTCCCAATGTGCACTAACAATACTCAGCCTTAACTCATTACCACATCTCTTGACTCCTCAAATGTGGTCATCAGACTACCTAACCAACATCAAGCACCGGACCAGCAGAAAGTAACTCTTAGAAAGAGTTTTCAGTCGCACTCCAACCTTCTGATTCCCTGGCTCCTGACTCCAGCCTGCTCCCTGTCAACAATTCAAAAATAAGCTAGTCTATTGACAAACTTGTTGTCATATCTGATCCTGACAGACCTTTCTAATCTCATATTTGCAAAATTACTCAAAGTCATTTTCAATTCCATAATATCACTCCATTTGGCTTGTACCTGAGTTTGTCCACCGCTGAAGTCTTCATTCATGTCTTAAGTACCTCTTCATTAATCCAGTGTGTTCTTGAGTTGTGTTACATGTTCTACCCTCTGTAAAAGTGAGGTCATCCAAAAGTCTGCGGCTTGTGTCTTAATTCTCAGTGAGTCCAATTTCGTTATCAATGTGATGCGGACAGTTCTACATTGGTTTCCAGTTAAGCAACATCTCGATTTTAAAATTCACAATGCTTTCGAATCTCTCTATGGCATCATAATATTCTCCAATGCCCTCCCTTATCCCACTCAATGAGATATGTGTGCTTATCTAATTCTGATATCTTGAACATCCTTGATCTTAAATGTCACACCGTTGGCTGAAATGACTTCAGTTGCCTCAGCCTTAAAGCAACTTGACAGAAACCAAGTCCCCCTTTATTTACTCATGGAGAGTCCTTGACACTGATCCAGCTTCCTCAGAGTCAGCTGTCAGAGTGAACAGGATAGCTAACACTCCTAATGTCAAGTTCATCATAACTGACACAAATTGCAACAACAACTATTATCGCACAACATTTATGGACAGTTTCCCCCCTTATTCCAGTTGATTCCAGTATTAACTAGGTCTCTGATGCCACACTTGGTTAAATACAGCCTTGATGTCAAGGCCTGTCACCCTCACCTCACCTCGGGAATTCAGCTCTTTTGTCCATATTTGGATCAAAGCTGTAATGAGGCCTGGAGCCGAGTGGCCCTGACAAAACACAAACTAGGCATCACTGAGCAGGTTATTGCTTAAGCCAATACCGTTTCATAGCACTGTTGATGACCCCTTCCATTACTTTGCTGATGATCGCAAATAGATGAGTTGGATTTGTCCTGCTTTTTGTGTACAGGATAAATCTGGGCAATTTTCCACATTGTCCGGTAGATATCAGCAATGTAACTGTACTGGAATAGCTTGGCTAGGAGTGCAGCAAATCTGGAACTCAAGTATTCATTATTATTGCCAGAATGGTGTCAGGGCCTCCAATCATTTGTTGATATCACATGGAGTGAATTGAATTGGCTGACGACTGGTAATTGTAATGCTGGGAACCAATGGAGGAAGCCAAGATGGATCATTAACTTGGCACACCTGGCTAAAGATTGCTGCAAATACTTCAGCCTTTTCTTTTGCACTGATATGCTGGGCTTTTCAGTCATAGAGGATGGGGATATTTGTGGACCTTCCTCCTCCAGTGAGATGTTTAATTGTCAACCACCATTCACTCCTGGATACAGCAGGATTGCAGAGCTTAGATCTGATCCTAGTTGTGGGGTCACTTGGTTTTGCCTATCACTTGCTGCTAATGCTGGTTGGCATGCAAGTAGCCCTGGTTGGTATGTTGACCAGATTAGTACTTCATTTTGAGGTATGATGGGTAATCCTCCTGTCATGCCCTCATGCCCTCTCCATTGAACCATTAAGTAACATTGGTGAGAGTTGACAAACTGATCATTAATTCTCTTGTCCTTTGTGAGAGCTTGCAGTGCAGAAATTGTTTGACTAGTAACTGTGTTACTGAGTTACTATAATCTTTCTTAATCTCTCCCCTCACCAGAGTCTTGGTGACAGATAGGTTAAACCACCAGTCAGTTCTTTCCATAAAGAAAGCAGCCTATGAGTATCTTTTATTTCAAAAGTTTGCCTGTCGTGCACGAATATTCAAACAAACCAGCAATGCCAATAGAAAGATACGTCTTGTCTTTATTCACATAATCAGATTAAAGATTCATTGTCTCAAATAATTTTTAACTAGGATGATGCAACCTAATCATATAAAATGCAATGATTTAACCAATAATGGCCAAGTAATCATTGGTCTGTGTTACAGATACAGATGAGAGATCAACTTCAAAGAAACATAGGGAAAATAGTGTAATTCTATATGTCAATTGATAGGAACAAACAATTCAGAGGAAAACTAGGCAGATGATGATTATAAATAAATATATTTGGCATGAAAAATCCCCAGGTGTTTAAGGAAATACAGTTTGAAGGAACAACAATAGAACAATTGCACAAGGAATTTCAAACATAACAAAATACCTAATACACATGGAAAATGTCAACATTTTAAAAAATGCATCAAAATATAGCTTGTTGTTCATTATCACCTGCAATTGTGCCAAATCGTGATCCGGGATATCGTTTCTTCATGCATTTCAAACAGCAACTGAACCCATTTATTATGCTACACTCGTCTCTTGTCTGATAAGGATAGGCAGTGAATGAGGTTACCGTTGATCAGAAATTGAACCAACTCACTGTGTAAATACCATGGATGCAGAATAGGCCAGATGCAAGGAATTATGTAACAAGTTACTCATCTATTGACTCCCCAAAGTTTGACCACCATCTACGAAGGAATGTGATGGAATATACATCGCTTCCCTGGACATGTGCAGCTCCAATAACATGCACAAAGTTCAACGCCATCCAGGCAAAGCAGTCCATTTGACTGGCACACCAAACAAAAGCTTCAATGTGCACAGTAGCAGTAGTGTGTGTACCATCAACAAGATGCATTGAAGTAACTCACAGCTCATTCAATGTAGCTCACAACTTCTACCACCTCAACTGGCAAAAGTAGCAGACATAGGAAACGCTACTTGCGTTTCTTGACTTGAATTATATCACAGTATTGTAATTGTCACTTGGTCAAAATCCTGTTACTTTCTACTTATCAGCACTGTGTGTGTCCATCAATTAAGTGGATGATAGCAGTTCAGGAAGGTAGTTAACAAACACCACCTTCTCAAACAAAATTAGTGAATAGGCGTAAATGTTGGGTTGGCAAACGATGCCAACATCTGTTGCGCAACTCTTAATAAAAGCCCTTTCCAGAAAATATTCTCATCACCTGAGCACGAATGAATCATAGAATCCCTACAGTGTAGAAGTGGGACATCTGGCCCATTGGGTCCTAACTGACCCTCTGAAGAGTATTTCACCCAAACTCACCCCGCTACCCTGTAACCCTGCATTTCCCTGCTAACTCACCTAGCCTGCACTTCCCTGGACACTATGGACAATCCACCTACATTTGTGATGACGTGAACTGCTTTTTGTTTCTGGTTTTGCTTATCACTGTAGGTGAGCTGCCTTTACCTGAACTTGAGGAATTGGATCAAAGCTCAGCTGAGTTAAGCATCAACTGGTCCTTGCTACCAGAATGACATTTCCGCAAAGTTGCGAGTTTCTGTCCTGGGTCTTCAGTGGATTATCAGGCGACTTACAACCCACAGAGTTTTGGGCCTATCAAGCTCATTCCATGGGGCAGTAGTGTCTAGAGTGCAAAATCTGATTCCTTTTGTTTCATCTCCTATTGCCAACTCATCTCAGTATAAAACAAAGTGACTCAAAGCATAATGTATTGTAATGAACAATTTGGTGTCATTCTGTGCGATCAGAAACAAGATCCTTCAAGTCATTAAGGTCAATGACGTAGCACTTCAAGGAGAGATTGCTAGTATTTTTGAAGCACTTTTTTTTTCTGTATTCCTATATGGAATGTGATCTTGGACATTTTAACCATCATGGCGCAATTGAATCTACAAATCATGCAATTGCTTAACAAAGTGTCACTGTGTGCTATGTATAGCTGCCATACAGCATGTTTGAAACTGACCCTCCAGCAACAGGGGGTAATAGTGAGGGAGGACAATGGACAAGAAACGTCATGCAGCTGTTCTTGGACCTCCGGCAGTAGGTGGCAATGATGAGGAAGGGTGGCTGGAAAAGTGTGATAGAGGGTGATTTTGTGGAAAGGAGGGCTCATGGGAAGAAGGAGCAGCCAAATAATGGAATTCTCAATACGGTATTAACCACAGGCTTCATTCCATGTAAGTACTGTAAATACTTTCTCGTTTTAACATAACTTGCCTTCGTGTTTGTAATGACCTGATGCAAGAAGAATGAAGAATCCTTGCTTCGTGATTTTTGGATCATGAGTGTTCAAATCTCAAGTAACATCAATAATCAAAAAAATCTTTAATGTGCTCATTTTTGTTTGTCTAATAATGCTACTTGAAACATTTTAAAAAGTTTTGTGTTTTTTTTGATGGCTGCATATAAGTCATCCTTTGAACTTGTGGAAAACAATCCAAAAATCCAAATACAGGGGTCAACTTATATTCTGATTATTTCCTTATTCTTTAGTGAGATGTGGGCATCACTGACTATACCAGCATTAGTTTTTAGATTAGAGTGGTGCTGGAAAAGCACAACAGGTCAGGCAGCATCCGAGGAGCAGGAAATTGATGTTTCAGGCAAATGCTCTTCATCAGGAAAAGAGGCAGGAAGCCTCCAGAGTGGAGAGATAAATCTGATTTCTAGCATCTGCAGTTCTCACTTTTGCCTATACCAGCATTAGTTGTCCATTGCTAATAACTATTAAAAAATGAATGGTTGGTATTGGTGCAGGATAGCACCTTTCCAGTCAGTCATTATGAGTTGGCATGATACCCCTGTATTGGCATGTTTCAAACTTCCACACACCACCATTGTAACCTTGAAAAGAAAAAGTGAAAGTTGCCATGGTCCCAGAGGACAATCTCTTATTAGAGAGAGGCAACTGGTAATTTGTTTCACCTCAAGGTCACCACCCCTCAGGCAAGGGGTGTGGTTGCGAAGGCCAGCCTCATGATGACTGGAATCAGATGGAATGGTATTGTAATTGTGTAAGAGGAACTACAAAGACATGTGGGAAAAGCCAGCCGCAGTTGATTGGAATAGGAGCTCAGCAGGGAAGACAGGAAAGCAGCAACGGCAGGGGTTTCAGGGGTAATTCAAAAGGCAAATCAAAAATCCATCCCAAGTGAGAGAAAACATCTGAAGTGGAGGATGAGGTAACCATGACTCACAATGGAAGTCGGGGCAGCATAAAAGCAAAAGAAAATGTGATGAAGATTTTTGGAAAGCTAGAGGATTGAGAAGCCATTTAAAAACCAGCAAAGTATAGCTAAAAAAGTAATAGTTGGACAGAAGATGAAATATGAAGGTAAGCTAGCTAGTAATGTAAAATAAGATGGCAATTTATTTTTACATACTAAAAGGTTAGAGAAAGGTGAGAGTGGACAGTAGATCAATGGAAAATGAAACTGGAGAAGTAATAATAGGTAACAAAAAATGGTGGAGAAACTGATTAGGCACTTTATATCAGTTGGAAGACAATACCAGAACTTCAAGAGAGGCCAGGGGCAGAATTAAGTGCTGTGGTCATCACTAAGGAGAAGGTGCTGGGGAAGCTAAAAGGAAAGTGGATAAATCACCAAGACCAGATGGACTACAACCTAGAGTTCCAAAGAAGATAGCTAAGGAGATTGTAGAGGCATTGGTGGTGATCTTTCAGAAATCACTGGAATCAGGAGGTATGCCAGAGGATTAAAAATAGCAAATACAACATTCCTGTTTAAAAAGAGAGGGAAACAAAAGACAGGGAACTGTAGGCTGGTGAGCCTGACCTCAGTCATTAGTAAGACTTTAGAGTACATTATAAAGAATGATTTTGCAGTGGTAAAATAGGCTTCATCAAGCATAGATCATGCCTGACAAATCTGTTAGTATTCATTGAGGAAGTAACAAACAAGTTAGACAAAGGAGAGCCAGTGATCTGTTTGGATTTCCAGAAGGCCTTTGACAAGGTGCCACACAGGAGACTGCAAAGTAAAATAGTAACCCATTGTATTCCGAACAAGGTACTGGCATGAATAGAGATTTGGCTAACTGGCAGAAAACAGAGACTGGGGATAAAAGAGACTTTTTCAAGGTAGCAGCTGGTAACTAGTTGAGTTCGGCAGGGATCTATATTGGGACCACATCTATTCACATTATAAACTAATGATCTGGATGAAGGAACTGAGGTCATTGTTCCTAAATTTGCAGATGATACAAAGATAGCTGGTGGGACAGGTAGTGTTAAGAAATAGAGAGCCTTGGACAGGATGGGAGTGTGGCCACAGTGGCAGATGGAATACACTGTTGGAAAGTGTGTGAGGTTATGCAAATTGGAAAGAAGAAGAGTGACATGGATAATTTTCTAAATGGGGAAAGGCTTTGGCAATCTGAAGCTCAAAGGCTCATGGGATCCTAGTTTAGGATTCTCTTATAGTTAACATGCAGGTTCAGTTGGCAATTAGGTAAATGCAATGTTCATTTCAATAGGGCTAGAAGACAAGAGTAAAGATGTACTGCTAAGACTGTGTAAAACTGTGGTAGCAGACTGCATTTGAAGTATTGTGAGCAATTTTACACTCCGTACCTGAGGAAGAATGTGCTGGCATTGGAGGGGGTCCAAAGGACGTTTACAAGGGATGAAGTGCTTGTCAAATGAAGAGTAGTTGGAGCTATACTTGAAGAAGTTTAGAAGGATGAGGGGCGAACCTGATTGAAGCTTACATGATACTGAAAAGCCTGTATAGAGCTAAGAGAGGCAAATCACTTCATACCAATTCCAGTTGTCAAATGGATGGATGACCCATTGTATCTTGGAAAGTCTCTTCAAATACTTACGTTTTTTAACAAATTGCTTCACAGCAGCAATGCCAGTGTTTTGAAACAATTTACACAACCAATTTCCAAGCTCTCACATACAATAACACCAAATATTTCCCCTAATAAGAAAGACATGGACCTCGGTGCAGTCTCTGAGTGAAGAGATTACCCTTTAGAACTTCAGCCAGAGGGTGGTGAATCTGTGGAACTCATTGCCAGAGAGGACCATGGAGGCCATGTCATGGAGTGTATTTAAGACAGATGTTTGCTTAGAAAGGGGATCAAGGGAATGGGATTGAGAAACATATCAGCCATGATCGAACCTGCATTGTTGATGTCACTCTTCAATACAAACTTGCAGTTCAGCCAACTGAGCTCATGTACTTTATCAAGTGTATCAACTTCTAAATGCTGTGCAGTATGCTTCAGTAGGGGCTATGAACAGGACAGTCTCCTGGTTTGCTATTCTGCCTTGCTTGAGGCGGAATGGCTCTCCTCATACTATATCCATCAGCAACAGGCTAATGAGCTCTTTCCAGGAAAAGCCTGACTATGGAAAAAAGTATACGCATCCCCTTCATTGGCCTCCAAACAAAAGAAAACCAAGAAGATATTTTGCTCAGAAAGTGAAACCTGGCACTAAACAAGTGCTGTGCTATATGATTAGCATGTTTGAAACTCTGGATTTAATGCACAATCTTCATCCGAATTACTGATTACCCTAATATGCTTATACTTCTGAGTACTAAACCAGAGAGCTGCATGCTTTGGACTCCAATGCTAATTAGGTACAATTTTCATTGAGAATGCAATATGATCTCATTGTACCAACTTCCACTGAAGAGATGACATGCAGCAGAATGTATCAGAACAGCTCAGCAAATGTGAGGACACCATGGGACATCTGACACATCAATGGAAATGGTAAAGAGGTCCAGAGTGGATGGTGAAATGTCCTGCAACTGCAGCACAGTTGGTGGGGAAGGCATTCCCATGGTCTCCTTTACTCTTGCAACAACTGATGGTACTGTTCCTTCTCTCACTGAGACACTGACTTGAGGTGAAAGTGACTGGCCCTGTCACTGACCCAGCCAGTTGTACCAAATTAAAGAGAACTTCAGAGAGGGATTACATTGCAAGTGATTCCACTTCAATGGTATTTAATTAGCTAAAGAGTGCTTTGGGACATTTGAGATCATGAAAGAGGCTAAGTAATTTCTTCCATAACATTGTTCGCGGTCTTTAAAAAATATTCAATGAGCATATGAGCTTATCATCTTTGTTGACCACTTAAACATGAGGCACAGACTCTTAATCCTTTACCTAGATGCTGATGTGTAAAATTTATAACCATTTGATTTGCAAATCTTGCCCTTAAACCTTTGACGACTGCTTTGTCCAAATCAACTTTCATTTAATTCTTAATTATTTGAATATCCTCGGTTAATGACAAATATTTTAACAATATTTGCTGTATTTTAACAAATCTCTTGGTTTAAGAGGGGCTACAAACTAATGCAAACTAACCCTTTATTTTATCCCATACCGACATTTCTCTTTGGGGAAGAAATGGAGTACAAGTTGCTTGAAGACAAAATTGCAACTGCTTTGTCAGAAATAAATATTCTTTCATGGGTCACAAATATGAACATCATTCTCAGTGAAAAATGTGAACAGAAAAAAATTATTTCAACAGCAGATTGTTTCAATTCTGTGTTATCGTGTCTGAGAGCTTGGAAATTGGTTGTGTAAATTATTTCAAAACACTGAAATTGCTTCTCTGAAGCAATTTGCTGGAAAAAAAACCAATGTAAGGATTTGTAGAGACTTTACAAGATACAATGGGCCATTCACCCAATTGACGATTGTGACTGGTATGAAATTATTTGCCTCTCTGGACAAAATTTCAAAATAATGAAGAAGTGACCAAAGATTCAGTTCCTGGTTGCTGGCTTATTTCCAAAAATGCAAAATGTTCAAAGTTATCAGCAGAAATATCAAGGCTTTGTTTTTGCTGGAACTATTAGATTCTTTATTATTTCAAAATATGAAGACTAGATTCATAAGTTTTAGTACAAGTTAATGTTCTGAGGTATCAAATGGAAATCTAATGGAATGGAGCGCTCTAGCTTGTATCAACTGTGAAATTGAATAGCATAGAAAAAGAATAGAAATGTATTCTGTATTTTTATATGAAAAATGCAGTGAAAATTTTATAAGTTACTGTACCAAGGTGCCTATAATGATGACAGAAGTCATAGATAATTTTGGTATTGAGTACAGGAGTAGAGAGGTCATGTTGCATTTGTGGTTAGACCACTGTGTGCAATTCTGGTCTCCTTCCTATCGGAAAGATGTTGTGAAACTTGAAAGGGTTCAGAAAGACTTTTCAAGGATGTTGCCAGGGTTGGAGGATTTGAGCTATAAGGAGAGGCTGAACATGCTGGGGCTGTTTTCCTTGGAGGTCGGAGGCTGAGGTCAGGTGACCTTAGAGGTTTGCAAAATTATGAGGGGCATGGAAAGGATAAGTAGAGAAAGTCTTTTCCCTGGGGTCGGGGAGTCCAGAACTAGAGGGCATGGGTTTAGGGTGAGAGGGGAAAGATATATAAAAGAGACCTAAAGAGCAACTTTTTCACACAGAGGGTGGAACATGTATGGAATGAGCTGCCAGAGGAAGTGGTGGAGGCTGGTACAATTGCAACATTTGAAAGACGTTCATGGGTATGTGAATATGAAGGATTTAGAGGGATAAGGGGCAGGTGCTGGTAGAGGGGACTAGATTGAGTTGGGATATCTGCTCGGCATGGACGGGTTGGACGGAGGGTCTGTTTCCATGCTGTACATCTCTATGACTCTAAGTAAAATTAAAACATCTAAGCTGTAAAATGCTTGGTGTAGGTCCACAGGCCTTTGCTCTGTGCAGTAGTTGACATTAAAGCCGAGAAAGTTGGTTGGTTATTTTATGACTTAAAAGTTGTTTTTGTATGTTACTCTCTTTGTCATTGGCACGTGGACAAGACTACATTATTCCTTCAATACTTGTCACCTGGAGAGGACATGATGACTCTTATCTCTAATTCCTTGTATAAATGCTATTGTCCTGATGGTGTCAGGAAGGAAAACTTTTCGAAGTGTTATCTGACTTAAAATATGTGATTGTAAAATTGAATTTTAAAAATTGATGAGGAAACTTTGGGACAATAATATGACTCCCCCATTTACTGTCATGGAAGAAAACAATAATTTGCATTTATTTTGCTCCTTTTAAAAACATAAAAGTTTCTAAAGTACTTCAAGGCATCTTATTAGACAAAGTTTGACATTGAAGTATAAAAGCAGATATTAGGAACAATGACCCAAGCGCACAATGTGATAGATGCTATCTTTGATGTGAAAACCAAGCTTCTCCACAACAAGGACTCTTTGGTGGTCTCTCCTAGTCGGTGGGACAGATCTCCCAATTTTAGTAAAAGCCTCCAAATGTTACTAATAGAACATAGAACAGTACAGCACTGAACAGCCCTTCAGCCCACGATGTTGTGCCGACCATTGATCCTCATGTATGCACTCTCAAATTTCTGTGACCATATGCATGTCCAGCAGTCTCTTAAATGTCCCCAATGACCTTGCTTCCACAACTGCTGCTGGCAACGCATTCCATGCTCTCACAACTCTCTGTGTAAAGAACCCGCCTCTGACATCCCCTCTATACTTTCCTCCAACCAGCTTAAAACTATGACCTCTTGTGTTAGCCATTTCTGCCCTGGGAAATAATCTCTGGCTATCGACTCTATCTATGCTTATCATTATCTTGTATACCTCAGTTAGGTCACCTCTCCTCCTCCTTTTCTCCAATGAAAAAAGTCTGAGTTCAGTCAACCTCTCTTCATAAGATAAGCCCTCCAGTCCAGGCAGTATCCTGGTAAACCTCCTCTGAACCCCCTCCAAAGCATCGACATCTTTTCTATAATAGGGTGACCAGAACTGGACGCAGTATTCCAAGTGCGGTCAAACTAAAGTTTCAAAGAGCTACAACAAAATCTCATGACTCTTAAATTCAATACCCCTGTTAATGAAAGCCTGTTAATGAGGGCTTTGCAAGTTGACTGAGCTTGGTGTGTTGTTGTCATTTCTGGTGCCTCAGTCAATGCTGATGTTTCATCCATTTGTTCCCTTTTGAATTTGTAATGGATTAACACTGGGTTGTCAGACCATTTCAGACGGTATTTTAAGAGTCAACTGTTGTGCTGTGGGTCTAGTCTAAGGAAGGGTAGCATATTTCACTGAAGTAACATGGTTAAGTGGGCAGTGGGAGGCAAAGGCCTTGTGATATTATTGCTAGACTATTAATCCAGAAACTCAGACGATTATCTGGAGACTAGGGTTCAAATGTCACCACAGAGATGGTGGAATTTGAATTCAATAAATTAAAATATGTCTGGAGTTAATCGTCTAATGATGACCATGTATCTATTGTTAAGAAAAACCCATTTGGTTCACATAATGACTTTCAGGGAAGGAAACTGCCACCCTTGCCTGGTCTGACTAACATGTGGTTTCAAACCCACAGTAATGGTTGAATTTGAATTCAATAAATTAAAATATGTCTGGAGTTAATCATCTAATGATGACAATGAGTCTAATACCAATTGTTAAGAAAAACCCATCTGGTTCACATAATGACTGTCAGGGAAGGAAACTGCCACCCTGACCTGGTCTGGCTGACATATGGTTTCAAACCCACAACAATGTGGTTGATTCTTAACTGCCCCCTGGGCAATTAGGGATGGACAATAAATCCTGGCCTAGCCAGCAATGCCCTCATCGCATGAATTAATTTTTACAAATCAATATTCATGGTCATTATTACTGACAATTACTTTTAATTCCAGATTTACTTTTTTAGCACTTAATCAATTCCATCAATTTTGATGAATACATGTCCCGGTTACAAGCACTGCACGACCATCTCCCTCCTGTTCTGAACCAATGCTAATGTATTATGAAATGCTGCCTACAATCCACAGGCCCATATCTTGGCGTATTAACCTTTTTGAAAGGTTTTGGAAATGTATGTATGCTACAACTAATATTATTCATCAGCTCAGTTACATCCTTAAAATGTTCAATGAATTTCTTAAACACAATTTGCCTTTTTATAAAACCACATTAATGTTGTCTGATTGTACTGTGCCTTTTTAAGTACATTGTTAAGACTTCCGACCATTGATAACAGCCTCTAAGCCTGTCGTTCTCTGTTTTCCCTCTCCCTTCTTGAACAGTGGTAATACATTTGCTAACTTCTAAACCATTGGGGTATTGATAAGTAGGTTAGATCAGTGCTTCCAAGGCCTCTGTAATCTCTTCCAATAGTGTCCCTTCCTGAGAAGATTGAGGAGCTGCTGCACTTGGGAAAGGAGGCTATTGGGGTGAGTAAAGGCCCAGCACAGGTAATCACTGTTTATGCTTTCTTGTTGACTCTTTATCGATGGTGTTAGATTTCCAGCTGTCCCCAATATAGGAAGATCAATCAAGAGTAGACTTGCATGGACTCCAGCAGCCAGAGATCATTAACAATGAGCAATTCAAGAACTTGAAAAAGTTATTTCCAGCAGGGTGGGGAATCAAGTAGCAAATATTTAAAAGGATTATTTCATATCTTCATAGATATACATCTGTATGAATTAACCTGTCATGATTTGATTTTTGGTCTACATTAAAATCCTTCTGACTATTATATTTTCATGTGCTCTTAGATTTCAAAATAATTAGTGTGTTGAGAAATATTGTTAAAATTGTGAAAGTTGTTTCAAAATTATCAAGATAACAAGCTACAGGGTAGTCCAACAGTGGAGTGAAAATTATGATACAATTGATACATGCGTGTCTGAGCATGTAACTGTGTGCAGAGTAAGAAATCTCTGGGAAAAGTGCAGAAATGATTTCTTGTATCTTGTGTCCTCCATCTTCATGTGGTTTGATGCTACTTTTTAGGGTCTTTGTAGACTGGTCAAGCAGAAGGCAAAGTTAGCAATTGTCTTCAGGTGTAGACTTCAAAGCAACACTATTTGTTATTCATGACATTAAATACTGTTGTGCATAGATATACCAAGCTCTGATCTTGCAGCCACCTTAGGTAAAAATTAAAATCTTCTCCTTGTCTTACGTCCATGTTGTAGTCTGATATTTTATTTCCAGAGTTCCAGTGTTCTATAAACACTGTGCTATTTTCTGTTAGTGATGTGTAAGCTCTGTGACGCCATCACAAAATTGATTCAGGGTCTTGAAGCCCTGACACAACATCTGTGAGATTACCTTACTCTACAGTACTGTTAGTATCTGATTCCTGTACTCTTTGTGTACTTGTTTCTCAACTTTAGGGATTTTTGTACTTTAAGAACTGAATGGATTTTGCTGATCTCTTGTAATAAGGTTGATCTTCTCCTCCTAGGACTAATCTGTGATGCTGCCAGTCTTCTGCTTCACTTACCACCTGTATGGCTTTCTTTAAGAGTCAACTCTTTTTCTCGCTGCAATAAATCTGATAAGTTCTCATCATCAATTTCAGCAATTTATTAAGACTGAATTTAAAGCTTCATAGTCACATTGTTCCACTTATTTGAAAACCCGCTCCCCCGTCCCCAGAAAATGAGCTTTAAGATTTTAATTTGGGTTTCCCATTGACCCATGAGGTGCATTAAATCTCATTTGGCCCTCACAAGGAAACTTTGTGCATCATGGCACCAGGCATTCTGTCCCCAGAGTCTTCACACACACACACACACACACACACACACACACACACACAGTGAGGACTGCAGATGCTGGAGATCAGAATCGAGTGTGTGGTGCTGGAAAAACACGGCAGGTCAGGTAGCATCCGAGGAGCGGGAGAATCGACATTTTGGGCAAAAGCCTACACCAGGTATGAGGCTTGTGGGCCGGGGTTGGGGGGGGGGGGGGTCCTGAAAGGTAAATGGGAGAGGTTGTGGCTGGGGGAAGGTAGCTGAGAATGCAATAATTAGATCAAGGTGGGGGAAGAAGGTGATAGGTCAGAAGGAGGGAGGAGTGGATGGATGGGAGAGACGATGGACAGTCAAGAGGGCGGTGCCGAGTTGGGGGCTTGGTATTGGGATAAGATGGGGAGAGGGCAAATGGGTAAACTGGTGAAATCCATACTTATCCCATATGATTGCAGGGTCCCAAAGCAGAAGATGAGAGGCATTCTTCCTCTAGGCATTTGGTGGTTTGGCAATGGAGGAAGCCCAGGACCTCCCACCCTGGTGGAATGGGATGGGGAGTTGAAGTGTTCAGCTATGGTGCGGTGGGTTTGGATGTTGCAGGTGTCCCAGAGATGTTCTCTGAAGCAATCCACAAGTTGGCGTCCCATCTCCCCTGTATAGAGGAGACCACATCGGGTGCAACGGATGCAGTAGATTACATTTGTGGAGGTACAGGTAAATCTCTGGATATGGAGGGATCCTTTGGGACCTTGGACAGAGGTGAGGGGGGTGGTGTGGGCCCAGGATTTGTACTTCTTATGGTGACAGGGGAAGGTGTCTGGAGTGGGATGAGTGCTGGTAGGGAGTGTAGATCTGACAAGAGAGTCACGGAGGAATGGTCTCTCCAGAACACTGATTGGGGTGGGGAGGGAAATATATCCCTGGTGATGGGGTCTGTTTGTAGGTGGCAGAAGTGGCAGAGGATGGTGCAATGTATACAGAGGTTGGTGGGGTGGAAGGTGAGGACTAGAGGGGTTCTGTCTTTGTTGCATTGGGAGAGGTGGGGTTCAAGGGTAGAGGTGCAGGAAGAGGAAGAAATGCACTGGAGGACACCCTCGACCACATTGGCAGGAAATTGTGGTCTTTTAAGGAGGAGACCATCTGGGATTTTCTCTGTCAGAATTGATCAACGTGGGAACAGATGCGGAGGAGGTGGAGGAATTGGGAATGGGGGGTGACATTTTTACAGGAGGCAGGGTGAGAGGAAGTGTAGTCCAGCTAGCTGTGGGAGTCAGTGGGTTTGTAGTAGATGTCTGTGGTTAGTGGTCACTGAAGATGATGATGGAGAGGTCCAGGATGGGGAGGGAGGTGTCTGAGATGGTCCAGGTCATTTTGAGGTCAGGGTGAAAGGTATTAGTGAAGTTGATGAACTGTTCAACATCCTCATAGCGCCCAATCAGTACCCTTCCACTGACACCCTCATCTGCCTGACTGAACTGGTTCTCACCCTTAACAATTTCTCCTTCCAATCCTCCCACTTCCTTCAAACCAAAGGGGTAGCCATGGGCATCTGCATGAGCCCCAGCTATGTCTGCCTCTTTGTCGGGTATGCGGAACAGTCCATCTTCTGCAGCTATTCCGGCACCATTCCCCACCTTTACCTCAGCTACATAGATGATTATATCGGCGCTACCTTTTGCTCCCACAAGGAGGTTGAACAGTTCGTTAACTTTACCAAACCTTCCGCCCTGATCTCAAATTCACCTGGACCATCTCAGACATCTCCCTCCCCTTCCTAGATCATTCCATCATCATCTCCGGTGAATGACTAACCACAGACATCTTCTACAAACCCACGGACTCCCACAGCTACCTGGACTATACATCCTCCCACCCTGCCTCCAGTAAAAACGCCATCCCTTATTCCCAATTCTTCTGCCTCTGCCGCATCTATTTCCAGGATGACCAATTCCACCTTAGAAAATCCCAGATGACCTCCTTCTTCAAAGACCACAATTTCCCCTCCCATGTGGTCAACACTGCCCTCCAGCGCATTTCCTCCACATCCCACACCTCTTCCCTTGAAACTTACCCCTCCCAATGCAACAATGACAGAGGCCCCTGGTCCTCATTTTCCACCTAACCAACCTCCATATACATCACATCATCCTCCACCTACAAATAAACCCCACCATGAGGGATATATTTCCCTCCTAACCTTTATCAGCATTCTGGAGAGACCATTCCATCCACAACTCCCTTGTCAGATCCATGCACCCAACCAGCCCTCACTTCACTCCCGGCACCTTCCCCTGCTATCGTATGAAGTGCAAAACTTGCACCCACACCTCCTCTCTCACCTACATCCAAGGCCCCAAAGGATCCTTCTACATCCAAAAGACATATCTACTTCCACACATATCATCTATTGTATCCGTTGCACCCAATGTGGTCTCCTCTACATCAGGGAGACAGGACGTCAACTTGTGGAACATCTCTGGGACATCTGCACCAACCAACTCCACCATCCCGTGGCTGAATGCTTCAACTCCCCCCACCAACTCTGCCAAGGACATGCAGGTTCTGGGCCTCCTTTATTGCCAAGCCCTAACCACCCGATGCCTGGAGGAAGAATGCCTCATCTTCTGTCTTGGAACCCTTCAACCACACGGGATTTCACCAGTTTCCTCATTTCCCCTCCTCCCAACTTATCCCATTCCCAAGCCTCCAACGCAGAGTGGGGAGGCATGGTGGCCCAGAGGTTAGCACTGCTGCCTTACAGCATCAGGGACGTGGGTTCAATTCCAGCCTCGGGCAACTGTCTGTGTGGAGTCTGCACATTTCTCCCCATGTCTGCTTGGGTTTCCTCCAGATGCTCCAGTTTCCTCCTACTGTCCAAAATTATGCAGGTTAGGTGAATTGGCTGTGCTAAATTGCCCATAGTGTTCAGGGATGTGTAGGTTAGGTGCATTAGTCAGGGGTAAATGCAGGGGAATGGGTCTGGGTGGAATACTCTTCGGAGGGTCTGTGTGGTCTTGTTGGGCTGAAGTGTCTGTTTCTACACAGTACGACTTCTAATTCTAATTCTAAAACTCGGCACCATCCTCTTCACTGTCCATTGTGATTCCCATCTATCTGCTTCACCCTCCATCAACTTATCACCTTCTCCACCTTCATCCTCCTAGTGTATTCACAACTACCTTCCTCCAGCCCCACATCCCCTCCCATTTATCTCATAGCACCCCGGCCCACAAGCTTAATTTTGGATGTCCGTAACATTGATTCTCCTGCTCCTCCAAAGCTGCCTGACCTGCTGTACTTTTCCAGCACCATACTCTCGACACAGACACACACACACACACTCTGCGAATGTGCACACACACATCTGCGCATGCGCGCACACACGCGCGCACACGCATGCACATGCGCACACACTTTGCACACATTTATTCAAAATTAGCCTACAGCCAATAATCTTAATTTTTAAGCTCATCATCTACTACTGTGATCATTCATTCAGTGCATGTGGGCTTGGTTGGCTAAGACAGCATTAATTACCCATCCCTAAAATCTCCTGAGAAACAGATGTTGATGGGAAAGCTCAGCAGGTCTGGAAACATCTGTGAAGAGAAATCAAAGTTAACATTTCAGGTTTGCTGACCCTTCCTCAAACCCTTCCTCACTCCCCTGAGGAAGGGTCACCAGAATCAAAATGTTAACTTTGATTTCTCTTCACAGATGTTGCCAGACCTGCTGAGCTTTTCCAGTAATTTCTGTTCTTGTTTCTGATTTGCAGCATTCTTTCAGATTTGGACAGACAAAGGAGTGGATAATGATCTGGCTAGGTGTGTGAACAGCTGTTAATAGTGCTATGGACCAGGCCAGACCCCTAAGAAGGTAGCCCCGACCCTAACTTTTCTAGTTGTTTTAAGCAGGTGTATAGTGGATATTCCAGGAGTGATGCAGTTGGCCAACCACTCAGTTTTAAACAAAATAGAATTTATTTATACACAAGAAAAAAGAAAACGGAATTTAGAATTTTTTGCAAAGTTTGTGAAGGTTTGTAGCTCTGGTTGAGGTTTAGGGTGTAGGTTTGCTCGTTGAGCTGTAGGTTTGATATCCAGACATTTCATTACCTGGCTAGGTAACATCATCAGTGGCGACCTCCAAGTGAAGCGAAGCTGTTGTCTCTTGCTTTCTATTTATATGTTTGTCTTGGATGGGGTTCCTGGGGTTTGTGGTGATGTCATTTCCTGTTCGTTTTCTGAGGGGCTGATAGATGGCATCTAGATCTACGTCTTTGTTTATGGCGTTGTGGTTGGAGTGCCAGGCCTCTAGGAATTCTCTGGCATGTCTTTGCTTAGCCGTCCCGGGATAGATGTGTTGTCCCAGTCGAATTGGTGGTTTCTTTCATCCGCGTGTAGGACTACGAGGGAGAGAGGGTCGTGTCTTTTTGGGGCTAGCTGGTGTTTGTGTATCCTGGCAGCTAACTTTCTTTCTGTTTGTCCTACGTAATGTTTGTGGCAGTCCTTGCATGGAATTTTGTAGATGACGTTGGTTTTGTCCATGGGTTGTACTGGGTCTTTTAAGTTTGTTAGTTTTTGTTTGAGAGTGTTGGTGGGTTTGAGTGCTACTAGGATTCCGAGGGGTCTTAGTAGTTTGGCTGTCATTTCTGAAACTTCTTTGATGTATGGTAAGATGGTTAGGGTTTCTAGCTGTGTTTGGTCTGCTTGTCATGGTTTGTTCTTGAGGAATCTGCAGACTGTATTTTTTGAGTACCCGTTCTTCTTGAATACATTGCATAGGTGGCTCGCCTCTGTTTTCCGAAGTTTGTCTGTGCTGCAGTGTGTGATGGCTCGTTGGAATAATGTTCTGATACATCTTCGTTTGTGTGTGTTGGGATGGTTGCTGGTGTAGTTAAGTATTTCGTCATTGTTTGTCGGTTTTCTGTATATGCAGGTTTGTAGTTCTTTAGAACTTAGAATAACATACACTCTTTGAAAACCCAAATAGTGCGAAATCACAACTTTAACAAACGGCTGCTCCAAATTCCTTAGAATCATAGAATCCACACAATGTGGAAGCAGGCCATTCGGCCCAACAAGTCCACATCAACCCTCTGAAGTGTCTCCCACCCAGACCCATCCCCTTACCCTATCAGTCTACATTTACCCCCAATTAATGCACCTGACCTATACATCCCTGAAAACTATGGGCAATTTATCACTGCCAATTCACCTAACCTGTACATCTTTGGACTGTGGGAGGAAACCAGAGCATCTGGAGGAAACCCACGCAGACACTGGGAGAATGTGCAAACTCCATATAGAGAGTCGCCCGAGGCTGGGTTCGAACCCTGGTCACGCGTGTTGTGAGGTAGCAGTGCTAACCACTGAGCCACCGTGCTGCCCTGCAACATCCCATAAATGCCCCTTGGCAAGCGGGTAAATTCAAACACAGGTTCTTACGAGAGAGATATCAGAGAGAGAGAGAGAGAGGATCAGCATGGACCTGCTTCTATGGGTTCTTAAACTTGATGAGCAACTGCAAAGAAAAAAGCAGCTTGCGAAAACCAAACCAAGCCATACGCTGAATCAGGAGAACTGACCACTCCCCTTTCATTGTACAGCTAGTATAAAAAAAAGCTGCTTCAAGTAGATAAATCCAAATATATTGGAACCTCTGCCTTTGCAACCCCTCTGGAAAATAAAAACAAGGACAACATAACCTTGTTAAAGGAGCAGCATCATCATAAAGAGACTGTTAGTGGCTGATAATGGGTTGTGTCTAATAGCAAATTATGTGATCACAAGACCTAGTGGGTGTGGGTGGGGGTGGGAGCTGGGACATAGGAGAATCAAGCCTTAAAGCCCATGCGAAGGTGTTGGTGAGCTGCCTTCTTGAACTGCTGTTGTCTCTGCAGTGAAGGAGGGAGTTCCAGGCTTTTGAACCAGTGATAGTGAAGGAATGGACTTATCACTCCAAATTAGGATGGTGTGTGACTTCAAGAAGAGCTTTCAGGTTCTGGTGGTTCCACGTACCTACTGCCTTTCACTCCTATGCAGTCTTTGTCCTCTAGTGAAAATGAAAACAATGTGTAAACCAAGGAACGTTAATGTGAATGAGGACAGATTTCTGTTGTTCAGGGCATGTCTCTGTCACAAGTTGTTATTGTCAGCTTTATTTGTGGGAACTTGAAGTCTTTAAATTCTCCTCATAAAATGGTGGCTTGTCATCCTGTTGTTGGCTTGATTTTTGGAATCCCATCAATCACCTGGGTGATTTGACATATGGGTACTCCAAGCTTTTCACAGATTGAGGGGTCAGATGGGGAATTTAAAATCAGAGTGAGAGGAAGACACATAATCATAAGTTATGAAGCAGCTGAGAGGAATAATAATGAGGAAGGACGGAATTTTAACAAGAATGACAAGAAGAGCAGAAATGTGAAGCCAAATAAAACTTGCAAAGAACATATTCCAGTCTCACCTGTCCTGTATTCTTATTTGTGTATGGGATGTTGACCTCGTTGGCAAGGTCAGCACTTGTTGCCTATCCCTTGAACTGAATGGCGCTCTTGTCCATTTCAGTAGGCAGTCAGTCATTTTGCTGAGAGTCCAAAGTCACTTATAGGCCAGAACATGTAAGAACCACAGATTTCCTTCTCTAAATGACATTAGTGAAGGAGATTATCTTTGTAAACAAAAACAATACTAGTGGCAATAGTTTTACAGATCATTTTTTAAAAATTCTAGTCTTTGTTGAATTAAAATTTCATGAGCTGTCATGATGACATTCAAACTCTCTACCATCACAGAATCACAGAAGTATTAGGGAGGAGAAGGAGGCCATTTAACCCATCGTGTTGAGTGCACATGTAGTAGCTTCCCAATTAGTGCTTCGCTCCTGCCATTCTCTATACCTTTTTACCTTGGGTGATTTTTAAAATAGGAACAATGCCTTCAATTTAACCTGCCTCCACACACTTCCAGACTGTTCATACCAGATCTGAAACATTTGTTGTGTGAAAAAAGATTATTTTCTCATTTGCTTTGTACCTTTTTTGCAAATCACTTTAAATCTGTGCCATCTCATATTTGATCCCTTCTATGAGCATGAACAGTTTCTCCCTATTTACTTTATACAACACCTTCATGAACTTGCAAACTTCTATCATATCTCATTTCAGACTTCTTTTCAAGGAGAGTAGTCCCAACTTCTCCAATGTATGTCCACGACATTAGGGGCTCTAGATTACCAGTCCAGTGACCATTCTTGTTATGACACTGCCTCCTCTGACTCGTCTTGTATACTTCAATGTGGAGCTGACATATGCCCGATACTTCCCAAATTTAATAGGTTTAATGCTCTCAAAATTCAGAACAGGGTGAAAAGAGCAGCATGAAGAAATATGTAGGAAAAATTAATGGAAGAGAGTGCCGCTGAATTACACCATAAGCTGTAGGAGCAGAATTAGGCCATTTTAGCCCATCTGCTTTGTCATTCAATTATAGTTGATATGTTTCTCAACCTCAATCTCCTAACTTCACCCATTGATCTCTGTACAAATCAAGGTCCTATCTAACTCTGAATTAAATATACACAATTACTTGGCTTCCATAGCCACCTCTGGCAATGATTTCCACAGATTCACCACCCTCTGCTGAAGCCATTTCCCCTCATTTCAGTTCTAAAGGGTCATGCCTTTCCTCTGGGGCTGTGCTCTCATATCCTAGTTTTTCTTATTAGTGGAAACATCTTCTCCACATTCACTGTATCTAGACCTCCCAATATTCTGTAAGATCTGCCTTCATCCTTCTCAATTCTGAGTACAGGCCCAAAGTCCTCAACTGCTCTTTGTCAGGGGAGATTATGTGTCTTCCTGGAGGTCGAAAAAAGTGTATTTTATTTTGGAAAGTTTGAGGAAACTGTTAAATTACTTTTTCCCTTATTTATTGACATTGATGATATCCAAAAGGTGTAAAACATAATAGTGTCTCTTCAACAAAATTAAATCTGACCACCTGACAGATGCATAAATGCCAGGCATATTTAGCACAGTAATGTTATGATTGATGTGAGCAAGTGCATCTTTCAATGTTTGATATGAATTGGCGATGCTTCTAGAACTTGCACACATTTTATAAAAATTGTACATGAAAGGTATTGTGAGAATTGCAATATCTTCCCAAAGTTGAACTTGATTCTATTTTAAATAATGGAAATATGTATTTCTTGATGCTTGGCACGGGGTAGTGAGATGCAGTTTGTGCATGTCTTACAGTGGCAGATAAAAATGGAGGCTCACAAAAGAGATGCTGATATAAAAATTTATTTTTTTATGAAAATATAAAATTTAATATCTTACACTACAAAAACATGTACACAAACAAAATACAGACAGCGTCAGGATACCGTGTTAAAATAAATAAAACACACTAAGGTTGTTATTAAGTTTTCAACATGTCATAAACAACTCAAAGCAAAACATCAGCCTAATAGCATTAATGTGTGATTTTCTTTTTTTGTTACTCAGTAAATGTAAGCTCCAACTGTTGCTTGTTTGGATTACTAGCCATCTAAGTTGTTTGCTATGTGAGAAATCTCTTTCTCCATAGGTTATCTTAGCTTACATATTACCTATAAAAGCATCCCATACAAGTTCCTATGTGCTTTGAAATAATCTAGCATCATAGACTTTTAGCGCAGTTTAAAATTATGATAGCATTAGAAATTGTTTTATATTCTTGCAACGATTTAATGAAAATCTACAAAGAATCGCACACTTCAATCTCTTCATTAAAATGAGGCTTTTCACAACACCGTTCTGATATTTTATTGTATTATTGTGGTTGCATACTCATGAAGATAAGTCACATACAAAGTGGTACAGCCATCTTAACCATCTCCTTCAGCACTTTGCTTAATAAACTATCTTTAGTTGTTCCTCCTGCCATATTAGTAGCTCTCATGGGATTTTCAATATTTTTATCCCTTTCCCCACATTATTTTGCTCACTACTGTAACATGTAAAAGAGATACAATCAATGTTATGTCTCCATTTCTGCTAATAAAGTTACCATATTTTTCTAAAATTTCTTCACAAAGTTATTCTCTGTTTGCATTCACAGTTTGAGTTTTGGGCTGAATATAATTTCTCAAAAGGTGAGGAACATCTGTCGTGGAAAATGAAACATTTTTTTCAGCTTCAATAGATAAGCTCCTGATCTCAGAGGTTAATTATTATATGACTTGCAGAAGACAGCTCCATTTACCCAACCCAACAATTTACCTCAACTCCACCTGTACAGCAATGGGACTGTATATTACTTTCACACCATTTGCATTCTTGTATTCACTTCAAGCCTGATCCTTTCTGTCAAATTGTGAAAGTCCTACTAGGAATGAGGTTGAAGTTGTTCAAACTTAGAACTGATCATAATGTCAATAAAAACAAAATATGCCAGTCTCCACAGAAGTGTACGTGGGCACCATTTGCAGACTCATGCCCTACGAGATGGTTGGAATCCCATAGAAGAAGCAGCAGTTAAGAAGTTGACTAAACAACACCACTTTCTCAAGGGCAACTAGGAAAATATTTTTGCATTAACTTGACTTTTTTTGCATTTATTCTAACTTGAAGTAAATTCTATTTCCCCCTCTGGATTGCAAATAGCAACACAAACCTTAGTGTCTCGATCAGAATTTTACATTGATGTCTGTTTCAGATCATACAGAGCCCAATATGTTATTGCTGTTGGAGACACAGCAACATGACAGGAAAGACAGCACAGAGGCAATGTTTGAAAGGTCTTTGTAGATTTGCCAGCAAATATATGGAGAGCAGTACAAATCTCACTCAATTGTGAATTGATTTAACTTGCCAAAATCACTAATTGGCTCGTATCTTATTCAGGCTTTGCAGATCTAACATTGTGTTAGCCTAATTTTCTTTCAATTTAACCTAATTTTCTAAGCAACCTGTTCAAAAAGGTTATTACACATCTCTGCAGTGGGTGGGATTTGAACCTGGACCTCCTGGTCCAGGATAAAGACATTACCATTGCATCACAAGGGGACCCCTCCATTGACCTAATAGTAAGTCCCCATCACTTTTCTCAGGTGCCTGCCATTAAGAGGTTGCATGTCTCCCCAAGCTCCACTGAAATCTCCCACATAATGTGCAATTTGAAGTCTCAGAATTGATCAGATCTATGCAATTGGTTTCACTGGCAATTTTTTATGCATCTAGTGAGGCTGTCGAAGAGGGAATTTTAAATTACTTTGAACCAGCAGAATCTGGACAGCTTCAATGAGAATCACAAAAATACTCCGAGCCACAGTCGACCAAGAACCTGATCACAATTTCCCATCTGTGCCCCCTTGCCCTTTCTGCTTGGATTGTTAACCACACAACTCTCTCCACTCCCCCCCATATATACTCTGCTGCTGACTGCATCACTTGTTTGGCACCAACTGAGGTCTGGTGGGTTGTATCTGGATGTACAAATGGTGCCGATAACATTCCAATTCTACTCAATTGGCTTTCAAATGACCCCGCTCTCTCTGGCTGGTGGAACTGGGTGGGTTGCAAACCCACTTTACGGGCCTTCTGAAATTTAAAAGCCAGCCCACTTGGAGCTATTTCTCAAATTAAAAATGTGACCTGCTTTGAAAAAGTTTGATAATAAACAGTTTCACATTATTTGCAACCTCGTAAAACATCTCTACTTATTTTGATCATAAAACTCACCTCCAAGGCTGTTTAACATTACAGCAAACAAGGTACACTGTTTTAAAAAATTCAAGGTGATAATGTAATTTTGAATATAGTTGGCACTGCAAGGTAAGATGAGAAACACAGCAACTATTTTTATACAGAGAGCCAGTGTTATCCTTTTATGTTCATTTTAGTTTAAAACTAATCTAAATAAGATGCTCAGCTTCCACTAATTAGATTATTTTCCTTTTTACAGACAGTTTGGAATTAATTAACATCTTGCCTTTTATTGGTAATGAGCCCCTAAATGTTTAAATGAATCTGGCTTATTTCAGTGTATATTAATTGAATGAGTTAATCTGATTTGCAACTCAATGTCTGGACAATATTTTATGCAAATTACAAGATTAGATTGCCATTTTGAGTAGTTCTGATGTATGAACCTAAGATCAAGAGTAGGCTGTTCAAACCTTAAAACTGTTCTTTTTCACAAGAGATCATGACTAACTCCATTGATCTCCTACCTTGAGTCCACACCACTTAAATCCCTTGACTTGCAACATCTATTGGTTAATTAAACTAACATCTGGAGCTTTTTGTGGGAGAGAGTTCTACGTTTTTTTTGAACTATACTTCATGTAATGAAAAATTTGGTAAATTCTCTGCTTTTAAGATAATGGACCTTTAACCTAATAACTCCACCAGAAGAAAATGCTTTTCTCTCTGTCCACCCCATCAACTCTTTTGAAACCCTAAAATGCTTCAATCCTGTCACCCCTTTATTCCTTGGAACATAGAATGTTAAAATCTAGTTTGTGCGATAATTCCTCACAATGTAACATTGGTTAACATGCTGGTGAATCAGTTCTGTGCTCCTATGGGTCAAAATATTCTTTTGAGAAGTGTAGTGTCAAAGATGACACACAGTATTGTAGATGTGATGTAACCAGAGCATTGTACAGCTGTAGCATAATTGCTATCCTTTACATTCTAGTTAGCTAAATATGAACTTTTAGCCTAAGCCATTTTGATTATTCCTCGTTTCTGACTGCCATCACCTCTTAATAATTAGTAACCTTGAGCCAATAAATCTCTTTAGATTCTGCTCTTTCTAGCTTTACTTTGTTTTATAAAGTCAATTCAGTTTTAGTCACCTACAGCTGACATCACATGTTGGGATCTTGATGCCATAACTTAATATTTCATATAAATGTTCATAATTATGTTCCTATTTATATTACTTAGTTTACCACCAATCTTTGTCCCAACGGCAAACATGAAGTTTTACACTGAGTTTTCCTTTCCATTTACAAAAATTATTAACTGAGGTCTTGACCTTGTGGGTCAGCATGAGACACTTCTTCACAATTTAAGCAAATATACATTCCTCCAAATCCCTGTCTTTTTTTGCCTATTTGATTTTTCTAGTCAGGACAATTGTTTTCTCTCAAAGGATGATTTTTAGTGAATAGGCTCTGATTTGGGAATTTTTCTAATTCCTGCAGAATGCTCATACAAATTAAATCTGTTATGGAGTTTTGAGAAGATTTGTAGCTCAGGTTGAGGTTCTGGATATGAGTTTGTTCACTGAGCTGGAAGGTTTGTTTTCAGACATTTTGTTACCATAACAAGGTAATATCATCAGAGTCTCGAGTGAAGCACTGGTGGTATGGCCTGCTTTTTATTTATGTGTTTAGGTTTCCTTGGGTTGGTGATGTCATTTCCTGTGTTGATGTCATTCCCTGTTCTTTTTCTCAGGGGTAGTAAATGGGATCCAAGTCAATGTGTTTATTGATAGAGTTCCGGTTGGAGTGCCATGCTTCTAGGAATTCTCACACGTGTCTCTGTTTGGATCATCCTAGGATGGGTGTGTTGTTCCAGTTGAAGTGGTGTCCTTCCTCATCTGTATGTAGAAATACTGGTGAGAGTGGGTCATGTCTTTTTGTGACTAGTTGATGTTCATATATCCTGGTGGCTAGTTTTCTGCCTGTTTGTCCAATGTAGTATTTGCAAGGTATATTGTAAATGATATTAGTTTTGCTTGTTGTCTGTATAGGGTCTTTCAAGTTCATCAGCTGATGTTTTAGTGTGTTGGTGGGTTTGTGGGCTATCATGATGCTAATGAATCTGAGTATTCTGGCAGCCAGTTCTGAGATGTCTTTGGTGTTAGGAGAGTGGCTAGAGAGTGACCAAATCTGTTACTTCCTCAAAATACTCAATTAGGTACTCAGTCAATCTGTTCTTGATTATAGTTTACACTAACTTCCCCAGGAGATACATTGCTCCAGCAGGCCTGTATTTTCCTGGCCTCAGTTTCTTGCCATTTTTTGAATTCTGAAGTTGCATTAACATTTTCTGATCCTAAGGGGCAATTGTTGAATCAAGAACACTTTGGAAGACTGAGAGTTGGCAATTTCCTCAGTTACTTACTTTACAGTCCAGTGGAATCTCTTATTTGCTTTGAGGTAATATCTCTGGCCAGCATTTATCATAAGTCTCTAACTGCCCATGAGAAGGTGGTGGTGAACAACCACCTTTCACCGCTGCAGTCCTTGGTATCTACACATTTTGGGGAGTTCCAGGATTTTGAACTATGATTATGAACAAAAAATGGTAAAGTACAAAGTCCAGGAGTGAAACTTGCAGGGGAGTTTGCAGTTGGTGGTATTCCCATTAAACTCCTACCCTTGATCTGACAGGTGATAGAGGTTGTGCGTTTAAAGGTGATGTCTAAAAAGCCTTGGATATTTGCTGCAGTGCATCTGTACATTGATGATAGAGGGACTTGAAGTAGGAGGTGGTGGGTGGGTACCAATCAATCAAGCTGATTTTTTTCTGAATGACGTTGAGCCTCTTGAGTGTTGTTGGAGCTGCACTCATCCAGGCAAGTGAAGAGTATTCCATCAGACTCCTGATTAGTACTATGTAGTGAATTTCTAGCCCCCATCCTGCTCTTGTAGCCATAGTTTTTATATCTGCTCAGTGGTAACCCCAAATGTTGATAGTGAAGGGCAATGTCATTGAAAATCAAGGACGATGGGCAGACTCTCTTTTGTCAGAGGTGGTCATATCCTGGTATTTGTGTGGTACAGATGCTGTTTGCCACTTGTCAACCTAAGCCTGGATATTGTCCAAGTCTTTTTACAGGTGGATGTGGGTTGCTTTAGTAACTTCAGAATGATAAATATTATTGAACTTTGCAGTTTCATTCATGATTGCACACTGAAGCAGCTAAAGATGATGGGGACTGGAACTCTATCCAGAATACCCTTCCAATGATGTTCTGGGAATTATATGATTGATCTCCAATAACCACAAACGTTTCCTTTGTAGTTTTGTTAAGGCTCCAGATTGCCAGACTTGGTTGAATTCTGCCTTCAGTTAAAGTGCACCCATGCTCAGTTTGCTTTTGGAGTTCAGTTCTTCTGTCCATGTTTGGACTGAGACTATAAAGAAGCCAGAAACCCAAACTGGGTGTCAGTGAGCAGGTTATTGTGGAGCAAGTGTTGTTTGATAGCACTTTTTTTTTTGATGACCCGCTTCCATCACCTTGCTGATTTGATTTGTCCTGCTTTTTGTGCACAGGATTTTCCACATTGTCAGGTAGGTGCCAATATTATATCAATACTGAAGCAGCTTGGCTAGGGGTACAGCTTGAGCACCAGTCTGCAGTCCTATAACCAGAATGTTCTCAGGGTCCTTACTTTGCAGTATGTAGAAACTTCAGCCATTTCTTGATGGTTTATTGCAAATGACAAATTGGCTTATGATTGGAGCAAACTCCACAATGCTGGAGAAACTCAGTAGGTCTGGCAGCATGAGTGGACAGAGAAACAGATTTGGGATTTCAAGATTTGTATGACTTCTTCAGAACTCTAAGTTGTCCACCATCCTTCATGCTGGATGTGGCAGCACTTCTGAGCTTAGATCTGATTTGTTGGTTCTGGGGTCAATTAATTTTATCTATTGCCTGCTGGTTTACACATTTAGCCACATAAGTAGTCCTATGCTTCAGCTTCAGCTGTTTGACATTTTTTTAAGATATGTTTGCTCCAGGCATGTCCTCCTGCACTCTTCATTGTATCAAAGTTAGTTCGCCAGCTTGGTAGAAATGGTGGAAAGGGGAAATACATCAGTAAATAGAGTTATTGATTGTGTTTGAACAAAGGTTTGCTGCTGCTACTGGTCCTCAGCATCTCATGGATATCCAGCTTTGAGTAATTTGTTGTATTCAAAATCCATTCCATTCGACACAGTGGTAGTGTCACATGGTAAGTGATAATTACCTGGAGATGATTGACCTTGTGTAATGAAACTTCATGGGATCCATATTCAATGTTGAAGATCGAGCAACACCCACCTGACTAGATACCATTATGCTCCACTCCTAATGCACCTGTCCTGTCATTGGGCATATCTAGGGATGCTCACGGTGTGCCTGGGACATGATCTGTAAGGTATCACTCAGTTTTTATGACTATCAGAATATTGTTTGACTGCTCTACGGGATAGCTTTCCCAATTTTAAAGTAAGCCCTCTGATATTAGTGAGGAAGATTTTACAAATTCAGGCCTGGGTTTCTGCTCTCTAGATAATGCTGGGTGGTCCAGCTACTTCCATCCCTTTATTTAGACTTTGCAGCAATTTGAGACCAATTTCTATACCATTTAAGAGTCAGCCCCATTGTGGATTGAAGCCAGAGCAGGTAAGGAGGGCTAATTTGCTTCTGTAATAGGCATTAGTGAATCAGGTGGGTTTTTCCAACAACAATTTCAGCAATAAAGCCAGCTTTTTAATACCAGATTCATTACCTGAATTCAAATATCATGATTTGTAATGATGGGATTTCTGCTAACATTCACATTGCATTAGACTGGGCCTCAGGCTTCCTAGTGCCGTGATATTTTCACATCATTGCTGCTTCCATTACTCCTTAGTACCATTACATTTCTCATACTGTTTTCTTGCTTATGTGATATACCAATAAGGCATTAGCTTTATGGAAACATCTTCTCACCTAGATTATCTAAATAAAATGAATGATGACATCATTGTATTTGTGTAGTAGATACAGACCAATCTTGCGCCCCCACCCCACTCCGGCCTATCACCCTCACCTTGACCTCCTTCCACCTATCGTATCTCCATTGCCCCTCCCCCAAGTCCGTCCTCCCTACCTTTTATCTTAGCCTGCCTGCCACCCTCTCCTCATTCCTGATGAAGGGCTTATGCCCGAAACGTTGCATTTCCTGTTCCTTGGATGCTGCCTGACCTGCTGTGCTTTTCCAGCAACACATTTTCAGCACAGAAGATTAGGTCCCATCTATTTCAGTGTAATTGTTCTTTTAACAAAGTAATAATTGTGAATTACTGTCAAATTAACTATCACTAGTGTGAACATTCTTTATTTAATGTTTTAATTGTTATTGGAGATTTAAAAGAAAATTATTTTGACCTTGTCTCTACTTTAATATTTAATTCCTTTTTTTACTTTACTTTCTATATTTCATTTGACATTGGATTCACTCACTCTAACTTATACATATTTCTCAGTTCTTGTACGGTTAGTTTAACAATTTTTCAAGCTGATTGATTAAGAGCAGTTGCTCAGTCTGTTTACCTGGGTCCCGAATGCACTCTTTCCCTCAATGTAATCTTATCAGCTTGCAAAGGCAAATCTAACTTGTGGTGCTGTTAGATTAATTCCCACTGAAAACTGGTCCATAATCTTGCAATAAAACAATCCCTCACCTGTGCAAGTTAAGAAGTACTATAGTAAAACATCTCTCAATATCGCACACTAACAATACAAAAAGCAGGGTCTTTGAATCAAAGGTTTTAGAAAGTGTCACTCACTTTAGTCAAATTAAAGAGTTAGTTTTGTTACATAGAGAAAATTCTGTACCCTGCAGTAGCAAACTGTACAGTATATACACATGAATATTCAAATATAATCAGAGCAAAGTAAATATGTATGTTTTCAAATAACGTGTTTCATTATGCGCTAACATTTTAATCAATAAATACATACTGATCAAGACTGAGTCAAGCAAAGACTTTATACACTACGTTCTATAACTTATTAAATACAGCATATTATAACTGCACTTATAATTTACAAAACACCTTACTACTAAGTAGTAAACTTAATATTGCTGTTCAATACACAACTGTCATTCATTAAGACATGATACAGGAAACTTACACAAAGTATTATGAATCTACTGGCATTTCTCGATTGAACTGAAACTGTCGAGAAAGTCAGATGTTCCCAAGAGGGAATTAGAGTCTTCTATTGCAGGATAAAGAAAGGTGCCAATACCACCTTACAGAGAAGGAATATGCGTGCCAAGGTATTCAGTGTTGCTTGATGTGAAAGTAAATGGATGAACTGTACCCCTTATTGGACTTGTCTCCATTCTCTGTGTTCCAGTGATGATGATGATTCCAAGGGTTAAGGATTTAGCGAATTCAAATACTGGAACAGTAAGGTTAGCATTAATTGCATTCTGTTGTTCCAGCTATTCATTTTACCCCCCTGCCCCCTCCCCAACCTTTGCACTGAGGAATAAATACAAGTCCCAAATCAGGAAAAAAATAAAAGTGCTGAATGGCTAGTGACAGTTCAAGCGATTTGGAATGGAGTCACACAGACATCATGCCATTCATAAACTGGACTCGTAGCTCCTGAATACTGTTCATGATCTTCTTTTGGTGGCCAGCAAGACCCACACCAATTCTCTTCAAATCTCTGTGGGAATACAATGCAGCAATTTTTCAAATAAAGAGTACCAAGGCTTTCCTGTCACCACCTAAAATGCATATTGTAAAGAAAATGATGGAAATCTACATAAATGGATTATGCATAGCAATGTTTGATGCCCAAGAGCAAAGCATCAAGCCCACTATCTCCTTTTATAAATAGTTGATGACAGCTGGTCTGCTTCCTCTTCATAAGTTGTAAGCTTTATTGGTGAGTTGTTAGGGAGTTCAACAAAAGTCAGTGGTCTTCCTCTTTTTGTTTGAAGTAGCTTAAAACCACTCTCCTGTCCAGTGATAACTGTGCACCCTGGTCCAATTCAACTGCTGGGAGTTCTCAATGTGAAGCAATGTCGGTGGCTGGTGGGATGGAGTGTATTAGTAGGCAACAAAGGTTAAGTGGGATGGGAGAATGCTCGATTGGTTCCCCCAACCGATCCTGCCAGTAGTTGTGCGGCACTGGGGAACTCAGAGTCAGGGTTGGAAGACAACAGCAGCAGGACTCGTTGTTATACTGTCGTTACAATTTGTTGACGTGAGTTAGAAGAACAGAGGAAAATTGTCAAATTATTTTACAACTGTAGATTTGAAACTGAACTAATCTTGGAGACAATGATCATAATTCATGCAAACAGGTTAATGCAGTGGAAAATGTAACCTTTTTGGTTAAATTGACTCCAAATGATAAAACAGTGGACACAGATGCATCAGTACAAGCAGACATAATGATGCACGAGTTACAGCCGAGTGAATTGTCTTCCCACGTTCCCTATATAGAGTCATAGAGATGTACAGCATGGAAACAGATCCTTCAGTCCAACCTGTCCAGGCCGACCAGATATCCCAACCCAATCTAGTCCCACCTGCCAGCACCCGGCCCATATTCCTCCAAACCTTTCCTATTCATATACCCATCCAGATGCCTCTTAAATGTTGCAATTGTACCAGCTTCCACTGCATTCTCTGGCAGCTCATTCCATACATGTGCCACCCTCTGCGTGAAAACTTGCCCCTTCGGTCTCTTTTATGTCTTTCCCCTCTCACCCTAAACCAATGCCCTCTAGTTCTGACATCCCCAACCCCAGGGAAAAGATTTTGTCTATTTATCCTATCCATGCCCCACATGATTTTGTAAACCTCTATACGGTCATCCCTCAGCCTCTGAAGCACTAGGGAAAACAGCCCCAGCCTGTTCAGCCTCTCCCTATAGCTAAAATCCTCCAACCCTGGTAACATCCTTGTAAATCTTTTCTGAACCCTTTCAAATTTCACAACAACTTTCTGATAGGAAGGAGACTAGAATTGCTCGCACTATTCCAACAGTGGCCTAACCAATGTCCTGTACAGCCACAACATGACCTCCCAACTCCTATACTCAAAACTCTGACGAATAAAGGAAAGCATACCAAATGCTGGAATCAAATATCATAGATGTAATAACTGAGCATTTAAAAAGTGATGACAGAATCGTTCAAAATCAGCATAGATTCACTAAAAGGAAATCATACTTGACGAATTGTTTGGAACGTTTTGGGATGTGACCAGTAGAGAAGGCAAGGGTGAGTCAGTAGATGTTATGTATCTAGACTTTCAAAAGATTTTTGACAGGGTTCCACACAAGAAATTAGTAAGGAAAATTAAAGCTCTTGTTATTGGAATTAATTTATTGACGTGGATAGAGAATTGGTTGGCATACAGGAAAAATGAGCGGGTCTTCTTCAAAGTGGCAGGCAGTGATGTGTGGGGTGCCACCAGGGTTCTGTGCTAGGACCCCAGCTGTTCACAGTAAACATACACAATTTGGATGAAGGAATTGAATGCAAAATCTCCAAATTGCAAATAACACTAAGTTGGGTGGCAGTGCATGTTGTGAGGAGGATACTAAGAGGCTGCAGGGTGACTTGGTCATCTAGCTGAATTGGCAGATACTTGATAAATGCAATTTAATGTGGATAAATGTGAGGCTAGCCACTTTGGTTGCAAAAACAGGAAAGCAGATTATTAAGTGAATGGTGGCAGTTTAGGAAACATTCAGGTGCAACAAGACCTGGGTGTCACGGTGGAATGCTGAAAATGTGTTGCTGGTAAAGCAGAGCAGGTCAGGCAGCATCCAAGGAATAGGAAATTCGACGTTTCGGGCATAAGCCCTTCATCAGGAATGAGGAGAGTGTGCCAAGCAGGCTAAGATAAAAGGTAGGGAGGAGGGACTTGGGAGAGGGGCGATGGAGATGTGATAGGTGGAAGGAGGTCAAGGTGAGGGTGATAGGCCGGAGTGGGGTGGGGGCGGAGAGGTTAGGAAGAAGATTGCAGGTTAGGAGGGCGGTGCTGAGTTGAGGGAACCGACTGAGACAAGGTGGGGGGAGGGGAAATTAGGAAACTAGAGAAATCTGAGTTCATGGTGGAATAGTTGCTGAGAGTTGGCATGCAGGTGCAGCAGGCAGTGAAGAAAGCTAATGCCATGCTGGTCTTCATAGTGCGAGGATTTTAGTACAGCAGTAAGGATGTGTTTTTTACAGTTATATAGAGTCATTTTATGAAAGGACAAGAAAACAGAGAAAAACACATAAAAAGTGGGCAAATCTGAACATAAGTATTCATTCCGCATTTTACAACTGTGGTGGGAAATCAATAATCCAGAAACAAGAATCAAAACAACTTAATTCTTTCAATAATAACTACTAAAGTTTCTTTTATAGCTATAGTTATTCACAGTTACAGAATCCATGCTCAACAAATTCTGTAAACTGAATAGTAAGGCAAAGGCTGTAAATGGCAGTATAAAGGGATAATAATGTGAAAAATGCAAAACATCAGATCCTGGAATTCTGAAATAAAAAAAGGAAAATGCTGGATATACTCAGGTCAGCAGCATTTGTGAAGAGGGAAACACAGTTAATGTTTCAAGTCAGTGCTGTTCTTCCTGAAACTGAAAAAAAGATAGAAATGTAATAGGTGTTATGGAAGTGGAAATGGAGAGCATGTGAAAGAACAAAAACCATGTATAATATATTAGATGGCAAGAGATATTATATGACAAGTGATTTTGTGGTACAAAAGTCAAAGGATGTGGTAATGGATATAGTAAAGAAACTAAAACGTTATGTCCAGATGAGATGTGACTAACCACATTGCAATGAAACTTGAAGCAATAGGAAAACATGCAATCAGGTGATTGGTATCCAGCCATTCACATGACCTCTAAACATAACTCTTTCCTCAATTCTGATGAAGGACCTGATTGTGACCTGAAACATTAACTTTGTTTCTTCCCATGCATAAACTGCAATGAGACTGTTGATACATAGATCGTCATTGCTTTGAGCCTGAAGTACAGCAGGAATACTCACTCACCAGCTTATCCTTGCACAAATTGTACAAATTAGCTCCTCCCTCTTCAAATGAAGCATGAGCTACAAGGCACTGTGCAGCACTGTGAACAGTTAATTTCAGAGTGGACATGAAGTGATTCAATCCATATGTGGGCCATGATAGAAAATAAGCAAGTATTTCTTGATTGCAGAATCAGTCCAGGAAATGTCAGTTCTGAGGTGTATATAGTCAAGCACAGAGCTTCACTGTATTGAAGTATTCATACTTAACACACAAGGTAATGAGGAACTATGAAATTTATGTGGTAACAATATCACACTGTAAGGGTGTTTCCAAAAACTTGCAGAACTTATTTTCTGAGGACAGGAGTGAAAATATTTGGTCATCGGTGTAGATTTACTCATGAGTATTATTTGAAGTGTAGTTCATGTAAAAACAAGATAGTGAAACTGATTTTCTTTTATGGAATTGATAAAATAAGGATAGTTGGAGCTGCTTAACTAGTAAGCATCTTGCCAAGTCAATGGCAATGTCAAAATCAGTGCAGATAAGCATGTGGAATATTGTTATGGTGAGTTCATTGGACAAGACACAGAGCATGGATCAGGTGGGAACAGGAAGAAATAATAACTCCTCATTCGATTCACTTTCCCAGTTAAGGAGTCTGACAGTCCAATCGAAAAACATAACTTGTTTATACCCACTCTCCAATGGTTTATGCTAATTCAAGCAGTACAAACAGCAAAAATGAAAGGAAAATTACTCACTCTAAGGTTAATTTTGTCACAATATCCAAAGAGGTGTATCCACTCTCATTGAAATTTTCTGTGTACCGTCCCATCTTAAGGGACTCGAGCCATTCTCCCACAGATTGATACACACTGAAACCCCCTGTATTGTGCTCCACCAGCAAGTTAGATACTCTAGAACAAACAGGAAATGCACATAAACACTCCTACAATGTTAAAATATTTAACAAAACTTCTTCCATTTGATTGCAAACATGCAATTTTCTTTGAAATTCATCATTTCCTAAGTATAGTTGACTACTGAGATTAAAAAGGCTTACAAACACTTTTTTCATAACAAGACATTGAACTATTCAATAATTAGAGATTAGCCAACACTGGTTCAGATTTTGCAGCCAGCAGCGATGGATAATATTTGCCATATTTCAGGCTGATAGCCCACAAAAAGTCAGCGGGTAGCTATCAAATATTTACATATAGTAATCGGGCGTCCAGTAGTGTGTGCTGCCCTCTACAGGTGAGGTGTGTGAATAGGCAAACAACTCATCTCTTCAATTATGGTGAGTTGCCTGCCTATACACTGGAACAGGTCCTCCATTAGACATATAGATGGTAAAATTGGAGAGGGCTAGAAAAGAGGATGAGGAATTGTGAAGAGCCAGGAGCTTACAGGTTATCATGTTGATGGAGCTAGTGCTAAGTTCTGAATGATGCTCAAAATTATGAGAGGCTAACACTAGTTAAATCTTGACTTGATGCCAACCTGGACCTCTTAAAGGCAGGTGCACTGTGATGGAGTTGATGGGGACAAAGTCTTTATAGGCTTGAGGTTTGGAACACTCCACAATGACACAACACAGCAAAGAGTAAGCTCCAGGATTTCCCAATGTTGCTCTGCACATTTTAGAAAGGTGTGATCTAATATAAGTTGTCAATCCCTGAGGACCTTTATGCAGTCCCACAAAAAAGACCATTACCTCACAAGAGTGGTCAAGGCCATATTTTCTAACGTATATATCCCACTGACTGCATTCCTAGTCACACAACTTGCTCAGTATACCACACTCTAATCACTCACTTGTCAATTATACCTATCAATCACAATTCATACCTCACATTCATCATTTCATCTCCCTGCACTATACTTATCACTTCTGCAAAACCCACCCACATTTCACAACTTGCACAGGCTGATAGCTATTTGGACATAATGACCACAGTTCCCTGATGAAGGGCTTATGCCCGAAACATCGAATTTCCTGTTCCTTAGATGCTGCCTGACCTGCTGCGCTTTTCCAGCAACACATTTTCAGCTATTTGGACATAATGACCACATCATCCAAGCACACTCACTGAACAGTTTCCTCTTGCACATAAGGCAGCAAATAAGTGGAGATAGCCAGACCACATCAATGGGATACAAGCATACCAGCATGTTCTTGTCCCATAGAAGGGAGGGTGTTCACCATTATTAAATTGGGCATTACCAAACCCATAGCTAGACACAAGCCTAAAACCATGGCTGGTGTGGGTGTCCCCATTAACAAACCTTCTCACAATCTGCTTTCTCTCAGAATCCCACAGTCTCTTTTGATTTACAAGTTTCAGATGGTACGATCATGCACATCCTTCTTTCTCCTCCTTCACCCACCGTAACCCTAAACTTGCACCGTTCTCTTTCTCGATATTTGAGAGCTGCTACCCAGCCAGACCCTGGGTAGGGGGAATGGTCGATAAAGAAGAAACCCGTGTTATTCAATCTCAATTGCAGTCACCAGCTCAGGAAGTGACTGTTGTGATTTAGAGACTAATATAGAAGCAGCATCAGTATGTGGTGACATAGTGAGAACTGGTTCACCGTAGCCATGGCAGAGAGGCTAGGCTGTACAGTGTGTTCCGCTGCAGAGGACTTTGAATGAGCTCTTTGGGGTGGTCTACAGAAGAAAGTTGATGGATATGTCTATACACATGGTGCAGGGCAGACCTGCCGAAATGCTTGCAGTCAGTCAGTCAGTCAATGTCTAGAAGTCAAGGAGATTAGCCCCAACTTTACACAGGTCTTCATGTGGGACTTGTAGCTTGTCGCTTCCAGCACAGAATTGGTGAGCAGTTCCAATGATATGCTTGTGGGACCTAACACTGATGCAGTATGTGATGGCTGATGTCTCAGCTTCCATTGTGGTATGCGCGAGCAGAAGTTTGAGTTCTACAATGGCAGTTCAAACTTCTTAACACTGTTCAAAGGAATTGCTGCATCCCACAGCAATCTGGCATCCAAAAGTCTACCTGTAGAAGATGCATCTGTGAGTGACCGTATTGGTCAACCCATCACACAGCCCCTTGTGGAGACTTGATATTCATATTAAGGGTAGCCTATTGTGTGGGTCTGCCAGCATGCTAAAAGGACAGATTCAGAACAAATCCAATAGTTTTAATCTAGGCATCATAGGACACTGTGGGTCATCAGCATTATGTAATCTCGTGACCAGATAATATTCCCCATTCCATCATTAACTTCAAGTGAGTGGATAAATGAGGAGAATATTCCAGGAACAGAATTAATTACATATGTTTTAAAAAATGGAGTGCCAACCTGGAGAAGTTAGGAATCGTGCTAAACAAGCAGAAAGCTTAAAGAGAGCTAAATGAACCCAGAATCAGTGGACCGGATCAAAGCTTTGCAGTCTTGTTACATTCAATAATGTACAGTATTGGATGATATCCACAACCACAATGATAGTGGAGCTGAACATATGAGTGCAAAAGGCAAGGCTAATTACAAAATGTTTGCAGTCACCTTTAGTCAAAATTGCTGAATGGATGATTCACATCAATATCCATCTAAGTTCACCACCATGCTCCAGGAATGGTAGATCTCTAGGGAGTACTGAGCAACAAGTGACCTTGATGTATTGGTCCATAGATCCCTGAAGGTGTTAGTACAGGTAGACAAGTTGACAATTTCCTCCTAAGTACTAACTATTGTCTGAGTGAACTAAATTCTGCTGGAATGAATGCTGTTCAAGTAAGCACAAGTCCCGTTTATAGAAACCCAATTAATAAGAAAGCAATAAATTAAAACTTAATCTCTCCAGGTTTGCACAGACTATGTCTTCTCCACTTTATCTCCAATCTTCTTCCTGCTGGTCTCACGTTACAAATACTTGTCTTCCAATGATTCTCCTGTGAGGATTTTGAGCTGGAACTACTCTGGTATCTTTGGGTCTTTTAGAGAGTTTAATAATTTTGTTTAAAAGCCAGGTTTGTCTCCCAGATGGTGGACTTGCTTTTGCTGCAGCTGACATTTGGCCCTTCCTTGAGATGGCAGTCGGCTCTCTCTTAATTTTCAAAAAAATTTCTTAAATACCACCGATGATGCAACAGATTCTCATAATATGATAGGTTTCAGGTTGTCAACACCATCTGTTTTGAATTCAATTGGTTTTGAATTTATGAGTTTTGGTTTAAATTAATAGACCAAATTCAAACTTGTCATCAAAACAAGCCTAAGTTATCCATTAACAAAGCCAATTGTTACATGTTTCCATTTTAGAACTGTTTATACTATTCCCCATCTGCTTGCCGACCCTTTCTCTCTTTTAACTCTAAGCTTTAAAAGCACCTTAACTTTTAAAAGGACCACATGCTGCTTTTCAATTCACGATTATGCTATACAACTTCATAACAAGCAGTCACATAAATATCATGGCTGAAACACCAGACCATAGAATTATAGAATCCCTCCAATCTGGAAGCAGGCCATTTGGCCCACTGAGTCAATATCAGTCCCTCTGAAGAACGTCCTACCCAAACTGATCCCATAACCTACAACCTTGCATTCCCCATGGCTAATTCACTTAGCCTGCACATCCCTGGACATTACTGACAATTTAGCATGGCCAATTCACCCAACCTGCGCAGCTTTGTACTGTGGAAGGAAACTAGAGCACCCGAAGGAAACCCACACAGACATGGAGAGAATGTACAAATTCCATACAGTCAACCAAGAGAGGAATCAAACCCAGGTCCATGGCTCTGGAAGGCAGCAGTATTAACAACTAAGCCATCATGCCACCCCATAGATTAAGATCTACATATTCTTTGGCAAATAATTCATTCTTAATTTCTGAAGGCATTTCTGCCATCCACGTTAGGACTGTGATGAAATACTCTCCACTTTCTTCAAAGAGTACAGCTTGGACAAAACAAACTGCTAGACTGACAGTCCATCCAGCACCTTAAACAATTGCTCATTCCACTTATAGTGCACTATCTCCCATCTGTAAGATGCAATGTAAAAGCTTTCCAAGACATTTACAATAGTACCTCCAAAATCTAGAACCTCCACCATTGAGAAGAACAAGGATAGTTGATAATAATGAAATATTGATCTTTGAGTTGGCGTTAAAGCTCACTGGTACACTGCAGCATGTCTGTGACAGGAAGGTTGGTGAAAGAACATAGTGGTATGTTGGAGTAACAGGTAACTGGATGCTTGAGGTCATTTTTATTGATGGACTATAGGTGTTGTGCAAGGTGCATGGAAACACAACTTCCTAAAATGTCCCATGCTAGTCACACACTATCCTGACTTGGAGCTAAATCATTTTCCTTCACTGTCAAAGTACTGCGGATGTACTCTCACAACAGTCTTACAGCCTTTTTTTCAAAGGTGGCTCACTAACAACTTTTAAAGGCAGTTAGGATGGACAATAAATGCTGTCCTTGCCAGCAAAACCTACTTCTTCTGACAAAATTAAACAAAAATGTGTGGGTATTATGGGTTGCTGTTTAGCTGACTCTATAATAATCATGTTGACCCCGTCAACATTATTATTACAGCAAAGTTCAGGCCAATATTCCTACTTTGAACAGAAATTGATGGCAAAATTCAACAGGTCTGGCAGCATCAGGAAAGAATCTAGACCATGATATTAGCTATTTAGTGTGGTTTCCTCTACGTTGGGGAGACCACCTTGCACAACACCTATTTTCCATCTGTAAAAATGACCTCGAGCATCCAGTTGCCTGCCACTTCAACACACCATCATGTTTCAACACCAATATTCCTGTCACAAGCCTGCTGTAGTGTTCCTGCTTTAATGCCAGCTCAAAGATCAACAGTTTATTATTATCTGCTTGGGGACCCTGCATCCTTTAGGACTTAACATAGACATCAATAACTTTAGTGATAGAATTTACCTGCCTAATCTAATTTACGAACTGAAACACCTACATATTTTTACAGTATACATCCATTAGATGATGCACCTTTTTGAGACAACATCAATAGATTTTGTATTACCAGTTGGATTCATTTGCCACTGGAAGTAACCACAGTGAGATGAAGACTCAGTCACTTCAGTTAACATTTCTTCTTTATTGACTTATGTATCTGTTGCACTCTATCCTAACAGCAATGAGCAGAACACTTGTACCCACTGCACTAATTTGACACTGTGGTGTTGACACTGTGTATTAAGAAATAAATAATTTGTAATAACACTGTGAATTATGCTGCCCCAATGTGAGCAGAAAAAGAAGAATAGCTACAGGGCACACTATAATAATCTTAGACACAAAGAAAGCTGCCCACATACATCGTTACCTGTTTCATCTGTGTATGTCATATTTTAAGTGTGGAAGCAAACATTATGTGTTAACCCACGCGACTGTTGAATTTCTAGAATATAATTCTGTTCCTGAGAGAAGATTCCTTTCCCAGCAATCTAGGCAAAGCAGACACAAGATCTGACCAAATGTCTAAATACCCAACTCAGTGACCTAACTAGCAGATCAACTTCTCAATGGTCAAGGTGAAATGAGAAACGCAATCGTTGAAATGGAAGCAAAATCTTTTTATTTAATTGTAATAGTCGTTAACATACAGTTTTTAAAATGCTGTTTTATTTTTAAAAATTAGGAATCCAAATGAAGAGCTCAGAATTTACATCAAACACTGACAAGGTTAAAGAGTTGGGGTTCAAGACAAACTGTCAATACTATCTACACAGGGACTTTGCTTTATTAAAAAGACTTCCAAGTTGTGTTTCTCAATTTGTGCCACAGCAAAGTCCTCTCTACTTTACAGCAACACAGGAATACATAGAAGTGAAGTCAATTTGACATCAGATTAGAAACGTTTTGGTCTCTGTCTCACATTAGTCACAGCATAAATGCAATAGGCCTTAAGATTTAAAATTATAATTTAATGAATCTTCTGAGAACTGTACGAGCCTCCTCTCAGTTTCTAAACTTACAAGAGCACAAAATTCCTGTCCTTCCTTTTTCCTATCTTTGAAAGACCAATGTTTGAGGTGGATTTAGGCAGTTCCATTCTCTTAGCACAGAAATCTGTTTTCTACTCACGAAAGAATGGTGTCAGTGGACAGTATGATGCAGTGTTCTGCCTCCATATTGCTCTAAAAGCTCATACTTCAAACATAAATGTGGCATAGTTGTCAATTTGATAATGAAGGCATGTCAGGGCGGAAAGTATGATAATGTCCACTATCAGAGCACACAAACAGCAGTCAATTAAAGACACAGAACTGCCAGCACTCTATTCTGCAAGGGGCAGAGGACAATTTCGACTTGCTTCTACTCCCATCAATGTCATGGAAGGAGCACTAGTAGAACAGTTCAGTCGGAAGAAAATACTTTTACAGTGATTAGGCTGTCACAGTTCAATAGCCAAGCTACAAGCAGTAGTAATCAAACTAAAAGTTTTCAGAAATTTTCTCTTTTTGTTTTTCTCTACTGCCCTCTTTCTCGTCGACACCAGAGAGTGTTACGGGGAAATGAAAGAGAATGTCTTGGTTTTCACAAGTGTGCTGAAGTTGCACCCAGCTCTCTCTCACTACCACCTTTCCTGAATCTTCCACTGTTAAACTTTCAGACAGTTTATCCAGTATCTAGTACTGGATGAGCAAAGATTTCCTCGAGTAAAAGTTTTGAGAACACTGTTAGCCTCAGTGTCCACTTAAAATTCCATTCTTTGTAACAGTCCCAAATTAAGCCAATTTGTGTGCACTCTTGGTGTTGTACTTGATTATTAAGTAAGTTTCCAACCACACTTATACAGCTTACGTCATCCTCTATGACAACACCAGAATTTGACCCTTTATTAGCTCATTTGCTGCTGACATGCTCAAATATCTCTTTGTTGTCTCTGAAGTTAACTATTCCAATACACTCTTGCCTGGTCTACTGCATTTTTTACTTTATAAACTTGATGTCATCCAAAAATTACTGCCTTCATCTTAAATCAAAGCAAGTGATGTCAACCTTTCATACGTGAGTTTGCAGATCTACATTGCTTGACTGGGAATCACTTTAAAATTCTCATCTTTGTTTTCAAATCTTCCCATGACCTCAGTCCTCTCTTTCTCCCTTGTCAACATCCATCTTAACTTATTTTATTTTCTCTCCTTAGGGTTTACTGCCTCCCTTTTCTTTCTTAATCTCTCCCTCCATACACATTCATTAACCCATATTCATGGGCCACCTTCTGTGTTTGTCCAATTCTAGAAATGAGACTAGCACTGACATGGTGGCTTAGTGGTTAGCACTGCTGCCGCACAGTGCCAGGGACCTGGGTTCGACCCTCGGGTGACTGTCTGTGTGGAGTTTGCACATTCTCCCCATATCTATATGGATTTCCTCCCACAATCCAAAAATGTGCAAGTTAGATGGATTGGCCATGCTAAATTACACATAGTATCCAGGAGTGTGTAGGCTGGTTGGGTTAGCTGTGGGAAATTCAGGGTTACAGGGACAGGGTAGGACATGGGTCTGGGTTGGTGGGATGCTGTTTGAAGGGTCAGTGTAAACTTGATGGGCAAATTGGCCTACTTTCGTGCTGTAGGCATTGTATGAAATCACAGATAGTTCTGCCTTTAATCACTTTCCTGTCCTGCTTTTCATTAACACCTTCCATTCTTTGTTACCTCCTTCTGTCTCTTTCCCTGGAGAAAACAATAACTTGGTTTGTTTTCAACTGCACTTGAAAATCCCAATGGTCTGGTCTGTGGTGTATCGAAATATCAATCATTGGTGACTTGTGATTAGGGTAGAGTGCTGACTGCGCAAATTCAGGCAGTCTGAAGATTTTCCAAAATTGTTCAAAAGCACTTCCTCTTTGAATTGGAAGATTGATAGTCCTTTAGCTCAAGGACTATTGCCTTGATTATGATCTTTTGTTAATCAGTGTTGCAGTATCCTTTCATCTTTTGGTTGCCCTCCCTAACCAGAACATCCTTCCTCCAGTAAGGACACCAAACTACACAAAATACTCTGGATGTGGTCTCACAAAGGCCCTGTATAATTACAGAAAAACACTGCTACTGCTATGCTCCCTCCTCTCACTATGCAGGCCAACATACCATTTGCCTTCTTCACCACCTGTAGCCACCGTATGCTTACTTTCACAACTGATCTCGTTGTATCTCCCTATTGCCATTACAATAGTTGTCTTCCTGTTTTTGTTCCCAATGTCGATAACTTCACATATGTCACAATGTTCTTAAATCTACCATGCATTTACCCACTCACTCAACTTGTCCAAATCACAATGGAACATCTCTGCATACTCTTCATAGCTCATCCTCCCACCTAGCTTTATGTTATTTGCAAACTACTTCCCTCAACTAAATCATTAATATATAGTTTGACTAAGGGGGTCCAAGCACTGATTCCTGCAGTACGCCGCCTGATCACCACCAGCCACTTGGAAAAAGATCGATTTATTCCAACTGTTTCCTGTGGGCCAACCAATTCTCTATCCACGTCAGTATACTACCTAAATCCCTTACTCTTCAGTTTTACATGCTAACTTTATTTTTTTTGTGTGTAGGACCTTACTGAAAGCCTTTTAAATGTCTACATAAACCACATCCACTGGTAGCCCCTTATCAATAGCTACATTCCGGTAGATTGTTCAAGCATGATTTATCTTTAGCAAATCCATGCTGACGCTATCTGTTCCTGTCACTATTTTCCAATAGCTCTGCTGTTAAACCTTTTATCCTTTTTGTTGACTCTAGCATTTTTCTCCATTACTGATGTTAGGCAAGCCAGGCTAGAATTCCCTGTTTTCTCCCCAGCTAATGTAACTCGGCTATATAAAAAAGGAGCAACTCATCCAGCTCCAAAACCAACCATAGGAACTTTATCACAGTCTGTTGTAAGATGACCATCAATGCATCCACAAATTCTCAGGCCACCTCCTAACATACTCTGGGATGTTAATTGTTTTGACCTGGGGATTTGTCAGATGTTCATTCTGTCAATTTGCTCAACATTATTTCCCTACTAAAACTGATTTCTTTCAGTTTTTCATCTTATTAGAACACATGCTCCCCAACATTTTTTGGTATATCATTAGAATTGTCCTTTGCAAAGGCATAGCCAAAGTCTTTAGCTGGTCGCCATCTCTTGTTCCCATTATAAAAATTCCCTGGTTTCTGATTGTAAGGGATTGACATTTATCTTCACTAATCCTTCTCTTCAGATATCTACTGAAAATATTCAAATCAGTTTTATGTTTCCCACAAGTTTACTCCTATTCTATTTTTCCCTTCTTTATCAATTGCTTTGTCCATCTTTGCTGAAATCTAAATTGTTTCCAATCCTCAGGTCTGTTGTGTTTTTTGTTGAGAGTGTAGTGCTGGAAAAGCACAGCAGGTCAGGCAGTATCCGAGGAGCAGAAGAATCGATGTTTCGGGCATAAGCCCTTCATCAAGGATCCATTCCAGATGAAGGGCGTATGTCTGAAACATCGATTCTCCTGCTCCTAGGATGCTGCCTGACCTGCTGTGCTTTTCTAGCACCCCACTCTAAACTCTGATCTCCAGCATCTGCAGTCCTCACTTTCTCTCTGCTGTATTTTTTGGCCAATTTGTGCGTCTCTTCCTCAGATTTAATCCTATTCCTAAATTCCCTTGTTCACCATGGTCAAGCCACTTAGACTGATATTTAGATTTAAGTTTATTGTCATATGTATATAGATGAACAGTGAAAACTGTTTTCCTCACATCTTACATCTTACATCTGGCATCATCTTGAAATACTGCATATAATGCAAGATTTTACTGTTCTATTTTGTGTCAAACATAAATGAACAATTATTGCAAATCCTCCATGTGCTATTAAAGGTTTGTAATTGTCTGTTTACTCTCATCCCTTTTAAGGAATGTTCTCTGATCCAGCAAGGCACACAATGATCTGCTGGGATGGTAATGAGGTTTAGGTCATTCAGAGAGACCTGAATGTTGCTGCACCAACATACACTATTTACATTGTAGTCGAGAGCTATGGATAATGTTGACAGAAACTTCAACTTTCTATCACTTAAATGACCAAGAATTTCTTTTGTTCTTACTATCTGCCATTAGTATGTATTAAAATAATTTATTGGTTGCTGGTTAGTCTGTTTGGCTGCATTATGAATCCACTTCTCTTACATCAGGTCTTGTAGTGGAACTCCAAGACAGGAAAGCTACCCACTGTACTACAAGACCCCAGTGATCTGTTGTTCCTAATTAATGTGCCATTTATGCATGATTAATCCATTTGGCTTTCTTCATTGCTCACTCATTTCCATTTACAACTGTCCTGTGAGAGTCTAGAATTAAAGTCACATCAATGCATTGTAAAGGCAAAATGCATTAAAAGGCACAAACTTTTGTTGTTATACAGAATTAGGGTATCAGTGATAGCCTCATAGAGATGTACAGCACAGAAACAGGTGCTTCAATTCAACTCATCCATGCCAACCACATATCCTAAATTAATCTAGCCTCATTTGCCATTCATATCTCTCTAAACCCTTCGTATTCATATATCTATCCAGATGCCTTTTAAATGTTGTAATTGTACCAGGCTCCATCACTTCCTCTTGCAACCTATTCTAAACACTCACTAAACCCCCTTATTTTCACCCTACAGTTATTTCAAATGGCCACTGAGACACAACGAGGGCTCTGCTTCTGCTTTGGAATTACTTCAGAACAACTTACACCAGTAGCTACTGTCCTGAGATGGAAGTAAAGGGTACTGCTGTAAGACTGATTTTACAAGTGCTGACAGCTGGTACAGCATCTTATCTGGTAGCTGTAATAACGTCACAGAACACACAGACATACCCTACCGTCAAACCAGTCCATGCTGACCATAATCCCAAACTAAACTAGTCTACGCTGCCTGCACCTGATTCATATCCTTACAAACATTTCCTTTCATGTACTTATCTAAATGTCTTTTAAACATTGTAAATATAGTTGCATCCATTACTTCCTCTGGAAGTTTATTCCACACATGAACCACTCTCTACACAAAAAAAATTTGCCTCTCATCTTTTTTAAATCTTTCTCCTCTCACCTTAGAAAAATGGCCCTTAGTCTTGAAATCCACCACCCCAGAGAAGAGACATTTGCCTTATCGTAAGGAAAAGAATTGTACACGTTCTTTCTGCAAAAATCACAAGGCTCAGTGTGGGCTATCAGGGGAGGTGGGTGTTGGTTAAGTAAGATATGCCTGTACAAACAATTACAAGCATCTGTTTCCCAGTTCTGCAAAAACAAACAAAAAGGACAAATATTAAGGGGACATAAGGTTCAGTGTGAATAAAGGGTAAAAGGAAATATTGCTTTGGAAAGCACGGAAACAGATGGCAGTGAAGAAGGATAAATAACAATAAGACCACAGAGGGAGGTGGTCAAACAGTCTTGTGAGGCCAGAGATAAACATTTTGTCATGGACAAGGCTGGATGAGTTCAGAGATAAACAGCTGGGTTTAGATTGGAACAGATGTAAATGGGGAGGAGCAATAGGAGGAGGGAAGAGAAACGAATTACATAAATATTGTGTACTTGTTGAATTCAGTGTGTGTATGTGCCTGCCTTGTGGACAGTGGACACAACACCCCTCTTACAAGAGCGTAATAAATGATACGACTCATTCAGATCTTGTCTCGGACTGAAATCATTGAAGTGAGTGAGCTTCGTTTCTCACATCTGATCTATACCTCTCACAACTCTCAATCTCCTACACTCCAGTGAAAAAAGTCCCAAACTCTCCCTATAACTCAAACCCTCCATTCCCAGCAACATCCTGGTAAGTCGCTTCTGAACCCTTTCCAGCTTAATAATATCATTCCTAAAACAGGGTGACTAGAACTGCACACAGTACACTCGAAGAGGCTTCACCAATGTCCTGCACAACTCTCAAACTCAAAGCTCTGATCAATGAAGGCAAGCATGCTAAATGCCTTCTTAACCATCTTATCTATACGGGTACAGAAGCCTGAACACATGTACCAGCCAGTTTCATAACAGTTTCTACCCTACTGTTGTTAGAATATTGAATGGACTCATAAACTCTTAACATTCGTCTGTACCTGTGTTTTTGTTTTTGCCACTGTTTACCTATTATTTACTTATCTATGCTATTTAACTATGTGATCTGCCTGTATTGCTCACAAGACAAAGCTTTTCACTGTGTCTCAGTACACATGACAGTAAATTCAATTCAAAAATTCAATTTGATTCTACATGTGATGTAAAGAATTATGTACCTGAACCGTTAGGTCTCTCCATTCTACAACACTACCCAAGGCCCTACTTTTAATTGTGTAAGCCTTGTCTTTGCTTGTTGTACCAAATTCTAATACCTCACATTTATCAAAATTAAATTCCATTTACCACTCTTTGGACTATTGACCCAATTAGAGTCATAGAAATATAGAATCCCACCTGCCGGCCCATATCCCTCCAAACCCTTCCTATTCATATACCCATCCAGATGCCTTTTAAATGTTGTAATTGTACTAACCACTACCGTTTCCTCTGGCAGCTCATTCCATACACGTTCCACCCTCTGCGTGAAAAAGTTGTTCCTTAGGTCTCTTTAATATCTGTCCCGTCTCGCCCTAAACCTATGCCCTCTCTTTCTGGACTCCCCTTTCTCAGGGAAAAGACCTTGTCTATTTACCGTATCCATGTCCCTCATGATTTTATAAACCTCTATAAGGTCACCCTCAGCCTCCAATGTTCCAGGGAACACAGACCTAACCTATTCAACCTCGCCCTATAGCTCAAATCTCCAACCCTGACAACATTCTTATAAATCTTTTCTGAACCTTTTTGAGTTTCACAATAGGAAGGAGACCAAAATTCCAAATATTGCAATATTCCAAAAGTGGCTTAATCAATGTCTTGTACAGCCGCAACATGACCTCCCAACTCCTGTACTCAATACTCTGACCAATAAAGGAAAGCATATCAAAGGTGTTCTTCACTATCCTATCCACCTACAACTCTACTTTCAAGGAGCTATGAACCTGCACTCTCTGTTCAGCAACACTCCCCATGACCTTAGCATTAAGTGTATAAATCCTGCTAAGATTTGCTTTTCCAAAATACAGCATCTTGCATTATCTAAATTAAACTCGATCTGACACTTCTCAGCCCATTGACCCATCTAATCACGATCTGGTTGAAATCTGAGGTAATCTTCTTCGCTGTCCACTGCAACTCTAATTTTGGTGTGATCTGCAAACTTACTAATTATACCTCTTAAGCCCACATCCAAATCATTTATATAAATGATAAAAAGTAGTGGACCCTTACACTGATCCTTGTGGCACTCCACTGGTCACAGGTCTCCAGTTTGAAAAACAACCCTCTTCCACCGCCCTCTGTCTTCTACCTTTGAGCCAATTCTATATCCAAATGGTTAGTTCTCTCTGTATTTCATGAGATCTAACCTTGCTAACCAATCTCCCATGGGGAACCTTGTCAAACGCCTTACTGAAGTTTATATAGATCACACCTACCGCTCTGCCCTTATCAATCCTCTTTGATACGTCTCCAAAAAACTCAATTAAGTTTGTGAGACATGATTTCCCATGCACAAAGCCATGTTGACTATCTCTAATCAGTCCTTGCCTTTCCAAATACATGTACATCCTATCCTTTATGATGGTCTCCAACAACTTGCCCACCACCGATGTCAGGCTCACCGGTTTATATTTCCCTGGCATGTCCTTACCATCTTTCTTAAATAGCAGCACCACGTTAGCCAATTGATCAAATCTCTTTGTAATCTTAGATAACCACCTTCACTGTCCACTAAAACACCAATCTTTGTGTCATCTGCAAACTTACTAACCATGCTTCCTTTGGTCTCATCTAAATTATTTATGCAAATGACAAGCAAAAGCAGCCACAGCACCGATCCCTGTTAAACACTGCTGGTCACACACCTCCAGTCCGAAAACAACTCTCAACCATCCCTGTCTGTCTCCTGTCCTTAAGCCAATTTTGTATCCAATTAGCAAGCTCACTCAGAATCCCATGCGATCTAACTTTACTAATTAGTCTGCCATGCAGAACCTTGTCAAAGGCTTTAGTAAAGTCCAAGTAAATAATGTCAACCATATCAGAAGACTGTTGGCTCCATAGTGAGGATGCAACACTGCACAAATAGCAAACATGGAAAAATTGTGATTCATCTGTTGGTGGTAAGGCTTTTGTTATTTGACACATTAAGGAATTGGCTGAAGTATCACTAGTAGCATCCATATTTGTCAGTGTACTGACAACAACCCAAGCAATTGTTCATATTTTTGTTAAAAAAACGAAACATGATAAAGTTACTCAGAATCATAGAAGGATACAATACTGGAAGCTATTCTGCCTATCATGCCAGAACCACTTCTTTGAAAGAACTAAGCAATAAGTCTCAATCCTCTGCTCTTTCCTTGAGGAAGTATTTAATTTTCAATTATTGTCACCAACTCCTTTTTGCAAGTTACAATTGCATATGCTTCCAATACACTTTCAGGCGTTGCATACAACTCACTGCATAAAAACAAAATCTCCTCACCTCCCCTCTGGCTCTTTTACCAATTACATCTTATATAATTGCCATTTCACAGAAATTAACATACCTCGTGGAGGCATTAACTAATGTCTTCAAGCTGCATGGATTGCGAATCATTTTATCTAAAATGCTAACTATTTCTTCAAATTTGGGCCTGCTGTTGCGATCCTTCTGCCAACAATCAAGCATTAACTGGTAAAGGGCAGCTGGGCAGTCCATGGGAGTTGGCAAGCGATACCCTTCTTCCACAGCCTTTATCACCTATTGCAAACAAACCAAATGTTATTTCAAATGGTAACACATAGCTAATGTCACACACCATTTACTCCACTTTGTTGCAGTTCCGCTCATTTCTCATTAAACCTATATGTGCAAACTTGATTTACAGCTTACAAACTTGGAAAGCACTGTCATAAAGTCATGCAACATGTAAGCAGACCTTTGGTCCAACTCAATCCCAACCACGTTTCCCAAACTAAACTCATCTGCGTTTGGCCCATATCCCTCTAAATCCTTCCTGTCCTTTCATAAAGGGAACATTGTATTATGTTGTCAATACTTAACTTGCTGTGGATGTAATCCTTAACGAGCAGTCTAACATGTTGAATATTTACTGACCTTTACTTATCTGATGTGTCCCTTAAAGCTGAAGGATTCCACTTTGTTTTGTTTTGGCAGAGTATCAGCTTCTGGGCGCCCGTGTCACAATCAGGTTCAGTTTGATTCTTTTACATTACTGGGATATTTTCTTCATGGCAAGACCATTGGCTTTTCACCACAAAAAATTAAAACTGATGAGAAGAGAAAAGGTCCAGCTTGTGTTTCCTTGAAAGTAGATCTCACTTCTATACAACCTATGTATCTGTACTCTCTAGAATTAGAATGCTGGTTCAGGAGGCAAGTACACTGCTTAGGCTTAGGTTCCCCTCTGCAATGTGCCACAAAAATCAAAAAGTCAATCTTTACGGAAAGGTTCAAAGATTTCTATTGCACATAGCACACAAAATGATTCTTCTCTCACACTTAAAGACCAGGAGTGTACTGTCTCTTTTTCTTGCCTTCTTTCCTGATTCAGCAAATCTCACTCACACCGTGGCTAAAGATGTAGCAATTGGGCTCAGCAGTCAGGCACAGGAACTCAAGAATTGAAAGAGAAAAGGCAATTCTCTTCCTCAATTCAATACAAACATGATTGATATTATGAGAGCAGTTTCACTTTCCTTCCTGTTCCCCCATAATGTTCTTTGTAAATCAGAAAGTGCCTAATTTGCCTTGAGTATATTCAAAGACCCAGACACCTCTGCTCCTGCAAGACCACAGAATTCCAAACATCAATAATTCTCTGAGAGAAGAAAATCTTTTTTTGTCTCTATCTTGTCTTTTGTTCTGTACCTGTGCCACCTCATTCTGAATTTTTCGAAGAGACTAAGCATCCTCACATATCGTACAAGTGTATGCACTTTGGCCAAGAGGAGAATTGGCTTGCAAATGATATCCCTATGGTGGCTGTCTTTTGCTAGATATCTTCATACACACTTGTCTTTAAAATTACCTTGCTGTAAAGTACTGACTTGTACGTTTACATAATTCGCTATTTGTGCTTTGCCTAAGATGTCAATGCAGCGTGCTGCATTTTGGCTCTACTTCCGTTACTTTCTCATACAATGCTCCTTATTTATTGGTGAGGCTGGAGTTTGAGAACCAAAATCTAATTTGATAAAAATATATTATAAAAAGTGTGCTGGTGTCTTTGTTAAAATAATGGAGAAAGGGACTTTATTGAGTATTCATCTACCACTGCCTACAGTGATTTCCAGGGTAAATGCTTTCTTCCATGACTGTCTACACATTCTGATGCTCAGAAGTACTCACATCTTGATTAGTCATTTCCCAGTAAGGTCTCTCTCCGTAAGACATCACCTCCCACATGACAATTCCATAACTCCAAACATCACTGGCTGAAGTGAACTTGCGGTAAGCTATTGCCTCTGGAGCTGTCCATCTGATTGGAATCTTCCCTCCCTGTCCAACAAACGGGGGAAAAAAATGTCAATGTCTAAGGATGCAAGACACCTTGGAAGAGACATCGAAATAAGATGTAGAAACAACTAAGTAGACTTGACAGAAGGCAGCCAATCTCTAGAGAACAAAGCCCCGAAGCAATGGTTGACTGACTGCTAATTGGTTGTCTTGATTTCTCAAACTGGTTTTGTCTGAACAATTGACAGAATGTTTCACCTATTTCTTCACTGTAGAAATCCTTTGATCAGCAACAAGCATAGATAAATAATCCATCAACATTTTCTTACATCCTGTGCATTCTATATGAGAATACTTTATGATTACTGAACAAAGAAATGGATAATTCTGTGTTATATCCCCTGTCCTCTCCACTGCTAAACTGTATTTAATTTTTAATCTGTCGCAAATAAGGTAGAGACCAATTTAGATCCTCCATTTATTTAATTTGTCCACTTTGTACATTTTTGCATTCTTCTGTTGAATATCTAGTGGTAAATCTCATTCAATAAATTAATTTACTGATTTCCAGGGTAAATGCTTCCTTCCATGACTGTTAATGTTCAACATTCACAATGAACTGGATCAACTCTACAGGATGTTAGAGAGAGAGCAAGACAAATATCATCATTTAAATCTACTTCTTCATGACCTTTCATTTAGAGAAAGGAATGAGCTACAGCATTTGTTTTGTGAACATTTCCTGCCTGAAAGTCCTCTGGAACAGTGGATTATCAGCATGAAAGCTAGCCAAAGGTTCATTTAAATGAGCAGTATTTACTCAGCATTGCCACTTGGATTAATTTTTAAAAAAAGAGCCTGAAGCAAGACAAGGTGAAACACAATGCACTGGACACCGACTGAGTTCATTCCTTAAAGTAAAATTTGATATATGTAGGGTTCTACAGCATGGGACAATTGGAGCAGCAGAAACATATCTGGTATACATGGAGAGAGAAAGGTAAACAGGATTATATTAGTCAACCTCTGAATCTTCTCTTGTAAATTCCATCTCATCCATGATTATAGTTCATATTGGATTAGACTCTGATGAAACACCTAGGAACTACATTACAATAACATGTTGTCATTGTTATGTAAGCTGTCCAAAAATAGACTCAGCAAATTTAGCAATTGTCCTTGCCAAATTCTATTGGCTTTCCAGGATTACTCTATGTTATTCTTAAAATCCTTCATCTTGTTTTCAAATCACTGCTACTTGCTCCACTTGCAAACCTCAGGTTCTTGCTAAGTCTTACTCAGAACAGTAGTTATTGTTTTTATTGTATGTTGTTATATGTCTTACAAAAGTGACCAAATAAGTCTTTCTCCCAGTCCAGTTGTCAATAAATTAAAACAAATAAGTGAAAAATCAAACAGCTATTCAAATGATTTTAATCACAGGTGATAAAACAGGGTAAAAACAAAATCTGTAACAAACACAAATTGCTGGAGAAATGCAGAATTGCTGGAACCCTCTGTGGAGATAGAAATAGAGTATGATCTGAGAATGGATAAGAAACTGGATGAGGAATAGAACAGGCTGTGCCAGGGTGGGGATGAAGGAAATACTGTGCTGAATGAGCCAGGTGTCAGTGCTGGGATTCTGCACATTTTCTTCGACAATATGGATTCATACAGAAAAGAGGCAAAACCTGCATCCAACTGCGAGTGGACCTGAAAGGGAACCTCAGAAATGGCAATGAGCTGGACAAAAATAAGTATTTGATCAGATTAACAACGAGTAAAATCTGATGTGTCAAAATACTGCACATAGGAAGAAAAAAAATTAATGAACATATATCACACAAAGCATTCTGACACAGCTAAGGATGAAGCTGAGAGAACCAGCAGAGTCCTCAACACAGAGGAGCCAAACCTCTGCTCATGCAACAGGAACTCCAAAGCTCACAACATCTAGAGGTTAAAAAATCACACAACACCAGGTTATCGTCCAACAGGTTTAATTGGAAGCACACTAGCTTTCGGAGCGATGCTCCTTCATCAGGTGATAGTGGAGGACTCGATTGTAACGCAGACTTTATAGCAAAAATTTACAGTGTGATGGAACTGAAATTATAATGTATAATTTCAGTTACATCACACTGTAAAATTTTGCTATCAATTCTGTGTTACGATCGAGCCCTTCACTATCACCTGATGAAGGAGTGTCGCTTCGAAAGCCAGTTTGCTTCCAATTAAACCTGTTGGATGATAACCTGGTGTTGTATGATTTTTAACTTTGTACACCTCAGTCCAACACCGGCATCTCCAAATCATAACATCTAGAGGAGCACTGTTGCCTACATCAAAAGGACCCCTGGTCTCTGACAACAAGGTGTCCATCGATTTATGTTCTGAGCACTTCTCTTTATCTTAACTGTTGTTTCTGTGCTACATCAATAACAACTTGTGTTTATATAGTGCTTTCAACATCATAATACATCCCAAAGTATTCACAGCAGAATGAAACAAGTGAGAAATAACTAAGACTTTTTTTATTCACTAGTGGGACATGAGTGTCACTGACTGGCCAGCAATTATTGGCTGCACTTGAGAACATGGTGATGAGCAGCCTCCTTGAATCATTGCAGTCCATGTGCTGTAGGTTAGCCTACAATGCCATTGGGAGGGAATTACAAGATTTTGACCTAATGGCAGTAAAGGAACGGCAATATATTTCCAAATCAGGATGGTGAATGGAAATTGCAGGTGATGTTCCCGTGTATCATTTGCACTTGTCCTTCTAGATGGAAGTTATCGTGGTTTTGGAAGCTACTATTTAAGGACCTTTGGTGAATTTCTGTGGTGCATCTTGTAGATAACACACTGCTGTTATGGAATGCTGATGCTGGAAAAACTGAATGCTTGAGAATGTGGTACTAATCAAGTGGGTTGCTTTGTCCTGGATGGTGTCAAGTTTCTTGAGTGTTGTTGGAGATGCATCCATCTTTAGCAAAAGTGGGATATTACATCTCATTCCTGACTTGTGCCTTATAGTTGGTCAACAGGCTTTTGGGGATTCAGGAGGTGAGTTACTCACCGCAGTACTCTTGGCCTCTGACCTGCTGTTGCAGCAATCGTGTTTGTGTGGTAAGTCCAGTTGAGCTTCTGGTCAATGGTAACCCCAAGGATGTTGATCACGAGGGATTCTGTGATGGTAAAACCATTGAATGTCAAGGGGCAGTGGTTAGATTGTCTGTTGGTGATTGTCACAACCTGGCTAATCCCAAGTTAATGTTCTGGGGACTTAGGTTTGGATCCTATCATGATGGATGGTGGAATTTAATAAAAATCTAAATAAAAAAGCTAGCACAATGGCAACCACGTAAGGACTGTTGTAAAATCCCACTAGGTTCACTAAATGTGTATTAGGGAAGGTAATGTGCCATCCTTGCCTGGTCTAGCCTACATGTGACCCAGACCCCCAATTCGGCTAACTTTTAACTTTGCGCAAGTAAGGATGGGAAATAAGTCTCAGCCTAAGCAGCAATGTCACATCTAGTGAACAAGTAAAAATGTTGCATGCTAACAACTCGCATGGGGTGTTTCTAAGCCAGGGGCAACCTTGGAAACAATTTGATCTCTGCAGGTTTTGGGGATCTTGCTCTGATGATGAGTACAGAGAGCTTTTGGGTCCCTGCTTTTAGAAAGAAAATATGTTCTGTAATCATCAATTGCTGACATATTAGACTGTCTACCCGAGAGCTACCACAATATGTTTCAGAGTGTGCAGGAATCCATTAACAACTTACGTGGTTTTCACACATTGCCTTCAGTCTTAGACTACACCCTCACCTCAATAGATGGTCAAGCTTAGATGACTGGCAGGAATTTGCTGTACCAGTTAGTGCTGGTACCAGTTAGAAAGGATGTTCATATTGGGGTAAAAAATGAGGTCTGCAGATGCTGGAGATCAGAGCTGAAAATGTGTTGCTGGTTAAAGCACAGCAGGTTAGGCAGCATCCAAGGAACAGGAAATTCGACGTTTCGGGCCAGAGCCCTTCATCAGGAATGAGGAGAGGGTGCCAGGCAGGCTAAGATAAAAGGTAGGGAGGAGGGACTTGGAGGAGGGGCGATGGAGATGTGATAGGTGGAAGGAGGTCAAGGTGAGGGTGATAGGCTGGAGTGTTCATATTGGGGCCAAGTTTTTAGTTCTATCATCTCTGAATGAATCAGATCACTAATGTCACATAGCCTGCTTCCCCATTGATTCTGAACATTGAACCTCAGATTAATAGTAGGGCAGTAGGTACAGTTGCTACAAATAGAACACATTGATTTACCACAAGATAAACAGCCCTTGGAAGTCAACTAATCAAAGCTTAACCTGATTCTAAAGAAAGCCTGTTGTGCTAGTTTCCTAATAGTCATAATGTTCCTGTAGAGGCTTAGTTTTAACATCTGAGAGACCCTTATCAGTATCATATCCACGCTTCAACCTCCCTCACCAAGGCCACAGCCAGACACTGGGAAATACAGTACAGACTATCCACAAAATGCCTCCCAATAATTTACTGCAGTTTAGATAGGGGCAGATGAAGATAAATTGAAACAGTATATAAAGGTTGTCCCTTGATCCCCCATCTCCACTCAACTGTGCTGTCCACAGTTAGTGGTTACATTGAGGAAGTAGTAATGGCACAAAATGTCTTCACACCAGTAAAGGACCCTGAATTTACACACATCTTTGTTCAGCAGTACACTTTTCACTTTTTCTGCAGCTAGCATTTTAATTCCAGTAAAATGATTTTGGGATGTCCTTTTTTTCAGAAAGATCCTTGTTACGAAGTAAATCCATAATTAACCAAAGAAATTGTTGAGATATTGTAGCTTTCACGAAAACCATATTTTGATACTTATATATGAACAACAAAGCTTTAAAAGGATACAGAAAGTTTGATGGTTTGAGAGTGTGTAGATTGTTGGCTGATACAGCAATACAGTGTAATCCCAAACTGATGTGTGCAGATTGAAAATGTTACTTGGTCGTCGTCACATATAAACAAATATTAGCTCTTGCAAATGAACTTTTACACAAGATAGGGGATTTCAAAAAAAGTCCACAACAAATTTGATGTGAGCTGCAAAGGTTTAATTGTGACTTAATTTGACTGAACAGCCAAAATGCATTGTTATCATCTTCTCCTCTACAGAGGAGAAGCTGAAGGACTGGATCAAATGTATTTACATATCAATGCCCTGTCACATCTGCCACGTTCAACTATGAGTTGATTTATTACCATGGTCTATTTATTACCATTGAAGTGAAATACATTAAAGACTAGGATGTTAACGTATAAACATGGTCTCATCAGCTAGTAACAAACATGGCTTTATATTCCTATCACTTTTCGTTCTCAATATTCACAAGCTTGTCAAAAGCTCAGCTAGTCAAATTCTAACTATTATAAAGTTCTGCTCACCCATCACACCTGTGCACATAAATCCAAACTTGATCCTGCCTTAGTAATATCTTTGTTTTAAAATTCTCATTTGTTAGTTTCAAATGTTTTTTGGCTTTGTTGTTTTCTATCTCTAACTTCTTCAAGCCCTAAAATCCTCCTAAGATCTTCAGAGTCCTACTTCTGGCCACTTGGGCACCCTCCTATTTATATTGCTCTCTCACTAATTATCAGCTCTTCAGCTGCCTAGACCCATTACCTTGGCATTTCATCCATAATTGTCTTGTCTCTCTTCTGGCCCCTTTCCTTTAAGTCATTCCTTAAAAGGTATTTTTTTTCATCAAACATTTAGTCACTTGTTCTAATTGGCTAAAGGTTTGTTAGGAAGATAGATGTTGCAGGAATTGAAACTTTAGGAGGGTACTTACCCAGAGCTCAGAGACCTCACAAAGAAACCTTTGCTCTGAATTGGAGTTAGCCAAGAACAATTAGATGAATTAAAATCTGCTGTACCTTCTAGGTAGCTATTAACTTGAATCTCTCCTTTCCTGCCCTGTCTTTTCATGCACAATGGAGAGACACCAACTGCTCCCCACATCCCAAAGGATCCAACACCACTCCCGCAAAACCCTAACTTCCACAGGCCTACCAAACATGACACACACCACCAAGTGGATTAGAGATGGCCTGACTCCCAACCCCACCGCGCCCACCCACGACCCCAGATCTGATATTCCCCATTCTGGAATACTCAAATAACACACAAGATATCCACCCATTGTTGCAACTCCCCCTGACTCCCCACAGACTGGTCTCCTTCCTCTCATTTAACCTGGCCTGACTCTTGCCCAATACCAAATACCACTCAAAGCTCACTGGACCTATCCTGACACACCCAACTCCTCCCCGCGATCTACCTAAAGCACACGCCCTCTTACCTGCTAACCTGCCTTCTCTCCACCTCTCATGTTGACCCCTTAACTCTAGACAGTCCAACCTCTCGCTCACTTGCCATTCTACTTCCTCTTCCATCTGCCACTCTACAGTCTCTCTCACCTTCTCTCAGTAGCAGTGAAAGTGACTTCAGGGCTCTTAAATCCTGGAATATTCAGGAAGAAGGGAGACTGTTTCAACACTGATTTCTGTCATTGCTGGAATGTACATGTTCTACCCTTAGAGTAGAATGCTTCAGTTGAGAGGGTCTTGGCCTGGACGCTGATACAGACAACCCATCTAAAGGCAAGTGTACATTTTATCATCTGATCAGGGTCAGAAATAATGCATCTGAAGGTCTGGGCCAATATGTTGTTATGTATTACAGCATCACATTTTTGTTGATAACATTCTGTGAAATACTTGAGAAATATTACAATAAAGGCACAATATAATGCAAGTTGCTTTTCCACTTGTGAAATTTTAATTTTGCCCAATTATCAGCCAGCATTACATTGGAAAAAATAGGAAGCCTTAGTTGAGTAAATAATTGACTACCAAAGGTGAAATTGAGGACTACAGATGCTGGAGATCAGAGTTGAAGAGTGTGGATGCTGCCTGACCAGCTATGCTTGTTCCAGCAGCGCACGCTCCAACTATTGACCACCAAAGTCTACCCCAACAAACAGAACTTTGTTGTTCCTTTGTCATCACTGGACCAAAATCTCAGAACATCTTATCCATCAGCACTACAATCCCCATGCAGCGTAGTGGTTCAAGAGAATGTTCCGCCACCAAATTCTCAAAGGCAATTACAAAAGAACGCAAAATGTTAGCTTTTCTAGTAGTGCCCATATTAGACAATAAATAAAGAAACACTTTAGTCAATACCTATAAGCATGTCAAGACTGTAAAGAATGCCTCGATGTCTGGAACTCTATTTTGCACGGTGAAGTGTTAGACATTGGGAAAGCTGATTTGTTTTTTGATATCCCATTATAATGTTCCAAAATCCTTAACGATGGTAGCTATACCAAAGATGTGATAGATGTACTTTATACATTTGTAATCTGTGGTCTATTATACTTTATTCAAACAATAAACAAAGACAACACTGACCAAGTGTAGTTTCACATACCCTTGTTGTATAAGCAGCTTCTGGATCATCTTCAAGAACACGGGAAAGGCCAAAATCAGACACCTTACTGACCAGGTTACTGTTGACTAAGATGTTTCGGGCTGCCAGATCTCGGTGGACGTAACCCATATCTGAAAGATACCTCATTCCAGAAGCAATTCCTCTCAGCATTCCCACTAGTTGGATGACTGTAAATTGGCCATCATTTTTCTAAAATAGAGTTAAAACATCGATCATTTGGCGTCTCCACTGTTACACTGTAATTCCATTGAGGAGCGAACAAAGGCTAGCTTGAACCATAGTTTAATTGGAAACATATTGAGATGAGTTTGTAGAAAGAGATCCATTGTGAACTTTCTCTTCTAAAGTATCAAACAAAACACTACCATACAGATAGATGAAGCTTCCTTCTCTTACCATCACCTAAATTATTAATACTGGAGACACACCAGCAGAAACTGATTGAGCTACATGTCTTTTTGGTCATGGGATATTTTGGGAGGGAATGCTTCCTGGAAGAAAGTTAATAAGGGCATTAGCAGGACTGAGTGAAATAACTCAGCATTTAATTTACAGATCAGTGCTTTTCTAGTCTGGTCAGAAAGTGCAAACATATCAAAATACTTTTGCCTTTAAAGTACAAAAGCCTATGTGATAAAATAAACAAGACTTCACAAATTTTGAAGGTATGCAATTCAAAGCCAACTCGCCAATAAAGAACATTTTACAGGCTCATTTAAGCATCTGCCATCTGGCATTGATTTTGTACTATTGGAGATGAAACAGATGATGGACAAATCACTGTGAATATCTCATGAGCCAGATCAATTTATATTATATTGTATACATTATATATGTATGGTGTGTCTGTTTCATAGTTAGTTGCAGTTTCCTTGCTTACAAGGACAGAATTCCAACTGTGTGCTTTCCCATCAAGTTTTGTTGGAGACAGGAAAACTGCAGCTGCTGGAATCCAAGGTAGACAAGCAGGAGGCTGGATGAATACAGCAAGCCAGATAGCATCAGGAGGCTGGACAAACACAGCAAGCTGGGCAGCGTCAGGAGGTGGAGAGGTCAATGTTTCAGGTGTAACCTGAAGAAGGATTACACCCAAAATGTTGACTTCTCCACTTCCTGATGTTCCCTAGCTTGCTGTGTTCTTCTAACATTCTGCTTGTCTTCCCAACAAGTCTACTGCTGTTGGCAGAAAACAGGACACAGTGTAAAATTCCCACCAATATTTAACTTAGCTGTTTGAATATATTTCCAAATAAACCTGAAAAATTTGCAAAAGGTCACCAAATGCATTAAGAAAGTAACACAGCCTCCAAAATCTAAACATGTATTTATCAAACTTTGTTACTTCAGTTGCAGGTATACAAACCATTCCTTCATTTTGGAAAGGGTAGTATCAAATTGTGCCCATTGTCAAGACACTGATCTGAACAAATGAAAGTTAACAGGATATGGCACACTGACTCAGTGGTTAGTACTGCTGACTCACAACAGCAGGGCAGGTGACTATGTGGAGTTTACACATTCTCTGCATGTCTGCATGGGTTTCCTTCCACAGTCCAAAGATGTGAAGACTTGGTTGATTGGTCATGCTAAATTGTGCAGGAATGAGTAGATTAGGTGGATTACCCATGGGGAATGCAGGGTTAAAGTTATAACGGTGAGTCTGGGTGGGATGCTCTTCAGAGGGTTGTTGTGCAGTTGTTAGGCTGAATGGCCTGTTTCCACACAGTAAGGAAGCAATGATATTTGTGTGTTTTTTCTCACATGCACTGGTAAGGATTTCCTGTTTTTCTCTGCCTTTGCACACTTGGCATCAACCACTATACATTTTAAGATATGATTTGAAATTATTACATAATTTCAATTGTCAACTCAGTTTCATTCAACATCATGAATTACTTCAACAAAAGATAGAAACCACTATTAGACACCTTGTGTCAATGATCCAACTTTTTTGCCTGCTTTTTTGCAAGCCTTAAATAGATACACTGATACTGGGACACATTTAACAAAATTTTATCCACAATGGGGCTGTTCACAACAAGAAGATTGGGTGAATAATTGGGTTTAAAGTTGAATGCAGCTAGCCCAATGTCTTAGGACCAGAAAAGCAGGACAGCTGTGAACTGGGACTGCTGACCACTGTGCTTGTATACTCTATCTACCTTCCTGTTAAGCAAGGCTGATCGTGAGAAACACAAGCTCATAAAATGTATTCCACCACATTGATTTATAAAGTTGAACACCACCTATTATATTGAGTATATATCATTTCCTGTTCTATTAATAATTCATAAGGAAACAATGACACCAATAAATTGCCAGTTGATTGACAACTTAATTTCTGAAATGTGAAAAAAACTCACCTTTAAAAAAGTATCAAGAGAGCCGTTCTCCATATATTCAGTCACAATCATTACTGGTTTACCTTAAAATATACATAAAATTATTTTTTTACTGGAACATTAAGTACTTAGAAAATATACTGATAGGAGTAAATGTTCAGAAAATTCCAAAACCTAGCCCATAATTTTCCATTTTAATGCATGAAAAATTACAGTTTCCCAAGATTGACTCCCTGTGAGGGTACTACCCACTGGGAATGTCAACTCACAAATTGCAGACCCATAATTTCACACAATGGAAAGACACCACAACAGGCGTAATGCAGTCATGTCTTCAGTTAAGAGAAATAAGCATTTTATTTCTTGCTTTGTTAAATCTAACAACATATTCAGATTATTCTGTAGGTTTTTATTAGTTTGCATTAAATCAACAAATGTTTGTGAACTTAAGGCAGCTGAATTATTTTCCTTAATTTAGCGTTAGTTATTTAATTGACCATTGTTCTTCAACCACACCCCCAAACGTGGCACTTTCTGCTTGCATTTACTTTATTTGAAGAAGTTCACTAAAGCAAATAAAAGCATAAGGTAGTCAATTTCCTTTCCCAAGGCTATCTGAGAACTGGTTTACATAATTAAGTTTTCAGAGTGCAGCTTCATTACAGAATTAGCTTTCAGGCCAACTTTCAATGGCCCAGTAGTTGTGGCTGTGGACTAGCAAATCAGAGGCTATGATTTCTAATTCCACGATGACAAGTTGTGCAACTGAATTTGTGAACTGCGGAATGGCAGTAGAAAATGACAATGCAGTTTTATTTTGCAAAGACCTAACAGGTTCACTAATGTCCTTTAGGGAAGTGAATCTACTCCAGCTAACAATTTATTTTACATAAGGTTAAAATGTTATGCAGCATTTGTGGATGAATACACATTCCTCCTCAATACGCTGAATTTTCACAAAAGATAGACAATGGCGATGCCTTATGAACACACTGGGCATAAAAATAGTCACAAAGATATGAGGGCTTTTGGTGATTGGTCTCTAATCTTAGGTCACTGATCCACCTCATATCACACTATAAACATAGGACCACGCATGCTCCTGGTAAATGAAAAATTAATTTCTTCAAGCCAATTATTTTCCCAGATTAATGAGGCAAATATACATACTACTCAGCTTCCCTTATGGAATTTCACATGAGACTGTGTGTAGCCTTCAGGTGAAGCAGAATTATAAAATAGTGAATAATTGGACTGGGAAGGTAATTCAGTTGGCATTTGAAGTCATATGTTCTATCCTTTGCTTACATTACTGATAATTAAATAGCAAAATAGATGACAATTTCAGAAATGGAAGAACAAATGTCTGGAACACAGGAGTTTCTCTGCAGTACAGAGGTAGGAGGAGGTGGGAGGTAGAAATTGTAAAACTGAACTCTGCAACAGTGGAAGAGTAGAATTGTAGTGTGACCTGGTTGCAAGTTTGCTCGCTGAGCTGGTAGATTTGTCCTCAGATGTCTGTAGCTTTCCTATTGAGCTGCATCAGGGCATTATTTAAATGAGCCACAACACACTGTAGCACCCAGGAACTAAGAGAAGCTGAGGAAAAACACCTGTACAATGTATTCAGGAAAAGTGGGAACGCGATAAGTGCAGCCTGCGAATTCCTACACAACCGACCTAAAACAAGAAGATACAACACACTCAAACTCCAGCCACCCTGCCATGTGTTAAAGACATCTCAGAGACAACAACCAGACTACTCCAGCCCCTAGGCATCATAGTAGCCCACAAGCATACCACCACACTGAAACAGCTCCAGATGAATTTAAAGGATCTCATAGCAACAACTAGCAGAATGAACATCATATACAAAATACCCTGCAAGGACTGCAACAAACATTACATTGGACAAACAGATGGAAACTAGCCACCAGGATACATGGGCACCAACTAGCCACCAAAAGACATGACCAACTATCGCTGATATCCATACACACAGACAAAAAGAGACTGGGCCAATACATTCATCCTGGGACAGGCTGAACAAAGACATGCATGGGAATTCCTAGAGGCCTGTCATTAAAACTGGAACACCATTAACAAACATATTGATTTGAACCCCATTTACAAAGCTCTCAGAAACAAACCAAAAGTGATAAGAAGAAACAGATAAATAGCAAGCAGGACAGAACACCAGCAGTTCATAGGAGGCTCACTGATGATGTTACCTAGTGTGGTGATGAAATGTCAGAGAATAACTCCACCAACTCAGTGAGTAAACTTACAACCTGAACCTCAACCTGAGCTACAATTCTTCTCCAAAATTGTAGGGTGACCTATTTATGTAGATAGTTCCTACAATGAATGTTGATGCAAAAGTTTACAATGGTAACAAGGAATTTGTAAGATGGATGATTACAAACATATTATGGATTAATTTATAGCCATAGATTCTTGTCAATCAATTTAGCTCAATTAATAAATATACATTGCATGGCTTTGTCTTTCCATACTCTTCCCGATCTATGTAAAAACTCAGCTTTATAGTAGAAAATGTTTTCACTGCACAGAAATAGCAAGTGTGCTTCTTCAGCAAAAAATGGATAGTTTTTTTTAAATTAGCAGTATGGCACATAGTCAGTAATGTCAAAGACTGAAGAAGTTCTACTGGAGGGGAGTGCCGTCCCAAGAAGTAAGTGTCAACTTACTATAACTGTACATTAATAGAACAGATGAACTTGAAACTGCCCTAGAGTGTAAATGGAAAAGGTCGGGTTGTTGAAAGAAGGACCTAGGAGTTCAGGTGCATAATTCTTTGACGTTAGCGTCACATATAGAGGGAATGGTTAAAAAGGCATTTGGCCAGCTTGGCTTCATTGCTCAGTTATTTGAGTATAGGAGTCAAGAAGTCATGTTGAAGTTGTACAAGACATTGGTGAGGCCTCTTCTGGAATATTGTGTCCAGTTCTGGTCGTTCATATAATAGGAAGGATATTAATAAGCTGGAGAGGATTCAGAAGAGATTTACCAGGATGTTGCCAGGTAATGAAGGTTTGAGTTATGAAGAAAGGCTGGATAGGCTGGGACTTTTTTCACTGGAGCAGGGGAGGTTGAAAGGCGACTTTAAAGAAGTTAATAAAATAATCAGAGCTATAGATAGAGTTAATGGCAGTTGTCCTTTCCCTAGGGTGGGTGATTGTAAGACTAAGGGGCACATTTTTAAGTTGAGAGGAAAGAGATTTTAAAAAGACATGATGGCAAATGTTTCACACAGAGGGTGGTTTATATGTGGGTATAATTACAATGTTTAAAAGACATTCGGATATGTACATGAATAAGAAAGATGTGGACGGATAGGGGTCAGAAGCAGAAAGGTAGGACTAGTTTAATTTGGGATTATATTCGGTATGGACTTATTGGACTGAAGGATCTGTTTCCATGCTGTATGACTCTAAGCCATGGTTATAAAATGTTGAAAGCTTATTTTCTTAAGGATAATCAAAGATTGGTTTTAGCTTGAAAAAATGCAGAATTTAAAAGATTAGGGCAGTTTAGAGAAGGCTTAATTGAGGTCAGAGCCAAATATAATTTCTCTCCAAGAAAGGAGTATAGAACAGTTCAGGGAAAGCATAATTGTATGGGTAGAAAAGTTTAGTTTGTGCACCTTTCAGACCAATAAGGTTTGCTTAGAAGGTTATCAAAGATTGAGAAAATTTGAGCTCTCAGTTTGAGAGTGTTCAAGAACACTTATCAGTTCATAGGAAGCAACTGGGAGGAATCAAGTAAGCTGAACACAAATATTTGATGCAGAGAGGTCACTTATATGCAGAGAGGTCACTTATTGGAATTTGATTTTTTATAATGGATAAAGTCAGAAATTGGATGTGATATTTTTTCTGTATGTTTTAAACTATGGTCTATATTTAGATAACTTTAGTATTTCAATAAATGAGTGCAACATTAATTAAAATAAAAACATATGATTTATCAAGCCAGATTTCATTCTAGGATCTGATTTTTCCATAAGTATGATCAGTTTTAATCATTAGAAATTGTTTATTACAGAAAAGAAATGAGAGATATACATGAGAAAATGACATTGAATGACATTAGAACATAATATTCTATTTGCACATTTAATAGGAAATACAGCCTGGTTGAATGTATGTTGCATTAAACCAAGTTATTTCAGATAACTAACTTTCTAAAAGACAATGAACACTAAAACTCATATCACTAACACTAGTATGTTCACCAAGCCACAAAGCATACAGCATAACAGAAGCAATGAACAAGACAGTAGCTACCCAGAACGTTTAAGTTTTATAGATGAATTATAGATATATTATAGATGAATAACTTTAAGAACAACTCTTCATTTATAGACTTCTAAGGTTTTGTACCCCTTTTGGGCTAAAATGAGGGACATGAATAGTATTAATGGTAGGTATCTTTTCCCTAGAATAGGGGATTTCAAGACTAAGGGGAATATGTTTAAGAGAGGAGAGAGATTTAAAAAAATACATGAGAAACAAATTTTTTATACAAAGTACAATTACAACATGTAAAAGACATTTGATTAAGTACATGAATATAAAAGATTTGGAGGGATATGGACTCGGGCACAGGCAGATGGGACATTTTTTTTAGGATGTTTGGCATGGATTGGTTGGACCGAAGGGTCTGTTTTGGTGCTGTATAACTCTGTGTCATGGCAATTATTTTGACTTAATTATACTTTATTAGGTTATTAATAAATCTTTTTTAATGCATAAATGTGTTAAGTAAAAAAACAATCACTAACATTGTTTCGCATATATGTAAAACATGGAAAAGAAAGAAAGCTTAGCATTGTCTTTCAAAAAGCATTTAAACAATTAGTATTTGATAGCAAAATTGTCACGTTCAGTGTCACAGTTGCTAATTTAAACCCTTCTTTTGTCATATACATTCGTAATATCCTGACACTAAGTCAAATTTCAGATTCAGAAAAATAAGTTTGCTAAAGAAACAACTCAGCCACTGAAGTATCTCCAAGGGTTAATAAAATTGCATATTGCTGAAGCTATTAACATGGGAAGTCAAGCAGATTTTATTTTTAACACTGCAACAATTCATGCATTACTCATAACTAACTTAGCATGCAAAAAATATTTCTTCACAACTTAATTTAATTCTCCAAATTCCAATGTTGTTATTGAATTTTATAAAACATTCTCCAGTTTCTGAAATGTTTTTCAATCAATTAATGATTAACAACATTAATATTTGAAAATATTGAAATGCAAATTAGCTATTAATGTTTTGCAAAGTTAGTGATTGAAATATTGTTTTATTAATGTTTATAACTAATACATCAGCTTGCTGTAATGAATAACATACCTCTCCAAAATGAATGTAGTATCTGTGTTCAGTAATGTTTGTTAGCAAAGGGTTACTGTTGAAAAACAGCATGAGGGCAACAACTTTTATCTTGCAAGTATAATCTGAGGGCATATACATGAAAGTAGTGTTGCACTGAGCTATAGTAAAGTTTATATCACTGCAGCTTGAAGCAATGGTATCGATTGCCCAATTAAATAGTTAGTAAAATTGGGAAACTAATGACATCCGACATTATGAAATCCATAAGCTAATATTTTGTTGTCAGCCTTGACTCTTTTATTAAATAGAAGCAAGATATTGTAGATGCTGGAGATTTGAAACAAATAAGAAGTACTGGAAAAACTCAGCAGGTTTGGCAGAATCTGTGGAGAGGGAAACAAAGTTAACATTTCAATCCATTATGACTTCTTCAGCAGTGACTATTTTATTGACATGCAATGGGCAGTCGTGCTTTATGTTTTGGTTCAAACAAGAAATTTTCTTGAAACTGGACTTTTTAAATGGAAATCCTTATTTATTAACTGAAAACAAACTGCTTGTATTAATAGCTGAGATGAAGCAGAAGTAGTGCACAACTCAAGATACACCACTAAATGTAAAAGGTAGCCTGAGCTTGAGGTTTTATTCTTAACAAAATTAATATAGTTCTGAGTGTTAAACTGTTAATTAAAATATTAATATGCATTCATACCAATGTCAATCTACAATTGGTAGAGATCTAAACAAAAATCTCTTTGCTGAAAGAAAAAATTGCACGGTCCATGTGAAAAAATCTGACTTAGTAATTGATTTTTGATTTTATGAAGATACACAACGTGAAGCACATCCAGTGTTTAATAAGCTAACATGCTTCATTGAAAATAAAATCATCTACCAAACATCTAACAGTTTTTCCTAAATTAAGATTATTATGCACAATAACACAGTTCCGATAGATGCATACTTATATAGTATTCTTAATCCAAACATGCTTTATAAATAATTAAGATTCACATTTCCAAATATGATAAAAGCTTGACAAATTTCAATTTCACAGCAGACTGACTGATAAGTTTGGTAGATAAGGTATAGAAGGTTACCTACTTTTAGTGACTACCCCTTCAAGGTGGATGATGTTGGGATGATCAAATTGTCCCATTATACTTGCTTCACCAAGGAAATCCCTGCGCTGTTTCTCTGTATAACCAACTTTTAGAGTTTTGATAGCTACTGGGAATTCTCTTTTTCCAGGTAACTTCAAACGGCCACTGCATACCTCACCAAACTCACCTTCAATGAGACATAAAATGTTGTGATGTTAAATGACAATGCCAATGCAGCACAGGTCAGAACAAACTAGCAAAGGTTTTTAATCATCTAACCTGCACCAATGACTCTTTCAATAGTAATGCATGATGCATCAATTTCCTTGGCAAACTCATGAACAGCTTGGCTTGGGTCTTCGTAGGTGTGAGGATCAATGTATGTTCGTATACCTGGCAATTTAACTGTTCAGTGACAAGAAATTATGAAGATATTAGTACAATACTGTGTAATTGCTCATTAAAATGGTTACACAATTTACAGTTTTCTTTTAATTATCTTACAAATTTTTGTTGTCTCCACTTCTCATGTTTCGAGTACATTTCAGTTCATAATGGATGATTTCTCTTCAACTAGTATTCATCATTAGTATCATTTTCTGCAGTTTATAGGATATTAGCCTGTTGAACGCTTTGTTCACACCGTTCTAGGCATGTACAGACACTTGGCTGACCAGGTACAGCCCTGCCTATATTTTCAGTTCCAACCATTTGCAGTGACACATGAAAAATTTGCAGTAAATCAATGGGCCTGTCATGCTTACAGCAGCCTTTGTCTTCAAACTCATCTGCCATAGAGTCATAAAGTTATAGAGATGTACAATATGGAAACAGTCTGATCCAACCCGTCCAGATATCCCAACCCAATCTAGTCCCAACTGCCAGCACCCGGCCCATATCCCTCCAAACCCTTCCTATTCATATATCCATCCAGATGCCTCTTAAATATTGCAATTGTACCAGCCTCCTCCACTTCCTCTGGCAGCTCATTCCATACACGTACCGCCCTCTCAAAACAGTACATAGAAAACTTTCAGCTCATATGCCCAACCTGTTCCTCCTATTAACCAGCCAATTCCAAAGGTTTGCATCTGAGTCCCTTCTCAGAGCTGAACAGCTCAGTACTGTTGAGGTAGCACAAGGATCTGAGATGTGGGAGAATCACAAATAGTCCACTGGCATAGAAAGCCCAGAAACAACAGGGCCGCAGAAGAGGGCTAACACTCACCATTGCATGTACTGCATCTTTTTTTAAAACTTTGCACCTGAGAAATGAAAGATTTTTTTTAGCAAAACCCTCATGTTTTAATGTCATTGGTGAATTCAAGCTCCTGCTAACTCACTCAGCTTTAGCGTTTTATTCTGGAACTTTTTGAAAGCTTTGTACTTCACAGTTTCTGAGAAACTTATTCATCCAACATAATATCCAAACATGCATTTTCACCTCCCTATATTGCCCTCTTGAAATTGAGACTAATCACATTATCTCTTAGGCTTGTTCCTTACGACAATCTTAAAACTGTACTATTCTATACCTCTTCCAAATTTCTATCCAGCTACAATCTGCATGCTTTTAAAAGAGAGGTTTGTTGTGTTCAGATGATCAATTAATAGGTAAAAATAACTACATTCACATTGAATGCACTAAAACATCTGAAGACAGCTTAAGAAATTGTAACTGGCCATGATCAAAGGCAAAAAAATTACAGTTGTATATTTTGTAGGAGAAAGTGAGGACTGCAGATGCTGGAGATCAGAGCTGAAAATGTGTTGCTGGAAAGGCGCAGCAGGTCAGGCAGCATCCAAGGAGCAGGACAATCGACGTTTCGGGCATAAGCCCTTCTTCAGGAATGAGGAGAGTGTGCCAAGCAGGATAAGAGAAAAGGTACGGAGGAGGGACTTGGGGGAGGGGCATTGGAAATGCGATAGGTGGAAGGAGGTTAAGGTGAGGGTGATAGGCCGGAGTGGGGTGGGGGCGGAGAGGTCAGGAAGAAGATTGCAGGTTAGGAAGGTGGTGCTGAGTTCGATGGTTGGGACTGAGACAAAGTGGGGGGAGGGGAAATGAGGAAACTGGAGAAATCTGAGTTCATCCCTTGTGGTTGGAGGGTTCCTAGGTGGAAGGTGAGGCGCTCTTCCTCCAGCCGTCGTGTTGCTATGGTCTGGTGATGGAGGAGTCCAAGGACCTGTATGTCCTTGGTGGAGTGGGAGGGGGAGTTGAAGTGTTGAGCCACGGGGTGGTTGGGTTGGTTGGTCCAGGTGTCCCAGAGGTGGTCTCTGAAACATTCCGCAAGTAGACGGCCTGTCTCCCCAATAGAGAGGAGGCCACGTCGGGTGCAGCCGATGCAGTAAATGATGTGTGTGGAGGTGCAGGTGAATTTGTGGTGGATATGGAAGGATCTCTTGGGGCCTTGGAGGGACGTGAGGGGGGAGGTATGGGCGCAAGTTTTGCATTTCTTGCGGTTGCAGGGGAAGGTGCCGGGAGTGGAGGTTGGGTTGGTGGAGGGTGTGGACCTGACAAGGGGGACACGGAGGGACTGGTCTTTTCGGTACGCAGATAGGGGAGGGGAAGGAAATATATCCCTGGAGGTGGGGTCCGTTTGGAGGTGGCGGAAATGACGACAGATGATGTGATGTATATGGAGGTTGGTGGGGTGGTAGGTGAAGACCACTGGGGATGGAACCCCACCCAGGACAGAACCCCACTGGCCCTCACCTACCAGTCCACCCCAGGATACAGTCCACGTCACTCAGACTCTAATAGGATTTTGCTCATTACTGTAGCTGAACCTCACATATATTTGTCTTGTCCTGCTAATAAAAATCAGTGCAATACTTAAAATTAACATATTACACTTTTATATATTCAAGGAGCATAATTCTGTGTAGCATTTAAGAATTTTTTCAGCTCATTGGAGCCAGGCTAGTAAATCTACTGGGGCTGATGTCACTTCAGCTAATTACGTTTCTAAACACATGCACCATCAGGGGACAAATGAAGAAAAATCCTTAAAATTCCATAATACGTCCCTTATCATCCACTGAGACTAGTTCTACCAGGTCTCTACTGCTTTTATAAGGTTGAGGTTGAGAGAACCCCTGGAGAAAATTAGGGCCAATTTCTGTAACAGTTCAGATAAACTGACTGATACAAATTATGAAAATCATTACAGTATTTAAAGCATTTCTGCAAGCATATTAATAGCATTGTGATTCAACACAATAAGACACTCTTTGCTTCCCATCAGCAAGGCAGTTTATCAATAAGTTTTCAACTAGCAATTCCCCAGTGCATTGTTACTGTTCCTAGTCAATCTTTCAAGCTAAACATCAGTCATTACCGCTCATGTGTATTAAATAACTGACTGTACCAGCCTCACACCTCATGATTATATCCTTGTATTTTGAAATAGGACCTAATCAAGCTGAAATTCTCAGTGAACATCCCTCACTGCATCAGATATACTATCATTATCATTAACTGTAAATTGACAGAGGAACTTTTTGATGATTCAAGTGGACAAAGAATGGGACTACTTGACCACCTACCTGATCTTGCCAGTTTTGAAGATCTGATTGATTTTGGTAATCTACTCAAATTCTAATTGATTCAGTGTGTTGCCAACACTAATCAATAGCTAACAGGCCATTTGATATGGTTACCTTGGAATCTTCTCAGGATGATTTTGTGGCATTGTTTACCATTTTGCAGCAGCACTCTGTGATCCCTTTGATTGTTCATTTGAATGTGATTTATTCAGTTCCATTGAGAAGGGCACATAACGCCTCCAGCTTTGGAAGATCAGTACTATATCAGGGTCTTAAAATTTGCCATATGTTTCTGCTTCATTATATTGAAGTGATTATCACCTCTTTAATGGGAGCACTGGTCACGTATTTCATGGGGCACTATTAAAACTGAAGTGGGCACGAAATCAATGAAAATTGATTGCATTTTGCTAATGTTGACTAACCGGCTATTCTGTTTATAGACAAGTAGGAGGCTGGAAGAACACAGCAAGCCAGGCAGTATCAGGAGGTGGAGAATTTTAGATTAGATTCCCTTCAGTGTGGAAACAGGTCCTTCGGCCCAACCAGTCCACACCAACCCTCTGAAGAGTAACCCACCCAGACCCATTTTCCTCTGACTAATGCACCTAACACAATGGGCAATGTAGCGTGGCCAATTCACCTGACCTGCACATCTTTGGACTGTGGGAGGAAACCGGAGCACCAGGAGGAAACCCACGCAGACACAGGGAGAATGTGCAAACTCCACACAGACAGTCACCAGAGGCTGGAATCTAGCCTGGGACCCTGGTATTGTGAGGCAGCAGTGCTAACTACTTGAGCCACCATGCCACCCTGAAAGAAAAACCCCTGAAGAAGGGTTACTCCTGAAACATCAATCACTCCACCTCATGATGCTGCCGAGCTCGCTGCATTCCTCCAGCCTCCTGCCTGTCTACTTTGGATTCCAGCATCTGCAGGTTTTTTGGCTCCTGTTTATAGAAGCACAGGAGGACTAATGAGTTAAAGGTCAGCCCTATCCCATCCAACTTGGCCACGGATGTTTCAAAAAGTTTTCTTTATGGTTTTGGCTGAGGTACAGTCCCAAAGTACTCAAATAACAAAATAAAGCAGATGAAATAGGAAGAGGAAACTCTGGAAAGCTCTCAGCAGTTCAGGCAGTAGCTGTTAAGAGAAAGGGAAACAGAGTTGACTTTAAGTCAAATATGATTCTTCAGAAGGCCCAAATGTTTGGTCACTGGGAGACAAGATATTTGGCCCTTATGGATGTTGGGCTTCCAAAACATTCAATCTGCTGATCCTGTTAGAATTGCCCAAGAAGTCTGACATTCCAATCGATAATGCTCCTGCTCCCACAAAGCATTTGAAAAGATCTTGGACTTCAAACAGTTCTGACATTAGATTAGATTAGATTTTACAGTGTGGAAACAGGCCCTTCGGCCCAACAAGTCCACACCGACCCGCCGAAGCGAAACCCACCCATACCCCTACATTTACCCCTTACCTAACACTACGGGCAATTTAGCATGGCCAATTCACCTGACCCGCACATCTTTGTGACTGTGGGAGGAAACCGGAGCACCCGGAGGAAACCCACGCTGACACGGGGAGAACGTGCAAACTCCACACAGTCAGTCGCCTGAGTCGGGAATTGAACCCGGGTCTTCAAGCGCTGTGAGGCAGCAGTGCTAACCACTGTGCCACCGTGCCGCCCACATCTGGATGGTTAGACAGAAAAATCCTTGTTTTCTCAAGCGAGATTCGTCACATCATGACCATGGCCCATGTCAGCTTTGCCAACACAATTCTCCACTGTTCACCACGTTAATTATGCAGCCAGCCTCTTTGGAGTCTGTCTTGCGCAATTGTGCAGCAGGAGAGTGGAAGTGCTCACCACTCTCAGGACTTTGTGAAGTTTATGCTGCTGGTACCGTGTTTAAAGGCCAGCTGCACAACACTTCAACTACTGCAAGCTAACAAATGGCTTTCACACTGTGTGATGTGTTGGCATTGGAACCAAAGAAATATCCCAGAAAGATTAATTTCCAGGCAGGGAACTTGAGGTGCTGGGGAGAAGAGAGCCATCCTTGTTCAGTCTTACTAAAGGCAGCCAGTCCACAAGACTCAGCCATCCTGGACTAAGATAGTGGCCCATGTTTCTGCATTGTCCTTGACGTAGCGCAACACACAGCTGTACAGGGAGAAAGCTAGCGATCTTCTGTGCTTTGCAAGGGTAAATGCTACCACCTCCTCTCTGATACTTCACAAATACAGGGTCAGCACTCAGTAACTCTGCCACCACACACTCACCTCACCCAGGCTTATGGGCTACAAATCTCAATACTGCATGCGGCATGTCCATCTGCTCCTCTTACACAATCATTAAGGATACCTCACCACCTCTCCTCCTCTTACATCTGCATTAACTGCTCTTCCATTCACTGTCACCATGCTTAGTCCCATTCTTTGCCTCATTGCAGGAAAGGTTGTCAAATCCCCTCCACCCTCCAGATAAATGTCGCTATAGCACCTTGGCAATATAGCTTTAACCCCTACGCCGAGTACACTTGATTTACATGACTGGCCATGGCTCTGTCTCTGAACTGCAAGGATGCAGATCACTGGATTCTGACAGGACTATGCTTCTGACCGATGTTTGCCAACCCCCTAAACCTATCCCCTTAACTGAAAAGCCAATCAATCCAAAGGGTTTTTACAAATACATGAAGAACAAAAGGGGAACTAGGGAGAGAGTAGGGCCCTCAAAGATCAGCAAGGCAGCCTTTGTGTGGAGCTGCAGGAGATGGTGGAAGCCCTGACTTTGTCTGGTCCCCTTTGACTTGCGCACCTGCCTATTTGGCCAAAGCCCATACACTGCTGGAACATGCTGTAAGTGTGAAACAATGTAACACAATGCCATACAGCAACATATTTATGCATTCACTGTTTAATGCTCCTCTCTCCACACTAAAAATAAATTCATATCACTGAGGCTGGTGGCCGCCAAGTAGTGGAAACTGCATAAGCACAAAGAAAGTAAGTTCCCATTCGGCTGCAATCCTATCCAGCTGCATAACTGCACATTCACCCATTTACAAACCCATTCACATGTACACAAACATACCGGAAGGTGGTTAAATGTCCAAAAGCTTTTCAATTCATCAGTTAATGAATAGAACAAGGCACTTAGTGCCATACAAAGGGGAGGTCACTGTAATACTTACTGAAAATCCAGCACTAAAAGGAAGTCACAGAGACACAGTCATTCAGCATGGAAACAGACCTTGCGGTCTAACCAGTCCACACTGACCATGTTCCCAAAATAAATTAGTCTCATCTGCCTGCACTTGCCCCATATCTCTCCAAATCTTTCCTGTTCATGAACTTATCCAAATGTATTTTAAACATTGTAACTGTATCTGTATTCACCACTTTCTCCAAACACAAACCATTCCTTGTGTAAAAAAAAATTGCCCCTCATATCCTTTTTAAATCTATCTCCTCTCTCACTTTACAAATCTGTCCCCTAGCTTTGAACTCACCCATGCATGCGAGGGAAGAGACCCTTGTCATGATTTTATCATGCCCCTCATGATTTTATAGACCTTAACCTCCTACTCGCCAGTGAAAACGTGGAAGTGGTTTCCCATCGAACTGCTTCACATTCCTGAAGAAATCAGGATTAGAAGTCCTGGATGCAGCATTGTAGGAGTGGATTGGTAATCTGGCAGTGATGACTACTTCTTGGAAGACCTAGGCAGTTAACTCTGCTTGCCTCTCCACAGTGCCAGACCTGCTGCATATTCCCAGCACTTTCTGCTTCTATCCCAAAACATTGTGCTGTGCAGTTGCAGGAAATATAATTTTGATGTTGATTTTCAAAAGAATAGCCATTCAATCCAAAGGGTTTTTACAAATGCATCAAGGACAAAAGAGTAACTAGGGACAGAATAGGGCCCCTCAAAGATCAGCAAGGCAGCCTTTGTCTGGAGCTGCAGGAGATGTGGGAGATACTAAACAAATATTTTACATCAGTATTTACTGTGGAGAAGGGCACAGAAGACAAAGAATGTAAGGGAACAGATGGTGACATCTTGAAAAATGTCCATAAAACAGAGAAGGAAGTGCTGGATGCCTTGAAGCGCATAAAGGTGGAAAAATCCCCAGGACCTGATCAGGTGTACCCGAGAACTCTGTGGGAAGCTAGGAAAATGATTGCTGAGCCCCTTGTTAAGGTATAGTCATAGGTAAGAAGCCAGAGGACTGGAAGTTGGCTAACGTGATACCACTATTTAAGGAAAGTGGTAAGGACAAGCCAGGGATTGAAAGACTGGTGAGCTTGACATCGATGGTGGGCAAGTTGTTGGAGGGAATCCTGAGGGACAAGATTTCAATGTATTTGGAAAGGCAAGGTCTGATTAGGGCTGGGCAAGGTGGCTTTATGCATGGAAAATCATGTCTCACAAACTTGGTTGAGTTTTTTGAAGAAGTAACAAAGACGATTAATGAAGGCAAAGTGGTGGATGTAATCTATATGGACTTCAGTAAGGCATTCAACAAGGTTCCCCATGGGAAGATCTCATGAGATACAGGGAGAACTAGCCAGTTGGCTATAGAATTGGCTTAAAGGTAGAAGACAGAAGGTGGTGGTGGAGGGTTAATTTTCAGACTGGAGGCCTGTGACCACTGGAGTACCATAAGGATTGGTGCTGGGTCCACTACTTTTTGTCATTTATATTTATGATTTTGATGTGAACATAGGAGGGAAAGTTAGTAAGTTTGCAAAGGACACCAAAATTGGAGGTGTAGTGGACAGTGAAGAAGGTAACCTCAGATTACAACAGGACCTTGATCAGATGGGCCAATGGGCTGGGAGTGGCAGGTGGAGTTTGATTTAGATAAATGCAAGATGTTGAATTTTGGAAAAGCAAATCTTAGCAGGACTTATACACTTGATGGTAAGGTCCTAGGGAGTGTTGCTGAACGAAGAGACCTTAGAGTGCATGTTCATGCACTCTTGTTGGTGTTTACTATAGGCCCCCCAATAGCAGCAGAGATGTGAAGAAACAGATTGGGGAACAGATTTTGGAAAGGTGCAGAAGCCACAGGGTAGTAGTCATGGGCAATTTCAACATCCCAAATATTGATTGGAAGCTCTTTAGATCAAGTGGATTGGACGGGGCGATGTTTGTGCAGTGTGTCCAGGAAGCTTTTCTAACTTAGTATATGGATTGTCCGACCAGAGGCAAGGCCATATTCGATTTGGTACCTGGTAACGAACCAGGACAAGTGATGGGCTTGTTAGTGGATGAGCATTTTGGTGATGGTGACCACAATTCTGTGACTTTCACCTTGGTTATGGAGAGAGATAGGTGCGTGCAACAGGGCAGGTTTTACAATTGGGGGAAGGGTAAATATGATGCTGAAGACAGGATCTGAGGAGCATAAATTGGGAGCATAGGCTGTCAGGGAAGGATGTCGTTGAAATGTGGAACATTTTCAAGGAACAAATACAATGTGTCCTTGATATGTATGTACCCGTCAGGCAGGAAAGAGATGGTCGTGTGAGGGAACCTTGGTTGACGAGGAAGGTTGAATGTCTTATAAGGAGGAAGAAGGAGGCTTACATAAGGTTAAGGAAACAAGGTTCAGACAGAGCATTGGAGGGATACAGAAAGCCAGGAAGGAGCTGAAGAAAGGGATTAGGAGAGCTAAGAGAGGGCATGAAAAATCTTTGTGGGAATAGGATCAAGGATAACTCCAAGGCCTTTTAAGCGTAAGTGAGAAACGTGAGAATGACGAGAACAAGGGTAGGTCTGATCAAGGACAGTAGTGGTAGACTGTGTATTGAGTTGGAAGAGATAGGAGAGGTGTGGAATGAGTACTTTTCTTCAGTATTTACAAGTGAGAGGCACCGTATTGTTGAACAGAAGAGTATGAAACGGACTGGTAAGCTAGAAGAGATACTTGTTCGGAAGGAAGATGTGTTAGGCATTTTGAAAAACTTGAGGATAGACAAGTCCCCCGCACCTGATGGGATATCTCCTAGGATTATGTGGGAAGCAAGAGAGGAAATCGCAGAACCGTTGGCAAAGATCTTTTCATCTTCACTGTCAATGGGGGTTGTACCAGGGGACTGGAGAGTGGCGAATGTTGTGCCCCTGTTCAAAAAAGGAGATAGGGATAACCCCGGGAATTACAGGCCAGTTAGTCTTACTTCGGTGGTAGGCAAAGTAATGCAAAGGGTAATGAGGGATAGGATTTATGAGTATCTGGAAAGACACTGCTTGGTTAGGGACAGCCAGCACGGATTTGTGAGGGGTAGGTCTTGCCTTACAAGTCTTATTGAATTCTTTGAGGAGGTGACCAAGCATGTGGATGAGGGTAGAGCAGTGGATGTAGTGTACATGGATTTTAGAAAGGCATTTGATAAGGTTCCCCATGGTAGGCTTATGCGGAAAGTCAGGAGGCATGGAATAGTGGGAAGTTTGGCCAGTTGGATAGAGAACTGGCTAACCGGTCAAAGTCAGAGAGTGGTGGTAAATGGTAAATATTCAGTCTGGAGCCCAGTTACAAGTGGAGTTCCACAGGGATCAGTTCTGGGTCCTCCGTTGTTTGTAATTTTTATTAATGACTTGGAAGAGGAGTCGAAGGGTGGGTCAGTAAATTTGCAGATTATACGAAGATTGGTGGAGTTGTGGATAGTGAGGAGGGCTGTTGTCAGCTGCAAAGGGACTTAGATATGATGCAGAGCTGGGCTGAGGAGTGGCAGATGGAGTTCAACCTTGTCAAGTGTGAGGTTGTCCATTTTGAAGGACAAATAAGAATGTGGAATACAGGGTTAACGGTAGGGTTCTTACTAAGGTGGAGGAGCAGAGGGATCTTGGGGTTTATGTTCATAGATCTTTGAAAGTTGCCACTCAGGTGGATAGAGCTTGTAAGAAGGCCTACGGTGTATTAGCGTTCATTAACTGAGGGATTGAATTCAGGAGTCGTGAGGTGATGTTGCAGCTGTACAGGACCTTGGTAAAGCCACGTATGGAGTACTGTGTGCAGTTCTGGTCGCCTCATTTTAGGGAAGATGTGGAAGCTTTGGAGAGGGTGCAGAGGAGATTTACCAGGCTATTGCCTGGAATGGAGAATAGGTCGTACGAGGATAGGTTGAGAGTGCTAGGCCTTTTCTCATTGGAACGGCGAAGGATGAGGGGTGACTTGATAGAGGTTTATCAGATGATCAGGGGAATAGATAGAGTAGACAGTCAGAGACATTTTCCCCAGGTACAACAGAGTGTTATAAGGGGACATTAATTTAAGGTGAAGGGTGGAAGGTATAGGAAGGATGTCAGGGGTAGGTTCTTTACCCAGAGAGTGGTGGGGGCATGGAATGCGCTGCCTGTGGGAGTGGCAGAGTCAGAATCATTGGTGACCTTTAAGCGGCAATTGGATAGGTACATGGATAAGTGCTTAAGCTAGGACAAATGTTCAGCACAACATCATGGGCCGAAGGGCCTGTTCTGTGCTGTATTGTTCTATGTTCTATGTTCATAGCTCCTTGAAAGTAGAGTCACAGGTAGATAGGATAGTGAGGAAGGTGTCTGGTACGCTTTCCTTTATTGGTTACACCACTGTTGGAATATTGTGTGCAATTCTGGTCTCCTTCCTATTGGAAGGTTGTCCTTTATAGAGAGAAGGACAGTCCTTTATAGTAATCTCAACTGGTTAAGAGATTGAATCCATGCTATTAGCTTCCTCTCTGCCTCACAAGCTAGTCATCCAATTGTGAGCTATTTTGCTTTTGGTTATGTTTACTAACTCACTCACCAGCTCACTCTAATCATAAATACCGGGTTCCTACCCATTCACTCATAACCCCTTACTAATCTGTTATTTACTATAACACAATTTCATTCATTCTCAAAACCGTGGTTCTCTAATATATTTTACTACACAGACCAAATTTCTAATCAAAATAACCTTTCCAAACCCATTACTGCATTTTTACACATTATCAGCCCTTGCTACAGTGTTTACTTCTGAATAAGTGTAGTGTACAGAATAATACCTTCCCTGTCATCATGTCTCCACAAAAACCTTACTAACCAGCCCTTACTAACCAGCTCCTGGACCTGATTAGATTAAGTATCTATTAAGTACCTTTTAACTGGGTCATTATCCCTTTAAGAAACTAACCGACAAAACATTGCTTCCATGAAATTACATGAGTGATTGAAACTCAAACCGACAAATAGTAAACAAATCTCACAATCTAGCTGTGGTAATCAATTTAATATCTTTTATTCTTTTATGAAGTACAGGTACAATTTCTAAATTATTTAGAGCATTTTAGCCTAGTATTTTTGCCAACATTTACTAACTTAAAAGACAATGGACTAACACCTCTTAATTATGCAAGCGCATCAGACAGATGCTCTTCATCCCATCAGAAGTAGTTGCCAGCACTTAGCACATGTTTCAACCAATCTCCTATCTCCCAGGACAGAAGCCCTTCAAAACAATGTAACACCATGGTAATAGAAATTGAATATATGTTAAAACTGTATATAAAGGGGCTCTTATAAGAACTGTATTTCGGAATTCTATTGCCACCTCCACCTTATGCTGTGCTACTGATCCTCGGATGCTGCCTGAACTGTGCTCTTTCAGCACCACTAATCCAGATACTGAATAATAGAGACTAATTTCACCACTCACCAATTCCAATCGTTATTTAAACATGACCCCACACAGCCAATCGAGCTAAAGTTACCAAGAACCTTAGAAACAAATATCCTTGGCAATTATGTGACTCTGGAATGACACTAACGGAAATAGCAAGAGCTAAGGAGATGATGAGTTCAACAAATAGCAGCCATCTTATAAAACCCTGTGACTTAATGCTTCATAGGCACAATTTTCCTTTCCCAGGAGATGTCAGGGCTACTGGGAGAGTGCAGGTAAGGGGAATTAAAACGCCCATCAGCCATGATTAAATGGCGGAGTGGACTTCATGGGCCGAATGGCCTTGCTTCCACTCCTATGTCTTATGGTCTTATGGTCATGAGTGTGGAGTTGACACTGGTATTATACTCAGTCCCATTATTGCCACCTCACCAATTAACATCTGGGTGGGAATGTCTGTAAGAGTTTGAAATAGTCAATTTATATCCACTTACTGATCTCTACTCACCACCTGATAATTGCATGTTACCTTGGCAGACAATAAAAATTGGCTCAACTCCCAACTAGATAACAAGGGTAAACTTGCTGCAGAGTTGTGGTTGGAAATAGTACTCCATTTGGGGGCAATTAGCAGCCTGGAGAAACAGCAAGGAGGTATTTTTTGCAAGTCCCCCACCCCCCGCCTCCCTAGCTTGATGGTGGGGGCAGCAAATTAGATGATATCTAACAAGCCCATCCCCTAATTTTCTCAAAAAGAGAATACTGTGACCATACTCTCAATTGCTAACTTTTTAAGTGATTTGCATCAAGGGGACATCTAACTCCTGGACACAATGGACAGGAAACAGGAACAGAAAACAACACATTTTCACCAGTGAGGGTGCTGCTCGTAACTAGCAACAGGGGAAGGGTTTGGAAAGGATTCAAACTCGGGTGCAGTGGATGCTCAATTGCTTAGAATCAGAGAAAATAGTATAACCAAGAAGCAGCATAAAATTTTGTTCTTATTACTCCTTTGCGTAGAGGAACATGGAAATTGTTCAGCATAAAGAAAGACAAGGGTTCAATTTCACTAATCTTCTACACTCTTAGCAATCCCATGACATAATCTTAATACAACAGCCCTAGAAATGAAGAGAAAACTCAATGGTTGAGTGCCTTCTGAGCTACAAGTCCAAAGTCACCTGTTCCTCCTAGGCATGTTATATCATGTTTCAAATTTGTTATGCACTGTATCCCAATGACTGCTCTACTTTGCCACAATTGTTTGAACTAATTTTGATAATACTATTCCAAGAGTAAACCATCTCAGAAGCAATTTCAATCACATTCCAAGTGTATTAGAAAACACCATTTTATAAATAGGATTTGAGTGCTATGTAATTGTGTTAGAGGTAGGAGTATTGCAAAATTAAACAAGGCTTTTTTACAGCCAGTGGAATTATCAGGCACTTATCAAGTAAAGCTAACATGGATCAGCTGTGAGGCAGAACTCGATGACATTGTCCTGATATTAATTGGACAATCCTACTGTAATGCTTTAACTCCCTTTAAGTAGCAAGTGTAAAATATTTGATTTTATTTATTGAGACTACTTTGCAAATAATTCAGTGAAAAGTACTTTTCACACTTAAATTCAGACAGATTAAAACATGTTTTACTCATCACAGAGTCCATAGCACGACAACATAGGTATCTCATGAATTCTCTGATTTGTGCTGTTGCTGCCTTTTCAGCTGGAGTTCCTGTCAGGGTCTCATATCTTGTGTCTTTTCAAATCAAAGTTCATCCTATCCCTATTAAAATACTATATAGTGAAATCATTCAAACATTGTAGTATGTCTCTACTTCAGCAGCCACTCTAGGAAAACATTTCTATTGATAATTTTCTATTGACAAATAAAATTAAGGAATTAAGGGCTACGGGGAGAATGCTGGTAAGTGGAGTTGAAATGCCCATCAGCCATGATTGAATGGCGGAGTGGACTCGATGGGCCGAATGGCCTTACTTCCACTCCTATGTCTTATGGTCTTATGGTCTTATGGTCTTAAAAACTCAGGAGGCAGTTTTACACTCCACAGATGTGCAAACAATGGTTATTGTGGCAAGCAAAGGGTTGCCAACTAGATTTCTGGAACAATCTTTACACACTTTTATAATCATTTATTTACACAGTTAGAGATTACATGCAAACACATCCTAACCCAACAGCCACAGAATGAACACTGAAAGAACTGTGGATGCTGTAAATCAGAATCAAAAACCGAATAAAGCTCAGCAGATCTAGCAGCATCTGTGAGGAGACATCAAACTTAATGTTTTGGATCCAGTGACCCTTCCTCAAGACAGGACCTGAAATATTAATTTTGATTTCTCTTCACAGGTGCTGCCAGACCTGCTGAGCTTTTCCAGTAACTTCAGTTTTTGCCAGAATGAGTCTGTTGGTTCATATAGGGACAAGTGAGTCCCAATTAACGCCTACTACCTGTTCACACAATGAATATAAAACTGAGATTCTGCACTTTCCAAGACCATGAATCCTTCTTCAAAGGCAGTATTTAAAATTTTATGCAATACTCTAGTTGAGACCTAACCAATGGTTTAATGGTTTAGTGTGGCTCCCTTGTTTTCTGTCCAATGTGCTTCCATCCAAATATGCTACATATCATATGGACTGCCTTATCAACTCCCCCTAGTTATTTCAAGTTATAGGTTTGCATTCTTTACTCCATTTCCTCAAAATCATACCATTTAAACAAAGTTACTTCTTCATGTTGTTTCTTTCAAAGTGCACAGCATTAGTCTTACCCACATTAAATTTAATTTGCCTGTTTAGCTGCAACTTCACAACTTACTGCATTGATCAGTCTTATATCCGATACTGACTTCAAAATTGCATGCCCCCTACCCAAATCCGGGTTGTTGTTGGATGTCTAAAAAATTCAACATTTTGTGTGAGTTTGTATGCAATTTCCCCATGAAACTGAGATATAATTTGCCTCTAATATAATCACTCCAACTTCTACCCCACTTTTCAAGATGAACACCATTGATTTTCTTTACCCTATTTGGATTGCACATTATTTGACTGCATTTTCCACAAGACATGTGCATCAATTAAAAGTCAAGTGAAATTGTATCTGCAACTCCTCAGGATCATGATTCCTGATGAGGGGCTTTTGCCCGAAATGTCGATTTTCCTGTTCCTCAGATTTGCCTGACCTGCTGTGCTTTTCCAGCACTACTCTAATCTTAACCCTGATCTCCATCATCTGCAGTCCTCACTTTCACCCCTCTGCAATTTCTCAGCCCACTCTTCCAAGTTATCTTCGCTATCCTGCATTCTTCCTCAATTTGCCAGCTGCTGCAGCCTCTGATATTATTTCTTATTTGTCTTTGTCCAACTACTTTTATTTATATGAAAAATCTTAGACATATGACTCATACCATATGTCATGAGAACAAACATACATGTTTCCATACTCCTAATCATTTGCTTATATATATTGCCTTTAAGATCATGTGTTTTAATGTGAATATCTTTTGGGAGATCTTATCCAAAGCTTTATGCAAATCAACAAATATCTTCTAATGGATTTCATTTAATTATATGAATGCAATTTATTAAAAGAAGCAATCAATTAACTCACTCAAGCACAAACCCATGCTGGCTATTCTTGATAAGCTCAAATCTTTCCAAGTCTTGATTGGTGTCATTCTGATTTACAGTCATTTACTTGATTTGCTGGAGTAAACACTTCTGTATTAATGATATTGTTTTGTTGCATTATCTGGGAAGAAGCCTACGGCCTCTCAAGTGTGCAGGGCAGTATAATATTGTGGGAAGCATGCAGGGAACCAGAATGCACATAGGCTGAGAAATTTGGCTCCAGAATTGCCCTGAAGATAATTTAATGCATGCATTCCAAACTGGCATTGCACTGGTCTATTCAAACACATCCTCTTCTCACTCACTGAATGGACTCTCAAAGGCTTAACATTCGCCTGTACCTATGTTTTTGTTTTTGCCGCTGTTTACCTATTATTTACTTATCTATGCTACTTAACTATGTGATTTGCCGGTGTTGCTCACAAGACAAAGATTTTCACTATGCCTCGGTACACGTGACATTCAATTCAATTCAATTCACCAAAGACATGCTTCCAGCTGCAGGAAAGACATGCCCTACTCCATTCCACTGGCATTATTAAAAGGGCTAATTTTTATTCATTATTTTGTGCATTTCTAGTCAGCTGTTATGGGGCTTGGATAATGACGAGTTGCTCCAATTACTCTTGTGAGTGTTTGTCTGGCCAAAGTCTTTTCACCTTCCTGCCTTTACCTGTATAAAGTTAAAAGTCACACAACACCAGGTTATAGTCCAACATGTTTATTTGGAAGCACTAGCTTTCGGAGCACTGCTCCTTCACCAAGCGATTGGAGCAGTGCTCTGAAAGCTAGTGCTTCCAAATAAACCTGTTGGACAATAACCTGGTGTTGGGCAATTTTTAACTTTGTACACCCAGTCCAGCAGCGACGTCTCTAAATCATGTTTATGTTTATAGGTTACAAACCCTTCTTAACAGTTTTGAAACCTCTGATCACTGCTGTAACCATGTAGAAATATCACCAGCAGGTTCTGGGAGCCTTAGACAGATGAGGAGTAGATACCATTCCATTTCAGACTGATGAAAAATATTCAGTGACATGGTTCAGCAGGTAACCCCTTCTTCCTTTAGATCCCAGTTCCGTTTGATCAGACATCATTTGACTCGTGTTGGAAATAATTCACCACATTCTCAAATACCAAAAGTGATTGACAGAAAATTTTCAGAGGAAACTATGTGCCAACTATATGCCAGTCTCCCAGGTGTGATAAGCAGCTCAAGGTCAACAAGGTTGGTAGGTGTATTGAACTTTTCTGGTCCTCTATCAAAGGGTGAAACTATATAGGGTTATTCAGAACGTACAGCAATGGCTGAGGATTGAAAATCTTGGTACCACAAAAGAGACACAGAATACCTTGAATAATGTCAGCAAGGTCCTGGGAGGTGGGAGCAAGAGAAAAGGAACATGTTCACATGTTCCTGTAAATTCCCAAAGAAATGGTGCAGTCTTTGTTGCAGATAAACTTAGTTCATTTACTGGAGAGTGATGAAGAAGAATTGAGTGCCATCTTTGATCTGAGTACAAAATCAAGTTTGCAACTCAAGTGTATCAATGATTCAGTGTTGCACTTCTGGAGATGCAGTCCATTAGATGAGATTGTAAAACAACATTTTAGCCACTTGGTTGATTTGACATTAAACATTCCTCAACATTATTGGAAGAAAAGCATGGAGTCCTAGTCAAAAGCATGTCATGTTCGACTGCCAAAATAAACACAGGTTCATCTGCCCTAAATGTTGATTCTCCAGCTCCTTGCATGCTGCCTGACTGGCTGTGCTTTTCCAGCATGGCACTTTTTGACTGTCATTGTTTATATCCTGTCTATTGCTGTGGAATGGCTACTTAATTTACCCAAATATGAGTGGTTATTATGCTTGAAGAATAATCCACTTTGTAAAGCACTTTCAAACAGATCAATTTTGTGATAGGGAGCAATATTTCTCTCCCTAGTCAGAGTGCATTTCTTTTTTGTTGACACAAAGTCTAAACATGGCAAGCCAACAAAGAAACCATACAGAAGGCAAATGGTGTTGCTGTTGTTGAAATAAAACTCTTTTTTTTAAAACTGGATACACATAATTATTGTGTCAGAAAATTGGTACCTGAAAGGGTGAAATGTTATCCAAAGCTAAACTCCATCTTTCAGAATTTTCCCAGAAAGATCTAATCAGTCCTAAGTGCTAAGTTTAATGTAGCTAACTAGCAATGATTCCTTGCTCTTAAGTCGAGATTGAGGTCTCACAAGAAACTATCATGTAACTTGGATATAATGTAACTATCACGTGAAATGTCATAAACCTATTGTATCTATTGACCACAAGCTGCTCTTCTGGTAAAGACAGTTATAGAATCCCTACAGACCCTTCGAGTCTACACCAACCCTCCAAAGAATATCCCACTCAGATCCACACCCCTACCATATCCCCGTACCTCTGCATTTCCTATGGCTAATCCACCCAGCCTGCACATCCCTGAACAATGTGGGCAATTTAGCATGGTCAATCCACCTGTACATCTTTGGACTGTGGGAGGAAACTGGAGCACCCGGAGGAAACCCACTCAAACATGGAGAGAATGTGTAAGCTATAAACAGATAGTTTCCTGAGGGTGGAATTGAGCCTGAACCAATGAGTCACTGTGCCACCCTTAGTGGACATTGAGTGGGTATCCTTCTCCATGTTGTAACAGTAACTCAGACTAATGCCAATAGAACGTTGGTGGCAATGGATCTATCCAAAGCATCACCGATGGTATCAGTGGGCACAACCATGACATATAACATGGCAGACATCTGTACTGGTTTTGTTTGTACAGTGCTTACATCAAAAAGCTTCTGCGGTGTAATGTGCATGACTATTCAAGAAGAAAGATTTTGTTTTAAAATATTCCAGAAGCCATCTAAAAATGTTAAATATTCAACAGCTTAAAAGTGGATAGATCCAGTCAGCTTCCATGAAAACAGCAGCCAATAATTAGAAAATATGCTAAAACAATAGCAATACAAAGCTTGCCTGTTGAAGCTCAAAATAGCGAATTAAAAATACCAAAAAAAGACTTGTGACAAATACAGAGGATTTTGCCAAAGCTAAAAGGGGGAAATCAACTCAGGATGAGGATAAAATAGTCAGTATTGGACCTGGAGTAAGTTAATCCCTGAGTGGAAAAGTGAAAGTTCTTACATTCAAGGAAAGGTGCTAGCCTGAGAATCTAAAGAAAGATTTCAGCTGCTTCATTTAGAAAATGTGTATCATTTCTAATTGTTTAAATTGTTGGGGAAAGTGAAGAAAAAAACCTTTGTACAAAGACTGGTTAAATCCAAATGAAAATGGCAAAGGCAGAAGAACATTCATAAAAGCACCATTTTGAAGTTAAACAACTTCTTGGTGCACAAGTGAAATTAGCCTTAAATGCACAAAAATGGAGCAACACCATTCTTTTCAGTATAAAAATCAAAAATCTCATAGAGAAGTAGAAAGGGAGTGAATCATCTATATTGCTGAAAGGGCATGAAAATCAGTTTAAAAAAAGGGGAACGGTCTCAATGTTTTTCCTCCATCTTGGAAAATGTAAAAAATCAGAGTCTGTGACACAGTATGACACAGAAAGAAGCCATTCAGTAAACTCTATCTCCATCAGCTCTTCAAATGAGCATTTTGACCTAGTGCCATTCTTCTGCCTTTTCCTCATGCCATTACACATTATTTATTTCTAATTCAAAATGATTTAATCTCCAATGTTTTCCTGAATGCTTCCATTCAACATACATCCATCACATTTCCAGGCAGACCATTCCACACCCAAACAATGTTTGTGAAAAAGTATTTCTCACCTCTCATTTGCTTCTTTTGCAAATCAATTTAAATCTGCGTCCTCTTATTCTTGATCTTTTTTTTATAGTCAGGAATAGTTTATCTTTATCTACTCTGTCCCAATCCTCAGTGATTTGAAAACATCTATATAGTATCTTCATAACCTTGTTCTTTCCATGGACATCTCAACCTATCTCACCTCCTTGAAACCATGCTTACAGATCTCATCTGTACTCTCCAATGTGGTAGTATAATTTCTTCGTATAATGTGGCATCAGAACTATGCACAATCTAAGAAGTGTCTTCTACAGGTTCAGCATTACTTCCTTGCTCTTGTCCTCTATGGTCTTACTAATAAAGCCAAGGTTTTTTATGTTTAATTAACTGCTCCCTCCACCTCCTTGTCTCCTTCAATGATCTGTACACATATACGCTCAGATCTGTGCACCTGTACCTTCTTAAGTATTGTATCCTCTGTTTTAAATTCCCTATCCACATTCTTCCTGACAAATTCCATCCCCCCTCACCTTTCCACATTAAACCTCATTCACCACCAGCCTGCCTAATTCACCAAACTGTCAATGTCCTTATGAAGTTATACACTGTCTTCCTCACAGATTACAATTCTCCTAAATTTTATGTGGTCCGCAAATTTGAAATTGTTCCCTGTGCTCTAAGATCTAAATCTAAAGAAAATTCCCATAACTGACCCCTGAGGAATTACACTAAAACCCAACCCCCTAGCATGAGAAACATGCATTGAGAATTATTCTGTTTCCTATCATTCAGCCAATTTTGTACTCAGATTATGAATGTCCCTTTTATTTTATGACCGTAACTAGCCTAAGTGGCATTGTAACCTTCTGGAAGTATATCATGTCAACAGCATTATTCTCATCAACCACTTCTGTTACCCATTTTAAAAAAAACTCAAGCAATTTTGTTAAAGACGATTTCCCTGTTGCACATTCACTCCCTTTATTATCCTTAGGTGCATCTCATCTCATCTCATTGTGAACTTTAACAATCAACAATCAATCGAACATTTCCTCCTTATTAATTTTAACTCATTCTAACAACAGACTTTCCTGTTCTGTAACAATGTCTGCGTAATATGTAACTGCTTGGTAATGACAGTTGTAAGCTATTTAATATCTCAACTGTACCACCTACCTCCAAATATAAGTCTGCTTTTTGTTCCCTCATCAGCCTTACTCCCTCTATTACCACTCATATACTTTGTGTGTGTGTCTATAGAAGAATCATTGAATCCCTACCGTATGGAAGCAGGCCATCTAGTCCATGGGATCCACACTGACTCTCCAAAGAGCATCCCATTCAGATCAATACCCCTACGCTCTCCTTGCAGTTCCCATGGCTAACTCACCTAGCCTACATGTCCCTGGACCATTACATACAACTTAGCATGGCCAATCCACTTATCCTGCACATTTTTGGACTTGGGAGGAAACCAGAGCACCAGGAGGAAACACACCAAGACATAATGAGAATGGGCAAACTCCCCACAGTCACCCGAGGGTGGAAGTGACCTGGGTCCGCGGTGTTGTGAGGCAGCATTGCTAACTACTAAGCCACCTAAAGAACTTGGGATTTCCCTTGGATTAGTTGCCAATCTTTTCCTATAATTCCTTGCGGCTTCTCAAATATTATTCTTCACATCACTTCTCAATTGTTAATAATCTTCTTGGTTCGTAATTGCCTTTTCTATCTGACATCTGACACGCAGTACTTTATCTTAGAATTCAACATAGGAGATAGAATTTATCTTCTTTCAACTCCATTTTGATTCAGCCCTACCTCTCCCTCACATTTGATGTTATGGCTTTGTCCTTAATGGGCTCTGCATGTAGGTTGAACAATTAGAAATGTGACCGATTTGGAGGTCAGAAAAACCATTTGATTGTGTATGAAAGGATATTTTTTTAATATCCTGAAGTATTATCTCCTGACCTGGGTTCAAGGCCCACTTGCTCCAGACGTGTGTAATAACATCTCTAAACAGATTGATTAGAAAATATGAATTCTATTTCCTTTGTCATCCAGGTAGCTTTGGGTTTATTTTGTTTACTCTATCTTTCCCTTTTTAGAGAATATATCTTAACTAGAACTATCTTATCTTTGAGTGTAGCCCACTGCAGGCAGTCACCCATTCCCTTTCTGCCTCCCGTATCTGTGTGGGTTTCGTCTGGCTGCTCCAGTTTCCTCCCTCAGCCCAAAGATTTACAGTTCAGGTAGATTGGCCATGCTAAATTGCCCATAGTGTTCAGGGATTTGCAGGCTAGGTGGGTTAACCAGGGAAAATACAAGGTTACAGGATTAGCATTGGGGGTGGATCTGGGTGAGATGTCCTTCGGAAGGGTGATGTGAACTTGATGGGCCAAATGGCTAGTTTCCGCACTGCAGGGACTCTAGGATTCTCATTCTGGTGAATAACATCATCAGACATAGAAGTGGAAGTAAGGCCATTTGACCCATCGAGTCCACTCTACCAATCAATCATGGCTGATGGGCATTTCAATGCCACTTACCCGCACTCTCCCCATAGCCCTTAATTCCTTGTGAGATTAAGCATTTATCAATCTCTGCCTCAAAGACATTTAATGTCCCAGCCTCCACTGTGCTCCGTGGCAGTGAATTCCACAGGCCCACCACTTTCTGGCTGAAGAAATATCTCCTCATTTCCATTCTAAATTGACCCCCTCTGAATACACCATGGTTACTCCAGCTGCCACTTGAGCTTTGAAACCTGGAGCTCAGGTTTCTGCATCTAGCAGCATTTCCTGCAGATGTGGTTATCTAGGACATCAGTGAAGTCTGACATTCCACTTGACCAAGGTGAGCTGCCATATCTTAACTTTACTTCTCTAACATTAACTACATTCTACTGTGTATTAGTCACTGACTTTCCCATATTCTTGATGTTTCTCAGTTAAGTCCAAATATAGTTATTTATTTGCAGAAAAAAAATCCCTTGACTAATTTACTGTTATTTAAACATAGTTCTTAAGTTTCTTATCAACCAAATGAACGGATGGAGAAAGAGTTTGGGGGGGGGGTGGGGGGGGAGGTGTGGGGGGGGGGGGGGGCGGGGAAGTGGGAGCGAGAAAGTACAGCTTCCCAAATGTCCCACTCAGCAAACTTCTTGCAGTAAATTTTATCTAACGCAGCTCTTTCCCCCTTGGTACTGAATGCCTATGTTCAACAAAGTTCCATAATGTATGTACTCAGACTCTGTCTCACTCGAATCCACCTCCCTCTGACCGTGCACCTTTACAAACTGTACACTTTGAAACTCCCCTTCTTGTATAGAGCCGTGATGAGTCACTTTCCATTTTAACTTCCCGGTATAGTTTTTTTTTCTCACCCAGAGGATGATTGGGTATGGAGAGCACTGCCTGGGAGTGTAGTTGAGGAGGGTAACTTCACAATGTTGAATAAATACTTGGATGAGCACTTGAAATATCATAACATTCAAGGCAATAAACCCAGTGCTGGAAAGTGGAAATAATGTAGATTTGCACTAGTTTTAGAAGTACAGACTCAATGGGCCAAATAGCCTCTTCTGTACTTTATATTTGTACAATTCTAATCAACATCTTATTCAGGCAAGTTAATTCAGGTGATTAATATTGTCTGCCACATTTAGGAATTGCAGGTTTAACTAAGCAAAATAACTTACCTAAGTGCTGTCAGTTCTTTGTCAGAATCTGATTTTTACTGTAAAACTGAACCTAAAAAAGATTTAACAATTGAATTCTAACTTCAGTAATTTGGACCGGGGAACCATTGATCTACGATCAAACGATCTCCTGCTGAGTGCGTTCCCTATGTCCTATGCAAAATTTCTTCATTTTAAAGCATTTCAACACTTTAAGATATCACTTCTGGCAGAAATAGAAGTATAATTCAGAAACATTTAGAAGCTTTTGAACAAGGTTATCTGATATTACAAAGAGATCTTGATCATTTGGATAATGGGCTGTGGGAATAGCGGATGGAGTTTAATTTGGATGAATGTGAGGTATTGCATTTTGGTAAAATAAATAAGGGCAGGACTTATACTGTTAATGGTAGGGTCCTGTGTAATGCTGTAGAACAGAGAGACCTAGGGGTTTTAGATACATAACTCTTTGAAGTTCATGTCACATGTAACCATGGTGGTTAAAAGGCATTTAGCATGCTTGCCTTCATTGCTTAGAGCCTTGGGTATAGGAGTTAAGACGCCATGTTGAGGTTATACAGAACGTATGTGAGGCCTCTTCTGGAGTACTGCATCCAGTTCTGGTCACTCTGTTATAAGAAGGATATTGTTAAGTCAGAGAGGACTCAGGAAAAAACTACCAGATGTTGCCAGGAATGGAGAGTTTGAGTTATAAAGATAGGCTGGGACTTTCTCACTGGAGCGTAGGAGTTTGAGGGGGTGACCTTACAGAGGTTTGTAAAATCATGAAAGGTGAATACAAGGTGAATGACAGGTGTCTCTTCCCTAGGGTGGGGAATTTCAAAACTAGGGAACATATTTTTAAGGTTAGAGGAGAAAGATTTGAAAAAGACATGAAGAGTAACATTTTTTACAAAGTTCATGAGTGGAATAAACCTCCAGAGGAATAGGTGAATGCAAGTAGAGTTATTACACTTAAAAGACATTTGATTAAGTACATGAATAAGACATGTTTGGAAGGATATGGGCTAAACGCAAGCAGGTGAGATTAGTTTAGCTCAGGATTATGATTGGCATGGATTGGTTTGATGAAAGGGTCTGTTTCTGTGCCATATGACTTTTGACTCTTTAATAGCTTTCAATGAAAATTTCTGAAAGGAAAATTAACAGATGAAGTTAAAAATCTTCATTAATACAACAAAGTTTCTTAATTATTGAGCTTTATTTGCAAGTAATCATTATCCAGAAATTAGAAGTATTAATTTCAATACTAGAAAAAAATTCAATGAATCAACACTTAGTACAATGAAGTCATTATGTAACTTAAAACATGAAACAGCAAGACCAGCCACATTAGGCAATTTAAAAAATCTTCAGCTTTTAAGTAACTCATTTAAATAAAAGAAATAACAGCAGTTACGTACAATGGAGAATGATATTACACTTGCAAGAAGTTTTAAGATTACTGATAGTTCAGACAGGGAAGTAAACGCGATTGTATGGTAGGAACAATTCATCAGATACAGAATTGTTTCAGGACTTCTCAGAGAGCTCAAAGAGGAGCTAGGGTTTTTTTTAAATCATGAAGGTGCAGAATAGATCAAGGTTTAAAACAAAAGAATATAAGAGAATAAATGGGTACCTTGAATAATACTGTCAGAACATTTGACAATTATAAAAGGATCAATCACATAATGGAAAGAACAAAATTCAACCAAATAATGCAGCTTCTAGCAGAAGGTGTTTACAACTTTATTAATGATCTTTATCCCATAGTAGGAATTTAGTGATAATGATGATTTATAACTAGAACTGATTCAAGACAGGCTTGTTGTCAGAATTTCCATAACATATACTAAAAGAAAACTATAAATCAAAAGAGGATCACACACTGGAAAGACTCATCCAGATGGTGGTGGAAGCTGAAATCCAAAAACATCACAAGACAGTGATGGGCATGTTATGTCAAACTGGTTCAAGATCATCAGATACTGTCGGCTTTCTAATGTACATAAACACCAAAGCATCATATGATAAATCAACACAAAAAATCATAAATCCTTTGGTGTTAGAAGCACCTGTTCCAGATGTGGATTTAAAAAAAATACATTAAAGGAAAAATGGGATGAAACTTACCAGAACCAACTAAGTATCATTTTCATTGAATTTCATGGAGGTTTCTCTGCATGATGCCTAGTAAGTTTCTTATCCTGTTATCCCAAATATCCCTTATTATAACTGTGTTTCATGTCCCTTTTGTGGTCCACTCATGCTACCTGATTCTCCCACTTGCCATAGTCAGAGTAATTCACCATTGCCAGGACTGTTGGTGTTGGCACCTTGTCAAGCACTGGTCATCTGGAGCTGTCCTGCATGTTTGAGACATTTACCCTGATATAGTAGATGAGAGAAATTGGTGGCCTCTTTCCAGAGAGGGATCTGGAGGTCCTAATAGATGAAGTTAGCCAGCCTGGTCTAATGTAGCCATCTTTGACAGAGTGATATCAGTTTTCTGGAAAACTGCCCAGCAGTGCAGGAAGAAGACTTTCTCTGTTCCACTGGGATGCCACAGGCTTCATAGAATCATAGAATCCCTACAGTGTGGAAACAGGCCATTTGACCCAACAAGTCTGCACCGACTATCCCCTACTCTATTACTCTACATTTCTCCTGACTAATGCATCTAACCTACACATCCCTGAACACTATGGGCAATTTAGCATGGCCAATTCACCAAACCTGCACTTCTTTGGATTGTGGGTGGAAACCAGAGCACCAGGAGGAAACCCACGCAGACAAGGAGAATGTGCAGACTTCACACAGACAGTCGCCCAAAGCTGGAATCGAACCCAGGTCCCTGGTGCAGTGAGGCAGCGGTGCTAACCACTGAGCCACCGTGTTGCCCTTCTCTCTGCTTTCTCATACTTACTCCATATCTGCTACTGCAGCAACCTCCCTCCAAGGCTCATGCCCTATCATTCTCATAATGCAAGCAACACCTACTAACCAATCCATTCTCTCCCCCCAGAATACTAACCCTGCATGGCCTCTGTTCCTCATACCTTGTCAGTCAGGACACCTCACCACCTTTCAACAATCTGGAGCAATGCTAATGATTTTGCCAGCTACTATCATGTCAGTCCATCCACTTATTTATCTTATTCCTGGAGGAAATGGCACACAATAGGGCCAAGCCACTGGTGGGAAGTTTGACATTTGGTTTCTCACCCCCGACGAGGATGTTGACCCTGACTACCCAAGTGGCTAACTGACCATGGCCAAGCCCGGATAGATATTGGAGGTTCTCTCAATTTTTTGTCTCAAAATCTCAAGTGTGCTGACTGTCGCCCTTGAATTCACTGAGAATAACTTGCCCTCAACTTTAAAACATGGTATTTGACATACAGTTGGCAGGTGATGCAAGTGTGATACTGATGTGGCATGGTGCCATACAGTAATATGTCCACCTCTTGACTGATCACTGTTGATATGGAAAGCTGTCTGGACTGAAGGTAAGGCAAAACAGAAGTAATGGGAATCTGTTTGATTTAGCTGAGGTGGCAAAGTTTAAAAAGGTAACAGTAAGGCAAGGCAAAGCAAAGATGATATGAGCATCCTAGAAGGCTCAAAGTGAGTGAAATGTGTGTAAAAAATCAAAAATAACAACTGAACCACAGAATAATAAGGCTTCCTTGCACAAAGACGTTAACCACCTTTAAGCGAGCATCTTTGGAAGCAATTCCAAGAAATTACTAAGATTTACCACCCAAATCTTTAAATGGTGATAAACCATTTATGCGACTCAACCATTCCCTGGTATAAAAGGTGATTTATCTCAGCCAGAAATGACAGATCATTCACGTAATGGTCATTCAACTCCTTTAAAACATTACACAGGGGGCCAGTTTTCCTGTATTATTTGAAATCACCTGATAATTGAAGAGAATGGAGCTACAACCTTCTGACAGAGCACTGGATAGCAAAGGCAGAGCACTGTTCAAATTCAAAGGGATGCTGAGAGTCGACTTAAAATATAGACACCAATACTGTGTGAAACAGAAGGATATCGTCACAAAAATCAACACATCTAAATTCCAAACACAAAAGCATGCTTTGCTCTTATAATTTTACAGCACATTAAAAATCCTCAACTAGCATAGAAGCCAGTTGATACCAGTGATCAGTATAACTTTACTGAACAACGAGAAGATTTCATTGGTCATGGAAGAGAAAATAAAAGGACTTGAGATTAATTATGTTGTTGGATGACAACTCTTCATGACTGAGTGATCAAAGGTACTACTGATTTCATAGGTTTGGAGGGATTAGTCAATTGTCTTCTGATCGTAAACAAATCTTCAAAATCTGATCATCGGATTTCCTTGACACCACAACCAGCACGAGTTAGCAGGAGACTTGATTCAGTCAATCCAGCTGTTTAGAAGAAGCAGCAGCAAAACATCACAGTCAACTTTACTGCCTATGATTGAACCTGACAAAATAAGAGTGTTATCCAATCAAGAATGGAAGGATCACATGTGTCTACCTCATTCCAACATCAAAAGAAGATGATTTCTTCCCTCAGTGACGCAGCAATCCTCTCTGACATGATTTGATAAATTAATTGCCCAAGGGTATCAAACATTCCATAGCAGCATCAACATCACAGCATGTCCTCTGCAAAGACCATTCAGTGAATCAAGTATCCACCAAGATTAAAATATGGCAATGAACTGAACCTGAATGTTTCTTTCTCTCGGGGCAGGATTTCAACCTAACTGTGTTGCCAACCATTTATAAAGGCACAGACTTGAGGGGAGATGAGCTAGGGCGAGCCAATTTGGTAAACAAACATTCTTATTTAAAACAACTTCTAAAGATTTTCATAATCAAAAACAAAAATTCTGGCTAAATTATGACAAGACAGTTAGTAACTGACATCGCAAGCTCTACCCATCAGGATGTAAACAGCTGTCTCTAAAAGGAGTTAACTAGTTCTAAGTGCTAAGTTCAACAAAGCTAATCAGTATGCGCTAACTTTTAAACAGAGCCTGAGGCCTGATGTATAACTCAGATGTAATACACAATGCCATTACATACTATGTAATAAGCCCCCTTATCAAGACTGAGCTTCTCCTCTGTCAAAGGTTTCATGTGGACATCCTTCCTCACTTGGTATCAGTAATTCAGCTTAATAAAATAAGTAGGATTGACATCAATAATTCTACCATAGGCATTTCAGATGTTATGGTAGACATGATCACCATATATGCCATATTGTACCTTAATTAATTTTATCTCATTATAATCTAGTTCATTCAACTGATGAACAGATGCAAATAGGTGACAAAAAAGTATATAGCATTGAATGAAGTCATCCTAGGACTAAAAATGAGCAATATCTTTTTCATTGTTCTATTCAAGGACCAGATGAAATACATTGCAAAGTTTGTCCTGTTCACAGGGGTGGACTTAATGTTCAGACTTCAATGACACATACTTTGAGAGAGAAACATGAAAATGTCATGAAAACTTAGGAAGAGTAGCTGGCAAAACACATCTTGGGTAAAGTAAGGAATGAAATCAGATGCAGAAAAATAAGTTAAATATTTAAAAATTCAAGGCAAGTATAATAATACAAAGACCAATACAATTGCACTAATAATCATCGAAAAGCAAATGATGCTGACACACCTTTGAAGATCATGCATTTCATGTTTAATTGAGCAACATATATTTAGGATGGTCATCCAGTTCACTTAATGATTGAAAACTGGAAGGATAAGTAAAGGTTCAGGTTCTGCAAGGTGTAGGTAAAGGATGCTGAACTTACAATGTAAGCTTTAACTGTTCAATTCATGTGAATCTGGTCAACTTTCAGCTTAGACCATATGAGAAGTACCAAAAAGCTTGAGATTGCAAGTTCAGAATTTCCTCTCCTTTATTTATTTACAATATACTTTTTCATGCAAACCTTTAATATCTTTGTGTTTATAGATGCAGGAAAAAAAATGAAAAGATTTGAACAAAACTATGATGATAGTGATTTATGAGGATGGACAGAACAGCTTGCATTTATATCATGCTTCCATAACTTCCAGACATCTCCATTATTGCACAATGAAATGCATTACTACTGTAATATGGAAAATTTTCACAGTCAGTTTACATGCATCAAAGACTCAAACGTAGCTTTAAGAAAAATTACCTGATAAATTATTCTAGAGGTGTTGGTTGATGGATAAATGTTGGTCAGGGGAACCAAAAGAACTACATGCCAGTCATGAAAATTGCTTTCATAATTAGGTCCACTAGAAAGGGCAGACAGGCCCTTTACAATGCATTCAAAAGACAGTATTAACATCATACTCGACCACTATTACACTGAATTCTCAATCAAGCTTCCGTGCCCAAGACAATGAAATTAGATTCAGCTTTCAGGTTTTTAAAGCCCTGTCTGCCCACTGGGCTGGGCTACAATTTTAACTGTTAATTCCAGATTGGACCAACAGATGGGACCCACAATCACCAGTATTCACTTTTCATCCAGTTGTGATCTACCTTTACCAACAAGAAGCTGAGACTCAGTGAAGAAACTCTAAAGCAAAACTAGACCTAGCCCTTAATTCTTTAGAACAGTGGCAAATAGTTGGAACCTTTAAACTGAAAACTCTGGATGGCCTATAAATATTTCAACATCAGCTCTGCACGAGGCTTGAGTTATCTTGCAGAGGATTTAAGCTTACGTCTTTTGAGTTGGAATAATAGACTTTGGTAACATGAGTATAGCATGAATAAAGTATACTTTATTACCATTACTGCTCCTGTTTGCTAGCTATGAGGATTTCTGCACAATACCGTAGAAGGATTATTCTAAGAAACTGATTATTCTAAGGCATTCTGTCTGCAAGCTGTAACATAACCTTGTAAACGTCAACGGATACACAGCAAGGATAGAACATTTCATTTTCTTTTATTTGAAGCCAAATGCTCAACAGTGAACTCTAACTGAACTTTTGCAGATTACTTTCCCCCCAAATTCCTGAAACCCACAGTATAAATTATTTTATCTGACTTACTGTGACCATTGTGAAAATGCATTTTGTCCTCGTCTGGATCTTGTTTAGCTTTACTGTATCCACATCGTCTAGGTTAAAGCAAATAAGAAAACATCCATTAATCATGTGTTTCCCAATTCAAGTTGTAAGCTAGACAGAAACCAGTTATGGATGGCATTTGTCAGTGAGGCCTCCTCTGTTCTGTTATTCTGGCTTTCAGCAGCAAAGTCATGCTTGGCAGAGACCCGTCTCTGGAGATCCTTTGATAGAAAAAGCTACAGCTGTATAAGAGATTAGACTGTATTTGAAAAATATCCCCAGCAGTAAAATTAATGTCACTAAGCACACACAACAAGATCTCTGCAATAATGTGCAATATAAAACCACAGCTGAGATGGAATGCCATAGGGTCTCTGTTTAGTCTTCATTCACAGAACATGGCAAGAACATTTCATTTGAAGGTCAAGTGCTGAGGTTTTCTCCTATTTCACATCAATCTTTTCTCTGAAGGCTTCAAAGAATAGTTTTATTACCCATTGAATTTTACACAGGACATAAAGAAAACAAGATCACCACATGGAGAACAGCCTTGGATGTATACAAGAGGTATGACATCAGCATTATTTTTAAAAAAAGATACAAAGATCTAAGTAAGCCTGAAACTAGCCAGCTTTCATAAATTGTTTTAATATGTTGAAAACTACCTCCTCTAAACTTCATCCCCAATTTATATCCATTGCTTTAATAAAGCTATTAGCTAAGTACAGTAGAGGCAGATTGGAGAAATAAATCCATTGGAAATATATGTTTATTGATAAAGGTGTGTAATATATTATCACCTGTACCTTTCACTTCCACTGTAACTGGATAAATTACTGTGCTGAAATATTCCATTTCATTTGTAGCATTAAGTGGTAATTGCATATTACCTGGTGTATTAGGCATGACATTTGAAGGCAGCAGATTAATATGGTTAAATTAGTTCATTGAGCATCATTAATACCTGTTCTATTAGCTCTACTATTAATGACTAGAGGAAGAAAGAGAGAGAAGGGATTTTGTTACCACCACTCTATGACAACCATAGGTCAATTCCTCTTTCCTCCATCCTTTGCCCATTAAAAACTCCAAAAATGTAACATGACATGTTAAAAATAAAATTGCATAAGTGTGATAAAACATATGCATTTTACTGTTTGAACAGCGAAGCACAAATTATTCATTTTTAACTGAGAAAATGTAATTGCTTGAGTCAAATTCTCATGTTAATAGAATCTCACAGTTATTACAGCACAAAGTGAGCTATTCAGACCATTATGTCGGCACCAGCTGTCCAAATGAGCAATTTATCCGGTGCCGTTCTACTCCCTTCTCTCTATTTCCTAGAAATTCTTCCTTTTGAGACAACTATCTAATTCCATTTTGAATGCTTGAATTAAACTTGCTTCCAGTACGTTTTTAACCAATACTTTCATGAACTTTAATTTGCGATGTGAAAATACTTTAAAGCCAAACCCCCTTGTTCTCGATTTTATGAGTGGGAAGAATCTAGCCTGTCCAGACTTTTTGTGGTTTTAAATACCTCTATCAAATCTCCTTTTAGCCTTCTCAGAGGAAAACTATCTCAACTTCTCCAATCTGTATTCGTCACTGAAACTGCTCATACTTGGAAACATTCTCATAAACCACTTCTGCAATCTTTCCAACATTTGATATCTTCCCTAAAGTGCAGCATCCAGAACTGCTGCATGTAGTATCCTTTACTAATTGCACTCTCAACCTGTCCTACCAACTTTGATGACTAATGCATTTAGGTGTCCAGGCTCCTCTGCTTCTGCACCCCCTTTAGAACTGCAATCTTTATTTTCCATTGTGTCTCCATATTCATTCTAACAAAATGACTCATTTGACCCTTCGACATTGAACTTCAGGTGCTACTTATCCTCGCATTCCTCCAAATTGTCTTTGTTCTTTTGAAATTCTACACTATCCTCCTCACAGTTCACAATGCTTCCAAGTTGTACATTATGAATTTGAATCCTGCTATAGGGTAAGGGTTAGGGTTAGTAAGCAAAGTACTAAGTCTTTATTATATATCAGGAAGAGGTAATCCCAATATTGATGCCTGTGGAACAATCTATTCTCCAGCATGAAAATCATTTGTTAAACATTCCTGTCTGTACATCTCTATGACTCTATGACTTTCCTGTCACTGAAATAATATAATAAATGTTGTCATGGTTCCTTTTATTCCATAAGTGATAACTTTCCTAACAAGTCTGTTGTGTAGTACTGTATCAAATGCCTTTTCAAAGTTCATGACCATCACATCAACAGCATTATCCTTAAACCTCTGTTACCATTTCACCACAATTTTTTCTCGTCACGGTTAATGCTGGCTTTCTTCAATGAATTAAAATTAATGTCCATGCAGTTATTAATTTTGCCCTCTATTGTTTTGACAAGCTTCCCAACCGCCGATTGTAAACTAATTAGCCTGTAGTCGCTTGGCTTATCTTCACACCACATTTTGAACAGGAATGTAAATTCTCTAGCCTCCTAGCACCAACACCGACTTGAGGAAGCCCTAGAAATGTATGGCCAGTGCCTCAACAATTTGCACTCTCACTTTCCTCAGTACCCCAGCATCTCATCCAATCCTGGTGCTCTTATCAACTTTAAGTAGAAACAGTCTATTCAGTATCTGCTTATTATTTATTAAAACTCTTCCTGGGTATTAATTGCCTCCTCTTTCACTCTGGTTAGCATCTTTTTCCTCAATAAAGACAGAAGCTTTGGGTGTGTTACTGGTCATCTAGCTCCAGCTGCTCATTACACAGGTGCAAAAAGCCAGCTCCAAAGTAATCATTTAATACCTCAGCAATTCCCTCTTCTTTCTACTTAAATCTGTTTTTTGGTCCATAATCTGCCCTATACCTCCTTTTATCATGCATTCGTTATTATTATGGAAGAGAAAGTGAGGACTGTAAATGCTGGAAAAGTACAGCAGGTCAGGCAGCATCCGAGGAGCAGGAGAATTGACATTTCAGGCAAGAGCCCTTCATCAGGAATGAGGCTTGTGGGCCATGGGCGTCTGAGAGATAAATGGGAGATAGTGGAGCTAGGGGGTGGAAGGTAGCTGTGAATGTAATAGGTGGGAGAGAAGGTGGTAGGAAAAGACGATGGTCAGCTCAAGCAGGTTGGAGGCTTGGGACTGGGATAAGGTGGGGGGAGGGGAAATGAGGAAACTGGTGAAATCCACATTGATTCCGTGTGGTTGCAGGGTCCCAAGGTAAAAGATGAGGCGTTCTTCCTCCAGGCATTGGGTGGTTAGGGTTTGGCGATGGAGGAGATCCAGGACCTTCTTGTCCCTGGTGGAGTGGCGGGTGGGGGCTTGAAGTGGGGTTGGTTAGTGTGGGTGTCCTAGAGATGTTCTCTGAAATGATCTACAAGTTGGCTATTCGCTATTATTTTGTTTGTTAGAGACTTTGAGATTCCACTTTAAGTCAGCTACCAATCTCTTTTCATACTGTCTCTTTTTGCTTTTTTTTATTTGTTATTTTACGTCCCCTCTGAACGTCCGAGAATTAACCTGGTTTTCCATTGCTCTAACATCTGTAATAAACATAGATTTTCTTCTTCATCTTCATTAATTTCCTGTTTGCCATACAGGGAGCTCTAGATTTGATTAAACCACCTTTTATTATTTGCAAGAATATAACTTGATTAAGTCTGATCTATTTCACATTTATGCCTTTGTTACCTCCAAGGTTGACTACTCTAATGCATTCTTGAACAGCCTCTCAATTTTAACTTGAAGAATTAAAATCTTTCAAAAGTCTGTTGCTTTTACCCTAAAATGTACCAAAAGCTGTTCACTTAGCATCATTGTACATGCTGGCCTACTTCTATCCTGGTTAAACAACACTATAATTTTAAAATTCTCATCAATGTTTGAAAATTCTTCCATTCTTGACCCTTCTCTTTCTCAGTAATCTCCTTCTGCTGTACAGCACTCAAATATCTGCCATCGTCTAATTGTTTTGAACATGCTTGATTTTAATTACTTCACCATCTGACTATGCCTTCAGCTGCCTCAACCCTAAGCCCTGAAATACCATCTCTAAACCTCTTCACCTGTTTATCTTACTTTCCCCTCTTTAGATAATTCTAACAATCTATCTCTTTGGCAATGCTTTTAAGTCACCTGCTCTTATCTCACCTTTGAGATACATCCTGTTCCTGTAGAAACAAAATTCCACCTTGGTTAATTAGTAGCTCTCTTTGCATTAACTGTGTTTCTGGGCACTGTCCATTGCAAAGATTTCAAATTTGCAAGTGTAAGGGTGGCTCAGTGGCTAGCACTGCTGCCTCATAGCACTAGGGATCAGGTTTCAATTCAGATTTGGGTGACAGTCTGTGTGGAATTTGCACATTCTACCTATGTCTGTGTGTTTCCTCTAAGTGTTTCCTAATTCACAGCCCAGGATTAACTATGGCGAAGCAGGGTTATGGGGATAGGGTAGGGGTCTGGATCTGGCTAGGTGCTCTTTGAAGGATCAGTGCAGACTTGATGGGCCAAATGGCCTCTTTGTGCATTGTAGGGATTATATGATTCACTATAACTACTTACAAATCATCCACCTTAAGCTTCCAGATCTGTAAAGAAATAAAAATTAACGGTAGCATTTTATTTGTGAGCTCTATTTTTGAATAGTTCTTCCAATTGTTTTAGGAACATAAGAACAGAACTAGACCATTCAGCCAATCAATACTACTCTGCTATTTCACAATGATTCTGGTTGATCAAACATTTCAATGCCTTTTACCCAAGCTCCCTTTGATCCTTGATGATTGATCATCAGCACAGTGGCTAGCACTGCTGCCTCACAGTGCCAGGAAACCAGATTCAATTCCAGTCTAGGGTGACTATTTTTATGGAGTTTGCATGTTCTCCCCATGTCTTCCTCCAGGTGCCCTGATTTCCTCTCACAATCCAAAGAAGTGTAGGTTAGGTGGACTGGTCATGGTAAAAAAAAGAGCATGCAGGGTCATAGGGATGGGGTGATGGAGGGTAGGTTTGGCAATTTACCAACCTCAACTTTAAATATTCTCAAAGTATGAGCTTCCAAAGCTCACTGGGGCAATGAATTTCCAAGATTCACCACTGTATGAGAATAAAGAATTCCTCCTCAAATCAGTCCTAAATGGCATCCCCCCTTATTTTTAGATTGTGCTGCATGGCTTGAGATTCTCCAATCAGAGGAAAGATCATTCCAGCTTCTATTCTGTCTATGTACTTTTGTACATTTTAATGCGATCACCCTCATTCTTCAAAACTCAAAAAAATACAGGCCCAGTTTATCCAGTCTATTTTACCCCGTTTCCCTAAAATCAACACAGTTATAGATATTTATTACTTTTGTGGCTGCATATTGAAATTAAATTTTCACTTGTTATGTTTTTATGTCTACAATGATTTAAGTGATCTGATCACAATGACTAGGTTGATGAACATTCAAGTTGTCCACAGAGTTTCACATTCACTCAGTGTATTAATGGATTGGTTCAACTCATGAAGAAGTAACACGAGAACTTAATTACTGTTGAGAATAATGGACATTAAAAATTGAAATTTTACTAATTAAAAATGTGTTACAATTTGGTAATCAATTAGTGCATAAGTAATCTTTTATCATATCTAAGGTAAGGGATAAAATGGCACAGCCTACAATGTTTGATAGCTGAACATGAAAATCTGGTTAACTTATTATCAAACAATCTAATATAACATGGTAAGAAATGATTATTCATTACGTTAAAGATTAAGTCAATTACATTTACCAAGGTGAATAGATTAGAATGTACGTGAGATGTTGTAAAATATCTCACAATCATCGATTCTCACAAATGTCCTGGCTTAAGGACAGGCAAAATGCATAATCTGAATGCATAAAAACATACAAACAATACAGAATGTGAAATTTGTGTCAAATTCAATAATTTAATTAGTACTCACTGTAGACCGTGCTAACATGGATGTCCTCAAAACACATGTGGATGAGGTTGACAAGCTGATTTAGGTCCCTATATTTGTTAATATATAAACATCTTAAGATGTCTAATGCAGCTATAAAAGAGAAAGATCTGTTTTTCTGTAGTATCTTTCCTGAGAAGCCCCCGAAGTGATTCATTGACAGCTAGGTGCTTTTGAATAGTATCTGCTCGTATAGTGTGGGAAACACAACAGCCAATTTCTATATGACTTGGTCCCATGAACAGCAATGTGATGAATTACCAAAGAATAATTTTTAGTCATGTTGTTTGAAAGATAAATATTGAATGGCAGTGGGGATTGGGGTGTGGAGGGGGGAGTGTTCAGTTAGTTCAAGTAGCTGGACAGCTTGTTTGCCATGCAGGGTGAGATCGACAACACAAGACCAGTAGAGGTCACAATGAAGGTCCTATCTTCTCGACCTGGCCCCTTATGTGAGGCATGGTGGCCCTTAGGCTAAACTCACCGCCCGTTGGTCGCTAATGAGTAGCAGCCCTATGGTCTTTTTTGACTATTGCAACTTTATTGAATAGGGCAGCAAAGCAAACTCCCCTATTTTTCATCAAAAAATACCATGGGATTTGTAACGTGCACTTAATGGGCTGGTTTTCTGAGGGAAATTGGTGGTCAGAAATGGGAAAGAAAAGGACTGTCAGGAGGTTGGGACTTTGATGAGGGAATAAAGGCAGAACATGGAATGGGGAAGGGAAATTAGGTCTGGATGGGTGAGATTAAGGAGGTCTAGGGGTGATAGGATTGATGCTTACATAAGGAGAGCGCGAATAGATAATGGAGTGAGTTTAGGGACAACCAGCCATCCCTACAGAGCTGACAATAAGCTGCAAACTAATGTTTACTAGCAGTGCAAGACCGATTGAAACATAAGAATTTTACTTCAGGTAAGTAGTGGATTCCACTGGAAATAGAGACTGAGGATTCTCATGTTCTAACCAACATCGTTTCTTAGTTTTAATTCGAGTAAAGTTCTACAGCAAAGAAACCATCATCTAATAGCATTGTCTTAAAAGAAAAATAAATAGGCTAATTGATAGTTGATTTTTTTTATTGGTTGTTACATTAATTCTACATATTTTCTTGAGCTTTCCATGATTGTTATAAATTGCAAAGCTCTGCAGTGTGTAATGTAACAGGTACAAAACTTTCTATTGTTGGATCAAGGCTTCTGCAATATCCATTACTCCTAGACATGGTTGCAGAGATAGGTCTTCGACTTGGAATCTAGTGTGCCAAGCGACTAAGCAGACCAGAACAAGCTCTACAATGTTCAGCACCATTCACGATTCCTCAGATTCTAAAGCAGTCCATGTTCAAATGCAACAAGATCTGGATAATACCCAGGTTTGGGCTGACAAGCGGCAAGTAACATTCACACCACAAAAATGCCAGACATTGACCATTACCACGACCAATAAGAAACAATCTAACCGCTGCCCCTTGACATTCAATGGTGTCACCATCACTGAATCTACCAATATCAACATGCTGGGGGTTATCATTGACCAGAAACTCAATTGGGCTCATCACATATACACAGCGGCTACAAAAGCATGTCAGAAGCTAGGAATGCTGTGGTGAGTAACTAAGATACAAGTCAGGAGTGTGATGGAATACTCTCTACTTGTCTGGATTAATGCAGACCCAATAGCACTCAAAATGTTTGACACTATCCAGGACAAAGCAGTCCACTTGATTGGCACTACATTCACAAGCATCCATTCCCTCTACCACCAATGGTCAATAGCACCATTATGTAGTCTCTACAAAATATACTATAGAAATTCACCAAAGATCCTCAGACAGCATCTTCCAAACCCATCACCATTTCCATTTAGAAGGACAAGGGCAGCAGATATATGGGAACACCACTATATTCAAGTTCCTCTCCAAGCCACTCACTATCCTGACCTGGAAATATATTGCCATTTCCTCACAGTTTCTGGGTCAAAATCTTGGAATTCTCTCCCTAATGGCTTTGTGGATCAATCCATATCAGGTGGAGTGTGGCCGTTCAAGAAGGCAGCTCAATGCCACCTTTGCAAGGGCAACTAGGGATGGGCAATAAATACTGGTCAGCCAGCAACACCCACATTCCAGAAATGAATTCAAAAATATGATATTGTAACCAGTTCATCAATAATCCAAAATTCTTCACCTCACCTCCTTCATTGACCATAATGAAATAAAATACAGAATTAGATTTATAAATTGAACCATGATATATTATATATAAGTTGAAACCAATCATCCTTGTCTACTCCCTGTCTGCTGTGTGTCTTTGCCTGTGATAGTGTTCCCAGATAGTATTGCTGCAGTGGCTTTGGCATGGTTGATAGAAGGTGAATGAGGACAGTGAATTGTGAAATTACATTTGACACTGTCTGTTCCTCCCTGGAAGGATCCATTGGCATAAACTGAGGAAAGCAGGGGCCTTGCTGACCACTGACAGCATTGTTCTCTCTCTGCTGTGTGGCTTCAGGCAGGAAGTGGCACATTGGAGGGATACCTCCATGTTGATATGTAGGTGCCTGAGGCACGATTCCTAGCTGGGGGCAGAGGTGCTCCAAGAAGTCACTTGGCCCATTGTGAGTCCTCCTCCTTCTCCCTCTGTGCATTGCTTCCTCTTGCTGTTCTCCATTTCCAATTGTACTTCAGCCTAAATGGGAATGCAACTTGAGCGTCTATTATGCAACAGATTTTCTCCCAGCATGTGAAATAATTCCTCTGAACACCTTATCAGGGTCCAAAAGCATTTGCTTGTAAATCTGAAATGTCAGCAAAACTCCTCCAATAATATCACAGGCCATTTCCAATAACTATGCATCATAAGACATTGGAGCAGATATTGTGCCATTCGGCCCATCGAGTCTGCTCCACCATTCAATCATGACTGAAAACGTTTGCAATCCCATTCTCCTGTTTTCTCCCCAAGTAACAGTAAGACAAGTCAACTGGACATTGGACACTTACTTTGTTGAAAGGACTAAGATAATCACCATTCCACCCACAGCACAGCTGATCATGTGATAGTTTCAGCTGAGAATAAGTTTAAGAGTGCATCAACTGGGCTTGTGTAGTAAAAGCAACAGCCTGTGCAGGGGCATTGCAGATCCCAACCTTGGGGTCTCTGACTGAAAGATATTATGACCCACTTGGGAAAATGTAATGGTTCTTAACCCTACATCCAACACAAGAGTTAATGGTTTAATTAAAGTACGCAAAGAACTTAATAAATTTATTATTTATCACAAATGAGTAAATTCTAATCACATGTAATCAGCTATGAGCTATCAACAAATATGAAATCAACTGGATAAAACTCTAAAACACTTTCAAAATCCCTCCACATGTGCAACGTAGCAGCAACAACCATCAGAAAAACATCAATTATCAATTAGTTCTGAGGAAGGGTCACTGGACCCAAAGCGTTAACTCTCATTTCTCTCCACAGATGCTGACAAACCTGCTGAGCTTTTCCAGGAATTTCTGTTTTTTTTAATCAACTAGACTAGTTCATTATCCTTTCAGACAATGCTTTGCTGTTGAACTCTTCTCAGATTAAGATTTGAGAGAAGGTGTTGGTTGGGATGTCAGAATCCTCAATTTCCATCTCCAATGGAAGCTCTGTTTCAGACTTAGCTGAAGCAAAATTCCAAAGTTTCAACCTGTAGGAGTTTTGCCTTTGCTACTAAACATCAGCTGTCAGCTGTCAGCTCTGAAGGAATTGCTAGTAGAACCCAAGCTGACTCCACTACTTATCCTCTCTTTCCTGCCCTCCCCACATAAGTACTTACCCTTTCAGACCCCTTTACTCTCACCCACCGAGGCACAGACAAACAAAAAATGCATTGGATTTACTGTTAGATTGGAAAAAACTGTAGGAACCACAGTTCAATAGCACTAGCTCATTGTATTCTCTGAGATGGTCCTTTTGCTTGCTAGAATGTTCATTCTTCAATCTCTTTTGTCCAGATTATCACTTTTTTTTTGCAGGAGGCATACGCAACTGGTACACAAGTGTAACATGTTGTTGTTGTTGACTAAAGGCCGCAAGTTGCTAATGGGAAAAAAAACACAGGTATTCCTTTCCAGGTATTTTGGAGGGAGCGGGAGACACTTTAATCTGCCCTTCCAGATGTGTACAGGCTTTTCACTGTATCATTTACACCCACAAGCTCCCCAAGAACCAAACAGAGAGTTAACGTCAGGTTGGTGACCTTTGACATCCATGTAGAACATATTTGCACAAACCAATCAGCTACTTGTTGCATGCCAAATCTTACTCTACATACACAAACACACGTGCATGTGTAGTGGGCCGTCTATTTACATCTTTGCACACTGTTTCCAAAGCAATGAAACTCATTATAATGTGTTTTTAAAATTGCAGCAAGTTCTTCCATATTCCTTGCTTTAAAACTGTCCCTTTTCCATTTCAGTCCAATCAGATGTGCAGAAAATAAAATGATAGTCTTTACAGAGATGAAACTGCTAACACTGAGGCACATCTGAGATCAAAACATTTCAACAGCAGTAAGTAATCAATAAAAGGCAGCATCTGTGAAGGTCTGCCACTTTGCATTATCCCAACAGTGTGTTGCATTATCTCAACAGCTATTTGCTTATTGTAATAGATTTCTGAGTATTCAAGTGGCTTGAGATTTATTCAAGTGGGGCTTAAATAATAGTGTTTCTTTGACAGTTTTGAGGTCCTAGGAGGAGTGTAATTTTTCAAGTGTAGTCTGAACAGATGTTTATTTTGTTGATTTCATAAACATGTCAAAGATTTCCCAGTACTGTATTTCTAATGGGTCCATAAGTTCTATATATAGTGAATGTTAGGCAAGTAGTTTTGAAGGGTGTATGGAAAATGGAGACGCATGAGGATAATGGAGGGGACATGTAAAGGGATGAAGTGGCATGCACGGCGATATCTAAGAAAGTAATAGTCTTGACAACCACACTGATATTCCAGTTAACGTGGTGGTCCTTATAACCTGTCTATCTTAGCATAAATCCACCTCCTTTCATGTAACATTGATTCTGGGTGGGACAAATAACATGAACATGGTGGTTGGAACAAGAATCATTAACATGTCATCAAAAGGAGGCCTGACTTAGGCATGCATTGCACCTTGTAGTGGATTAATGACAGTCCAGCAACATGAATCAGTTTCAGGATTTTATCTGCAGCTTTAGTTTAATACGATGGACAAGCCTTCGACACGAGGGTCACCACTGATTGAGCACAGGCTTATAACTGTGTGAATTAAGACTATATTGTGGAATTTTCTGTGACTCAGACTTTATTTGGCTTACTAAATAACAGGAGGAGTTTCATGTTAATAACAGGTGGCTCAGAAAATAACTGGGAGCAAATACTTCCTTAGTAGCACCTACTTCAATGTAAATACTTCTGTGTTGTTCTTCATTCAATTCACATTTGAGGAGTTCTGATAGCCTTTACAGCTGACACTGAGGGGTTTTGCATGGTATAGTCTTCTGTGCTGTTTTTGCCTCCAAAGCTACTTCGGTTGTCTCCCCAGAATTCTTCATTAGTAGACAGTTTTGGATGGTAGCAGTATCCAGGGCTTGTAATTTATTGTAGGGTATGTCTCACTCACCTTTCCTCTATTTTGCAGTGTTCTTCCTTTTTCCACTAAAATGGGACAGAAGCACATTCCCCTACAAAGTACTCAAACTGATGAATGGTCCAAAAGAAAACCTCCCTTAGTTACCTCTAAAGGAATCCAGGTGACCAGAATCCAGTCCAGTTGAACCAATGTACAAAAGAAATCCTATTAAAATTCAGTAACTTATACAGTCTCTCAGATTCAGCATGGCAAAATAAAACATGCTACATGGGACGGCAGATTAGCTCAGTGATTAGCACTGTTGCCTCAATGCACCAGGGACCTGGATTTGATTCCACCTTCGAGCAACTATCTGTGGGAGTTTGCATGTTCTTGCTGTGACTGTGTGAGTTTCCTTAGAGTGCTCCGGTTTCCTCCGAAGATGTGCAGGTTAGGTAGACTGGCTATGCTAAGTTGCCTGTAGTGTCCAGGGATATGCAGGCTAGATGGATTAGCCATGGGAAATGCAAGGATAGGGTAGTCTGGGCGGGATCCTTTTCAGAGGGGAGGTGTGCGTTCAATGGGCCAAATGGCCTGCTTCCACACTGTAGAGATTCTATGATTTTATATCAACGACAGATGTTACTGATCAATAAGTACATATTGTGTTTTATTTCCAAGTTAGTCTTGGTTGCTATAAAGGCATCGGATCTAAGGACCTTAACACCATTATTCTTCACTTCAGCTTATGATGATGAACTTGCCATCACATAAGTTAACACACAAATTGAAGGTCTTCAATCAGGTCAGTAATAGCGATGTAGTCATAATGAGTTGGAAATAAATCTCATTCAGGATTCAGCCATAAACATTGCAGCGTGCTGACTTTATGAGCAAACATGCAAAAAACAAGTAAACTTGACACTGATACTTTCTCCCCAGCTCCTAATAAACCTTTCGTTGGTGAACGGAATTATCTGTTAAATATACTTGAACAACATAAATATTTTTGGCAATTTAAAGTTTTACTTGCAACAACTGATTTCTTTTTCACTAGACATTACTGGGATAATATATTGTTCATACCTTCCACTAAGTAACAGGCCAGATACGACTGCCAATAGGATCATACCCACTGCTACGGAGACTGCAATGATTGGCACCTGACTCTGAGCACTGGCGGGTAAAGCTGTAAACAAAAGAAAACACAAATTTCACAAATGCAGAAAGAAACTATCCTGACATGCTGAGAGTTGTTAAGAGATACCTTCTAATAAAAATCTTTATGGCCAGACAGCCAGAAACATATTCGACTTGACAATACTGAATGATTCCATTGTGAACATTGGAACTGAGTAGGTGACCAGAGTGTTGTTTCATGGAATTTGCATGTATCTGCATTTTTTCTAAATGTTAATTCTGTAAGTTTCTAATAAAATCTGAATAATTCTTAAAAAAGTAATATTTTATCATAATTTCCCTAGAAAGCTTCATCCAAACTCTGCACAGACAGTCACCTGAGCCTGGAATCAAACCTGCATCCCTGGCGCTATGAAAGCAGCAATGCTGACCACTGAGCCAACATGTTTTTTGTTGTATTTCAAAAATATACTTTATTCATAAAATACTTTGATGATCTATACAAGTGGACATGCTATACATATGTAAACATTCCATTTCTTTACATACCGAAACAGAGTAATCATTCCTATTTACAGATCTGTACAATTACATTTTTTAGCTGAGGTGTCAGCAGAGCCCAAATGACTGCATGGGCCCCCTGTTCTTCTTTAGGCAGGCAGATGTTACATGGTGGTCTTTCCCCACCGCGCCTTGGCAGCAGCTGCCCCAAGCTTCAGCGCGTCCCTCAACACGTAGTCCTGGACCTTGGAATGTGCCAGTCTGCAACACTCAGTCGGGGTCAACTTCTTCAGCTGGAAGATCAACAGGTTTTGGACCGCCCAGAGAGCATCTTTCACCGAGTTGATGATCCTCCAGGCAAAGTTGATGTTCATCTCGGTGTGTCATCCTGGGGAACAGGCCGTAGAGCACAGAGTCCCGCGTCACGGTGCTTTTCGGGACGAACCTCAACAAATAGCACTGCATTCCTCTCCAGACTTCTTCTGTGTAGGCACATTCTAGAAGGAGGTGTGTGACAGTCTCGTCCCCCCTCGCAGCCGCTTCGAGGGCAGCGTGCGGTGCGGCTGAGAGTCCAGGCATGCATAAAGTATCTCACAGGCAGAGCCCTTCTCACCACCAGCCAAGCCATGTCTTGGTGCTTGTTGGAAAGTTCTGGCGATGAGGCATTCTGCCAAATGGCTTTGACAGTCTGCTCAGGGAACTGCTCGATAGGATCCACCCTCTCCTTTTCCCAAAGGGTCACAAGGACACTACGTGCTGACCACTTCCTGATGGACTTGTGGTCAAAGATGTTTTTCTTCATAAACTTCTCCACAAAGGACAGGTGATACGGAACGGTCCAACTATTCGGAGTGTTCCGCGGCAGCGAGGCCAGGCCCATCCTTCGCAAAACCGGGGACAGGTAGAACCTCAGTACGTAGTGACACTTGGTGTTTGCGTACCGGGGATCCACGCACAGCTTGATGCAGCCACACACAAAGGTGGCCATCAGGGTGAGGGTGGCATTGGGTGTATTTTTTCCCCCGTTGCCCAGATCTTTGCACAGCGAGTCCCTTTGGACCCGGTCCATCTTTGAACTCCATATAAACTGGAAGATGGCCTGGGTGACAGCAGCGGTACAGGTTTTCGGAATAGGCCAGACCTGTGCCACGTATAATAGCAATGACAGTGCCTCACACCTGATGACCAGGTTTTTTCCCACGATGGAGAGCGACCGTAGCTTCCATTTGCCCAGTTTCTGCCTCACTTTGCTGATACATTCCTCCCAAGACTTGGCGCACGTCCCAGCCCCCCGAACCAAATACCCAGCACCTTCAGGTGGTCGATCCTGACGGTGAAGGGGATCGAAGATTGGTTGGCCCAGTTCCCGAAGAGCATAGCCTCACTCTTGCCTCGGTTTACCTTGGCCCCCGAGGCCCGTTCAAACTGGTCACATATGCACATGAGTCTGCGCATTGACAGTGGATCCGAGCAGAAAACAGCAACGTCATCCATGTACATGGAGGCCTTAGCCTGCAGGCCTCCACTGCCAGGAATAGTCACCCCTCTCAGGCTCGCATCCTTCCTGATGGACTCGGCAAATGGCTCTATGCAGCACACAAACAAGGCAGGAGAGTGGGGGAAGCCCTGCCTGACTCCAGATCTGACTGGGAAGCTATCTGATTCCCCCACCCATTGATTATGTAGTTACTGTAGTTTACTTGGATAAGAGCATACTTTCTGAGACTGAAGCAAGAGGCTGAGTTTTCCCCATTATGGTGAGCTTGAGATTGGGAAGAGGCAGGGAAATCGGGCCAAGCCAAATCAGGGCACTTCAGCAGTGCATTCCAGAGGGTGGAGGGCCAATTGAGCCCAATAGCTTTAGCCCTAAAACTTGGACGTCTAAGTGCTTTCAAGGGCACTTTTACATTAAGGCGGCTTTGCATTTTCTGACCTATCACAACAGCACCCAAATCTCCTGGTCCTTTAATGCAACAGCAAACAGGAGGGATCCAGTTACAAGGCAGTCTCCAAGAAGACCATGCAGGCAGGAGCAATGCCAGTAAGTATGAGGCCAGGGAGCTCCATTTGATTCTGAAGCCAGTGAGAAAAGTGAGCTCAAGATCTTCCTCTGCACCCTCACTGCTTCTCAAAAATAGATGGCTATGAGAGGAAATTTGAGACTTTCGCATTCTCAAAGAACTGGTGTGTTTAATTGTTTTTGCATGACTTGGTCTTGATGTATCTCAACTGTGCAAACACACAAATTGACTGGAACCTTTCACAAATAGCTTAATTTCTCACTTCTTGACGGAAATACCTCCTAGTCTCGGTTGCTATGCACATTTATTACCACCATCATTCCTCTTGCATCAGATTCCTAATGTGGTATTTAAAGTGATTATTTGCTCAGATTGCATTTTTAATCTTTGCACCTGGGCTCTGTCAAGCTGCACATAAAATGACTGACACTTTAATTTATAGATTCCCTGAAAGAATGTGTAACTGCAAAGGCAAGGCTGGCAAATGCTCGCATTCTTCACTGATTTGCAGAAACTTTCTTAGCAACTGTCAGGAATGACAGCAAATAAAATGACTTACAGACTGGACTGGTTTCAAATTCAAATTTACGACTGTAGCCCCCGTATCCCGCTGCTGTACGAGCACGTATCTGGAAGATGTATACTGTGGTGGGTTTCAGGCCATCGACAGTAATCTCAGTCTCTTTGGATTTAATGATAGTGTAGCTAGTCTCCTGGGCCTTTGAGATAATAGAACACAAAAGCGAGTGAGTATCTTGCCCGTCATTTCACACAGTTGTTAAAGCTTGTTGATTGTTAGTTAAATGTTTCTCTAATTAGTCCATCAGTAAAGGGTCCCAATTTTTATCTTCAGTGACTGCCATTTCTCAGCATCATTTAAGAATAAAATTCTACTTGGAATCCAGTAGCCATGTAATAATGACAAAATATTTTTACATTGAAGGCAGCATTTGGCTTCTGCAAAATGTTCCCTTTATTTTTTCTGTTCACCCCCCACAAGCCCTTATGGAACATATATCATAAACAAAAAATGTTACCACTGATTGTTTCGTCAATCACTTTAATTCCATGTTCTCTTCAGAAATATAAATATTAACTTTAAGCTCATGGAGAAGCAACGTACATATTTGTCAGGTCAGTACAGCAGAACCACATGTAGAACAAAACTCCCTTAATGGAATAAGAACCAATTCTTTACTGATGGTTATAAACGAATAAATGTAGGGAGCATGACTAGCAATTTGACAGTTGGCATGTAAAGAAAATTTTTGCCCCATTGGTAAATAGATTTTTTACCAAGCCTGTGGGAGAATGGGATTTTAACTCACTGCACCTTCTTGTTTAATGAGTAATTATTGTTTACTGATTAATGACATAATTTAAGTAGAATATGCACATTGTTAATCAGGAAGCAGCTGTTTGCAAGATCAATACAAGTGCAAGGTTAGAGAATCGATTTTATTTTTTAACTGCAGCAACCATTATAAGGTAGGCTTGCATTTTCCCATAAACGAGGTCATTGGGCTCAATGCTAAATGACTGCACCCTCACCCCATGTCTTACACAGAATAGGAAATTGATGAACTTACAGTTTCAGCAAAAAAGAATTAAACAAGGAATTTGTCTGCAAACACTCTTGCTGCTATTTTCTTAATAATGAGTTTTGTGGTTTGGAGGGGCTGTTCTTGTACTAATTGATTAACATCAGTGATCAAGATTGAAATTCAATAGCTATCACTTAAATTTCCCAAAATCCTAAAAATAACAGTATGCTGAAAGTCACTGGCTCAATAAGTGCCATTTTGCAGCATTTCTTGTGGACTCTCAGCAGCAAGAGTCTTTGCTCTGGCACCTTAAGAGACACTTTAACCTAATCACTGCAAAAGATAGCCTTAATACTCATTTTGTTACATCTGTAATTATCTTTTCGATGTCATGACTATGGTAAAATCCAATCTCTGGCCTTCTGCCCTCCTAATCAAAACTTGTTTTTTTCACCATAGCAGACCCCTGACCCCAATCCTGCTGGCCCCTGTCTACTCTCTGCTGTGAGGCCTGATTTCTGTTCTACCCCCGCAGGCTCTATAAATTACCTCTTTTTGCTAGCCATGACCTCCAGCTTTAATCCCTGATGACTGATCAAGATTGACCTTCAGATATCCTGGTTAACATTGCCTGGTGCTGGCCTGAGTGTCAATTTAATGAGCTATCATTGCAGGATGGGAAGAATAAATTAATTGAGGCCATTCCTTTGGCCTCCACATGTTCCTGGCCACTTTTGCCTTCCCTGTCCCTAAATATCACATCCATTAACTTCAGGGTCTGTTCAAATTTTGAAAATGAAAAACAACAAGGATCATTTTAGTAAGAAAGGATGATGCAAAAGTAATCAGCTGACATTGTTCAGATCCTGAATTATTGCTCATGTTCACAAGTTTATCAGAAACTTGAGCTTTTTCTGACATTGCTCTACTTAACAGTTTGGCAAGAGATTTTATTCTTTATTCATAAAATGAGCCAGAAATAGTAGAAGCTATTTAATATATATTTAGATTGCTATTGTATAATGTAGTAGTGGTTCTGAAGGGATCAATATTCATGTGGCTGGCTCCACCCATTCTACTAAAGTCACAAAGTGATCTGTGGGTGGAGGCAAGGAGTTCTACACTGGCATTTAGAAGGAACAGATAAAAGTGTACCAGCCATCTCAAGTTTAAGCAATTATACCTGATCAAATGTATTTACAGTTATTGTTGTCATGCAGTAAACCTTGTTATCTATGAACAGTGAATCTTCAGTATGCAGTCTACTAAGATATATCCTCCATCTGATCCCTAGATGAGCCCAAACAAAGCAAAGTCAATGGAGGATTGTTAACAGGGAACTACCTCAAACACCCTTTACCCAGTACCACATACTGGTAGAGGTGGCAAATATACAAGGGTACCAGGCAATACTCATTTGGTAAAGTAGCAAAATTATAGTTCCTTTGCTGAGACATTTTAACTACTAAGAAATGAAAAAAAACATTCCAATCATCCGACTCATGTGACATTATTGGTAACAGAAGTTATGTCAGTGCTCATTAACCAATTTATTTATAAGCATGCTTGTGTACCAACCATTCAATGACAACGGTTATAAATCACTGACCCAGTATCAGTGATTATCAATTGCTGTACCAACAACAGTGTTTATCAAAAAATCTATACCAATATTTATCACTGAACAGGAAATTATACAGAAATACAACAGGAGCAATGAACACTGTTTCCTTTTGACTAGTTTGTTCATACCTTTTCAAAATACTTGATCTCATATTCCAGTATGATGCCATTGGGTCGGTTTGGTTCCTGCCAGGTCAAGGAAATGCTGTTTTTTGTGACCATCTTCTTTTTCACAACAGTGATCGGTGAAGGTGCTGTGAAAACAAAAGTAATAGAAGCCACATTATTGACCTAACATTGAGAACAAAATAAGGTTAAATTTGCCTCTTGCTTGGTTTTCAATTCAGCATCTTCTGTCTTCAGATAAACAGTATATTAAATCAAAGGAGCATTGACATGCTGTTCCCTGAGATGAACAGAACAAAAATAATCTGCAGCTTTTATCACATGAACAAAGATTGTAAATAAATTCCAAAACATAAAAATTACATTGCGGCTGTTCTTTCTGGGATGGCCTGTGATAAGGTAGCGTAGTTTGGATGCAGCATCAGAATTCTCACAACATTGATCAACACATAAATATCAAACTTTGAACTAAACTGCCCTATACTCCCGCTTATAACCTTTACCCTATTGACTGCAAAGTTCATCACAATATAAACAGTGCATTTTTAATTTGAATAAACATCTTTGTTTCATGGACTATAATCAAAGAAGTTAAATGGTTGGTCTCACATGAGACTAAAATGAAAACTCATTTTTATTACAAAGCTTTTTGAATACCATAGTGATTGGAATGACATCAGCCAAGTAGATCTCGTCGAATATGAATTCCCTGATTGGGGCTGTTAACCTGGTCCAGTCAGGGAGTCCTGGCCAATAGGTATAAACAGGAGTGTCAGCTGAATAAAGATTCGTACACCTTGTGTCTCTTATTGTGTCTCACACCTGCACACACACAGCTTGGGTGCTGGGGAAAAAATAAGCACTACAGTTAGAAAAAAAAAGAAAAAAGAGAAAAAAAATAACCAGGACATTCCCCCTGCAACTCTATTTTGATTTAGTCCCTGCCCTTCCCTTCACTGTTAAAAAAAGAGAAAAATGAAAAAAGAAAAAAAAAACAGGAGTGTCAGTTGTTCTGTTCACTCAAGTTGGCATGTGTCCATAAAGGGTGACTTGACCAGAATACCAGCCTCTGTGATACCGGCCAGTATATTTCGAATACATCAACACCACCTTCTCAAGGCTAACTAACGATGGACAATAAATGCTGGCTAGCCAATAATGCCCATGCTCCACAAATAATTGTTTTTTTTTAAAAAACTGTTTGCTTAATGCAAACTATTTCACAAAAGAATAACGCTGACGTGACAATATTTTCTTCTCTCCTTTTGAATAGTCTGAATTCTGCTATGAAACTGCAACTTTCTACTGCACATACATTTTGCCTCTTCAACTTCAGCCACACAAAGCAAACTGGGCTAATCTTGCACAAACCATCGGTTCAGTATATGAATGTATTCATGAAGTATTAAGCTGTATGGGCAATAAGGTTTTGACTAGGTCTTGGGAATAGCCTCAAGATTAATATGACAAAAAAAAACTGCAGATGCTGGAATCCAAGGCAGACAGGCAGGAGGCTGGAAGAGCACAGCAAGCCAGGCTGCATCAGGAGGTGGCGAAGTTGACGTTTCAGGTGTAACCCTTCTTCAGGAAACATTGACTCCTCCACTTCCTGATGCTGCCTGGTTTGCTATGTAGTCTCCTACTTCTCTACCTCAACATTTATGTAAGCCTAAGAAATTAGCTTGTGACTTACTCCTGTTCACTGCCTATTGATTTCTGCTGGAAATAAATCTCAAGTGGTGAGAGTGTAGACTGATTGTTATTTCTCTGCACTGTGGGCTGAAATGAGAAAAGGGAATTTAAAAAAAAATAGGATGACTGGAGGAATATTGCATATTTTAAAGTAAGTAATCTGACACTCATTGCAGTATCATTTACTTATCAGTTACTTATGAACCAAACACCAAAATACAGTTTGTACATGTGTTAGAACTGAAGAGTTGTTTACAAATAGAGCTTTGAGTGGGAACAAGTAGCAGATTGGTTTGTGGTCTGTTACAGGAAGGATATTAATAAGCTGCAGAGGGTTCAGAAGAGATTTACAGGATGTTGCCAGGAATGGAGGATTTGAGTTATAAGGAGTGGCTGGGACTTTTTTCCTAAAAGGATGGGGGGGTGACCTTAAATAGGTTTGTAAAATCATGAGGGGTACAGACAAGATGAATGGCAGGTGTCTTTTCCTTCAGGTGGGGACCATATTATCAGGTGGGGTGATATGTGACAGATTTAAAGAAACACGAGAGCCTTTTTTTTAAACACAGAGAGTGGTTCATGTGTAGAATGAACATTGAGAGGAAGTGGTGGATGTGGATACAAGTGCAATGTTTAAAAGGTATTTGGATAAGTACGTGAATGAGAAATGTTTGGAGGGATATGGGCCAAATGCAGGCAAGTAGAACTATGTTGGTTTGGGATTATGGTTGTCTTGGACTGTGTAGATTGAAGGGTTTGTTTCCATGCTGGATGACTCTATGATTAGTGACAGGGTATTGATGACAAAAACATACTGCCCAGCAACCAACTATTAATTGTCTCTCAGGTAACCAAACAGCTTAGGGCTGTGAACAAGATAGAAAGAAGCCTTTGGACCACCACAAGCCTTGAAGCTTGCTCCTTATTCTTTGCAGAAATGCCTTAAAACTTAGGTAAAGCAGTTTATCTTTTCCATCAGCAGTTGTTATAAGCTGTGACTTTTAACTAACAAGCCAGAGATCTTTTATGAGTGAACTAAATAGCTTATGCCTCTTGCAAACCAGTGGAAGATCTTGCAAAGGAAGACTGAGAAGCAACATTCTGACCAGCACAAGAACCAAAGGTATCATCTCAGCAATCCTAGTGAAAAGGAATCACTGACATGCTTTCCCAGTTTTCTTTTTCCCTCTGTCCATAACTCATGTGTTCTTTTCTTTCTGCATAAAAGGGATTTTGTGGAGATTAGAGTTTAAATTAGCAGAGTGGCTGTAGCTGGAATCCAATTACTTGTAATTGGTAATAGATGTTGTTAATCTGGTCTATGCTTGTTCTAAAAGGAATCCTATGTACATTTTGGAAAATTTTTAATTTCTGTTGATGGCTCTGGCAATAGCTTGATTTCCAGTATGCTACCGCAGTGAGTGGTGATGACAGCCAGAAACTTAGCTGCAGTCTCCCACACACATGACTGAATATCCAGCTGATTTGGGCTAGTGTGAACAAACAGCATCTGTGTAGTGTACCAAAGGACAGTCAATATTCAAAAGAATTGTATCGCAGCATGAACCTGCAGGACAAGTAACAGAAATATTTGTGTATTGTAAATAATCTGTCTGAAATCAATGTCCTGCTGAGCAGTCTGTGAAAACCAATCATAAATGAGTGTACTTTTATTTTCTGTAAATCTCAACACATCTCAATGTAGTGGATCTTGCTGGAATATTGTCCAGTCATCAGTATGTTCCCATGAATGCCTATTACCGTGGAGTGTGCCTGAGGTATTGAGTAATGGCAGGCTGACCTACCACTGAAATTCCAGCTGAACCTGACTCAAACTTCCGTGCGCTCTTTGAGAACCGGATTGTCCACTGTCTGGTCTATCGGCCAGAATCCTGACCATTGTGAGTCACTATTCAGCTCATGCAGCCGGTGTGCAAAATACGAGAAAGTAGAAATGAGAGATTCTGCAAGGAGTTACTCTTCCGATGATAAGCCATTTCTTTCCCTCTGCTGATAGGATTACAGATTTATCAATGACAAATTTGGGAGAGAAACGTTCTGTGATTTGAACAGAAAGCAGTGTGAATGGGAGCAGTTTCATTCAGCCTGAGGCTTGAATACAGGAATGATAATGACGAGGAGAAGTTTAAGGAAGACACTTTACAAGAGACTGTGTGCTACCTATTGAGTGGGGATGTGGGAGAAACATCCATGTTGCTGGTTGAAGAACTGTCGGGACACATGGTCCCCATCCTTCTACATCGGTGTTAACCCCAACCAAGAGGGCTGAGTGGACACCCAGACTCAGGTGTGGTCAGGAAGCAAGAGAGAAGGTTGGTGAGAAAAATAGTGAGGGAAAGAAGAGAGGAAGAAAGCATGTGTGTGAGAGAGGGAGGAGGCAAAACAAGAGTGAGAGAGAGAAGAAGGAAATGAGAGAGAGAGTAGAAGAAAGAGTGAAAGAAAGAGAGGAGGGGGAGAAAGAAAGAAATAGGGAGTGAGATGGGGGGAATGGAAGACAGTATGAGCTCTAAGACTGGACACAAGCACATACGTTCCTCCACATAAACCTAATAATACATTAGACTGGGAGAGGAGGAATCACAGGCTGAAGGCACCAACTCCTAAAGTTCACTCCTGTACTCTGATATTTGCCAAGGCCAGCTCACTGATTACACTACCAAAGAATGTTGGAGATAGTTCTGCATCCCCCCAACCTTTTCTCTTTCCTGGTTACCAAAACTGAGGGCCTAGTTGATTCTCCTTAGCTCTATTTTCCAATCAAAAATGCTTTGTTAAATCTCTCTTAAATCTCTCTATTAAATCTTTATTAAACCTCAAAGCAATATTATTAGGATTCTTTATCACTTGTTAATTTTAAAGAAAGAAAATTATTGTTTGACATTTTATTGCTCACAAGTTAATTGTTTTCTTCATACCTCAACATCTATATTGAAATTCAAGCCTAATGCATTCACACCATTTCAATTCTCATTGTTCCGAAATATGATCATTTGCCCCTTGAACATGTAAAAGAATATAAATGTCGCTGCCTGCATGTAAAATTGGATAATCTTGCTCGAGTAATTCTCTAATTCAGAGCAGAATACCGCTTGACTTATTCCACCATACCTTCTTTGATAGTGATTAGTGGAGATCAGCAAATTCAGCATTGACCAAGACGGAAACCGCAAAGTTGCCAGACTGTGCTGTTCCGGACCTTACCAGGCATTTGCTGACCAAGCATCCGTCAAGTTCAAAGCTTGTTCCAAATGAGAATGAATTGGACAATAATCATTCTAAGATGTAGTGAACATAATGCTCGAGTTTAAAAAAAATCGATGTTATCACCTGAGGTTTGGTTTGCATCATTTATTACTATCTATATTACTTTGTGATTAATATTTATTATGATTATCTTTTCTTCCCCCCTCTTTATTCTTTCCAAAAATTATACTTCTTGAGAAAGTTAATAAAATGGCACCAATCATAAACCTGCTCTGTTTGAGAAAGCAACTGGACACTCCAGGTTAATACAAGGAGTTTGAAGCATTGAGAAATGTTCTAGTGAAGCTGGAAGAACAGCATGCCATCTTCCGCTTAGGCACTTCACATCCCCTGGGACTGAGCATGAAGTTCACCAACTTCACAGCATGACTTCCCCCCCACTTAATTACAACTCCCATGCTGGTTGTGTTTTCTTTTGTCAAGTTAGCAGCAGAGTGGACCCATCTCCTCTTTTTCATGTCCGTCATTGACTCAGGAATTATATCTCCATTTCTCCTTTCGCACTGTTAGCACACCCCTTTTTTTCTCTGGGCATTCTCACTATCTGTTCCATTCAATCCTCTGTCATCAGTGTAAAAACCTCCATTTCCCATTCTCCTTTAGCTATGAAGAGCAGTCATATCAGAGTTGAAACTGCTACTCTCAACACAGATGCTGCCGGAATTGAGTTTTTCTAGCACTTTCTCTTTCTATTTCAGATTTCTAGCATCCACAATAGTTTGCTTTTACATGAGTCTCTTTAGCCTCCACAGATCAAATGTCTTCGGCAACCTTTCTCCTTTCGATCCCACATGGCCAAATTCTAACATGTGCTCCCATACGCTGGGTGCCAGATCTTTCACAAACATGAACAGAAATTGTTGGAAAAGCTGAGCAGGTCTGGCATCAAGTGTGGAAAGAAACCAGGACTCGTTCTGAGGAAGGATCGCTGGACCCTAAACCGGAACATTATTTTCTCTTCACAGATGCTGCCAGATCTGCTGAGTTTTTCCAGCAATTTCGGTTTTTTTGTTTCTGATTTGCAGCATCTGCAGTTCTTTCGGTTTTTACGCCAGATCTTCCTGCACAAGCAAACATTTTCAGACCACTATCCCAGCTGCTTCTCTGAGTATTGCCCATCTGCAAACATTTTGCCACAAGCTCCACTGCTAGCTGTCACAGCTGCTTCCCTGCCTGAGTGACCAAACCCCAAACTTCTCTTGCATGTCTGTGCATTCAATCACTTTCAAGAGATCTTTCGGTTGTATGATCCCAGAACTCAATTCCAGCCTAGTTCAAATTTACTGTGTTTTGGGCTTTAAAATGGAATGAAACAGATTTTGAGAGATACAGATGGAGAAGGAGCCAATGCTCAGGAGAGATGGAACAGAAACTCTGATTTACTCTAATTCTGCTGAGGGACAGTGGACAATCATACTCGTTAGCGAGTGATTGCTGACAAAATTGGCTGGGTGTCCAGATTAAATCTGCCCAATTGCCTTCAATCCACCATGAAATCAGTTATTATCCAGACTAACAATCTAAATACAAAATATGTAATATGTAATCTCTTTATTTCATTGCAACCAATGAACAAAATAAACAGTAAAACTGACTATTACATGATTGAACATATGATTAAAAAAAGCACAACATAGCTCCCTCTGTGAATGTATTTATTTGGGAGGCTCAGGTCGTTAGAATCAAAATAGCTTCAAGGACCACCTAATTCAGTTGAAGATTGATAGCTACTAATTGTAATCAGTCAATGAACGCTTTGATTAAGAAATACAGTTGTAATTGAAACCATAATTAGCTCTGTACTTTAAGGTGTGGGGTTATGGTTTTCGAATCAAGGTATATTTAATCTGTGTTTGGCGTGTGACTTATTCCCTTTTCACTTGATATAAAGAAAACACAGAATATCCCTGTAAAAGTCACAAGGAATGGTCCAACATTCTACACATTGTTGATTCTAAAGTGGCATTAAATAACAGCATTGCACCTGAACAGTAAATATTAGTGATCTTTACAAGCAGGTTTATATTCAGTTGTTTGTGTCGTGGGAATGGCATTGCGCAATCCTCAGCTGTGAACCTTGATTTGAGAAAGTTGCACTCTCTTCAATAAAACTTTGCAATGTTAGATTAAGATAAATCCTTCCTGAGGAAGATAACTTGCTCCTTTCATGAAACTTCTGTTCCATCTCTCCTGAGCATTGGCTCCTTCTCCATCCGTGTCTCTCAAAAATCTGTTTCTTTCCATTTTAAAGCCCAAAACACGCAGTAAGATTGAACCAGGCTGGAATTGAGTTCTGGAATAATATAACTGAAAGATCTCTTGAAAGTGACTGAATGCACAGACATGCAAGAGAAGTTTGGAGATTGGTCACTCAGGCAGGGAAACGGCTGTGACAGCAAGCAGTGGAGCTTGTGGCAGAATGTTTGCAGATGGGCAACACTCAGAGAAGCAGCTGGGATGGTGGTCTGAAAATGTTTGCTTGTGCAGAAAGATCTGGCATAAAAACCGAAAAAACTGCAGATGCTGCAAATCAGAAACAAAAACTGAAATTGCTGGAAATGCTCAGCAGGCCTGGCAGCATTTTTTGATTAGATTAGATTCCCTACAGTATGGAAACAGATCCTTCGGCCCAACAAGTCCACACCAATCCTGCGAAGAGTAACCCAACCAGACCCATTCCCTTACCCTATATTTACCCTTGACTAATGCACCTAACACTATGGGCAATTTAGCATGTCCAATTCACCTGACCTGCACATCTATAGATTGTGGGACGAAACCGGAGCACCCAGAGGAAACCCATGCAGACACAGGGAGAATGTGCAAACTCCACGCAGACAGTTGCCAGAGTTGGGAATCGAACCCAGATCCCTGGCGCTGTGAGGCAGCAGTGCTCTCCACCATGCCGCCGTTTAAAGAATTAAGAATCCCTATGTGTGGAAACAGGCCATTTGGCCCAACATGTCTACACCGACTGTCCAAAAAATATTCCACCCAGATCCATTCCCCAACCCTGTTACTCTATATTTCCCCTAACTAACGCACCTCATCTACACATCCCTGAACACTATGAACAATTTAGCATGGCCAATTCACCTAACCTGCACATCTTTTGGACCGTGGGAGGAAGCCGGAGCACCCAGAGGAACCCCATGTAGGCATGGGGAGAATGTGCAGACTCCACACAGACAGTCACCCTAGGGTGTAATCGAACCCGGGTTCCTGGCATTGTGAGGTGGCAGTGCTAACCACTGAGCCACCGTGGAGTGAATTCAGAGTTAAGTCCAGTGACCCTTCCTCAGAATGAATTCAATTTCTCTCCACAGATGATGCCAGACTTGCTAAGCTTTTCCAACAATTTTTGCTTTAGGTTGTGAAAGATCTGGCATGCAGGGTATGGGAACACATATTAGAATTTGGTCTCGTGAGATAGAAATGAGAATGACTCCTAAAGACTAAAGAGACTCATGTAAAAGCAAATGATAGTGGATGCTAGAAATCTGAAGTAGAAAGAGAAAGTGCTGCAGAAACGTAGCAGTTCCAGCAGCATCTGTGTTGAGAGTAGCAGAATTAATGTTTCAACTCTGATATGGCTGCTGTTCAGAGCTGTAGGGGAATGGGAAATGACGGTTTTTATACTGATGACAGTGGACTGAGTGGAACAGATAGTGAGAGTGCCCAGAGAAATAAAAAGATAAAGGGTGTGCTAACAGTGCGAAAGGAGAAATGGAGATATAATTCCCGTGTCAATGACGGACATGAAAAAGAGGAGATGGGTCCACTCTGCAGCTAACTTGACAAAAGAACACACAAGCATGGGAGTTGTAATTAAGGTGGGGGTGGGGAAGTCATGCTGTGAAATTGGTGAACTCCATGCTCAGTTCCAGGGGATGTGAAGTGTCTCAGCGGAAAATGGCATGCTGTTCTTCCAATCTGTGTCGAGCTTCACTGGAACACTGTAGCAAGGTCCAAGATGGAAATGTTAGAATGGGAGCACAGTAGTATTTTATTTGAAATGGGAAGCAACAGGAAGGTCAGGGTACTGCTTACACTCTGTTTTGTGGAACCCCTCCACTTTGTATGTTTGATTGACAGGTTTGTAAGAAGGGAAGAAGGAAATGTTTCTCAAAGGGAGCTTCCAGGAAGATGGCACTGGAGTAGCCCTGGGCAGGTCCATTCCATCCGCTTTTCTTTTTGTTTCTTTTCTTTCTCCACTCTTTTCCTTCTCTTTGATTTTATTTTGCTTACCTTTTGGTGAAGAGCTTAGTTGCAGAGAGGGCATTGGTGGTGGTGAGTGGGATCAGCAGCACGGACACGCGACAGTGATAGCAGAGGCAAGTTTGGTTCTTGACAGCGTCTGTTTCCAGCACAAAGTCACAGTGGAGGCAACAGGTGAGTTTGGGCCTAGTATGGGATCCAGCAGCATCAGCAGTGACTCCATTGGCGAGATGGGTCCAAAGCTGACTCCTGATGATAGCAGAGTCGAGCTTGGGCTGGTTCAGTACCCAGCATCATTGGCGGCTTCTGCATTGGCATGGCCTCATATTGCTGAGGGTGTCAGTGGAGGCAAGATGGCGCCAAAGACTGGCAACTTTCATTCCAGTGATGTGGCACGGTGAATAGGACTCATGCCTGACCACCAGGCCCATAATCCGTGAAGGAGCAGTTCACAAGAAGGACTGTAAAGTTAGACACTTTCTTTATTTCTTAATTTTCAGCTTTTGTTTTTGGTTTATTTTCCTTCCTTTAATAACAGCACCAGAAACTGGTGACACTATATAACACTTTTCACTGTATTTTGTAACAAGATGCACATGGCAATAAATAAATCAAATCAAATCAAATGTCTGGTTTATTTTAAAATAAGCATTTCAAAAACTTGCCATTGGCTAATTGGTTCTATTGCTAGTCCATACCAGGTAGGGACACCATTCCTTTATATTTTTGTGATATCTAAAATTGTGGACTGAAGAAAGAAGAGTTTTAAGCCAGGGATTTATAAAGATAGCTGCAAGTTATGAAAGTAATGAATGTGGTTCCTATTCTGAATCCTGTTTGTGTAACTACCGTTTCCAACAATGTGCAAACGAATTGTAGCTGAGAGGATCTTTAGAGGTGAAGCAGATTCATCTCTGGCCAATTATCAGTGACAAAGGTCATCTACCTGCTAACAATAAGGTTGTCTGTTTGCTGAAGAACTTGGACTGTGAGCAAGGCAGACAGAGAAGATTTGTCAGATGAAGAGAAACCAACAGGGGTTTGCAGATGCCAGAACATTCTCTCTCAGCTATTGCAATAAGCCACTTTACCCAGAAGAAAACAAACTCATCTAGCCTTTAGCAGATGCTCCAAATTGACTCCCTGAATTGGATCAATCAGAGATCTTTTACAAGTGAAACAGCTACCCTGAGCCTTAAAAACCACTGGAAGCATTTGGAACACGAAAAATCAAGGACAAACTATCAGATCAACAAGAACCAATCCAATAGACCTTATCAACAAGATTATTGAACTATTCTTCCAAGATTTCCCTCTGTCCAAGCGTTTTATTTTTCATTTAAGTTTATTTCTATGTGTATGTGTCTCTAAGGGGGAGTTTATAAGGGGTTTACAGTTTTAATTTGTAAAGTATACTTAATTTAGCTTAATTAGAGCTAGAATCTAGTGAGGTGCCGGCAGACCGGAGGTTGGCAAACGTGGTGCCACTGCTTAGGAAGGGCGGTAAGGACAAGCCAGGGAACTATAGAGCAATGAGCCTGACCTCAGTGGTGGGTAAGTTGTTGGAGGGAATCCTGAGAGACAGGATGTGTTTGTATATGGAAAAGCAAGGACTGATTCGGGATAGTCTACATGGCTTTGTGTGTGGGAAATCATGTCTCACAAACTTGGTTGAGTTTTTGAGAAAGTAGCAAAGAGGATTGATGAGGGCAGAGCAGTAGATGTGATCTATATGGACTTCAGTAATGCGTTCGACAAGGTTCCCCATGGGAGACTGATTAGCAAAGTTAGACCTCATGGAATACAGGGAGAACTAGCCATTTGGATACAGAACTGGCTCAAAGATAGAAGACAGAGGGTGGTGGTGAAGGTTTGTTTTTCAGACTGGAGGCCTGTGACCAGTGGAGTGCCACAAGGATCGGTGCTGGGTCCTCTACTTTTTGTCATTCACGTAAATGATTTGGATGCAAGCATAAGAGGTACAGTTAGAGTAAAAAGTGAGGTCTGCAGATGCTGGAGATCAGAGCTGAAAATGTGCTGCTGGTTAAAGCACAGCAGGTCAGGCAGCATCCAAGGAACAGGAAATTCGACGTTTCGGGCCAGAGCCCTTCATTCCTGATGAAGGGCTCTGGCCCGAAACGTCGAATTTCCTGTTCCTTGGATGCTGCCTGACCTGCTGTGCTTTAACCAGCAACACATTTTCAGCTAAGAGGTACAGTTAGTAAGTTTGCAGATGACACCAAAATTGGAGGTATAATGGACAGCAAAAAAAGGTTGCCTCAGATTACAACAGGATGTGGACTAGATGGGCCAATGAACTGAGAAGTGGCAGATGGAGTTTAATTCAGATAAAGGCGAGGTGCTGCATTATGGGAAAGCAAATCTTAGCAGGACTTATACACTTAATGGTAAGGTCTTACAGAGTGTTGCTGAACAAAGAAACCTTGGAGTGCAGGTTCATAGCTCCTTGAAAGTGGAGTCGCAGGATGATAGGATAGTGAAGAAGACGTTTGGTATACTTTCCTTTATTGGTCACAGTATTGAGTACAGGAGTTGGGAGGTCATGTTGCGGTTGTACTGGACATTGGTAAGGCCACTGTTGAAGTATTGCATGCAATTCTGGTCTCCTTCTTATCGGAAAGATGTTGTGAAACTTGAAAGTGTTCAGAAAAGATTTATAAGGATGTTGCCAAGTTTGAAGGATTTGAGCTATAGGGAGAGGTTGAACTGGCTGGGCTGTTTTCCCTGGAGCGTCAGAGGCTGAGGGGTGATCTTATTGAGGTTTACAACATTATGAGGGGCATGGATAGGATAAATAGGCAAAGTCTTTTTCCTGGGGTCGGGAGTCCAGAATTGGAGGGCATAGGTTTAGGGTGAGAGGAGAGAAATATAAAAGAGACCTAAGGGGCAACTTTTTCACACAGAGGGTGGTACGTGCATGGAATGAGCTGCCAGAGGAAGTGGTGGAGGCTGGTACAATTGCAACATTTAAGAGACATCCGGATGGGTATATGAATAGGAAGGGTTTGGAGGGATATGGGCCGGGTGCTGGCAGGTGGGACTAGATTGGGTTGGGATATCTGGTCGGCATGGACCGAAGGGTCTGTTTCCATGCTGTATGTCTCTATGACTTGTAACAAATAGTGACGTCTTGTTCAGTACAGACACTTTGCCCATGCTTTCTGTCATCCAGGACTGAAAACTTGGCTTTTGCATATTTCTTTTAAAAACCTTTAATTTTTCTGTCAACTACAGGAATAACGGCTTGATTTCCAAAGCACAAATCCATGGCAACATGAAGGGGTATGCAAGATATTAGTGAGCAAGGAGAAGACATGCACAGAAAGTGGAAATTGGTGGGTAGTAGCAGGAGAGAGCTATGAAACATCAGCTCCTAGATCACAGATGCATTCCAGCAAGATGTTCAATTACTTCATGTATTGTCAACCTTTAGTAATTTTTTAAAAATCATCACAGGTTGAGGGTTTTCCTGGCTAGGCCAGCATTTATTGCCCATCTCTAATTTCCCAGAGGGCTGTTGACCACGTTGATGTGGGTCTGGAGTCACATGTAGACCAGACGAGATAAGGATGGCAGTTTCCTTCCCTAAGTGTTGTTCGTGAACCAGATGGGTTTTCCAACAATCAACAATGGATTCATGATCATCATTCGACTCTTAATTCCATTTTTTTTATTGAATTCAAATTTTGCATCTGCTATGGTAGGATTTGAACCAGGGCCCCAGAACATTATCTGAGTTTCTGGTGCAGCAGTAATACTACTAGGCCATTGCCTCCCCATCTTCTAAACTCTATTTTACCAACTGCATTAAAAGTCTAAGCCAGTTATCAATTCAACACACCAACATCATTCACTTACCAATCAGAGCTGCTATGTGACATACATATATTTTATTCATTCTTTTACATTTGGCAATGGTCACACATTGATCACTATTCAATCGTGACAGACACATGACGCAAAGTTCCACACGTTCATCTACATACCTCTCTCTCTCTTTTGTGGGATACTCTGAAGGAGCAGGAGCTATCCAGAAAGGGTGATGTATACTGTATATTCTAACCCCTAGTAAGGAGACAACAATGTTCATGGCCAGCAAAGGGGCTCAATCCACTGAAACTGTTGAAGTCCATGTACCTTGTCCTACTATACTCTACTTCTTGCTATTCACAATCTCTACTGACTCAGAAGCAGATGGTACAAACATATTTCTTCCTTTCTCCACTCCTCTTAACTGCACATTTGCGCTGTTGTGCTTTCAGATATCCAAAAACTTAATCTGCTGAGGCAGTGAAGGAAGACCTAAATGATATATCATCATTCAATTTCTCAGTTGTAGTCATCAGCTCAGACATGAACTTTGCACATCATTTCAAGGCTGGCACAGATATAGAGCCCCATGTTGTGAGACACTGGAGATATAGATACTGAAGTTGGGGCAGGTGGAAAGATTAGTCAGGTCCCCAGAGGGCAAAGTTGCACAAAGATTCGACTGCAGAAAATTCAGGTGATTAATCAGGCCAGGCTACAGAAAAGACTGATGGATCTACATGATTGAATGCTTAGTGCACTGTGTAAGAATTAAGAACTTTTATAAGCATTTCTTTTTAAAATACTGCGGAACTCTTACAGAATTAGTTGTCATTGCATTTTTTTTCTCTCTCTCCCTAAAGAAAAATTCAAAATAGTCAGGGACCAAGTTAAGTCAGAGTTAAAGGTTATAAAGACTGTAACCAAAGGAGGCTTGATGGATGTTCCTGAACTAGCCATTGGTGTCTTCTGGTTGTATTGTGTACCCTTTTATCTCCATATGCATCTGGCAACGAGTAACAAATGGCCGTTAGCATAAGATAAACTAAAAAGTGACGTTGAGCCAAAATAATGGACATAGGAGAGGTGATCCACTTGACATCTTGGATCCCTCTCCTGCAATTATTGGTTAGAAAAGCTCAAAGAAATTATTGACACAGCGTGAATGACCAGTCCAAAGAAATAGGAAAAATCAAAGGGTTTTTTAAGTATCGGGCTTGGTCCTTGCAATGAATATAAAGAAGTTCCCAATATTTCAACCAATGTAGATAAATGTGTGGTTCTGCATTTTGGGAAAGTAAATCTTAGCAGAACTCATACACTTAATGGTAAGGTTCTGGGGAGTGTTGTTGAACAAAGAAACCTTGGAGTGCATGTTCATAGCTCCTTGAAAGTAGAGTCACAGGTAGATAGGATAGTGAAAAAGGAGTTTGGTATGCTTTCTTTTATTGGTCAGAGTATTGAGTACAGGAATTGGGAGGTCATGTTGTGGCTATACAGGATATTGGTTAGGCCACTGTTGGAATATTGCATGCAATAGGTCTCCTTCCTATCAGAAAGATGAAACTTGAAAGGGTTCAGAAAAGATTTACAAGCATGTTGCCAGGGTTGGAGAATTTGAGCTACAGGGAGAGGTTGAATAGGCTGGGGCTGTTTTCCCTGGAGCATTGGAGGCTGAGGGGTGACCTTCTAGGGGTTTATAAAATCAAGAGGGGCATGGATAGGATAAATGGACAAAGTCTTTTCCCTGGGGTTGGGGAGTCCAGAGATCGAAGGCATAGGTTTCGGGTGAGAGGGAAAGACATAAAAGAGACAACTTTTTCATGCAGAGGGTGGTACGTGTGTGGAATGAGCTGCCAGAGGAAGTGGTGGAGGCTGGTACAATTGCAACATTTAAGAGGCATCTGGATGGGTATATGTATAGGAAGGGTTTGGAGGTATATGGGCCAGGTGCTGGCAGATGGGACTAGATTGGGTTAGGATATCTGGTCAGCATGGACAGGTTGGACCGAAGGGTCTGTTCCATGCTGTACATCTCTATGACTCTATAACTGGCAAAGGCAAAAGTAAAAGGAAATTGAAAACTGGTCTTACTATTCAGATGAGAGTCTGTCAAATGTAGCTGCAAAAGATCCACTGTGTTCTATGAGTTAATTTTCCAATCGCGCGGACCAGTAGGCACTGTCTGTCACAAGGCAGATATCTTTTCTGTCTAACTAGTTTATGCATCATTATGCTTCCAAACAAAACTGGGAAACAACCTTTAGATCACTTGTGAGATCTCAGCCATCTATTTGGACAACCCGTAAATTTCAACCCTCCAACAGTGCATTTGGGAGGTATGATGGAAAGGCTACATTCAATGTCAAGAGGCACTGAAGAATCCAGCACCAACATCATACAAACTTTTGAGCAACATTTAAAGACCATCCTTTCCAATTTAAAAAATGCAGGTGGCTATTTCTAACAGCCCAGTTGCAAACCAACCATGACACAACATCTGATTTGCGTTTTCCAAGAGTACGACTAGTGCAAAATGACTACAGACCTCAGAGCTGAGGAAGGATCTGGGTGTCCCGGTACTTAAATCACAAGAAGTAAGTATGGAGGTCATCAACTGATTAAGGTGGCAAATGGAATGTGTTAATTTATTGTCCGAGGGATGAAATAAAGACTTTTTGTTACAGTTGTAAAGGGTGAAGCCTCATATGGAGTTCTGTGTCCTGTTTTGGTTTCTTTATTTAAGAAATGGTGTTAATGAATTATAAGTGATTCAGAGAAGACCCCTTAATTAATACATGTGGTGGAGAGGTCACATTATGAGGAAAGCCTGGACAAATAGACCTATATCTACTGAGTTTAGAAGAATAAAAGACATTCTTACTGAAACAACCTGTGTGAGATCCACATAATGGCACAATGTGCTGTCTCTTGGTTTATAATGAAATTCAATTGTATAGATAATTTTCTGAGCTGGTGGTACAGCAACAACATTGTCATCTGTTAACCATAAATCTGAAATGACAAATGTACAAACTGGGATTCAGTCTGCAGCTGGGAATGTAGGTCAATTGACATCTAATAGTGAAGGTTATGGCAATATTTCAAATGTCTGAAGAAAGTTTGCATCTGAAATATTCAACTTTCAACTCTTTTCGTGACTGAATGGTCAACTATGCATTGTCTTTTTTTTCAATTGAGATTTGATTTGTTATGGCACTGCCCACAAATAACACTGATTAGTTGTAATATTTAGTTGCTGTTCTTTTAATTTGTACGAACTGTGAGCAGGAGTTTGGGCATGGGCTGTGAGGAAATGATTGAAATAGGCATATCCTGTGGTCTGTTATGAGCTCATTGCTGAAAACAGCTTTTTTAGATTCATAGCAGCATGTAATTCCCTGGCGCCTGGCATGGCAAGGTTACAATCACAGTCAGACCAGACGAAAGTATTGCCTTTGATTTTTCTGAAGGTTGTTCAACTGAAGCAAGTTTGCCAGATGCAGTACAGGCCAACAGTGAAACAGAAATACAGGGCTGAATCCTACATTGTTTGGGCAAAGTGTGCCATTTTTGTCAAGTTTCATGGATGAATTTTCACTGCAAAGCCTTGCATGTTTACTTGCTCTGTTGTCCCAAGCCTGCCTCATTAACTACCTAACCCTATGGCACACCTCTCATCCAATGCTCGCTGGATACTACCACTCGCCGCAGCCAGTAGAACATGCCACCAGCAGGATATCCTGAAAGAGAGTGTCTTCCATGGCTCTGTCACCATCTGATGGTTTGGGTGAACAGCCAAGGTCTTTTTCCAGGGTAAGGGAGTCCAAAACTAGAGGCCTTATGTGTAAGGTGAGAATGGAAAGACTTGAAAGGGACCTGAGGGGCAAGTTACACACACAGGGTGGTGCATGTATGGAACGAGTTGCCAGAGGAAATATTAGAGGCGGGTACAACTACAGCATTTCAAAGAAATTTGGACAGATTCATGGATAGCAAGAGTTTAGAGGGATATGGGCCTAACACAGGCCAATGGGACTGGTTCAGTTTAGAAAATCTGGTTGGCATGGCCAAGTTGGGCTGGAGGGCCTGTTTCCATACTGTATGAATCTATATTTGCCTCTGCTTCGGCATAGAAAGGGAAATTAGCAACCCACTATTTGGACAGGGACACGAGGTGCTGGTGCTGGGGTATTAGACAAGCTCTGTAAGCTGTGACACCAGACCCTGCCAACCTTGTCTGAGGTTGCCACCTGGGTCAGTGTGGAATCAGCCATCAGGAGAAATATGCAGCAGTGTACAAAGAAGCCTCTGCTCTACTGGGGTAAGTTCCACTATCTTCTCTCTGCTGCCTCGCACTCACTCACTCTCTGCTACTGCACCCACTTCCCACCAAGCATCTCAGAGCTGTTCAGTTGCGGTCTCACCACTCATTTGTATGTACATCAATGCTCACAGTTTCTCTGCTACCTTCCCTGCATTGTCTTGCCATGCTATGCCTTGCTTGTTAGTGCTGTGTGAAGCCAAGCACTCTCACTACTATTCACAACAATGTACCTCATTCGCTGCCACCCATCCAACCTCCCCCATGCTACTAACTCTGCCTGGCCACAGCAACTCCTACTCACTCACTCACTCTGACCCTCTAACCACCTTCCTCCATCTGCACCAGTGCTGCCAGCTGTGCCACCCATTATCATCTCACTCAATCTCTCCCATCCTTCCCTAACCAGGAAGAAACTGTCCAGAATAGGGCAAAAGAAGCCAAAACATGCGGTGAAAGATCTAACTTTTGGCTCCTCATCCCTAAAGAGGAGAAGATGCTGATCTTGACTGCTCAAATAGCAGTCAAACCCTTAAACTGATATTGGAGGCTGTTCTTGATGTACGGTTCCAGAACCCAGGCAGACAGATATCTCTCTCTGAAGGTGATTGAATGCTACTCCCTCTGACTTTAAAATGACCATTCAGTTGGATCTCATGCAGTGTTTGTGTCAGGTTAATTGTATGTAAATGGAGGAGCTGTGTAAGATTGATGTAACATGTTCACTTCCTGACTGATGACTGCTGTCGACCATGATATGCCACTTGGCTTCACATCAGCACTAACAAGCAAGGCATGGCATGGCAAGACAATGCAAGGAAGGTGGCAGAGAAACTGTGAGCATTGATGCACACACAAAGTGAATGAGCGCTGAGACCACAACTGAGCAGCCCTGAGATGCCGCCTGGTCCAACTTGTGAGCTGAGTGTGTGTCCCTCCATTTTAAGTGTCCTTGCAACAGCATTCCAATGATAGCTGCTGGAGTGCCCCAAAGTGCGGCATTTAGGTGCAGGGACATACTGTAAGTGGACCGAAGATGTACCAGGATGATACGGTGAGGCTAGTGTGCATCAGATGCTAGAATCCATGGATGAGGTGTGCATGTGTGAGGGGCTGCTGCCTTGGAGCTTGCCTAACATGTTGATGCTGGGTGTCCAAGACTGCAGTCTGAAGGGGCAAGCAGTGAGTTGGAGGCACCAGTTACTCACTCAGACTTTACTTTTGGTATTTTTCAGCATCTAGCTGCCATTTGGCACATAGCAGAATTGGAACTTGCACATAAATAAGACAAAATTCAATTTTGATGACTGAGGACATTGAGCCATAACTTCTGTCCAAAGGCATCTCACCACTCTCTTGGGAGAATCTTGTCTCAATGCCTGGAATTTTGTTGGAAAATGCAACATGTCATTCCCAATATGAGAATGGCCTCACTGCACCTCTCAGAAAGTACTCCTAGATTTCTTGCCATGGTTCCTGGACCTATAAGAATCAGGTGATTGTCTCTGTTGCTGTAACTGAATGAGTTAATTGCCTCATTAAGGAGGTTATCGTGTGGTTACTATAAGATGCAAACTTGTCATTTGGATGAGGAAGTGAGCTTTAACCACAAAATGAGCCAACTACTTTTATTTCAGTAAATACATTTTTTGACAGTTTACATTTCCTCCCAAGTGAAGATGTCATTAATTGTCTACTCTTCCAAATACATTTCACATTTACTGCAACATGAAAATTTATCGCATGAATCAAATGTTTGTGATTTTATTTAGAATACATTACCTCTCAATATCATTTCTTCATGTTACTTACTGAGATTTTATTTCAGTTATATTTTGACAGGATTTTTTTTGTAAACAATTTATGTTTGATTTAGAACAACAGGAGATTTTGTTTGGTCCACTGTTTTCTGAATGAAATGGACCAAACATGTTTCACTCCCCCTCAAAATTCTTAATACAATTCAGCCTTTTCCTTCAACAGGAACTACAGAGTCCTTCCCTGCCAGATGTTTTCAAATACAAACACAAATAAATATACTGAGCCCAAGAGTCCCTCAGCTGGTGTGGGAAATTTTCTTCTGTGCCAGAGTTGTCTGCCTTCATGGTAAAACAATTACTGGCTTTGGCACACATAAACATTGCTCAGTGTGGCTTAAATTTACACAGGAATCTGTACATTAAATCAAAGTACGACCAACTATTGCTTACTGTGGTGTCTCAACCATTTTGCCACAAAGGACACTTTAATCAAGAGTTAAGTTAGTGATAAACTGAAAAGCAAAATATGATTCCTAATTGGATTTCAGCTAGGTTATATTAGCAATATTCAAGACAGCTGCTATATTTAGTTGAGAATGAACCCATAACTTGCAGATTGCTGTTCTTTCATTCTTTGATGCTCAGGGAAACTCCAATGCCAACACAACACACTTTCAGAGTTAATTGGACTTAAAGTCTTTCACGCAGAACCTCTTTACTTGCATTTCAGGAAAGATCCTTCTCAGGTAGGGCTGTAGTTAGGGCAGAGCAGTCAGTGTTAGTAGAAACTTGTGGTGTGATGCCTTGGCAGAAGGCTGCCACCAATCCTCCTGCGTGTGCTATTCCAAGAGGCACTTCAATTGTCTGTGGTGGAGAATCAGCCACCAATAAGTCTCAGCAGAAGAGGCTCTTGTATTTGATCAGATAAGGTTTATAAATCTTATTAATGGTGTACAAGGTATATTATACTGATATAAATATGAGGAATAGAAGCGTAACTGTCTTTAACCACAGCACTTAACTGCTCATTGTCCACCCAGTGGCCATGTTATATGTCAGTTTGTGTTCAGCTACAGACTTTCTTTCCTATCTATTACCTTATATAATGAAACATGGAGCTTCAGGAAGATTTAAAGATTTCAATATGGACCATTATATCTTTACTGGACAAGGATAGGATTTGAGGTATAGATCAGCCATGCTCTAACTGTATGACAGAGTAGGCCTCAGGCTACCACTGTTCCAAGCTCCTATGCAGTGTCCATGCACTTTTGGGACCACTTTTAATAACAATGTGATGAGGCTCTCCAGTTGTTTCAATCAGTGAAAATTAATATTTTAATTGATTATTAAATATTATATACCAGTGGCTCTGCCTGCCAATGTTGACATGTATTCAACTTTAAAAACCTAGTTACAAGAACTAATTGATTTTTTTTGGAAGGCAGAATATAGAAAATGAAAGAAAAGCCACTCTCCTCTTGTAATGGTCTCTTCATTTTTCTTTAACTGATACTTCATACAGATGCAACCTCTCAGCACTCCTCACTATAAGCTGAGTTGGGGATATCCTCAGAGTTGCACCTGATCTAACCCTAGAGCGTGACAGAATCTTCATTTACACAAAGAAAAGCCTTCATAAAAACAACAGCTATACAGTGAGAGAGGCTCCAAAGAAATGGCCAGCCATGATATGGGATTTGGGGCCCAAATTGAACACAAACTTGTTCACGTCGAAGAGGTAAAGAAAAAGTGCATTGATGTAGATTTGGGATACCCCAAAAGTCCTTCAAAGCCAATGAAATACTTTGATGGGTCACCATATCCAAAATGTGAACTCTGATTTCTCTTCATAGATGCTGCCAGGCCTGTTGAGCTTTTCAGCAATTTCTGTTTTTATTTCTGATTTCTAATATCCTCAGTTCTTTTTGAACTAGCGTTGTAAGGGAGGAAATTGGCAAAACCAATGCGTGCACAGCAAGAATTCACAATCTCTAAATGACCAGCTTTACAATATGTTTTAATGATGAGAGATAGGAAATATTGGTTATGAAAACCATCATTGCTTGTCTTCAAATACTGTCATAGGATCTTTCACATAATGTTGTTTTAGTTAAGTTCAACAATCCTGAAATAAGCTTTTTTAATTCATTCACGGGATGAAGGCATCAGTGGTTATGTCAGCATTTATTGCCCATCCCTAATTGCCCAGAGGGCAATTAAGAGTCAGCCGCATTGCTGTGGATCTAGAGTCATGCGTAGGCCAAACTAGGTAAGGATGGCAATTGCCTTCTCTAAAGGACATTAGTGAACCAGATGGGATTTTCCTACAATTAGCAATGGATTTATGGTCATCATTTGGTTCTTAATTCTAGATTTTTATTGAATTCAAATTCCACCACCTGACGTGGTGAGAGTCAAATCTGGGTATCCAGAATATTAGCTCGGTCTTTGGATTAAAAGTCCAACGATAATGCCACTTAGCTGTTGTCTCGCCTTTGCTCGAACAACATCAGAGATGAGCCTATAAACTGCAATGCCAGTACTCCATCACAGAATGTATCTCCATAACTGGAATGTACGGTCGAAGAAAAGCTCCAAGTGTTTTCCAATGCCTATAACCAAACTAGAGATTGAGAACAACAGTAAGGATGCTGCTGGGACTGGAGGGTTTGAGATATAAGGAGAGGCTGGATAGGCTGGGACTTTTGTTTTAACAGAAGTGTAGAAAATTGAGGGCTGTCCTTTTGAGGTTTAGTAATGATAGTGGAGGAAAGGGAATGAGTGAACATAAACCTGTAGTGACAAAACAGAGATAACCTCTACTGTTCTCATGGTGTTAGAATAGACATTATTCAGAACGAATAGGTGGTGTTTTGTTTTGTTAAGGAGAACATTACAGCACTGGAAATAAAGACAGTTCAAAGACAATTGATTTTAAAGAGAAAAAGAGTGTGCATGACGTGTCAGTTAGGAAATATAATTAAGAATAAGCTGAATCTGTGAGATTCAGAAGGGAGGTAAGAAGAAAAATTAAAGTAAAGAGAGATTATGCGAGCAGACTAGCAGCTAACAAAAACGTAAATGCCAAAGCCTCCTTGAAGCACATCACTAGGAAAAGGATGGTAAAAAATAGTAGAATTAGGATTAGGGACAAAGAAGTAATTTATATTTAAAGGGACGGGACATTGCTGATTTGTTAAATTAATACTTTGTAATTGCCTTTACAATGAGGCAGATGTTATCCAGACCATAGTGACAGAAGAGGAAAACAAATTACAAGAGTTTCACACTGGCTTCTCCCTCCGAAATCTCTCCTGCCTGTAAGAACCTGTGTTTGAATTTACCTTTTGCCAAGGGATGTGTTTATGGGATGTTACGGGAATTGGAACATCTCCTTCGTTAAGTTGTTGCATCCTGTCAGTTAAGTTTTCCAATAGTTAAGTTATTCTAAATTATGTTTTCTTTTATTTGTGTTTCAAAATGTGGTGTTTAAATAAGTTCTGTTTTGCTTAAAGCTGAGTGGTTTAACCAGCTACACCACACCTTGAATATCCATTTCATATTGGTCTTTAAAATAAGAAAACATTAGGGTCTGAGCTATCTTCTTCGAGGGGGTCTGGCCTGGTCCATAACAATACTCGATTCTCTATTTCATTTTAATCACTAAGTTAAGGAATAAGCAAGATATAAATCATAATTCCAAAATTCCTTCACGCAGAAGGATGGGGGTTCTTCCATATTCCCACTGCAAATTGAATGCAAGTTTGACAGATTTTACTGAGAGCTGGGAGGAGCCATGCTCATCACATGTTGCTGCTCAATCTGAGATATTTGCAAATATCCTCTACTTCTCCCAACTTCATTCCAATTAAGATTATTTCAGACCTCATCACATCAAAGGATGTTTCATAAGGCTATTTTCAACTGAATTTGACTTTTCTCAACTTTCAAAACACAGTATTTAAATCAATTAACTAAACTGGTCGTAAATTACATGCATAAATACATGGGTCCAAGTGGCACTTGAGAAATTAATGAAATACTTTGTTAGTAACAGTGAGAAAAATGATTTTAAAAAAATTATTTTCAATCATTTTCCTCTCTCTCCACCCCAGTCATTTTTTTTGATAAGTAATTATAATTCCAACACCCTGGTTTTGTTTTTGTATGTATGAAAGCAGTTCACCCAGTTTATGGGCATTGTTTTGCTGAGCAACAAGAGACATCAGACTGTGTGCTTTTGTTGCAGTTATAGATAGGAACATCTGCATTTAAGTAGTGCCTTTCATAACTCAGGACCTCTAAGAACTTGACAACCAGTAAACTACAGCAGAAAATACAGTACCCAATTTATGGAAATGCATCATCTACCAAAAACAATTTGACCTTATTTCTTTTTGACAATTTTGAACACCATTAATGAATCCCTTCTTAACTAATTACGGAGGACAATCCCAGCTTCTCCAATCTCAACGCATAACTGAAGTTCCTCATCACTCACATTATTCCAGCAAATCTCATTTTCATTCTCCTGAAGGCTTTGATGTCTTTCCTAAGTGTGGTGTACAGAACAAATAATTCAGCCGAGGCTTGCTCATGTTTCATATACATTTAATAAGGCTTACTTGCTTTTTGAACTTCATGTCTTCATTAACAAAGCCAAGAATCCCAAGTGGAAAGCAAAAATGGCAGAGCCTAAGCTGAACTTCCAATTATTTTCATAATGGAACTATGCTGTGTTAAGTCCAAGACACTGGACAAGAATGTTTATCTAAATGATCAGCATAGGCATTCAAATATCCACAAACATATTTGACAGTTCTGTAGTGGAACCTAGAGCAAATCTTTATTTCACCCTCTCCTTCACTCCATCTTTCTCTATAGTTAACATTTCAAGGTCTTAAGCTTTTAACTGCAGTTTTGATAAATATCCTTGGTTCTTGAACTTTACAAGTTTAACAAAATGCAGGTATGCCTGTCAATACTGCACCTTACAAGATCAATAATCTTCTAATATTTGCTTCACTTTTATTCTAAGGTGCAAAATGTATATTCTGCAGACAGGAAGAATCTATGTATAATGCAAAGTTTGCAGTTTTAACTTAGCAACTGACAATGGTACCATAGTTCCCTTGGCATCTGTGCTGGCGTCCAGAGCAAGCAGCCCCGAGGTGGCAGGGAGAGTGAGTAGTCCGAGGTCTCCTGGCATCTGTGGCAGCAGTGAGAGTGGGGGCAATCGAACTTGCCTTCTGCGGAGAGCTCGTGCAGCCAACGATAGCATCGCAGCTTCGTCAGATCCAAAGCATGGCAGCAGCAGGGGACCTGGATCAGGACTCTGACAGTCAGAGATCAAGTTCAGTGCTGGATGAGCAGGTGAGGAAGATTTCCCAGCATGCACAATGGTGATGAAAGCAGGCAACGTGAGGTCTCCAGAGATCAGGCTAAAACAGAAGGGATTGAGCCCTTGGAGGGAGTGCGAGCTCAGCATGGCTAAGCATTTAAGAGCATCTGTTCAATTTTTAACTTCATTTCTTTATTTTTCTACATAATACTAAGAAGGACTGTGATATTTAACTTTTAACTACATTTCTTTATTTTTCTACTTTATATTAAAAGGGACCGTAACATTTAACTTTTAACCTTGTTTCTTTATTTTTCTACTATGTACCTATAAGTTTGTACCTGAGATGGTGCCTGGAATGGTGACATTGTACATTTTTCACTGTACTTATGTCCTTCTGTACTTGAATACACATGACAATACAATATAATTCTAATGTCTATTATATTATTACATCTGATATATGGTATTCACATTTCACTGAAGACTTATCTGTGAAGTTTACTTCCACTGGAAATCGAACACTGTACATATAATACTTGTTATGTCTACATTTGATATCATAGCAGTTCAATTTCAGTACTGTCACAGCTTATCTATCACAGATTCATACCTGCAAGGTGTCACACATAATAGTGTTCAGGTATTGTTTGTCTAATGTCTAGATTTTCTTAGAATTCAATTTTAACCAGAGATGATATAAATTTCTTGCCTTTATATATTGTTTTCCCCGATAACCTTGGAGCAGACCAGGATTGAATAACCATGAGATGAGCTATTTTGTATTTAAGTAAACATATATGCAGACATAGATCTGAAGGAGGCTGCTGTTGAATTAACATAAAGTACATAAGTTCTTGTTCTACACTCAGGATTATATCTTCTAAAAACCTGTTGTTTCTTGTGCTAAAGGTCTGGTCAATCAACAATTTGCCTACTCGGCCATTCACTGGACTCCTCCAACATTTGATTACTGTGTGAAAATAGCAAAGGCTCCATAGATGAAAGCAGACTAGGGAATAAGCGGTGAGCATCAAGGAGACACAATGAGCCACAATACAGCATCCCTGTGGTGACTTGCAAGATCACAAACAAAAATAAGCAGAGGATGATCGGTGTCAACGGAGTATGTATCTGTGAGGAGGTTTTCCATTTGTAGAGTCTGTTAGGGACCAGACCAGATTCCCTCAAAATATTTTAAGAAGTAGCCCTGACCCTAGCTTTCTTCGTTTTAAAAACAGACGTGAATTATGTGTTCCAGATGTGATGCAAATGATCAAACTTCTTGACATTACACAAAGCACAGTATATTTAAAAACTAAAGTTGAAATACAAACAAAAGAAAGAGGTATTTAGAATAACAGCTATTGGAAAATTTAACTGAATAATAGATATAGTACCTATTACTAATTAACTGTTCCAATTTAATAACATCCCATAAACACATCCTTGACAAAAAGATAAATTCAGACACAGATTCTTACATACCATTCAACATCAAGAGAGAATTCAGAGGAAGTCACACTTAGAAATCATTTGCAGAAACTTCAATTCTTCTAGAATCCAATTAGCATCTCACTGCGACAGCTAAAAAAAAATCTAGAAAGCCTGATCTGGGAGAACTGGCCAGTCCTCTTTCACTGTTATAGCTGCTTTATAAAAAAAAAACTTAAACTATTGACTTAGACCAGCTCCCTTAGCCACCTCTGCACCTCTGCCTTTTAAACCTTGCTTCAAAAACTCTGGACAAAATAACCTTTTTAAAGTGACAGCATTGTCACAAGTAATAGAGTCATATAGCATGGAAACAGACACTTCAGCCCAACCAGACCATGCTGATTATAATACCAAACTAAACTAGTTCCATCTGCCTGCACTTAACCCATATCCCTCCAAACCTTTCCTACGCATGGACTTATCTAAATGGCTTTTAAACATTGTAACTATAGCTGCATCCACCACTTCCTCTGGAAGTTCATTCCACACATGAACTGCTCTCTGTGTAAAAACAAAGTGTCTTATGTCTTTTTGAAATCTTTCTCCTCCAGACCTGGACACAGTACTGCAGAAAAGCACTCACTATTGCCTTATACAGCCTCAACATAATGTCCCAACTTGCATACTTAAAAGTCTGAGGAATGAAGGCAAGGATACTCAATGCCTTCTTAACCACCATGGCTACATGTGCCAAGAGTGTGGTGCTGGAAAAGCACAGCAGGTCAGGCAGCATCTGAGGAGCAGGATAATCGATGTTTTGGGCTTATTAAGGGATTCCTGATGAAGGGTTTACGCCAGAAAAGTAATTCGCCTGCTCCACAGATGCTGCCTGAAATGCTGTGCTTTTCCAGCACCACACTCTCCACTCTGATCTCCAGCATCTGCTGTTGCCACTTACTCCCTATTTACATGTGCCACAAATATCAAAGAGTTATATACATGAACCCCTAAGTTTTTCTGTTCCAAAACAACACCCAGAGTCCTGCCTTTAATTGTGTAAGTCCTGCCATGTTTGTTTTACCAAAATGCAATACCTCACATTTATTCAAATTAACCTTCATCTGCGACTCCTCAGCCCATTGACCCAACTGATCAAGACCTCTTTGTAATCTTAGATAACCTTCTTCACTGTCCACTGTATCACCAATTTTGGTGTCATCTGCAAACTTACTAATCACGTCTTCTATATTTTCATCCCAATCATTTATATAAATGACAAACAAAAGTGGACCAAGTACCAATCCCCGTGGAAGACTGCTGGCAATAGGCCTCCAGTCCGAAAAACTACTCTCCACCTTCACTGTCTGTCTCCTGCTGTTAAACCAATATTGTATCCAGTTGGCAAGCTCACCATGAATCTCATGTGATCTAACTTTACCAATTAATCTACCATCAGTGCAAGAGAGAGAGAGAGAGAAAGAGAGAGAGAGAGAGACAACCTGCACAGTTACTGCCTTTGCTGTTTTTGAATTCATGTATCGCTGGACATCGGCGTGCATCTGGGAAAATCAACAAACAGTGAATTTCACAACTAATCTTGGGGAACCAGTTTGGGCGAAATTCACAACACAGAATCAGATAAGTTAATTGTTGTTTTAAGTCTATCCAAGAGAAAGGCTGTATTAGTGAGTAGAGTGGGTTCTTTCTTGATCATATGTTTTTGGAGCTAAGTCTCTTGATTAAACTTAAAATATAAACCATAACTATTAATTTAAACTGGTGCAATGTTTTGTAGAGGAATAAGACAGTGCTATTTCCTGAGTCTGTAGATTGTAAAGGAGCAAAAATGGCCTTTGCAGTGATATGTACTTCTTGTCAGATGTAGGAGCTTAAGGGTTACTGCAGATTATATCTGCCATAAATGCTGTTGGATGTGAATCTTATCACATCGGGTGGATTGGTTGGAGAGACAGATAGAAGCGATGAGGAATTTGCAACAGCAACAGTTTGTGATGGATGGCAGTTATAGGAAGGGGGGAAAGTCTCAGATACAGTCACAGAGATGGGTTAACTCCAGGAAGGGTAAGAGAGATAGGCAACTAGTGCAGGAATCTTTTGTGGATATACCCATTTCATACAGGTATGCTGTTTTGGAAAATGTAGGGGGTGATGGATTCTCATGGGAACATAGCACGAACAACCAAGTTTCTGGTGTTGAGACTGGCTCTAATGCAACGAGGGGTACATCAGCTTCCAAGAGTTCAATTGTGTTAGGGGATTCTGTAGTCAGAGGTACAGATAGATGTTTCTGTGGCCAGCAGAGAAAAAGCAGAATGGTGTGTTGCTTCCCTGGTGCCAGGATCAAGGATGTCTCAGAGAGGGTGCAGAATGTTCTCACAGGGGAGAGGGGCCAGCAAGAGGTCATGTCCACATTGGAACCAATGATATAGGAAGAGAAAAGGTTGATATTCTGAAGGGAGATTGCAGAGAGTTAGGCAGAAATTTAAAAAGGAGGTCCTCAAGGGTAGTAATATCTGGATTACTCCCAGTGCTACGTGCTAGTGAGGGTAGGAATAGGAGGATAAAGCAGATGAATGCATGGCTGAGGAGCTGATGTATGGGAGAAGAATTCACAATTTTGGATTATTGGAAGCTCTTCTGGGTTAGAAGTGACCTGTACAAGAAGATTGCACCTAAATTGGAAGGGGACTAATATACTGGCAGGGAAATATGTGAGAATTGCTTGGGAGGATTTAAATTAATAAGGTGGGTGGGGAGGGGGGAGGGGGTGGGACCCAGGGAGATAGTGAGGAAAGAGATAAATCTGAGATTGGTACAGTTCAGAACAGAAGTGAGTCAAACAGTCAGGGCAGGCAGGAACAAGGTAGGACTGATGAATTAAACTGCATTAATTTCAATGCAAGGGGCCTAACAGGGAAGGCAGATGAACTCAGGGCATGGTTAGGAACATGGGACTGGGATATCATAGCAATTACAGAAACATGGCTCAGGGATGGGCAGGACTGGCAGCTTAATGTTCCAGGATACAAATGCTACAGGAAGGATAGAAAGGAAGGCAAGAGAGGAGGGGGAGTGGCATTTTTGATAAAGGGATAACATTACAACTGTGGAACTGAGAAATAAGAAAGGGATGATCACCTTATTGGGATTATATTATAGACCCCCTAATAGCCAGTGGAAAACTGAGAAACAATCTTGTAAGGAGATCTCAACTATCTGTAAGAATAATAGCATGGTTATGGTAGGGGATTTTAACTTTCCAAACATCGACTGGGACTGCCAGAGTGTTAAAGGTTTAGGTAGAGAGGAATTTCTTAAGTGCGTACAAGACATTTTTCTGATTCAGTATGTGGATGTACCTGCTAGAGAAGGTGCAAAACTTGACTTATTCTTGGGAAATAAGGCAGGGCAGGTGACTGAGGTGTCAGCGGGGGAGCACTTTGGGGCCAGTGACCATAATTCTATTAGTTTTAAAATAGTGATGGAGAAGCATAGACCAGATCGAAAAGTTGAAGTTCTACATTGGAGAAAGGCCAATTTTGATGGTATTAAGCAAGAACGTTCGAAAGCTGATTGGAGGCAGATGTTCGCAGGTAAAGGGACGGCTGGAAAATGGGAAGCCTTCAGAAATGAGATAACAAGAATCCAGAGAAAGTATATTCCTGTCAGGGTGAAAGGGAAGGCTGGTAGGTATACGGAATATTGGATGACTAAAGAAACTGTGGGTTTGGTTAAGAAAAAGAAGGAAGCATATGTCAGGCATAGACAGGATAGATCGAGTGAATCCTTAGAAGAGTATAAAGAAAGTAGGAGTATACTCAAGAGGGAAATCAGGAGGGCAAAAAGGGGACATGAGATAGCTTTGACAAATAGAATGAAGGAGAATCCAAAGGGTTTTTACAAATATATTAAGGACAAAAGGGTAACTAGGGAGAGAATGGACCCCTCAAAGATGAGCAAGACAGCCTTTGTGTGGAGCCACAGAAAATTGGTGAGATACTAAATGAATATTTTGCATCAGTATTTACTGTGGAAAAGGTTATGGAAGATATACACGGTAGGGAAATAGATGGTGACATCTTGCAAAATGTCCAGATTACAAAGGAGGAAGTGCTGGATGTCTTGAAATGGTTAAAGGTGGATAAATCCCCAGGACCTGATCAGGTGTACCCGAGAACTCTGTGGGAAGCTAGAGAAGTGATTGCTGGGCCTCTTGCTGAGATATTTTTATCATCGATTGTCACAGATGAGGTGACGGAAAACTGGAGGTTGGCAAATGTGGTGCCACTGTTTAAGAAGGGTGGTAAAGACAAGCCAGGGGAACTATAAACCGGTGAGCCTGACCACAGTGGTGGGCAAGTTGTTGGAGGGCATCCTGAGGGACAGGATGTACATGTATTTGGAAAGGCAAGGACTGATTAGAGATAGTCAACATGGCTTTTTGCGTGAGAAATCATGACTCATAAACTTGATTAAGTTTTTTGAAGAAGTAACAAAGAAGATTGATGAGGGCAGAGCAATGGATGTCATCTATATGGAGTTCAGTAAGGCGTTCGACAAGGTTCCCCATGGGGGACTGTTTAGCAAGTTTAGATCTCATGGAATACAGGGAGAACTAGCCATTTGGTTACAGAACTGGCTCAAAGATAGAAGACAGAGGAGGGTGGTGGATGGTTGTTTTTCAGACTGGAGGCCTGTGACCAGTGGAGTGCCACAAGTATCAGTGCTGGGTCCTCTACTTTTTGTAACTTACATAAATGATTTGGATGCGAGCATAAAAGGTACAAGGGTAGGTTTGCAGATGACACCAAAATTGGAGGTGTAGTGGACAGCAAAGAGGGTTACCTCAGATTACAACAGGATCTGGACCAGATGGGCCAATGGGCTGAGAAGTAGCAGATGTAGTTTAATTTAGATAAATGCGAGGTGCTGCATTTTGGGAAAGCAAAGCTTAGCAGGTCTTATACACTTAATGGTAAGGTCCTAGGGAGTGTTACTGAACAAACAGACCTTGGAGTGCAGGTTCACAGCTCCTTGAAAGTGGTGTCGCAGGTAGATAGGATAGTGAAGAAGGTGTTTGGTATGCTTTCCTTTAGTGGTCAGAATATTGAATACAGGAGTTGGGAGGTCATGTTGCGGCTGTATAGGTCATTGGTTAGGCCACTGTTGGAAAATTGCATGCAATTCTGGTCTCCTTCCTATCGGAAAGATGTTGTGAAACTTGAAAGGATTCATAAAAGATTCACAAGGATGTTGCCAGTGTTGGAGGATTTGAGCTATAGGGAGAGGCTGAACAGGCTGGCGCTGTTTTCCCTGGATCATCGGAGACTGAGGGGTGATCTTATAGAGGTTTACAAAATTATGAGGGGCATGGATAGGATAAAAAGACAAAGTCTTTTCCCTGGGGTGGGGGAGTCCAGAACCAGAGGACATAGGTTTAGGGTGAGAGGGGAAAGGTATAAAAGAGACCTAAGGGGCAACTTTTTCACGCAGAGGGTGGTACGTGTATGGAATGAGCTGCCAGAGGATGTGGTGGAGGCTGGTACAATTGCAGCATTTAAAAGGCATTTGGATGGGCATATGAATAGGAAGGGTTTGGAGGGATATGGGCTGTGTGCTGGCAGGTGGGACTAGATTGGGTTGGGATATCTGGTCGGCATGGACAGGTTGGACCGAAGGATCTGTTTCCATGCTATACATCTCTATGACTCTATGTGGAACCTTATCAATGCTTTACTCAGTCCAAGTAAACAATATCCACTGCTCTGGCCTTATCAATCTTCTTTGTTTCTTCCTCATAAAAAACTCAATCAAAACTTGTGAGACACATTTCCCTCGCACAATCCCATGCTGACTGTCCTTAATCATTCCTTGCCTCTCTCAATACATACAAATCCTATCCATCAACAACTCACCCAACACCAAAGCCAAACTCACAGGTCTGTAGTTCCCAGGCTTCTCCTTACATACCATTGTAAACTAAGACACAACATTAGCCACCTTCCAGTCACCTCACCTGTCATTATAGATGATACAAATATTTCTGTAAGGGGCCCTGCAATTTCCTCTCTTACTTCCCACAATGACCTGGGATACACTAAATCAAGTCTTACCTTTTGTACACATTTATATTTTCTCAGACCTCCAGCACTTTCTTTTCTATAATGTGAACAGTTTTCAAAATATCACTATTTATTTCCCTGAATTCTCTACCCTCCATTTCTTTCTCCATAGTAAAAACTGATGTGAAATATTCATTTAGTATCTCTCCCATTTCCTGAGGTTCGATACAAAGACCACCTCTTTGATCTTTAATGGGCCCTATTCTCTCTCTAGTTGGTCTCTTGTTATTAACATACTTGTAAAATCTCTTTGGATTATCCTTATCCTTATCTGCTGAGTCCATCTTACATTTCCTCTTTGACTTCCTGATCTCCCTCATAAGAATGTTCCTACACTTTTTATACTGTTCAAGAAATTCATTTGAACTCAGTTGTCTATACCTAATATATAATTATTTTCTCTATTATTAACTAGAACCTCAGCATGTTCATTTATTCATTGTTCTTTAATTCTACCAGCTTTATATTTCACTCTGACAAGAATGACTCTGAACTTTCATTATCACACTTCTGAAAGCCTCCCACTTATCCAATGTCTCTTTACCTGCGAACAGTCTACTCCAATCAATTTTTGGAAGTTCTTATCTCGTACCATTAATATTTGCCTACCTCCGATTAAGAACTTTAACTTTTATGGAAGGCTTATCGTTTTCCATAACTATTTTAATACAAACGGAATTACGGTTGAAAAGTGTCGCACTGGAAAAGCACAACAAGTCAGGCAGCATCCAAGGAGCTGGACAGTTGATGTTTTGGGCATAAGCCCTTCATTGGAAACGTCGATTCTCCTGCTTCTTGGATGCTGTCTGACCTGCTGTGCTTTTCCAGTGCCACACTTTTCGACTCTGATCTCCAGCATCTGCAGTCCTCAATTTCTCCTACAAATAGAATTATGTTCACTAGAGCCAAATGTTCCTCCACTATCACTTCAGTCATCCGCCCTGTCTTATTACCCAAGAGAAAGTTGAGTTCTGCTCTTTCTGTAGTAAGAACATTTACATAATGATAAAAAAAATTTATTAAACACACTTAAACAAATTCTTCTCCATCCAAACCTATAACTCTGTGGTCAGTGTTTGGACAATTAAAATCACCCATTATTACAACCTTGTTATTCTTGCATACATTGGAGATGCCATGGCACATTTGTTCTTCAATTTCCCTCTGACTAGTGGGGAGGGATCTATAGTAAAATCGCATCAAGGTGACCATTCCTTTGCTAATTGTTCCTTTGCTACATTTTCACTGGATGAATTTTCAGACATATCTTCTCTAGTTACAGCAGTAACATTCTCCTTAACAAAAAATGCCACTCTCCTTCCTCTTTCGCCTCCCTTTCTATCCTTCCTACAGCATTCAAAACCTGGAGCATTAAGCTGCCCATCCCATCCATTCCTCAGCCAAATTTCTGGATTAGCTATGATGTCCCAATGCCATGTTCCCAAACATGCTCTGAATTCATCAGCCTTACCTCTATGACCCCTTGCACTGAAATAAATACTGGTTAATTCTTCAAGATTACTTCATTCTCTGATTTGCTCTTGTCTGTCTTTCCTAGTAAACTTACTCTTTTCAGATTCAAGATCATCCTCATCAATCTGTCTATTTACTCTGCTACTTCTTCACCGCACACCCTAATAGTTTACAGTCTCCCTTAATAGAACTAACAAACCTCCCCGTTAGAATATTATCCTTTTCCAGTAGAGGTGAAATCTATCTTCTTTTCTGCCCTAGCAAATATACCAATTTGCTGTATGTGAGGCAGGACAATCAATCCTTCACAGAAGTCAATGTATTGCTTGTTATTTTTCTTGCTCTTGTTAAATTATTTAAAAAAAACACATTGCTTTATATAAACTAAGAATAAGTTTTAATGATGCTGCACCTCTCAGCTAACCTCATTTTCAACCCGCTACTAATGAACCAAACTGAGCCTCCTAAACCTTCACCACGATGACTGCCACGAATTTACAGGTTTTTTAATGACTTTTTAAAACCAAGTTTTGCCACTTTAAAAAGAATTCCTATCTGATATCAGACTCAGATCCAACCACATTTTTCTAAATTCTGGATCATATGCTCGTCAGAATCTATAAGGATCATTCTCAAACTTTGAATTAAAACAAAGATATCAAGAGAAAGAAGAACCATCAGATTGTTGTCTGCTTCAGAACTGAATTTGTAACATACTATGTAGAATGCTCCAATTTAAAAATTCCCTGGCCAAACAATTAAATTGTTTCATTTCTTTCTCCCTATACCTTGCAATTAGGTCTAGAAACTAAGCTTCCAGTCTGCATTTTTCAGTAGCAGCCTCTGAGACATTGAACAGGAAGCCTTACAAATGTGTTTCAATGCTCATTAAGAGCTAGGACCAACTATATTGTGAAAGATCAAAGGTGTTATGCAGTGCCCACGTCTTAAGCATGCTTTATGTCCTTTGGAGATAGAAATACAGAGCTGAAAGTCTGATCAGGTACTCAGTACAACATTGCTTGCCAGGTCTACTTGTAGCATAATAGGTGAACGTGCAATGGCACACTTGCTTGATATACACTCCTAATTTCTGCTGCTGCTACACTCTCAATCTTCACTGTTATTCTCCCCGATTTGTTGCTTTCCCCTCTTCCTCATGATTGCACTGTGGAGGGGTGTTGTCAGGTTCTGGTCTAAGCATGGGTCCCAGTTCTGGGGGCAGAAGACTGATGGTAGTACCGGATGGGGTCCAAAGGTAATTTAGCTGGAGTACAAAATTAAGTAAGTTATACTAAATGTATGTATACATTTAGTATAAATATGTGTATATATATTATATTATATATATTATATATAATACACATATATAACGTGTATTATATATATACTATATGTATATATTATATATATAATATTATATATTATATGCATAATATATGAGGATATTGATTAGATCTCAGCTACAGATTTGTGTTCAATTCAAGGCATGTCTTTTCAGAATAATATAAAGACCTTGGAGATGGTGTGAAAGAGATTTATTAGAACATAATATTGATGAGGGAATTCATTTTCGAGTCAAGAGTTGAGAAGCTGTCCTTGCTTGCCTTAGAGCAATGATTTTTTTTGGGAGAAAAATCAGATGGAAGTGTTTTAAATGAATGATGTGATTGTGTAGATGAGGAGAAGCCATTTCCAGTAGCAGAAGGACCAGCAACCTCATCACACAAATTTAAAATGTCTGGCAAAAGAAGCAAAGGTGACATGAGGAATTATTTTTTACACACAGCTAATTGTTGTTCATTTGTTTGCTCTACCTGAATGGAGTCAAATTCATCAGAGCATTCAAAAGGGAATTGGATCAATATTTGACAGGAAAAAATGTACAAAGCAATGGGTACAGAACAGGGATTGGGATTAATTAGATAGCTCTGCAACAGAGTGACACAGACAGGACAGGCCAAATAACCTGTTTCTGAACTGTATCATTCTATGATTCTGTGTATCACTCTGTCGTGATAGAAAACATTGCAAATTTGATCCAGCTTTGTTCTCAGGTTTAATGACATTTTTGGAAGCACATAATTCTGTGATGTGTTGCTACTTTACAACACAGGTCTGTTCCTATTACCCAAGGATATCATGTATATTTTATAGACTAAAAATCTGGTAAAAGCAGGGTTTATTATTATTCCATAAAATGCCATCTGTTTGATATAAGGGCGGATATTAGTGCTGTAAAGTTTTTTCTTCCCTGAAATCATGTGCATGTTCATGCAAAAGCTGACCATTCTCATTGACATCACTCTGATGTGGCCAACAGCTTTGAAACAGATTTCGAGATGTCACATGCAGAAATAAATTTGGTTTGGAATTTAAACTTTGTTTAAATAAAATTAAACGAGCGCACTGAGCTAATATCAAGAATTTTTGTGTGGGTTTTTCTTTATCATTCATATGATGTGAGCATTTTTGGCAATTATTGTCTGTCTCTAATTGCCCGAGAGAATATATAGTTGACATGCCCTCTGTTCAGTGGGAGTTCTAAGATTTTGAATAAGTTATGGTGAAGGAAAATTCAAGATGTTTTTTTACTCAGAGGGAAACTTCCAGGTGGTGATGTTCCCTTGCACCCTTTGTACTTATCTTTCTAGGTGGAAGAGGTCAAGGGTTTGTGAGGTGCTGTCAAAGAGGCAGTTGCTTCCGTGAATATCACAGATGACATCCAATCCAGCCACAAGTGTACCAGCAGTGGAGGGAGTGATGGTAAATGAGACATCAACTCTGACAAAAGGGCACCAAACTGAAATATTAACCCTGTTTCACTCACCGCAGATGCTGCTTGGCCTGTAGATTCATGGAAAGAAAACCAGGAAAATTAACAAATGACATTCCTTGGGCCAAGCTTTTTTGCATACTTCAATATTGGAACTCCAGTACATCCAAAACACTCATTTTCCGATGCTATTAGTTTTTCCCTCTCAGTTAATTCTACGGGTTCCATTATTGTTCCAAGCTTCCAGCATCTGCTGCATTATGCATTTGTATCATTGCTTGATCATTAAAAGAAAACAAAGAACTGTGGGTGCTGGAGATCTGAAACAAAAACAGAACTTGCTGGAGAAACTCAGCAGGTCTAGCCACATCTGTGGGAAGAAAGCAGAGTTAATGTTTCAAGTCTGGCGAATCTATCTGATCATTATTGCATTCCAATGACTGGACCTTGGTAAACGTAAATCAGCTTTGTTATTGTTTTGCATTATAATAGCAGCTAAACATTTAAAGTACTTTGTTGGCTACAAAATACTTTGTTATATTCTGGGCAGAAAATTATGGAAATTGGGGGGGAAGAAGAGGATAGAAAGTTCACCTCTCCCAGCTTTAAACTCTGTGCTGCAAGGGTAATGCCGAGCAGGCAGGTTAAATGAGTGCTGAGTGGGACTTCTGCTCCTCAGGAAGAGGAAGTACCACTATCTGAAGTTGCCAGCCAATCTTCGTGACTGAGTGTTCCAGCAGTCTCTGCATGACCAAAGTTAGGTGCTAGGTGCCTGTGGGGATGTGGAAGCAGCTGCACCAAGGAGACTTAGGGAATCCTACAGTGAGACATGTCAAATTGGATTAGAACCATGGAATCCCTACAGTATGGAAGGAAACCATTCAGCCTATCGAGTCCACAACAACCCTCCAAAGAGCATCCCACCAAATCCAATCCCCTACTGTATCCAGAATTTGTCAAATTTACCATGGCTATTCACCTAGCCAATACATCCTTGAACACTATGGACAATTTCAGTAAAGCCAATCCATCTAGCCTGCACATCTTTGGAATGTGGGAGGAAACAGACGCAGACATGGGGGGAATATGCAAACTCCACACAGTAACCCCAAGTTGGAATCAAATCCAGGTCCCTGGCACTGTGAGGCAGCAGTGCTAACCACTGAGCCACTGTGCCACCCCTCCAGGAATGGGTACAGGGACTGTCTCCAATGAACAAACAGCACTCTGCAATGACAGTACCCTGTCATTTTAACCACAAAATCAAAATGAAAGAAAACAAGCTCCCTCCCACCTGCACACATTTTATTGCATGGACAGGGGAATATTCGGGTCAATGGAGCTTTTTAAGAGGTCTGATTCATCCTGAATTATTTCCGCACATAGGTGGAAAGACCACTGCTTTAGGTGACAGCCTATTCTCTGCATAATGATGGTGAGCTCAGAGCTAAGTGGGAGACTAGTGCTTGACCCATATGCTTGACCCATATACTGTAACTTGCCCCCTACTGAAAACACACTTGGCAGACACTGGTAATATCCAGTTCTTCGAGTGTGGCAGATGCTACACATTGCACAGCCTTAATTTTTCTTTTGCCCTTTTGGACGCCATTGAAATCTCTGGATTCTATAACAAACTAAGCCTATTGTTTTTTATTTTGCTTAGTGGGTGATTTGGTAACTGTTAATTGATGTGCCAATCTTTTTTACAGAAATGAACATGCAATTAGAATCGCATTATTTTTATAAAAGAAATTAAACCACCTTACCACTCCTACTGTATGAACAGTCTCTTTCTTGTAGTCTTCTTCAGCCAGGGGAGTAAAATGAGTCACAGTTTCCCTCAGGATAAAGGATGATAATGACACTAAGTTTGTAGCAAATAGTAAATGAACTTGAGGCAAGACAAGCAGCACTTCTGGTCTGTCCTGCAAGAGTTTTTTATTTAATCTAACATTATTTGGTAAAATATTTTAGAACTGGTTCATTATATTAAAATTGAATATTCATTGAAATATCTGATCTCCCTGACTCCACTTCCTAATTAAATTCAGAAACATTCAAACTCCATTGTAAGAGCTGAATGGCAGAGTTCAGGCTAGCCCCAATGCAGGATTAGACTCAAATTTATACACAAGTATCACTGTGTTAACTGTCAAGTGCTTTAAGGAATATTATACATCCTGTGCGACATTTACAACGTATGTTAATCTCAACAGTTCTTCAAAGAAACAGTGGTAGCAGGCTCTGGGGATTCACCAGTTGTAGCATTGTGAAAAACATCTGGACAGACTGGGTGAAGGGGAACGCCCTCGATTTTTTACCCCCACAAAAAACCTACCTTTGACACTAAAACAGCAGAAAATTGGTTCAATGGGAAGGTAGAGTTTCTGCTGAAGTTGCAGAGAAACAGGAAGAGGTTCGTAGGAAATTCATCCCCGATACTATGGAAATTAATGATACGTACTTAATCACAAGTTATGTAGGCCTATGCCAGTTGGTTGTAACTTAGTTCAAATGCTTATTACAATTTTCAAATCCTTAGGAAATCCACCCTGAGTATATCCACTCCTGAAATTCAATACTGGCTTCCAACTAAACCAAGCTATAAGTTTAAGGCAGTGCCATAAGGGTAATTGGGCATTATTGCCCTTTCATCATGCACCAACATGAACATGTCACTTTAATGAGTGCCAAGTCTTGAAACACTGTCAATGTGTTTCCTTCCCTTGTCAGTTTTTAGCATTGTAGTGGCACTGTTAGGGTTACCTCAGGTCTCCAAGTTACAAATATCTCTATTACAGGAGTTTCACACTTGACAGACATCGGTTTAGTCTGCCATGGTTTTAACTAAATGAGATTTTTTTTTCCCCCTGGTCTTTTGTGCACTGGTCTATCAGCAGAGTTTCACACTGCCTTTGTGCTATAAAGGCTTACTGATGTAATGCCATTTCTGTTTGACAAAGTCAAGCAGAAATGTTGCTCTGAAGGGTTATCTGAGGCCTCTATTATTCTTCAGTTAGACAGTATTCTTACAGTTTTCAATGAAATACGTGAGCAAAGAGGAATGTTGTATCTTTCAATATTTACTGTACAGAACCAGCTGTTAAAAAAGGGCCTGATTTAGGTTTAGGAAAAATATTATTACATTTACATTCTACTGAACAGAATATTTTTAAGAAAATCAAAGATGTAACAACTCATTTTCTCGGACACAATGTAAGGGAGGAAAAAGCATTTGCTTACATCATACAAACAGAGAAATTTCAAAATATTTGAAAGTACAATCACAGAGAGTTTGCTTCTCCTTTCAAATTGAATGTTAGAATTTTTTTGGGATTATATGTGATATTTTTAGATTTTCACTGTCATAATTATCGGTGACAGTCTGCAGAATTCCGTCTTCCCACACCACAAGAAATGACTAATCTGTGAAATTTTGATTTGTGCAGAATTCAGCGTGTCATCAGTTACATCAGGAAACAAAATGGAGAATCTTTCCCGATAGTGAGAGACCAGCAGCAATCATGCTGGCCAGCAATCTTTCTTCACATCCTTGTTCATTGTTATGCTACTCTGTGCAGTTTGAGATGACACTGTGATAGTCAATCTCTTGGCTTATTTGTCAGCTGAAATCGCCCCTATGTACTATCGCCTGCAACTTCAGCTGCCAGACCTGAGTGCTGAACAAATATATTCCCACTGCAGTCACTGTAGCACCTCCGCTACACGTCCCTCCACCCCATACTGCTCACTTCAAAGATCCGGAGGTGACTACAAAAGGGAGAATAAAGCCACCTCCAATGATCCTGTCATCCTTTCATAGACCTGCCAACTTGAAAACCAAAGCCTTTTTAAAAAGGTCTTTCTGCTCTAGTGGTCACACCGCAACTTGAATGCAAAATATATGAACCACCCTTTTGCTGATTTTTCGAGGAAAAGCACAGCAAAAGGAGGACAACTGGTGGGAAATCTAAATTATTCACCAAATTACAATGTCAACCAACCAGGATTAATGTTTATGGATTTAAGACTTCTGTTGTGATGAAAGTGGAATGGGTGCAAACAAGTTTTTGGAAATAAAGTATGATCTAGGATGGTAAATTCCTTTTTATTCATTCACGGGATGAGGGTGTCGCTGGCCAGGCCAGCATTTATTACCCATCCGTAATTGCACCCCAAGAGGGCAGTTAACAGTCACCCACATTGCTGTGGGTCTGGAGTCACATGTAGGCCAGATCAGGTGAGGACGGCAGTTTATTTCTCTAAAGGACATTAGTTAACCAGATGTTTTTTTTTCCTAACAACCACTTCATGGTCATCATTAAACTCTTAATTCCAGATATATCATTGAATTCAAATTTCACCATCTGCTGTGGAGGGATTCTAACCCAGGCCCCCAGAACATTTCCAGTGTCTCTGATTAACAGTCCAGCAATAACACTACTAGGCCACTGTCTCCCCTTTTAGAGTATGGTCTAAGATTTAAATGTAAATTAAAGAAAGGTACAAAAAAGTCCTGGCTTTGACCGGCAATGTTATATTTCTTGTTGTTTACATCTTTCCTGAAGAAGGACTCATGCCCGAAACGTTGATTCTCCTGCTCCTTGGATGCTGCCTGACCTGCTGCGCCTTTCCAGCAACACATTTTCAGTCCTGTTGTTTACATCTATCCTTACTCACCTTCCACTTCCATCTGTGAAACTCTGCTCTGAATCCATGAACTGAAAACCTGAGTGAAAAACTGTGATGACAGATCTTAGGTGACCAAAACAGATATGAATGCAAAGTGTTGAACTTTCAGAACATGTGCAACAAACTGTAATAAATGGAAAGCTAATGATGGCAGTGAAAATTCACTCAGTTCCTTCTTCTCCCCAATCACAACTCTTTACTTTCATTTACTGTTTTGTGACACAAGGCCAGGCTGAGAATTAACTTCTGGAAATTAAAAACAGTGACCTAACAGAAAGCTTCACGGCTTTGCAATGTGTTGCCTGAATCATCTTTTCCCTTTCAGAGGACTTGACAATATTTAGTATGTTTCTGACATTAGTGATTGCTATATAATTTTCCTTTAGTTAGATATATGTTTATGGCCATTGATGTATGAGAGGGGGGTCATTAGCTTCCATTTTGTTTTTTTTCATTTTATTTGCTGGTCTGTGCGGTTTACAGTGTATGGTTTGCACTTTTGAGTGACTCTTTCAGAACATAAATTATGCATTTCCTTCAGTGGTTGTGATGAAAGATCTGAAGTATCCAGCATGTGATTCAGAATGCTCACCAATTCTTTAAAAGTAGCAATTTTGTGAGAATTCCAAGTGAATTGCAAGTTGGGCAAAAGAAAAATTGCAAAGAAATGTCATTGTTTACTAAATTTATCCAAGCTTGAAAACAAAACTCTTGATTATAATTATAGTAGGGCGGAGAGCGAGACATCATATTCTCATCTCACTGTTCATACAGAGAATGGTTTGCAGTTTTACAACCACCCAGAATGTAAATGGCTCCATGCAATGTGTTGATAACTAGAGTCTCTGTTAATGTGGAGGAGTTATGTTTGCACCAATCGATATTATTTACCATGCACACATCACAAAGCAATATCTACTGCATGATTCTACAATGCTGATCTTTTCACCTAAAGGCTAACATATGACACATCTGATTAATGCATTGGTTTTTTTCTTTAGACTGGACCTAGTACAAGTCTTCCTTTGTAGGAATTAGCCCCTCCAGACTCTATAAACAGTTGTGCTTTTTCAAGCAGCGCATGAAAGAAAGGTTTGGCTTTAATTCAGTCTAACAGATCTTTCGTTCCAAAGTTGCATGAGTCAAATCCAAATGATTCAGCGGGTTTCCGTAAAGAAAAAAAGCACTTGGTTGCTATTGTGTCACACATATACAAGCAAAGAAGCTAAATAATGGTTCTGTCTATTTTCAATCACTACAATGCACCACAATGTGCATAAATGTGGGTGGAAAGAACAATTTCAATAGCCCACCCTTCTCAAAAATGTTTTGAGATCAAGCTAAAGGTGGTCAACCAGTACCTCAGCTCGCAGTTCCAACCTGCCTGTCATTCTGTAACTCTTTCCCCCTTCAAAGCCCTCATTGGGAAAGCTGTAAATTTTGCCATGTCTGAAATTGTATTTTCTCTTTGAGTACATTTTTAATTACATCAGTACAAGAGGATAAAGAAGCTGAAAAGTTCATTACACATCATTATCCTAGCATGTGTGAATGGCACTTGACATTTTAATTTCACACACAGAAGGAGAATATATGGCTTGGAATTTAATGTAAGTGACAAGGATCACTCCCTCTATTGGCTAGAGATGCTGCAACGACACAGCATTGTCTCATTTTGGGATGACCCATTGCATTAAATATCCATCAAGCACTTGACTGGATGCTATCAAGCCTTCGTCAGGTTCATAGACCCCGCAGGGCCGTGTTCCTGCCAGCCTAGACAGCCATTGAGAGGCTGGAAACTCTTTATTGCTCAGTAGTATCTCTGGGAGTGATGGCTGCTACCAGCAATGTATCTCACCAAGTGTAAAGGACTGCTGAGTGTCCTGGGCCACAGGTGAGTGATGACTGGAGAGGCATCATGAAGATGGGGGTAAGGGCTGGTGACAGCAAGGGCAAAGCTTGTCTCTCAGTTGGCCTCTGTCTTTATTTGTTTCAAGTTGCCCCAATTGGGCAACGAGAGCCTTAGAATCGGGGATATCCTTTGGAAGCTTGCTGTTGTGTAAGGTAGTGAATGGGTTAATGTAGGAGACAGCTCCACACAATCTGATGATGTCATAAAGTCTTGGATGGGGGAAGAAAGATTCTGACAGGGAAGGATATACCATCATTGTCTCCTCACACACTTAATGATTGTGTCTAACTAGCCAAGGTAATTTCTACTTATAGCTATATGCAATAAGTTATATCTTGTACGCCCCACTCCACCAAGTCCTCATCACAGGTACTAAATAGTTCCCATGATGAGAGTTTAGTGTTTTCTTCAAACATCTACTTGAAGTCATAGAGTCATACAGCATGGAAACAGACCCTTCAGTCCGACCAGTCCACACTAACTGTAATTCCAAATTAAACTAGTCCTAACTGCCTGCATCTGGTCCATATCCCTCCAAACCTTTCTTATTCATATATTTATTTCAATGTCTCTTAAACATTGCAACTGTACGCGCGTCCACCATTTCCTCTGGAAGTTCTTTCCACACACAAGTATGTAAAAAAAATTGCCCCTCATATCTTTTATAAATCTTTCCGCTCTCACCTTAAACGTATGCCCCCAGTCTTGAAATCTCACACCCTAGAGGAAGTACACCTGTCATCTAAACCCTTCATGATTTTATAAACCTCGATAAAGGTCACTCCTCACCCTCCTACTCTCCACTGAAAGAACACCTAGCCCATCCAACCTCTCCTTATAGTTTGTTTCTCACTTATGCCGGTGTTTATATTCATGAGATTGGCAGGGAATCCGGTGAAAAGCAGAATGGGTATCAGAAACAAGTGCCTGATTGCACAGCATATTCCCCTCAAAGCATCATTCTTTTTAATTAAGTGAATCAATTTTCAAAAGTTACACAAATAAAGCCCAATGAATAATCTTGTTAATATTATACAATTCTGTCTTGTCATACCAGTTGAATTTCAGTTTAAAAGAAAAAACACAGTCATAATGGTTCATTTTTAATGCATCTGAAATAGATTACATTATGGTTTAAGAGAAAAAGTCCAATTGCATTAACACTGAAATTCCATCTTATTTGGAAATGTTATAATCATACTTTAATAGTAATAAGAGGCTGTGCTGGCCTACTTACTTTCATACTTAACCTTAATTATTGGAATAGTTGGCTTCATCTGAATCTGAAACAAGCTGTGCTGAGCACAATCCAAACATCAACGCCATATACCAAATGAAAGACACTTCAGAAGCTTTTGATTAACTACTGTTCCCCCAAAAAAGGGCATGGGGATCATGCTTCATAATTATTCTACATCTGTTCATTGCACTAAGGTCAGCAGGTTAAATTCATACTGTTCATATTTTAAACATTATTGCTACTTGCCGTGAGAATTATCCACACTGTTCACAGACAAAACACAGTCGCAGGTATCCAAATGTCACGAGTAGCTAGCACTACTTAAAGTCACTCTTGTTTATTCACTAAATGCTCCTCTTGGTGGCTGTCTTTTCGTTTCTAAGTCTTTTTTTTCACTCTCTCCTATTTTAGGTGATTCAACAAAATAGGAACAAAAATAGACATTGCTGGAAATGCTCCGGGGGTCTGGCTGCTTCTGGGGATAGAAATCAAGAATTAATGTTTTGGGTCGAATGACCCTTCCTGTCTGATTTCTCTCCACAGATGCTGCCAGACCTGCTGAGCTTTTCCAGCAAGTTGTATTTTTGACTCTGATTTACACCATCCGCAAAGCTTTCGGTTTTTAATTCATTAAAATGATCATGTTCCTTACAGTATTTCTATGGGGGTTACCAAACAGCCGAAACTGGACTGGCCATATAAAATGCAGCAGATACACTCCATTGTGCGTGTTCCACTCCAAACCACTTACCATCCTGACTTGCAAATATCTCACCATTCCTTCAGTGTCACTGGGGCAAAACTCTCAAAATCCCTCTCTAACAGCATTGTGGATCTACACCCAGCAAATGAATTGCAACGGTTCAAGAAGGCAGCCCCCCAGCCACCTGCTCAACAGCAATCAGGGATAGGCAATAAGTGCTGGTCCAAACAGCAATGTCCAATGAATGGATAAAACAAAAATGTGTTGACATGTTACAAATTTTGGAGCAAAATTAAAATAATTTATCAATAATTTCAATTATTGTCAAGCCTATTGAATACACAAGGAAAGCATTCATTTCCTGGATACCATAGTTTTTAAATTGGCACATGACAATAGAGGTAATTAATGAGAAAAAAAGGTTTTTCAAAGCAACTGGCAAATACTTCTGCTCACAAAAGGTCATTAGCCTTAACACATTATCTGCAGACTACTAAGTTCACAGCTAGTGTGATTCAAAGGTCATTTTAACCAGACAACTACTATCATTTTACTACATCTCAAATCTCAATTCCAGATTTAAATTTATCCATTGGCATTGTCAATTTATTACAATAGCACTATTCATTACAATAGTATCCTAGCCATTTTCTCCCATGTAGCTTCTGAACATATGCAGCCTTAAGCTACAGATGCCGCATTCATTTGTAAGTAATTTATTATTTCAGTGATGTCAAGTTTCCTTAGCTGCTATTTAATGAAGTGTTCCTTTGTTGACACATTTGAAACAGCTCTCTCTTCTTTCCAGCATTTCTCATTCTACCCCATCCTTTCCAATTTCCCTCTCCTTATACCACCCTTGTAGCCTCCCTATTTTCACCACTTCTTTGGGGTCTTCCCACCTCTTTGCGTCCCCCTAGCTTCCTGAGGTCCCCATCTCCTCCTAGCTACCTGCAGACTCTCTGTATCCCACATCCTCTTGTAATTTCCCTCTCCACCATTCATACCCCTGAACCTCGCAGGCAGATGTATGCCTCGGCAAAATGTTGCATGTGCCTCTGAAAGGTGGTGCGTTGTGGCCTTGAGATTACTGGATTTTTTTTGCAAATTGAATCTGTGTTATATGGAATTGCTAACGGATGTAGCACAGAAAAGAGTTTAGTGATCATATACAAGCTGTTTATCTTCATATACTGCTTAATTCACTACACCTTCATCATCCACTGACATTATCTCTATCATTCAGCACTCAACCCTTTACTCCACCTTCTCTCATGCTTCTTCCAAGCTTCACACCTATTACACACAGATTGCATTTAGAGGCTGCTATTTAACCAGGATAGTCACATGACCAAAAATTCAAGCTGCTCCTTGATGTGTTGCTCATATCAGGAGGTAGAGCATAACAGCAAGGGACTGGGGGACAAGCAATCCTTTATATTTCAGCCATCAATGAAGAGTTAGTAATGAGATGTTGCTGAGGCTATGGTCATTGGTAGGATTGGAAAGATCCACAATGGGGGCCACTGCATGACGAATTCTCTGTCTCCCATTCCACTTTTCCCTCACTCCATAATTTCTTCAGAGTCACTAGGTACTGGTGCTATAGGCACCAACTTTTCAAATTTTTCTCCCCTCCACACACCAAAATCCAATGTTTACCCTTTTTTCCCAGTTCGTATACTCAAAACTGAAACTTTCCAAGTTAGAACAGAAAGAGGAAGAAGATGCTGAAGGTGAATTGACAATAACTGTCTCAAGCCTCATGCAGCAACTAACACTATAGGTATCTTTGTAGAACAGAGGAAGAATCTGCACATGGTGTGACACTTGGCATAAGTGTACAGGATCAACGGGGGGGTGGGGGTGGGGGTGGTGGAAACAGAGGGTTGAGGTATCAGCTTGCTGGAAGGTAAGAAGAGCCAGGCAATTGAAGAGTCTGTGTTAGGACTCAGTGAGTTTCGAAGGATGAGGGGGGGCGGTCTGATTGAAACTTACAGAATACAGAGAAACCTGGATAGAGGGCCATGGAGAAGATATTTCTACTCATAGGAGAGTCTAGGACCCGAGGGCACATCGTCAGAGTGAAGGTCAGACCCTTTAGAACTGAAATGAGGAAGAATTTCTTCAGCCAGAGTTAATTGGTGGAACTCATGCAAAAGGAAAGCAAATGTGAGAAAACACTTTCAGTTCTTTGAGTCTGGAATGCACTGCTCAAAAGTGTGCTAGAGGCAGTTGAGGCATTCAAGAGGATATTTGATGACTACTCGAATAGAAACAATTGATGCAGTTAAGGAGGAAGGCAGGATAATGGTGCTAAGTCATATTGCTCATTTGCAGAATTGAAGCAGACATGATAGGTCAAATGGCTTATTTCTGTACTGTAGGCATTTCATAAGTCTGTGAACATAGGCAACATGATTAAACCCATTGACATGGATGTGGATGACATTGTGGTAAAGCCTGTTTATTAATTCAACTTAGATTTTAGGAATATTAATGTTATTCTGCATTGGAATTCATAAAAAACAGCATTAATTCACAAGACTTATTGGCCTGACAATTCATTAAAGGTCAATGCAGTATTAAATCAATATACATTCAAAATATTTTCAGCTCTCTTCTGATTCCTTCAGGTCCCAAGATTAATTAAAAGCTTAAATACAGTTAATAAGTTTGAATGGCACTATGTGGTGAATCAGGCCACATGAAGGCAAAGCAAACAGTGTTTAAACAGACCTGTGTTTGTTTAACAAGTAACTTAAATTTAAGAATCTTTGAATAACCAATTGCACATTTGAATGAAACAAGAATACGTCTTGGATTTCTGATGGGTTTGTGTTAACTTTGTGATCACCATCATGTCACCTAAATTACAGCCACATTTCAGAAAATATTTCAACCAAGATACAAAATCTATGAAGCAAACCTAATCGGGTGCAAATTCTGGACACTTCTTTATTTGCATGCCATGAATGCCCTCAGACAGAATGATGGAGATGTACAGCATGGAAACAGACCCTTCAGTCTAACTTGTCCATGCCGACCAGATATCCCAACCCAATCTAATCCGACTTGCCAGCACCCAACCCACATTTCTCTAAACCCTTACTATTCATATATCCTTCCAGGTGCCTTTTAAATGTTGCAATTGTACTAGCCTCCACCACTACCTCTAGTAACTCATTCCATACATGTAACCCTCTGTGTGAAAATGTTGCCCTTTAGGTCTCTTTTATATCTTTCCCCTCTCACCCTAAATCTATGCCATCTAGTTCTGGACTCACTCACCCCAGGGAAAATACGTTGTCTATTTATCGTATCCATGATTTTATAAACCAGTATCCCAGGGAAAACAGCCCCAGTCTATTCAACCTCTCCCTATAGCTCAAATCCTCCAACCCTTGCAAATTGTTTCTGAACCCTTTCAAGTTTCACAACATCTTTTCGATAGGAAGGAGACCAGAGTTGCAAGCAATATTGCAACATTGGCGTAACCAATGCCCTGCACAGCCATAACATGACCTCCCAACTCCTGTACTCAATACTTGGATCAATAAAGGAAAGCATACCAGACACCTTCCTCACTATCCTATCTACCTGCAACTCCACTTTCACGGAGCTATGAACCTGCACTCCAAGGTCTCTTTGTTCAGCAACACTCCCTAAGACCTTACCATTAAGTGTATTAGTCTTGCTAAGATTTGCTTTCCCAAAATGCAGCACCTCGAATTTATCTAAATTAAACTCCATCTGCCACTTCTCAGCCCATTGGCAAATCTGATCAAGATCCCATTGTAACCTGAGGTAACCTTCTTCACTGTCCACTACACCTCCAATTTTGATGTCATCTGCTAACTTACTAACTATACCTCTTATGCTCACATCCAAATCATTTATGTAAATGACAAAAAGTAGTGGACCCAGCTCTGATCCTTGTGGCACTCCACTGGTCACAGGCCTCCAGTCTGAAAAACAACCCTCCAGCACCACCCTCTGTCTTCTACTTTGAGCAGGTTCTGTATCCAAATGGCTAGTTCTCCATGTATTCCGTGAGATCTAACCTTGCTAACCAGTCCCCCATGGGGAACCTTGTCGAATGCCTTACTGAGGTCCGTATGGATCGCATCTACCTCTCTGCCCTCATAAATCCTCTTTGTTATTTCTTCAAAAAACTCAATCAAGTTTGTGAGACATGATTTCCCATGTGCAAAGTCATGTTGACTACCCCTAATCAGTCCTTGCCTTTCCAAGTATATGTACATCCTGTCCCTCAGGATTCCCTCTAACAGCTTGCCCAGCACTAAGATCAGGCTCACTGGTCTATCGTCTCTGGCTTGTCCTTACCACCTTTCTTGAACAGTGGCAACACATTAGCCAACCTCCAGTCTTCCGGCACCTCACCTGTGACTATCGATGATACAAATATCTCAGTAAGAGGCCCAGCAATCACTTCCCTAGCTTCCTGCAGATTTCTGGGGATTTATCCACTTTTATGCATTTCAAGACATCCAGCACTTCCTCCTCTGTAATATGGACATTTTTCAAATGTCACCATCTATTTCCCTACATTCTATATCTTTCATGTCCTTTTCCACAGTAAACACTGATGCAAAATATTGGTTTAGTATCTTCCCCATCTCCTGCAGGTCTACACAAAGGTCGCTTTGCTGATCTTTGAGGGGTCCTATTCTCTCCCTAGTTACCCTTTTGTCCTTAGTATATTTGTAAAAACTCTTTGGATTCTCCTTAATTCTATTTGCCAAAGCTATCTCAAGTCCCCTTTTTGCCCTTCTGATTTCTCTCTTAAGTATATTCCTACTGCCTTTACACCCTTCTAAGGATTCACTCAATCTATCCTGTCTATACCTGACATATGCTGCCTTCTTTTTCTTAACCAAACCCTCATTTTCTTTAGTCATCCTGCATTCCCTATACCTACAGCCTTTCCTTTCACCCTAACAGGAATATACTGTTTCTGGATTCTCATGACCTCATTTCTGAAGGCTTCCTATTTTCCAGCCGTCCCTTTACCTGTGAACTTCTGCCCCCAATCAGCTTTTGAAAGTTCTTTCCTAATACCATCAAAGTTGGCCTTTTTCCAATTTAGAACTTCAACTTTTAGATCTGGTCTATCTTTTTCCATCACTATTTTAAAACTAATAGAATTATGGTTGCTGACCCCAAAGTGCTTCTCAGTCACCTGCCCTGCCTTATTTCCCAAGAGTATGTCAGGTTTTGCATCTTCTCTAGTAGGTACATCTACATATAGAATCAGAAAGTTTTCTTGTACACACTTAACAAATTCCTCTCTATCTAAACCCTGAACACTATGGCAGCCCCAGTCTATGTTTGGAAAGTTAAAATCCCCTACCATAACCACCGTCTACATTGGGGAGACTGGACGCCTCCTAGCAGAGCACTTTAGGGAACATTTCTGGCACACCCGCACTAATCAACTACACCACCCTGTGGCCCAACATTTCAACTCCCCCTTCCACTCAGCCGAGGACATGGAGGTTCTGGGCCTCCTTTACCACTGCTCCCTCACCACCCGACACCTGGAGGAAGAACGCCTCATTTTCTGCCTCAGAACACTTCAACTCCACGGCATCAATGTGGACTTCAACAGTTTCCTCATTTCCCCTTCCTCCACCTCACCCCAGTTCCAAACTTCCAGCTCAGCACTGTACCCATGACTTGTCCTACCTGCCTATCTTCCTTTCCACCTATCCACTCCACCCTCCTCTCTGACCTATCACCTTCATCCCCACCCCATTCACCCATTGTACTCCTTGCCTACCTTCCTCCACCCTCCTCCCTGACCTATCACCTCCATATCCACCCCCATTCACCTATTGTACTCTGTGCTACTTTCTCATCACCCCCACCCTCGTCTCATTTATCTCTCCACCCTGCAGGCACTCTGCCTCTATTCCTGATGAAGGGCTCTTGCCTGAAACGTCAATTTTCCTGCTCCTCGAATGCTTCCTGACCTGCTGTGCTTTTCCAGCACTACTCTAATCTAGAATCTGGTTTACAGTATCTGCAGCCCTTGTTTTTACCTTTTATTATTACAGACAACTGAGATCTCTTTGCAAACTTGTTTCTCAATTTCCTCTGACTGTTAGGGGGTCTATAAGACAATCCCAATAAGGTGGTCATCCCTTTCTTATTTCTCAGTTCCACCCAAATAACTTCCCTGGATGTATGTCCAGGAATATCCTCCCTCAGTACAGCTGTAATGCCATCCCTTATCAAAAACGTCACTCCTCCTCCTCTCTTGCCTCCCTCTCTATCCTTCCTGTAGCATTTGCATCCTAGTACATTAATCTGCCAGTCCTGTCCCTCCTTGAGCCATGTTTCTGTAAATGCTATGATATCCCAGTCCCATGTTCCTCACCATGGCCTGAGTTCATCTGCCTTCCCAGTTAGGTCCCTTCATTGAAATAAATGCAGTTTAATTTATCAGTCCTACCTTGTTCTCTGCTTTGTCCCTGCCTGCCCTGACTGTTTGACTCACTTCTCTTCTCAACTGTACCAGTCTCGGATTGATCTCTTTCCTCACCATCTCCCGGGGTCCTACACCCCCACCTTACTAGTTGAAATCCTCCCGAGCAGCTAAATGACATTGACATCTTCCACGCCCATTGCTTCTTAAACATCCCTTTGGATTATCCTTAACTCTATTTGCTAAAGCTATCTCATGTCCCCTTTTTGCCCTCCTAATTTTCCTCCTAAGTATATTCCTACTGCCTCTATACTCTTATAAGGATTCATTTGATCACTCTTGCCTATACCTGACATATGCTTCCTTCTTTTTCTTAACCAAAACTTCAATTTCTCGAGTCATCCAGTTTTCCTACACCTACCAGACTTTCCTTTCACTCTAACAGGAATACACTGTCTTTAGACTCTTGTTATCACATTTTTGAAGACTTCCCATTTTCAGCCAGGGATTTTATAAATACACTAAGTACAAAAGGGTAGCTAGGGAGAGAATAGGGCCCCTTGAAGATCAGGCAAAGGTGAGCACTGCAGATGCTGGAGATTAGAGTCGAGAGTGTGGTGCTGGAAAAGCACAACAGGTCAGGCAGCATCCAAGGAGCAGGAAAATCGATGTCTTGAGCAAACGCTCTTCATCATTCCTGATGCAGGGCTTCTGCCCAAAACATTGATTTTCCTACTCCTCGGATGCTGCCTGACCTGCTGTGCTTTTCCAGCACCCCACTCCTGACTCTCTCCCCTCAAAGATCAGCAAGGCAGCCTACGTGTGGAGCCGCAGGAGATGGGGGAGATACTAAACGAGTATTTTGCATCAGTGTTTACTGTGGAAAAAGAAATAAAAGATATAGAATGTGGGGAAATAAATTATGACATCTTGAAAAATGTCCACATTACTGGATGTCTTAAAATGCATGAAATGGATAAATCCCCAGGACTTGATCAGGTGTACCCTAGAACACTGTGGGAAGCTAGAGAAGCGATTGCTGGGCCCTTTGTGGAGATATTTGTTTCATCAGTAGTCACAGGTAAGATGTGAAGACTGGGGGTTGGCTAATACATTGCCACTATTTAAGAAAGGTGGTGAGGAAAAGCCAGGAAAATATACACTGGTGAGCCTCCCATCAGCGGTGGGCAAGTTGTTGGAGGGAATCCTGAGGGACAGGATTTACATGATATTTGGAAAGGCTAGGACTGGTTAGGGCTAGTCCGCATGGCTTTGCGCATGATAATTAATGTGTCACAAACTTCATTGAGTTTTTTGAAGAAGTAACAAAGAGGATTGATGAGAGCAGAGCAGTAGACGTGATTTATATGGACTTCAGTAAGGCGTTCGTCAAGGTTCCTCATGGTAGATTGGTTAGCAAAGTTAGATATCATGGAATACAGGGAGAACTAGCCATTTAGATACAGAACTGGCTCAAAGGTAGAAGACAGAGGGTGTGGTGAAGGGTTGCTTTTCAGACTGGAGGCCTATGTTCAGGTGTGTGCCACAAGGATCCGTGTTGGGTCCACTGTTTTTCATCATTTATATAAACAATTTGGATGTGAACATAGGAAGTATAGTTAGTAAATTTGCAGATGACACAAAAATTGGAGGTGTGGACAGCAAAGGAGGTTACCTCAGAGTACAATGGGATCTTGATCTGATGGGCCAATGGGCTGAGGAGTGACAGATGAAGTTTAATTTAGATAAATGTAAGGTAATGCATTTTAGAAAAGCAAATCAAAGCAGGACTCATACACTTAATGGTAAAGTCCTGGAGCATTGGTCAGAGCATTGAGTATAGGGCTTAAGAGATGATGTTGTGGATGTGCAGGACATTGGTTAGGCCACTTTTGGAATATTATGTGCAATTCTGGTCTCCTTCCTATTGGATGGATGTTGTGAAACTTGAAAGGGTTCAGAAAAGATTTACAAGCATGTTGCCAGGGTGGAAGAATTTGAGCGATATGGAGAGGCTGGGGTTGTTTTCTGTGGAAAGTTGGAGGCTGAGGGGTGACCTTATAGAATTTTATAAAATCATGACGGTCATGAATAGGGTAAATAGCCAAAGTCATTTCCCTGGGCTGGGGGAGTCCAGAACTAGAGAGCATAGGTTTAGGGTAAGGGGAAATATGTAAAAAGGACATCAGGGGCATCTTTTTCACACAGAGGGTGGTATGTGTATGGAATGAGTTGCCAGAGGAAGTGGTAGATGCTGGTACAATTACAGCAATTAAAAGGCATCCAGATGGGTATATGAATAGGAAGGGTTTAGAGGGATGTGGGCTAAGTGCTGGATGGGACTGGATTAGATTTGGATATCACGGTGGCACAGTGGTTAGCACTGCTGCCTCACAGCGCCTGTAGACCCGGGTTCAATTCCCGACTCAGGCGACTGACTGTGTGGAGTTTGCACGTTCTCCCCGTGTCTGCGTGGGTTTCCTCCGGGTGCTCCGGTTTCCTCCCACAGTCCAAAGATGTGCGGGTCAGGTGAATTGGCCAAGCTAAATTGCCCGTAGTGTTAGGTAAGGGGTAAATGTAGGGGTATGGGTGGGTTGCGCTTCGGCGGGTTGGTGTGGACTTGTTGGGCCGAAGGGCCTGTTTCCACACTGTAAGTCTAATCTGGTCAGCCTGGACGAGTTGGACCAAAGGGTCTGTTTTTGTGCTGTACATCTTTATGATTGTCTGCAATCTCCCCCACTGAAAGTAAACAACCTGTTTCAACTGTGCTGCAGTCACTTAGGAAACATTGCATAAAGGTGTTAGGACAGGTAAAGACTCGTGGAAGATGGGCACTACAGGAAGGCACAGGATGATTAGTTTATCTTTGTCTACATTGCTTTGGTTTATTCATCTGGTTTGGAATGTTATGTGTTGTCTTTTATTTTTGTAATGTGTTCAGGTGGATCATGAAATCGACAGTGTCGAGCTGCCCACTCGTAGACTGAGGCCTGAGTTTCTATCGAGTAAAAAATGAGGTCTGCAGATGCTGGAGATCACAGCTGCAAATGTGTTGCTGGTCAAAGCACAGCAGGCCAGGCAGCATCTCAGGAATAGAGAATTCGACGTTTCGAGCATAAGCCCTTCATCTGAGTTTCTATCCCTGAGTTGGGAGCTCACAGTCAAGAAAACCTGACCCATATGGTTCCAGTGCTGACTAATGGGTAGCCAACCCCACCCCCCCTCCCATTTATCTCTCAGCACCGACCCACAAGCTTCATTCCTGCTCAGCGGATGCTGCCTGACCTGCTGTGCTTTTCCAGCAGCACACTCTCGACTCTAACCTGATATCCTTGTACAAACTCCATTCCAACCAAATCCCATCTATCCATAACCATGGTCCAGGGTAGACTATATGCCAATTAAGTGTGAACTCATGCTAACCAATTCACTTACCCACCATCCTCCATGCCATATCTCCCAGCATGCTCTAACCTCAGGACCCATGAGGTCAAATAAAGTTCCACAATAACATTATTATTTAATCAGATAGTATTCATTGATGAACGAAGTTACATTTAACTGCCTTCATCACCCTAATCCTTTATGAAAACAAGAATTATTATAACACCATTTCAAAGATTTTATAACCACTTATCAATCAAACTGAACTGACAAGTAGACCACTCTAATAGTGTTAATTTGTGACATCAGTCATAGAGCTTTACTTTCTCATGGTAGTGTTCGCCTTTATGTCAACAGACCAAGTGAAAAGAAAGTATGAGATTTTTTGTTAAATTGCAGAGTTTGTTCAAGCATTTTAAATCAGGGGATTTAAATAAATTCAGAGTTTAACAGTTGCCTTGACGCCGCAACAGTTCCAATGGGTTTATCCAGATGTTATGCAAATTCTTATTTACCTTGAGCAATCACGAAGGCAAATGATCTCACACAAAGGTGACCTTACACTTATCCAGAAGGGTATACTACCACTCCAAAGTATGCCTGAAGTTTTAAAACTTCTAAAACATACAAGTCTTGCGTTGCACTTTTCACTAGTGGAAATGGATCTGACTGAGGGCAGCTGCATTTTAACATGTGCAGCTGCCTTGTGAACTGTGGATGTATAAAGCAAAACCCACCCTTCCTGCCTGCTTGGAAACAAAAAGGGGAAGTGCTAGGTTTATGGTAGAACATCAGGAATTGGAATCCCAGCACCATTTAGGTTAAGCTGAGATCCTCCTTTGTCTTTGCAAAACTTAAGCCCTATTTTTCCAGGTGATTAATGAAAGGCCTATTGCCAACTCCTTCTCTGAAGCTTGTGAGAAAATAACAAGTAACTCAATTTCTTAGTGAATGCAGATCTAACTATCATCTGCACATGCGCATGACTAAATCTGGACTAAATCCAATTCAATTTTTGGATTGAAGGTGCCACTTGTTGAGCAGTTTCCATCTGTTCTGTAGATTTTCTCCACATACAGGAGTAATTCACTGGAAGTGCGGTGAAGTAGCAAAACCAATGAAGAGTCATAGAGTCATAAAGGTGTACAGTACCAAAACAGACCCTTCAGTCCAACTCTTTCATGATGACCAGATATCCCAACCCAATCTAGTCCCACCTGCCAGCACCCGGCCCATATCCCTCTAAACCCTTCCTATTCATATACCCATCCAAATGCTTCTTAAATGTTGCAATTGTACCAGCCACCACCACTTCCTCTGGCAGCTCATTCCATACATGTAACACTCTCTGCGTGAAAAAGTTGCCCCTTAGATCTCTTTTATATCTTTCCCCTCTCACCAATTGGAGGGCGGCACGGTGGCACAGTGGTTAGCACTGCTGCCTCACAGCGCCTGTAGACCCGGGTTCAATTCCCGACTCAGGCGACTGACTGTGTGGAGTTTGCACGTTCTCCCGTGTCTGCGTGGGTTTCCTCGGGTGCTCCGGTTTCCTCCCACAGTCACAAAGATGTGCGGGTCAGGTGAATTGGCCATGCTAAATTGCCCATAGTGTTAGGTAAGGGGTAATGTAGGGGTATGGGTGGGTTACGCTTCGGCGGGTCGGTGTGGACTTGTTGGGCCGAAGGGCCTGTTTCCACACTGTAAGTCTAATCTAATCACCCTAAACCTATGCCCTCTATGATTCCTATCCATGCCCCTCATAATTTTGTAAACCTCTATAAGGTCACCCCTCAGCCTCCAACACTCCAGCGAAAACAGACCCAGCCTGTTCAGTTGGTATGATAAAACAACTTTGTTTGACCCCAGTTGTCACTGAGCCAGAGTCTGTGATGAACCCACTATTAAAGATTACAGATTGCATGAGTTGGAGAATGGTGACAATTGTGAATGCAGCCACACACTCCATAGGGCTTTACAATTGACAGAGTCAAAGCCTTTACGAGATTGAAAAGTCCATGATTAGCAGTTGGTGCTTTTACTTTTTGCATTTACAACTAGCTCCAACATCAAAATACCCACTCCCCTCCCCTCCCTATACACCCCACTTAACCCTTCTCCAGTCAGGTAGGTTCCATGGCAAAATTTTGGAAAATGTGATTTATTTTTTCTATATTGGGAACTCCCTCATGTCAAAGCGAGGCAAAGAAACTGAAATACCTCATCAGCTCCATCTGCCAGCTCATTCTTCTGCCAATTGAGGAAAAGACTAAGTTGATAGGTTACCAAGCATTGATGATCCCTGTGCTGCTGTATGCTCTAAAGACTTGGGCAATTTGCAACAGGTATCCTTACCTGAGAAGTACCATCAATGGTTGCTAGATTCCGTTAAGGACGACACACTGGCACAGTGATCAGCACTGCTGCCTCACAGCACCAGAGACCCGGGTTCAGTTCCCGCCTCAGGCAACTGTCTGTGTGGAGTTTGCACATTCTTCCCGTGTCTGCGTGGGTTTTTCCGGTTGCTTCGGTTTCCTCCCACAGTCCAAAAATGTGCAGGTTAGGTGAATTGGCCATGCTAAATTCCCTGTAGCGTTTGGTGAAGGGGTAAATGTAGGGGAATGGGTCTGGGTGGGTTGCTCTTCGGAGGGTTGGCGTGGACTTGTTGGGCCAAAGGGCCTGTTTCCAAACTGTAAGTAATCTAACCTAAATCCAGCAAGAAAGATTGTTGAACAGCAGTGTTCCTTTCCAAGCAACATGCCCAAAATCGCAGTACTAATCACTCAACATAGCTCCACTGGCGCAGACATATCATTCGTGTGACTTCTACTAGACTCCCAAAGTAATCACTTCACTCAGGAAGGATCATTTGAAGTGATCAAACATCCCCATTGACTCAAAGGAGTGTCTGGCTAGTGCCTGATGAAAAGGAGTCATTGACTACAACGGCAGACTTTATCAGGACCATGTTGAGATGAAGCAATGACCTTGGACAGATTAAGCAAAGCTCCAAATATCTCAATTTCCTGGCCCTTTCCACTTGTAGCCGAATCTAGAGTTCACACACTGAGTTCTGAGGTAAGTCCGTCAAACTGGAATGGAAATGAGTCATCCTTGATCCCAAGCAACCATCTACAAAGAAGGTGTTTAGTAATACAAAGGAGACAAGTTGTAGAATTATTGGTGGATGGTGAATCAATGTGTTAATGGGTATCTCGTTTAGATTGTACTTCAGGGAGAGCGCAACCAGGAAAGCAATGTTCTAGGTCGCCTTTTCTTTCACCTCCTGCACCATATATTGTGTTCAATGCCTGTAGCAAAGGCATCCCCTCATGCTGCTGAAAACGTGATGTAACAAATTACTATGAAGTTTGGCACCTGTTCTGCCAAATATTGCAAAATCCAAGACAAGATCCAGGTATTGTTTCAACCTGCGAGGCAACTGCAGAGTACAACGTAGCCTTCAGGGTATATATGCTGCCCACATATGCAAGAGTTGCAGACTGGAGTCATCAGGTATGGCATCAATTGGTAATACTTCTCACATGGTAGCCACCCTTTTCTTTGCTCATTGGCTCAAGTGCAGATGGCACAGCAGACCACTGTAGACTGAAGAGCATCAATCCTACTGCCAAAGTATTGACCTGCATACTGCACTGAGCCACATTACATACCAGCTGGATGTTGAGAAAGTGTGACCTCTTTCAGTCATGGTGTCAAAGTGACATAAAGTGGTTTATGCATAGTCAATGGCACCTTATACCAGGAGCATGACTGAATTTTTTGTGAAGCGTGTGCTCATTTTGTTTATAGAGAGACTTAGTGACCTCCCATACACAACAGTGCATAGCAAACTGTGAGTTGTGATAAATATTTCCAGTTCTTTCCTTGAGGAAACAGAGATTTAAAACTTCATGTCCAAGGTCTACTTCCCAGTCACTGGCAATGCAGTCCTCACTGTGCTGCCAGGGTGCACCATTTGTAAGCTATATACTTCAGTAACGTGCCCTTATTGTGCTGACAATGTCTTAATCATTGTTCCTCACTGAGATTCAGGTACAATTACTCTGAATACCCTGGGTGTATCTGGCTGCATGCTGGTCCCCCTTATTCTCTTTCATCTTGCAGTTATGAATGTTGGATGACATCCCTTATTCACAGAGACAAGATGAGATTGCAGTACAATGTGTCAAGAGGTGGAATAGCAATAGTATGTGAATTTGTCAAGCTGAAGGTAGGAGGGGGACCTTCTCACCCTTCCACAGTATAGTGTAACATAGAAACATGAAATAGCTCAGCTCAACTATTCTTCACCTGCATTTTTCTATCTTGATGTGTAAGGGGTTGAGACATTAACACTAACTGTAATTATAAGCATGCAAAGGCTTACAGAAAAGCTTGATAATAGTGATAAATTAATGATGCATGTATTATTTTGTGGTTTACAATCTCAAAGCAGCCAGCAACCACATAATTTTAACTCAAACACTGGGGCCATTCAGACACATCATTTTCAAGCAGACAATCCTGACAACCAGGAGATTTTATTCTTCAGTCCTTACCTTCCTCTACGGGGCAAACCTCAGAATAAAGGCTTGTAAAATAATGGTACATGCAGATACAGTGAACTAATGTTAATATTGAGAAAACAAATGATAAATATTAAAATTATTACAATATTAAGGTAGAAAATTAAACAGGGTCTGGGGCCAGTTTCTTTTTATTTACTTTCAGCAAATAAATTTATCTCCCATTTAACATCAGATGTTTAGGTTACTGGAAACTCATTGCCTGCTTTATGAAACAGTTTAATTTTTATTTTGTTTGCTTTATTTTGAATGGTGTGTGACCATAAGACATAAGAGCTGTACAATAGGGTGGGCAGCCACATTTATAGGTAGATTTGTGATTTGAAAACACGGATTTAACGATATCATTATCAGGCTTCAGCTACCAGAAGTCTTGGCTTCTCGTTAGAGTTTATTTTCCATAAATCAGAAAATGTACATAAAGACAGTCACAAATATAGATAAATGCAACACTAAGGAAGGTGACTGATCACTCTCTTGCCAAAATCAAAATTCTTTAATAAGTAGTAAATAAAAACAGAAAAATCTTGCAATGCCCCAAGACCAGGGAACATCATTGAAGAGAGTAATGATGTATTGTATCATTGAATACTGATTGATCCATTGCGAGGTTCAGCATTTGCTATGATTAATCCAGGTTCTAGTGTCCAGCATAGTATTTTATTTCTGCAATGTTTTGGGAGTTTAACCTTGCCAATTTAAATGTAAAGTTATCAAGTTATTTAGTTTTGTTTTCATGGATGCCAGTATTGCTAGCAAGGCCAGAATGTGTTACCTATCCTGACTTGCCTCAGAAAAACCATTGGTGAGTTAATTTCTTGAATCGCAACAACAAATCTGCTATAGACGCAGAACTATTGGGAAGGAAGTTCCAGGCATTTGGACCAGTGACAATAATGCAAAGTAATCGGCTGGCTTTTCCAAAGAGTGCAATCTCACATAGATTTCCTCACCAGTACTTCTTTATGAATGGATTTCTGAGAGGGGAATTTGATCAGGGCACCCTCAGAAATGTGGAACCACACTTTCATTCAGACAGTTCTTTCATAGCACGGAACTGCGAGAGAAAGGTAAAACATGGTCCCTTTATCACCAAAATCAGCTGTTGTATTCTGGTGTTTAAAAAAATGCTGACAGAAACTTTGACACCTGCTGTTAAACTGTAAGTACATAAGGTAAGTGTGACAGTAGGCTAATGGAGGGAAGGGTGCCAGGCAGTAGTGTGCCACTTGGGTACAAGGTGGCAAGGGACGTGATGCAGTGTTTAGAGTAGGTTGGTGTGGATGGAAGAAGCTGGGTCCAGTGATTGCACTGAGGGTAAATGTTGGGCACAGCGACAGTGAGTGTTGGGCAAGAGGCCAGTGGGTGTTAGGCAAGGGACCAGTGAGTGTTGGATCTGGGGATTTCTGGTAGCAGTGGTAGTGGCGGGTGGCAGAGATTGGGACAGATCCAGTGGAGTTTGGAGATGGAGGGGGGTTTACAAGGATAATTGGATGTGGAGTGGTGGAAGGCATGTTGAGTCCTTGGAAGGGGGAATCAGGTCAGAGGTCAGGTGTGTACCTATTCTGGGCCAAGTCCAATGAGACTTCCTTGATGGCCAAATTTAGTTAGATACTACCTTGTTATCAAGGTCAGGCACTCTGACTTCACCACTTGAATTTAGTTCCTTTTCCAATTTGAACTAGGCTGGAATGAGTTGAGTCAACAAGGAGTTGAGTCAAGTACAGCTTCATTTTTTTATTGTATGCCAATACCACCAATGAGGCCATGTTCAGGCTACCATCTGTACCGTTTGACTTCTACTGAAGTCAAAGGAAAGGAAATTTGGATGGGTGTGAAACTTGTGCCTAAACTGATTCATCTCCTTTTCCTGACAGTCAAGTCCAAGTAAATATTATTCCCATGGACACAGCTTTTCATGCACATGAGAGTTTGCTGTCAAGGTTAAGTGATTATATTTAATAATATTAGGCGACAGTTGTTGGATGTCTGTCTCCTGGAATTGAAAGTAAAATAGCACAAGGTAGAAATCACACTCATGGTATGACTGCAGTATTTCACATACAAGCTATTTCTGGACATATTCTCATTCAGATTGCAGAATAATGTTCAGTTTATGATGAACAGTATCTGCTAGTGCCAGTTAGCAATCAATAGTAGACAGGTTTTTACCCTCCCTGCGGACTCATGTATTGAGAACTGTATTTTATTTCACACTTTTTTTTCATTTTATGGAAATGATGCCACAACTGAGAACAGATGGTGCTGTAAAAAAACATGCCATCAGAACCATCTGCAAATAACACATCAATTTAGCTCCCATTCCAAAGTAAAATTTACATCTAATTTTCATCATTTTAATTCTTATTTAGCATGTGGTAGAAACAGAATGTATGACTTTGTTGCTCATGAATTATCAGCTTAAACTCACTTGTGGGCTTTATATTGTACTCCATGCCTGCTTATCATGTGTCCTTTAGGACATCTTCTACTTATGGGATCTACAATGGAGTTAGCTTTAAGGAATTCCATTACAGGATGATTTGGTTAGTGAGGGATGTCAAAATTGCATTTGTTCTTGAGTTTATGATGAATTTGTAAAATAAAATAGCCCTGTTCAATTTTGAAAATTTAAAATTTAAAATGAATTTTAAAAGTGCAATTTGCATGATCTCTGACTTTGCTGAGAGGGTGCAACTTAAAAAGCACACATTATTGTTTTTTGTTATCTTATTTCATAAGAAGATAAAGAAGCTAAAACTCCACTTGTGCAGTGTCATCTAGCATGTGAATTTGCAAATTTAGCAAAAACATATCTGACATATGTAGCATTGAGTTATGAAGCTGTTTGTCAGAATTGGCTGGGCCTCCTGGCATCTGAGTGGGTGCAGTAATTCCATCAGTTTGAACATTATCATCTGTTAAATCGAGTACAAGGTTACACAAGAATTAATACATGATTGTATAACTGATTCACAATATACCTGAAAAATAATTACGTTCTGATATACTGGGATAAAAGGCACTTGATACAGTTATGTTATTAGTTTGAGTTTGTTTCAGGACTATGTAGCTAGGACACACTGGAATCAATCAGTTCTTAAAGTGCTGAGTTGCTTTAAACATGATTTCACAAATCATTGCTTCTATATTTTTCTGTCTGGTTGAAGAAAAAATTATAAAAATTGAGAACTCATACTTAACTGTCATTTATTATTCCTTTTTCAGTACTCTTATGATATTCATCCTATTATCAAATCAGAAAGACCTATAAAGTATTTAAATGCTGTGGATTAATTTGTTTAATAAATCACTTTGAGTCATAAGGATCACTTTGACCAAATCATTCAAATTAGTTGGATACTCAGCTCCCAGGTAAAAGTGAAATACTATTTCTTTGGACTGAATGATTTGAGTTGTTGTTTGACATTTCAACTTTTAAGATTTTAGATTTTCTGCTGATTCATTGTAACATACTTGGTAAGAACTCTGAATGGGGATATTCAAAAATGACAGCAGTATCACCAAAGTGGCTGTTTAATATTGAAATTCCTAACAGACTGGTTTGGTACAGAGATGAAAAGGATTTTGAGAGGCCTTTTGTTTATATGTAAACAGATGAGACTTCAAGCCAAAGTGATCATGTTTTAGATGTGACCTGTATAATGAAAGTGGGGTGATCAGCTCTCTAGCTGAGCTGAGCAGTTTAATTCAGTCCAGAATTGGTTGGGAGTTCACCAATGTATGGAAACTCTCTCTTCTGCCCTTCTTCCTTCAACCTGTAAGAATCTGACCTTTTTTTGTACTGTGTTTTAAAGGGGGTTTGCTTATTGGGACTGTTGTGTATATGTGGAACAGTATACATAAGTCTAGTTTGGATAGACTGAGTTCTTCGAGTAAAAAGTGAGGTCTGCAGATGCTGGAGATCAGAGCTGAAAATGTGTTGCTGGTTAAAGCACAGCAGGTTAGGCAGCATCCAAGGAACAGGAAATTCGATGTTTCGGGCCAGAGCCCTTCGGGCCAGATTCCTTCCTGATGAAGGGCTCTGGCCCGAAACGTCGAATTTCCTGTTCCTTGGATGCTGCCTAACCTGCTGTGCTTTAACCAGCAACACATTTTCAGCATAGACTGAGTTCTGTCAGGGTTCTTTATTCTGTTCTTTGTGTTTCATTGGGTAATTTTATGAATAAATGTTTTGTCTGTTTTAAACCCGGTAATCAACCTTGCTAACTTACTCCTGGCAATTTTCACTGTACACTTGCCAAAACAAATTGCAAAGTTATGGTCTGGGTTGCCTGCTTAAGAATGTTTTGAATGTTCTTTAGTCATCCAGCATTCTCAATACCTTTGAGTCTTTCCTTTCACTCTAACAGGAATATACTGTCTCTGGACTCTGGTTATCTCATTTCAGAAAGCTTCCAATTTTCCAGCCATCCCTTTACCTGCAAACATCTGCCCCCAGTCATTACAGGCATAGTTGAAGAATGGGAATGATACCATTTGAGGCTTCCTACAGAGTCTGAATGTTTAGACTGTATCATGGTACCTTGAACAATGCAGCAATCCATCAGTTTAGGTTCATTCCATTTTGTTCTCTTCCAACAAACCCATCTGCATTCAATCAGTCCAAATTGGCTTTAATTAGAACCTTCATAGACAGCTGAGATCTTGTATGCAAACACGACATCAGTGGTAAGACATACAAAAATACAGGAGTCTGAACAATGTCCAGAATTAATCTAATTCTCAATAAATTAAAACTGAAATGATCAATTTAGTTGGGGCATGAGCCCCAGCACCATGTTTCTGAAGCTATGTACAGAACTGTGGTGAATTAATGTGCAATAGTAGATTTCACATAGAATCCCTGGCATTTTTACAGAGCACGAGAGGAAAATGGCCACCGCGCTGGCCTTTGTTGCACAAAGTGGTACTGACTACGAAGAACTATTCTTAATTTCTTTGCAAAGCAATACAATTCAGTTAACAATTTTCCTTTGTAAAGAAAACTGAAAATGTAACAATGTGCTCTATGAGGTAAGAATTTATCCTTATTGGTGTTGAAAGTAAATTCACATGTTGTCATTCAGTTAAAAATCACACAACACTGGGTTATAGTCCAACAGGTTAATTTGGAAGCACTAGCTTTTGGAGCGCTTCTCCTTCATCAGGTGGTTGAGGAATATAAGATCGTAGGACACACAATTTATAGCAGGGAGCAGCACTCCGAAAGCTAGTGCTTCAAAATAGACCTGTTAGACCATAATCCAGTGTTATGTGATTTTTAACTTTGTACACCCCAGTCCAACACTGGCACCTCCAAATCATGTTTTCATTCAAACTATTTAGCAGATTGTATAATATTAATTTCAATTTACAACCGGTGTATAAATGAGAAAAGGCTTAGAAATGAGCACAGGCATTCAGCTGACTGTGCAAACTGACAACAACTGAAACGGATTTGCAATCTCTGTGGGTCAATGAAGTCCAAATCCTAATGAATTTTATTGAAGGGCACTTACCAGCTTGATTTGTCGTGACATTTACAGACACAAACTGTCTGGGGATGGAACTCAGCTCCGACACTCCATTCACTGCCTCAATCTCGAAGGTGTAATTCGTGTGAGCCAGGAGGTCCACCACCATGACCGTGGTGTTCTTGAGGCCAGCCTCCTGTGGAATATATCTGACACCAGTACCGCACTCCTCACACTGAATCAAATCCACGTTGCACCTCTTGCAAATCACAAGGTATGTCACATCTTTTCGTCCTCCACCATCAGCAGGAGGGCTCCAGTCCAGAATCACGCTGGTATTGTTGATGTTAGAGATGACATTCTGTGGGGCTGAGGGGGGTCCTGAGATCAGTGACAAAACAAAATGTAAATTGCATGCCCTGTGTGTACATTCTCTACTTTTAAAGGATGGGCAAGTTACATAATCTCCACAAAACCCAGTTGTTAAAGGATGTCTTGAAATACATTTTGTGCATTCTAAACTATAGTATATCACAAGAATATATTGGAATAGAATTAAATCCCAAACAGGAAAAGATTTTGCATTGAATCTGCAAAGTATCAATTACAATTCTTTTATTTTCTCCTTTTTAAAGTCCAGCCCAAGTACATTGGGGTTTTTAGCTATTCCTTACATTAAAGTATCGATGTTTTGTTTAATCTTTATTTGAAAGTCATTTCACTTTGAAATGAGCTAAACTGAAATTATCTGCCTGCAATGTGTTATGAAGATGTGGGAATAGTGTATCGTTAAGAAAGTAGAAAGCTAGCAGAGCTACCTGACAATATCAAGTGTTCTGAAAAAGATACAATGTAACCTTTTCATCCAGCAGCTAGAGTAGCTGGTTGCCTGGAGACAAAAACATATTCGAATTAGGCCAATCAGTTTAAATTTTAAAAAACTCAACTCCAATCAAGTTTGTATTTAATATATTGACAATATTAAAAGCCAATGACACAATCCAATCCTTGGGGGGTATAAGACCAGGAAAAATTAGTTGGGAAAGAACTGCTAAGCCACCAGCACATGCAGACTGCCCACAGAATAGCTCTCTTAAAGGTACCTTTATCGATCAGTGAAACATAATCCATAAGAAGAAGAAAAGAAGACAGAGGAAGATACTTTGAGAAGATTCAACAGCCGGCTGGTTTTAAAATTTGATCTTTTGGTAAATCTTAATCAGGGGTTTTATCGGACGAGTATTGTAGAAGGGGAAGGTAAAAGATAGGTCAGAGAAGGAGTTATAAATAGTTATTAGTTAATTATTCTCTGTTATACTTTAAGAAATAAAGTTGTTAATTTTTACTTTAAATAGTTCTTGGCCTCTCGAATTTTTACAGATTACCACATGGGATAAATCTTTTCTATGTTACAAGTTTAAATTACCGGATGTTTACCCCGTGTCATAACAAATGTCAGATAGATTCTCCCGCCATATTTGGTGGAACAAAATGCAGTCTCCAAGATGAACCTTTTTTAGAACAATTAACTTGCACAACACTCATCTCTAGAATTCCCTCCTTATACCTGTCTCTCAATGTCTCTTTCTTTCTTTGAGACACTTGAGAAAACTTTCCTCTTTGATCATATGTCTTCATTTTGCCTTATTTGCTTTGTAACACTCCAGCCAGATATCATACATGTACTATATAAATAGAATCGGGTGTTGAAAGATTTATGATCAAAAGGATTGGCACAGATTGTATATAATTTTTAAGCTCAGATGGGCTAGCTGATAGGTGTGACATGGAGCTGTGTAAATGTCCCCAGTGAATTGAGGAGAAATCTCTTCATCAGCTCTGCATGTGTGAATCTCTTGACCCCATAGGGAACTAGATATTCAATAAATGAGTATATTCAAGACGGTGTACTTATAGTTTGAGGTTCTCCAGCAAGGAAACAACCAGCCTTCTGCACAGTCAAATCCTCAAACAATTTTCAATGAGATCATGATTTGGAGGTGCTGGTGTTGGACTGGGATGTACAAAGCTAAAAATCCCACAACACCAGGTTATAATCCAACAGGTTTATTTGGAAGCACTGACTTTCATCAGTGCTTCCAAATAAACCTGTTGGACTATAACCTGGTGTTGTGGGATTTTTAAATTCAATGTGATCAGTATTCATTCATCTAAGTTTCTGAATATGGACCAATTTTACTCAGTGTCCACTTATTGTATAGCCCTCTCCCTTCAAGAATCAATTTAATTCATCTTTATCGCACTCCATCCAATGGTAAATTTCCTTAAGGAAATTAGAACTCTGTACAGTGTTCTATTGCCAAAGCCATTTACAGTTCTACTCCTTGCAATGTGAAAAAAATATATAATTTACCCTCTGATTGCTCACCTGCTTATTAACTATTTTTGTGTATAAGGGCATCTCAATGTCTTCTTACTTTTGAAGAAAAAAGGTTTTCGTTTTTCTTTCATTCTTCCTGCTATGGCAAATAATCTCAATTATATTCAACTGCCATTTTCCTGTCCACTAACTAAACACACTAACTGTGTGGAGTTTGCACGTTCTCCCCGTGTCTGCGTGGGTTTCCTCCGGGTGCTCCGGTTTCCTCCCACTGTCCAAAGATGTGCAGGTCAGGTGAATTGGCCATGCTAAATTGCCCATAGTGTTAGGTAAGGGGTAAATGTAGGGGTATGGGTGGGTTGCGCTTCGGCGGGTCGGTGTGGACTTGTTGGGCCGAAGGGCCTGTTTCCACACTGTAAGTAATCTAATCTAATCTAATCTAAACCTCTCCATGTCCCGATGCAGATTCTTTGGCCTGAATATTACTGTAGATGTCGGATCCATGAGGGAGTCAATACTAAATGGCCTGAACAGAGTGAGCACTGGGAAGATGTTTCCATTGGCAGGAAAGACAAGGACCCAAGGGAACAGCCTTAGAATAAATAAAACTCTCTTTAGAATGGAAATAAGGAGAAACATCTTTAGCTAGAGAGTGGTGAATCTCTGGAATTCATTGCCACAAAAGGCTGTGGAGACCAGGTCATTGAGTATATTGTTATGACACAGGTAAACCCTCCTGCTTAATGCAAACCAGCAACACAGGAATGATTTCTCCCATGTGGTAATTTGTGAAAATTTGAGAGGCCAAGAACTTTTTAAAGTAAAAACTAACAACTGTACTTCTTAAAGTATAACAGAGAATAATTAACCAACAACTATTTACAACTCCTTCTCTAACTTATCATTTACTTTTCCTTCTATAATACTGGTCCGATATAACCCCCAATTATGGCTTACCAAAAATTCAACTTTTGAAACCAGCCAGCTATCGAATCTTCCCTTTGTGTCTTCCTCTGTAGATTTGCTCTCCAGGTCATTGTCAATGTTTTTGTCTCTGTGCCAAATCCTTCTCCAGAGAGGTACCTCTCAGAGAGTTCTTACTAACAGCCTACATCTGTTGATCTTTTAGCAATTCTGCTCCCCAACTCTTCCATTTTCCCCAGTCTTATACCACCAAAGCATTGGATTGTTTCATTGATTTTAATATTGCCAATGCCCAAAATTCAAACCTGATTGGAGGGTGGTATTTTGGGGTATAATTTAAACTAGTTGGCCAAATTTGAATTTGTTTTTGTCTCCAGACAACCCAGCCAGTGCTAGCTGATCTGAACCAAAGGTTACATGGTAAATTCTAAGTCCTTGCCAGCTAAGTCCTTGCTAGTCCTCCCCTAAGTCCTTGCTAGGCTTCAACTTTCTTAAAGGTACAGTACCCCTTACACCTTCATATCGCCTCCCCCCTTAAGAAAATATAAACCATATAATGAAAATGGAAAGACGGCTTTATCTTTTTTCTATTCTTTAAACACATGACTGTAACATACAGATAACTTGGGATGGCTCAGTGGTTAGCACTGCTGCCTCACAATACCAGGGACCTGGGTTCGTTTTCCCCCATGGGCAACTGGCTGTGTGGAGTTTGCACATTTTCTACATGTCTGCATGGGTTTCCTCCAGGTGCTCTGGTTTCCTCCCACAATCCAATGATGTGCACATCAGGTGAATTGGCCATGATAAATTGCCCATAGTGTCAGATGCATTAGTTACAGGTAAATATAGAGTAGGGAAATGGGTCTGGGTGGGCTACTCTTTGGAGGGTCGGTTTGGACTTGTTGGGCTGAAGGGCCTATTTCTCTACTGTAGGGAATCTAATCTAAGTTCACCTTAACATCTTCCTATATACCTGTATATATATACATATAATTAAATAAATACAAATCTCATCTAACTTTATCAGTTAACCTGCGATAACGCATCTGTGATTCCATTCTTCCAACCTGCAACATGTACAATTTTTAAATTAAAAGTCTGTAACATAACTCTCCAATGAAATAGTCTCATATTCTTGTCTTTAAAGCATTCTACAAAAGTAAGAGGATTGTGATCCTTGTGCACAGCCATCTCCAACACATTGTTCCTGACATACACATTAAAATGTTGTAAGGCCAGTACCACACTCAATAGTTCCTTTTCGATTATGGAGTATTTCCTCTGGTGGATGTTAATCTTCTTTGAAAAGTAACCACTGGCAGTTCAACCCCATCCTCATTTTCCTGCAGCAGTACAGCTCCAACTCCTATGTCACTAGAATCGATGATGATTTTAAAAGGTTTTGAAAAGTTTGGTGTAGCTAAAACTGGTTTGGTGGTGAAAATCGTTTTCAAATGGTCAAAGCCTGCTAGCATTGTTCTGTCCACCAAAACTTTGTGTTTTTCTTCAACAAAGTGCCACTTATACTGTTGACATGTGGAACAAACTTCCCCTGGAATCCGTTAAGTTCCAAGGAGTCTAAGCACTCTTTCTTTGAGGTTGATCATGGAACTTTCTTGATGGCCTTTATCTTTGCGTTCCATGGGTCTTTCGCCATTTTCCCTGTGTCTGTGTGAGTTTCCTCCATGTGCCTTGGTTTCTTTCGCCATCTCTGATAAAGGTACCTGCCAGTAACCATGCAGTAAGTCCAACTTGGTGATGTAACAAGCTTGTCCAACTTTCTCGATACAGTCCTCCAATCTAGGAATTGGATATGAGTCTGGTTTTGTAATGGTGTTGACCTTCCAAAAATCTACACACAATCGTTGAGTCCCATCCAGTTTGGGAACTAAGACAATCAGCGAAGTCCACTCGCTCTGGCTTGGTTCAATGATGTTCTCACCTCCACCTCCATCTGGGCCTGTCTGGTTTTGAAAGGATTAAGCCGATAGGGGTGTTGTTCTTTCGGAGCAGTATTCCCTATGTCTACTTCATGTACAATAGCATTAGTCCTCCCCATCTGATTCTTACAAATGTCCTTATGCTGCAGTAATATTTCAACTGCATTCTATGCTCCTGAGACAGATAGCTTACTAACCCATCCCACTCCTCAAGGACTTGTTCATTTTTTAATCTATTTTCAGCCTCATCAAAATCCACATCATCTGGATTTGATTCCTCATTCTGCCAGGCAGTAACTAACATCTGTTTCTCCAGTTCCTTCTCCCTAGTATAATACAGTTTCAAAATTTTCACATGACATAGCCGATACCTTTTTGTTTCTATGTGGCATCTTTACTCGATAGTTCATCTGGCTCAACTTTTTCTCAATTTGATCGGGACCACTAACCCTGGCTTTGAAGGGATCTTCTATCAGTGGTAACTGTACTAACACATCATCCACTTGGGAAAAGTCCAAATCTCAGAGCTTTTATCTGCCACCTGCTTCGTTCTACACTATGCCCTCTCTAGATGCTGTTTAGTTAACTCACTACTCAACCTAATCTCTCCCTCATATCCGATACATAATCTAAGTGTGAGATCTCTGACTTTGGTCCTGTCAATTTTTCTTAATTACTTTCAAAGGACCTCTCACTTAATGCCCGAATATTAAGTCAAAGGGAGTGAACTGAGTAGATTCACTTGGGGCATCTCTAATGGCAACAATACAATACATTTATCCCAGTCATTCAGGCAATCCTGATAATCTGCTCTCAACATGGTCTCAAGATGTGATCCACCTTTCTAAAGCTCACTGGTATTCAGGCTGATGCGCGCTGGATTTAAAGTATTGTTTACCTAAGCTCTTCAAAACCCTTTAAAAAGCCTGACAGTAAAATATGACCTTTGGTCCAACTGAACTTCTCAGGGTAGCCTATGCCATGTAAAGAAAGCTACTAACTCCTCTGCTACCCTTTTTGCCTTGATACTCCAGAATGAAATTAGATTAGATTAGACTAGATTACTTACAGTGTGGAAACAGGCCCTTCGGCCCCACACTGACCCTCCGAAGAGCAACCCATCCAGACCCATTCGCCTATATTTACCCCTGCACCTAACACTACATTGCCACCAGAAATCTGGTAGACACATCCATTATGGTTAACAAGTACTGGTTCCCACTTTTAGTTCTCGGGAGGGGACCAACACAATCAATTATATCCCTTGTGAAAGGTTCTTCTTTGCAGGAATTGTTAACAAAGGGGCTGGTTTTATTAGTGCCTGTGGCTTACCTACCATTTGGCACGTATGGCAAAAGTTAACCACATCCTTGTGCATTCCAGGCCAATAAAGATGTGTTAGTACTTTAGCCTGAGTCTTTCGTACCCCTAGGTGACCTCCTACAGGTAGCTCATGTGCTACCCATAACACCTTCTCTCTGTATGCTACTGGCAACACAATCTGGTGCATTTCAGCCCATTTCTCCTCTTAACTAACCTGCCACAGTTTCCATTTCCGCCTGTGGGTTCTATCGTTCAGATAATAACCATCCAGAATATTCTCTGTCTCCTTTACAGAGTACTCATCCACATATGTATCTTATATCATCATGTCTTGCTGTTGCAAGTCTCTTAGCCTTTCAGAACTAAACACTTCTGTCTGACCCTCTGCCTGTTCAGGTCTTTCCTGCACCATTACATCCAACAGGGTGTCTGCTAAGTGAATCTCAACTCCTTCATCTTTCTCTTTACTTTTCATTTTGTGTTGTGACTTATGATTGTGGGATCTGATGACTACACAGTCTGGGAAAATACCAGGATATTTCTGTTTTAACTCTTCAGTTTCTTGGTCTTCTTTGGGCTTCTGCACAACAAGGGGTGTCACTCCCACCTTGGATATTGCGAAATCATTCCCAAGAACAAGCTGAATTTTGGAACTGACAATCTGTCAATCACTCCCCCACTGTAACTTCCCCAGTCTTAAGTTGGAACTCCAAACTGATCTTACATAGCGGGATGTTAAATTTCTGTTCATCTATCGCACAAATTACCACACTCTTGGGTAACAGATCAGAAAGAGTGCATATTTGCTCATCTCTCACTATCAGCGACTGGTTAGATTCTGTCTCTCTCTCAAAATTATAACTTCTTGTCCTTCTCCCCCTGTTATTTCTAAGTAAACTTTACCCACAGAGATGAATTCTTTGTAGAGATCAGGCACTAACTCCATACCCAGCCCCTGCCGAGGCTGTGCACTCTCCTGCAGCTCCTCGGCTCTTCTTGGGGTCTCCTCTACTACCATCACTAATGCCGCTGGCTTAGCTTCTTTTACCACATCTTTTCCCACAGTGCCTTTCTTTAACAACCAGCACTGTGACTTTACACATCCCACTTTATCACAGTGGAAACACCTGAGGCCTTTCACCTCCTTTCCACCCTGTTGGGCTTCATTTTTATCCTGTTGTAAAATCTTACCAATGCTCTCTACTCTTGGTTTCTTGGTGTAGGATCTCCCCTTCTCCCAACTTCTATCCCTCTGGCCAGAAGCTTGTCTAATGCACCAACATGTACTCATCTGTTAATTCTGCTGCCCTTCTCACTTCCTGAACTTTCAGTTCCTCCATGTGAATTCTTACCATCTCTGGAAGTGAGTTTTTAAACATCTCTAGCAGAATAACCTCTCTTAGAGCGTCAAAGGTCTTATTTATTTTCAAAGCATATACTCATCGATAAAAATGACTATGTTTAATTCTTTCAAACTCAACATATGTCTGACCTGGTTCCTTCTTTTCATTTCTGATCCACTGTCTATATGCTTATGGTACCAATTCATAAGCACTTAAAATAGCCTGCTTAACCTCTTCATGATCTCTTGACCGCTCATCTAATAGCGCAGCAAATACCTCACTAGTTCTGCCAACCAGTTTAGTCTGAACTAGCATTACCCATAAATCCTCAGACCACTTCATCTGTTGAGCCAATTTTTCAAATGAAATAAAGAAGGCTTCAACATTTTTCTCATCAAAATGTGGTAGAGTTTTGACACGTTTGTATATATCACTACCTTCTCTTTTAATATTCATCCTGTTAACCTGACATTACTGACTAAATTGCAACTTCTCAAGTTCAAATTCTCTCTTTTTTGTCTCTCCCTCTGTTTTCTCCATCTCTTTGCTCAGCTAAGAACATGCTCTCTTGCTTTTATTCTCACTTTCTCTCTCTCGTCTCTCTTTCTCTTTCTCTCTCCCTCTCTTGTCTCTCCCTTTCTCTTTCTCTTTCTCTCTCTGTTTATCTTTGAACTCCATTTTCCTCAATTGTAATTTAATTTTTTTCTACCTCTACTGCACTTGTCTGTTTCTCTGATACACCGAAGTGTTTGAGTAATTCCCTGACAATTTCAGCTTTACTTTTGTCCTTGGTGAAACCCAAATCGAACTTATTGGCTAATTCCTTCTAAACTTTCTTGGCAAATTTGAGAATCATCTTCAAATCCCAGAACCTCGTTAGCCATTTTAAGAGCCATTTCTCTCACTTTTAATTGAATCAACTACAAGTCACTGCAGTTAAACAGATTGTATCACCTATGTTTTATTTAAAGGTCCAGGACACTGATCTGCAAGTGTTTAACTCTGCTGTGACTTTTCATAGACCCAAATCTATTCAAATCTGTCTAAACCAGTTCAAATTTCAATGATAAGCCACCAAGCTGTTTCAACATGGGGTAAACCCTCCTGCTTAATGTAAACCTGTAACACAGATAAGATTTATCCCGTGCAGCAATCTGTGAAAATTTGAGATGCCAAGAACTATTTAAAATAAAAATTAACAACTTTGTTTCTTAAAGTAAAACAGAGAATAATTAACTCATAAATATTTACAACTCCTTCCTCTAACCTATCGTTTACTTCCCCTTCTATAATGCTAATCCAATAAAACCCCCGATTAAGATTTACCAAAAATTCAAATTTAAAAACCAGCCAGCTGTCGAATCTTCTCTTTGTATCTTCCTCTGTAGATTTGCTCTCCAGGTCATTGTCAATGTTTTTAACTCTGTGCAAGCTCCTTCTCTGGACAGGTACCTCTCAGAGCCTATATCTGTTGGTCTTTTGGCAGTTCTCCTCCCCAAATGTTCAATTTTCCCTGGTCTTTTACCCCCAAAGCATGGGATAATTTCATTGGTTTTAATATTGCCAGTGTTTGAAATTCAAACTTGATTGGAGGTTGGTGTTTTGGGGTATAATTTAAACTGATTGGCAGAATGTGAATTTGTTTTTGTCCCCAGGCAACCCAGCCAATGCTAGCTGTTCTGAACCAAACGTTACAGTGTAAATTCTCCAGCATTCTCTGTGCTTCTCTAAGTCCTTGCAAGCTTTCAACTTTCTTAAAAATGCAGTACCCCTTACCCTTCATAACAATATTTAAAATAGAGATAGGTAAGTTCCTATTTGCCAAGAGCATCAAATGTTATGAGGTAAAAAGCAAGAAAATGGGGTTGAAAAACCTATCATCCATGATTGAATGGCAGTGCACTCAGTGGGCTGAATGGCCTAATTTCTGATCCCTTGTCTTATGGAGTTTGAGCAGAAAGCGAATTCGGTTCAGTGATAGTGTCCTTACCTAGTGACAGCTGATCTAATCCAGTCTAGTTCCTGAGCAGCGGAACTGAGCCAGGAAGCAAACCCACCGTGGCTTCTGAAACCTTTCTTGTCCTCTTACTATTCCCCACAAAAGTCCTGACTCCCCTGCCACCCATTCCTCATGCTCTGTCAGACAGGGCCATGTAAAATTTGACCCATATGGCTATCCTCTGAATATCAACATCTGCCAGTTTTCCACGTTGTATATTCTACTCATCTATTTTTCCTACCAAAGTGTATTAATTCACCTTTTTCAAGAGTACACTGCACCCTTCAACTTATTACCCAATCACTTAACCTGCCCATTATGAGTACGTTGAAACATATTTTAGACAAAAAATCTACTTAAAGACAGCAAAGAACGAAACTTATTTTTTTATAAAATCAATGACCTACTTATTCAAGCGTACAGGAGGAATTCTGCAATTTTACATTGCATTTATAAAGACCTTTTGACTTACCAATTTTAATGCTGACTTTTCATAAGGCTGATAAAACAACCATTTATTTTGTCAATATTTTCAATGTTGATCTGTATTTGCCTGAATTGTTTTTACAAAATCCAAATTCAGATAAAAGAATAGCAACACTCCCAGTGATAGCATTAGTGACCTGAATTTTCACCAAGTTGGAACTATTCTAGAATCATTTAAAAATGGAGAGCAACATTGGGGATTCCCAACCCCATTCCTGGCTCCCATAATTTTCGTAAATGTGGAAAAAGGATGCAGGTACTGAGCTCACTGCCTAGATGGTTCTATACATTGTCTAGTCCCCTACAATTTTTGGGGAGTATGGCGACCTTTCAAAATCCATAGTTCATGACCCCTCAAACAGGTAATAAAACATAGTATGGATTCAGGAAACGTTGGAAAGATAAGTTCAAAAACATTTTCCGTATCTCCATGTCCCCTCCACGCCAACTCATCCCTATTGAATCTATGACTGTGTAAAAATGTCAATCAGACTGACCATTAAGGTATCAATAACAGAGGTATCTGATACTTCATACTTCATAATCTTGTACAAATCTGCAATGAGACATTGAAAAAAAGTCTATCACAGTAACAATCATTTATTATAACAACTTAATGATCTCCATCAAAAAGCCAAAATTCTCTCCAAATGGAAAAGCAAAGTCCACTAAGGTGATCCTTTTATCAATGTGAACTTTCAGCTGTGTGAAGTATTTGAAACCTCTCTCATTTATTCAATTGTCTGTGAGTTGTTTGGGTATAGCTGGCTTGCCTAGTATTTATTGCCCACCTTTCATGCCTTGGAGAATGAGGTGGTGAGCTGCTTTCTTGAACTGCTGCAGTCTTTTAGGGTGTTATACATGTTAGGAAGAGATTTGCAGGATTTTAACCGAAAGAAAGAGAAGAAATGGTAACATACATCCAAAGCAGGATGATGTGTGGCTTGGAGGGAACTTGCAGACGGTGGTGTTCTATGTATCTGTTACTCTTATCCATTAAGGTGGTAGTGTCTCAGGCTTACAAAGTGCTTGCAGAATTACTGCAGTGCTTCTTAAATATGGTACACTCTGCTGCCATTGGTCATCAATGGTCAAGGCATGAATGCTGAAGATCATGAATAGCGTATTAATAATGTGGACTGCTTAGTTCTGGATATAGCACTGTTACAGATGCATTCACCAGGTAAGTGGAAGCTATTCTGTCACATTCCTGAATTGTGCCTTGTAGATGGGAGGAAGGAACTGAGAAGACAGGAAGTGAGTTACTTGCTTGAGTCTCTGCTTCTATTACACAATACTATGGTCATGAGTAGTACCTAGGATATTGACAGTAGGGGATCCAATGATGGTACTGCAGAGTTGCAGACCTGTTATGGAAGAGAAGGAGCCCATTTGGCCAAATGTGTCTACATTGGCTACCTGGGAATTATGACTTGGTGCCAATTTCCTACATATTGCACATTGCCTATATTTAAATAATCATTTAACGCCATCTTGTATACTTCAGTCTAACCTGATTCCATTGAACTTCCAGGCTGTGTATTCCAGACACTAATTGCTCACTGTGTAGGTAGGCTTTTTTTTGTCCCCCCTCTCATGTCACACTTTCTTCATTTGCAATATAGTTTCTATCTATGCCCACAGGTCCTCCAAACTTACAAACAAGAACAGTTTCTTCCTATCAACTATTTCCTGACAGATCATAATATTGTAATTTTCTATTAGATACCATCTAAGCCTTCTCTTCTCCAATATATCCACAGAACTGAAGTTATAACTGAAGGAATAGAGTGTAAAAGTAGGGAGGTGTTGATGCAGGTGTGCAAGCGGTTAGTGGGAGTGTACCTAGAATAATGTGCATAATCTTGGTCTCTTTACTTTGAGGATAGATGTTGTTTTATTGGAGACAGTTCAGAGGAGAGTCGCAAGATTGATTCCAAAGATGAGGGATTTTTTTTATCAAAAAAGATTAAGCAGTTCAGGTCTATATTCTCTGGAGTTTAGAAGAATGAGAGGAGATTGAATGAAGTTGCATAAAATGCTAAAGGATGTTGACAAAGTAGTTGTAAAAAGGAATTTTTCTCATGTAGGGGCAATCTAGAATGAGAGCTCATAGTTTTAGGATATGAGGGAGCAGATTTAAAACAGAAATGAGCAGAAATTACTTCTCTCAAAGGTTTGTGAATCTGTAAAATTTACTACCCAGAGTGTGGTAGATGCTGAGACACTGGATAAATTTAAGGAGGAGATAGACAGATTTTCAACTTCTAATGGTTGAAAGGTCAAGCAGAATGGCCAGAAAAGGTTAAGTACAACCAAGAAGAGATCAGCCGTAATGGTACAGCCAGTTTGAGGGGCCGAATTGGTTACTAGTCCTACTACTCCTATGATTTATGTTCTTATGTTAAGTTCCTCATCCCCAGAACCATTCTTAAAAATGTGTTTTGCACCCTCTCTAATGCATTCAAATTCTTTCCAAAGAATGGCACACAAAACTGCACAGAATATTCCAGTTGAGACCATTAAGTGGCCATGAATTGACCATCTAATCACATTAATTAATGATGAGTCAAGATGAGTCACTTAATTGCTGAGGTGATGAGAAAGGAAGCTAATATCTCTCCATGAAAAAAATATCCGTTATTTGCCTATCTCATTACATTCCACACCAGCTCCAGGGAGGGGACAATCAAGACCATTAAGTCTGAGTATTCACCAATTAAACAATCTATCCTCATTACAATGATAAAGGACAGAGTGACAAGAGATGACACCTTACTACTGAAGCTTGCCTTCTCTTCAAAGATGCTGCCAGACCTGCTGTGTTTGTCTAGCAATTTCTGTTTTTGTTTCAGATCTTCAACATCCACAGGTCTTTGTTTTATGATAATGAGACTTGTCTATTGTAGACTTTACAGTCCATTCAATTGTTTATGTTTACATTCCATGTTAAAATTTGAGAATAAATTAATATCACAGTAATAATTTTATGAGGTTATAAGATTTACTTACTTGTGCAGGCCATTGAAGGAGGGTCATTATCTCTCCGAAAGTAGTTTTCCATACAATGACAGAAAACTGATCCCTTGTCATATGTATAACTGTAGGGAGGACACTTGCTGCAGGACAGGCTATATGGTGAGGCCTTAAAGAATCCTGGCTGACAAACTGTAGAAATTAAACAAATGACAAGGATTTCAATGAAACTCACCAAACAGCTGTTCAATATTTTTAATATGCACTATTTCCTTTTATACAAGCCATATGAGAACATTATTCCATTTAGAATAACATCCACCTTTGACATAAATATACAGTGCTTGTAAGTATTTCAGTGCAGTCAATACTGAATTGTGGTGTTAGTTTTTATGATCTTGGCTGCACAAGCAAACAACTTATATCTGAGATATGTTAAACCTACACATAACATAAAGTTGTGTCATTACAATAATTTGTTTCACAGTTATATGGATATTTTCTCAGGTGTATAAATCAAGAGAATACTGAAAGCTTGGGATAAAAATTGATTTGCATAGTATCTTTCAGGCCCTCAATACCCCAAAATATTTTAGACACAGTTAAGTACTTTTTGAAGTACAGTTCCTGTCACAATATGCCAAAGGTCTACACTTTCTGTTATTTCTTCAAAGATCCAATAGAAAGGGAATATTCAGAAAATATAATCAAATTAATATATCTTGATTATCAAAAGTCTTATTTTGAATAAGTATCATCATGACCATGTCATTATAATACTGCATATTTTATAAAGAAGGCTAATTTGATTTCTTTAAAATAATAGACGCACATAAGAAAGGGCTTCCAGGATTCACATAAAACTCCCTTTTAATTCATGGTCAGACAAAAGTAGATAGACTGATATGCTATCTCACAATCAACAGAGCCTATTTAGAAATTAATTAAACTCATTGACAACAAAATGGGTCCTTGAAGGTGTAAGAATTGAAGACTTCTTAGACAAGCAAAAGAATGAAAGAAAATCCCTCAAGGGATTCCAGAATAGTTGACTTTGCCTTGTGGGATATGATTCAATAAATGTTCACATAGCAACCATTTTAAATTTGATCTACCTCAGAGTCTGTGCCATACTATTTCAAAACAGAAATCTCCAGCAAAGCCTGAGACAACATTCCCACAGAAGAGATTTCTCACGTCAAGAGAAAGGTTCTTCAGAAATCAGCCATAGTTCTATTGAAAGAGACCAGACAATCTGCAATGCACTAACCACAGAACGAGTGACGATCAGGAAATCTCTCACACCCTGGTGCTCAAAACATGCTCTACCCAGAGTCTATCTGTGAAAGTAATTCAACTGAAGAAACAAACATTTATGCTAAATCCTGACATTGTCTTCAACCTAAAAATAGAAAATGCTGGAAAAGCTCAACAGGTCTGGCAGTATCTGTGGAGAGAGATCAGAGTTAACTGTTTGTGTTGAGTGACACTTCCACAGAATTTTGTCTCCAGCAATTTCAATTGCTCCTCGGATGCTGCCTGACCTGCTGTGCTTACTCAGCACCAACACTTTTTGACTCTGCTGAAAGTTACAAAGTTAAACTATAATTGTTGTAATTATATAAACTACAGATACAAATATTTAAAAGTGTGTGCAGATAAAGATCAATAACAATTCAGGTTTTTAACATTGCAGGCTTGTTACTTGCTTGAAGATCCTTCATTCTGAAGGAAAGGGCTTGAAGACAATAAAAACTGCTGGAAAACAAATTTCAGGAAAAGAAGTTCTGAGAAAGTGTCACTCAACCCAAACAGTTAACTCTGATCTCTCTCTGAGATACTGCCAGACCTGCTGAGCTTTTCCAGCAATTTCTATTTTTGTGTCTGATTTGTAGCATCCACAGTTCATTCAGTTTTTATTGTCTTCAAAGCCTTCCCCTCAGAATGAGGGATCTTCAAGCAAGCAATAAGCCTGCAATGTCCAAGAACTGAATTGGTGTTAATCTTTATCTGCATATACTTTTTGATATTTGTATCTGTAGTTTATCTAATAACAAAGATTACAGGTTTACTTTATAACTTTCAACATAATCAAAAAGCACAGCAGATCAGGCAGCATCTGAGGAGCAGAAGAGTCAATGTTCCTGGCAAAAGCCCTTCATCAAGAATGCAGGAGGAAAGGGGGCTGAGAGATAAATAGGAGGGTGAAGGTGGGGCTGGGGCAGAAGGTAAGTGGGATGGTGATAGGTAGATGCAGGTGGGAGGTAATTGTGATAGATCATTGGGGAGGGTGGAGTGGATAGGTGGGAAAGGCCATGGACAGGTGGAATAGTTCAAGAAGGTGGTGCCGGTGGACTGTTGAATTTGGGATGAGGTGGGGGAAGGAGAGATTTGGAAACTGGTGAAGTTAATGATGATGCCATGTGGTTGGAGGGTCCCAAGGCGGAAGTTGAGGCATTCTTCCTTCAGTTAGCAAATGGCTTTGATTTGACGGTGGAGGAGGCCCAGGATTTGCATGTCCTTCGGAGAGTGACGGTGGTGGAAGGGGCGAGGGGGTGAAGGGGGGGGGAAGGTTGAAGTGGTTAGCCACAAGGCAACGGGGTTGGTTGGTATTCCCCTGATGTAGAGGAAAACACATCAAGAGCAACGGATGTGCAGGAAAAACCCTTCCCACTGACCTATCACAATGACCTCCCATCTGCATCCACCTGGTACCATCCAACCTACCTTTCCCCCAGCCACACCCCCACCCCCACTTAACCCTCAACCCCCTTCCCCCTCCTTATTCATGATAAAGGGTATGCTCCTGCTCTGCGGATGCTGCCTGACCTGCTGTGCTTTTTGACTTTGATTCTCCAGCCTCTGCAGTCCTCAGTTTCTCTAACTTTCAGCATCGGTTGTGCAAATAAACTAATGTTTGATCTGATTTAAAACTCAAGCCTTGTTGGTTATTTTTAAATTGGAACACTAAAACCTAAAAAGGAATCTAAGGAAGCAAAATAATTCACGATTCATTAAAGCACATTGTGGACACTTCTGGTATTCTTGGCAGACCTGCATAGCAGACGTTCCATTTTTAAAAAAATACAGCATCGGGATGAGGCAATCTTCTTATAAGCCTGGGAATAGGCTACATAACTTTACAACTGCAGGAGAACTAGGAAAATCAAAAAGAACTGGATAATGCATTGCATGTAATGTATTTGTATTTTCAAATGTCTTATGATAAGTTACAAAGTATTAGACAGATAAACAAGGTTAGAACAAGTAGCAGAATGGTTTGGAAGTTAGCCATAAAATATAAAGTACAGCAAGGCATAGAAGGCAGCTTCTCCAACTGGAAGAAGTTGAAAAGTGGTCTTCCAGATACCAATGCTGTGACCACCTTAGTTCATCATTTACATTACCACAAGTCTTGAGGAAGATCTATAATATTCTAAAATGTTGGACACGATAAACATAGAGAACTTATTTCTAATTGCTGAGATTAGAACTAGGAGTTAAATAAAAGGAAAAGGCTAGTAGTACTTTAACTGGTTAGATGAAGGAGGCTGGGGAAGGCTCATGTGGCACATATATTCTACCTGGATCCTGTGGATCAAAAGACCTGTTTCATGCCATCAATATGATGTGAAAGCCCTCTAAGACGCAAGAATAAAAATTCACCTGCTTCTGAATTTTCTTTGATTTCCATAACCTTCATTACAGTCAGAAGGAGCAGTAATTTGGCGAGCCTATGGATGTAACTTTTATTCTTTCATGTGATGTAGACAGCTTTGACAGGGCCAGAATGTTTTGTGAATAACCAACCTGTTGGTTAATGGCTAACCACATGTCTGTGGATCCGGAGTCCCACGAAGTCTAGGTGAGGTAGGGATGACAGATTTCCTAACTACATAAGCATTAGTCAATCAGGTGAGTTTTCAATCTATTCAATGATAGTTACATTGATTAGCTTTCAATTCTAACCTAAGTTAAAATTCCACCAGGTGCCATGATGGTATTTGAATTAGTGGCCTCAGAACATCATCATGGGCCCTTAGATTATTACTGCAGACAACGAATGCTGGAGATCACAGAGGGTCAGACAGTGTCCATGGACAGAGAGCAAGCTAATGTTTCGTGTCTGGATGATTCTTCATCAGAGCTAAAGTGAAGTGACCAGGGGCAGCATTTATGTTATAGTTGGGTTGGGGAGGTGTGTGTGAGGGTGGTAGGATGCAGAGTGCTGGGGGAGAAAATATGCTAATTAGATGCTGCTAGTTCAGGTTAAGTATGAGAATGGCAGAATAATTGTATGCCTAACTGCCAGACTTGAAAGAATGGACAGTCCCACTGAGGTGAGGGAGAGAGGATATGGTGACAGAGAATGTAACAAGTAAAGCTAAAAGAAAGGGAAGAAGTGGGACTATTTTTTAGTGACATTCCCATTACGCCAGTCCAATACTCTCTACAATTCCTACCTGTCTACCCAAAACCTGCTATCAACTTGATGCTTTCTGAAGTGCTGGGCCCAACCTCAGAGACAGTTGAGAATCAGAATAATTCCATTTGATTCTGGTCAACCTTTCTGTGTCACAATACCATAGATACATTTCAAGAGATGTCATTTCAGTTGGTCATTTGATAGCTGATGGCTGCTTAGATTCCTCTACTGGAATGGTAATCTAGGACTTCCTGCGGCATAGGTACAGAAGCAGGCCATTCGGCCTCTTGAGTCTGTTCTGCTATTTAATGGGAACATGGTTGATCTATGGCTGAACTCCAGACACCTGCCTTTGGCCCATATCCCTTATAACTTTGTTAACAAAAATTTATCTATCTCAGATTTAAAACTAACCACTGATCTATATCCACAGCCATTGGAGAAGAGTTCTAAATTTTTTGTGTGGTGCAGTGGTAGTGTCCCTACCTCTGGAGTAGGAGGCTAGGGTTCAAGTACAACCTTCTCCAAAGGTGTGTCATAATATCACTGAACAGGTTTATTAGAAAATATCTTGGAACTGCAAGTCTTGTTTAAGAAGAATCCTATTAAAAAATTTAAAAATCTGAAAGATATTGTAGCCCACTCAGGCAACAGAGAAACTCATTGATGAGATGAGCTAGCTTTTGGATTAGTCCTATTTTCAGTTTTGGTAGCTCTTCTGATGAAACAGATCTTTTGTTTTGTTTTACCAATCTTATATGCTTCACAAGGAGAAAGTGAGAACTGCAGATGCTGAAATCAGAGTCGAGAGCGTGGTGCTGGAAAAGCACAGCAGGTCAGGCAACATCCAAGGAGCAGGAGAATTGACAATTCCTTCATCAGGAGTCAGCCTCATTCCTGAAGAAGGGCTTATGCCTGAAACATTGATTCTCCTGTTCCTCGAATGCTGCCTGACCTGCTCTGCTTTTCCAGCACCACGCTCTCGACTTAGATGCTTCACAGTTCACAGAAGCTGTAAATTAAGGCATATCAAAATCATTCTGCTGCCTTCATCTAATTACTCTTCAGGCTTTCCTGGAATGCTATTCAGTAAACCTACACAAAATAAATTCCTCTCTGATGGAATTTGTTTCATCCCAGTGTCTTCTCAACATTTTCTGTACAAGGCACACAACTCACCCAGACTCTTATTCAACCATCTTGGCAGTCCACGTTGCCTATGTACTTTAACACAATTATTGACAGGAAAATCAATGAGTGGCATCAGTGCTTTTTTCAATCATGAGCTGGTAGGACTTTCTGGAGTTAATGGACCAGGATAAACTCATTCACAGCGCCTTTAAAACAAATGAGCATGCACCAGGGAATGGGAACCGGCTGTTATGGAATTTATTCCATTTTATGAAATGGGTTGTCATAAAACTAGTCCCTTTTTTTGTCTGGAAGCTGTTCCTTGTCTCAAGGAGACTCTGTCCTTGATCTTTTTCAGAGGGGTAATAAACCAGACCAGGCTACAATCAGTCTGGTTTGGTATAGAGATGGAAAGGATTTTGAGAGGCCTTTTGTTTATTTGTAAACAAATGAGACTTCAGGCCAAAGTGGTCATGTTTTAGAAGTGACCTGGATAATGAAAGGGGAGTGGTCAGCTCTCTAGCTGAGCTGAGCTGAGCAGTTTTAGTTCAGTCTTGAACTGGGAATTTCAACATGGAGCTGTGTTGGAAACTCTCTCTCTTTTCTACCCTTCAACTTCAACCTGTAAGCATGTGTTCCATTTATACTGGGTTTTAAAGGGAGTTTGCTTATTGGGACTGTTATGTATATTTGGAACAGCATAATTAAGTCTAGTTGGATAGGTTGAGGTCTGTAGGGGTTCTTTATTCCATTCTTTGTGTTTTATTGTGCAATGTTGTGAATACATTTTTGGTCTGTCTTAAAATCTAGTTTATTCCTGATGAAGGGCTTTTGCCCGAAATGTCAATTTCGCTGCTCCTTGGATGCTGCCTGAACTGCTGTGTTCTTCTAGCACCACTAATCCTACTTAAAATCTAGTAGTCAACCTAGCTAACTTAATCCGGGTAATTTTCACTGTACAACTTACCGAAAAAAAACTGCCAAGTTTTGGTCTGTGGCTGCCTGCTTAAGAATGTTTTGAGTGATCTGGCTTACTCTATAACAGGGTACATTACTACTGTGAGCTACAGTTACATTCAAGGTTACCGCTGAAGAATCATTTTACACTGTGGACTAAACCTTAATATTATCTCTGTTAAAAAGTGTCTCAAAAATCAGGTCCAGCTGCAACTGTAGAGTATCAATCCCCAATGAACAGAAGCAAAATAGTGTGGATGTTGGAAATTTAAAACGAACACAGTAAATAGTGGAGAAATGCAGCAGGTCTGTGGAGAGTGAAACAGTAATGTTTCAAGGCCAACATGACTTGTTTTCACAACTTCAAGAATTTAAGAGTGCTCCAACACATAGGAGTGGAGGCAAAGGCAGTATGAGAAAAAAATCAATGTCAGGTTGTGTGACACATAATTCTCAAGATAAGAGATAAGAAAGAGGAAATTTTCCCCCTTCATTAACTATATTTCTCTATCTACAGATGCTGCCTGATCTACTGAGTATTTCGAAGACCTTTTTTATTAATTTGGGTGAATTTAAGATTATCACGTGGATTTGTTTTTCATGTATACATGCAACAATTTTTAATCAAAATCTACTGGCTGTATTAAACCATAAAGTGATATCTAGTCACTTTCCTTGGTGCAAATTTGGTTTCTTGCTTATGAATCCTATTCAATTACTTCTGCTAGAATACGCATGGGAGAATAAGGAAAGAATCTCAGCTACAATGTTGATGCACACAGAGAATTCTCACTGCCGGCATGTGTGACTATTGACCACTCGGGTAAGCCAATGTATGCCATCTCCCTTGATGGGTAACAGGAATCAAACAAATACATATGGGAAAAATATCTACACTAACTTAACCAGTACTCTGAAACTAAAAGGAAAATTTACTCTAAATTGATATTTTTATTTTCATGTAGTGGAATTTGACTTCTCGTCTATGTATGAATTGGAAGAACTTGTTACACATTCACAAGGCAAATATGAAATGCAACAATTTAAATTTTAGCACCAAGTTAGAAATTCAAATTCAGAGAGATATGGAATACATTAATGTCAGAGTTACCTCAAACAAGTACTTATTTCATTAATTCCTTTTAGCACTTGAGACTTTGTTTGGCTACAAGATATTTTCTTGCTAACTCTTTTTGCATGGTTCACACCTTCTGCTATATTTGCAGTGCTGTGTATAACAAACACTGGTAGCGCATATCCTGTGTGAAATGTTAAAGAAAAATATATTCGTTCAATGGTTATTATACAGCCAGTGGCAGTTCAGTGGCAAATCCTTTCTCTTTACATAGACACATTAATGTACCCAGTTTGATTAAGGCACTGGGATGAATGTTGAGTGTTAGTTTTGGAAAATTTTCAAGGATTCTGCCCATCTTTAACAAAGAGTGGATGTAGCAAGTACTAGTGACAGGTTTGAACATAAATAAGTTCAAAAGCTATAGAGTGGAATGGCAAATGCTTCTTCATAAAATATCATAACTGGATCTCTCAGAGCATCCAATTACCTGAATTATTTTCACATTGATCGCATTCTTAAGGTTAAATTGTTAGTAAAAAGGATTCAATTTTGTGATGTGTTCTACAGGGAAGGTGGAAGGCTTTCCCAGAAAAGATTAGCAACTCGGCACCAGACATGCTGTGTGAGAAATCCAGCATTTATTGATTACTGTCTGTTGTCACTTAACAGGCCTTAAAAATCAAGATCTCAATGTACAGGGTGCATTTTGGCTGTGTACAGGCAGCAGCTGTACTGCTTGGCTCTGCTTTCAATTCAATTGATTTTGAATGAGGGAAAAAATTAAACTAATGACAAGTTCAATATATTCTGTGAAATCAATTCATTCAAATTAAGACAATGCCTGCCTTCATGTTTTTATTGCTTGTGTGTTCAAATAAAACTAATTCGAAAGAACTGTTTACCTATTAAAAGAGAAGTCTATGATCAGTTTCTGTACTCTGGAGTGGTCTGACTTTTCATTAACTAACCCAAATTGGTTCTCCTATACAACCTAGCAAAAAACCTAATTTAGGGCTGTTATGAACTATCTCCTGAGTATACTTACGCAAGATAAATCTGGATCTACTTTTGCCTGAAGGTCCACTGTCAAAACTTATTCAGATCAATATTAACTTGTTTTGATTATTAGAGATTTTGATTATCAAGAATTATCAGAGATTTTTTTGTGAATATATAAAAGGAAAAGTTATCTGCTGCCCTCTGCTTCACATTAAGCTGAGTCCATCATGGTGAAATAAACCACAGTACTTCAAAACTGACCTGCGACTAAGAATAGTCTTCCAAGCTCATTATTTTTTAATTATAATCCTAAGGGGAAAATGAATCTCTACATTCGACTCAATGTCAGTAAGATGCCCACTTTAAGAGATATTATATTTTGATATGATACCAAATTAGAAATAGCTCAACCATTTAGGTTCATTCCTGAGGTCATTTAATTAGACCTCATTTATTTTATACCACATTCCTGGCAATGCTCCATATTCACTGTTAATCTGTCAATACAGTCTTTGGCACCACTGAGGCCTATCCATGATTCAGATCATTTATCAAATTGGCGAACACACAGTGTGCTCCTAATCCTCGGGAGATCTGAAGCTGAAGCAGACTGACAGAAGCAGTACCAATACTACTATAGCATCATGGTAGCACAGCTATGTTAGCAAAAGGCACAGGACGAAGCTTTGGTTACAGAATAGTCCATGGGAATATCTTATTTTCCAATTTAATATGTGGCTGATGTTAGATATGAGATGGAAAAGGTCTGAAAGAGTGAATCCTTGATTAAATGCAATAATCACCAGCCATTGTCATAATATTATGAGAATATGTGGATATAATTAAAGTAGGATTTTGGAGAAGACAGATTTAAGATTAGATCCTCCTAATAGTCTTTGCAGTAATGTTGCCCCTATTTCTCTCCACAGATGTTGCCAGACCTGCTGAGATTTTCCAGCAATTTCTGCTTTTGTTGAAGCAGATCAGTATTGGTCAATTTAGAGAAGTGATTGATTCTGACCTAACGTGGGAATTTTTTCATGAGACTTCATTAAAGCTGCAAGAGATGGGAAATTCTCCATTAAAGCCACAAATAGCAGAAAACCCCTCCAGAAAAGTAGCAAAACATGGGAGAACCACTATTACTACAAAATAGCAACCTACAAAGAAACTTTTTTTTTGTCAGGAAGATTTAATTTTAAAGATGGGCCAAATAGAATATAAAATTGGACATCCTGGAGAAAATAATTCTTGAGACATCGAATAGCTTCTAAATGGGAAATTATGGCAGAAGTTGAACAAGTAAATGCATTTGATGCATAACTGTGAATATGTAGATTATGTTGTTGCTCATCAAGGGATAAAATAAGAGACAAATTCAAAGAGGTATTGAAAGCCTCTGATGATTATTTCAATGTCAGAACTAATAGACTTCTTGAAAGAGCGAGATTAACTAAAGAATACAGCATCCGGAGGAAGTCACAGGTGACTTTATTAATGATCTCTACAGATTAATGGACTCTGGAGCCTCAATGTCAGAATCCAGGAGAGACAGATTTGTTAAAGGCATTACTGATGAATCTTTGTCAGGTTTGTTTTAGTCCAAAAAGAGCTGACTCTAATGAAAGCATTTACACGGTGACTGAACAGAGATTAGATGCAGCTCAGAACAATCCGAAGGAAAAAAGATTAAACTTGACACTGGAAACTTTCAGAATCCATTCATTTATTAAGGTGCAGACCACAAAGAACATATATGAGCAGCAATGCAGTGCGAGTCGATACCAGATAATAAGTCATTGTCAAATCATGAAGCAAACAGAAACCTAGCGAACCCACAAGCTTAGGAGATATGGGTGGCAGCACACATAACTATTGATATTGTACGTAGAAAGCAGTTTTCGAAAAAGGGTTTCAGCATCAATTAATGGTGAAAATTACAGAAACACATTTTATTCATCATCTGAAGTATAATAGTTCATGAAGGTAAATATAGCCAGACTGCAGTTTCATGAGAGCATTTGGTGATAAACCTTAACTTACAACATTGGAACCTGTTGCAGTTAACGAGAATAAGTGCTTGAATGAATCAAACCTGCAGAATTATGATGAGCCATAACAGATCATGTCAATCCCATTGCAAAAACATATTCTACTGTGCTTTTTGCACAATATGATTTTTTTTTTCCCAAACCTCTAAAAGCGAGCCCTGAAGAATACTGTCAATGCAGGAATCATAGGCAGAGCACTGAAGAGCTTATATATAGAAGACATTTATTTTTACAGCACTGGATGGTATATTCGGATTAATCATGTAAGATCCTAAAGTTTGTCAGTGTGTTTTTGTGCTCCAGTATGAACAAATCGGTTGTTTTATCGTTTTATGTCAAAATTAATTATTCATAAAAACATCTTTGTGTATATGCACAAATATAGTTCTTTTCTGAACATTTGGACATCAAGGAAACAAGCAAACATTGGAGTCTGACTCTATCCAAACAAACCAAACACATTTCTTACTAAAACAGGATTATACTAACATGCGTTTAAATCACTAAGAGGGTCTGATACCTGAATGGACCCCTAATTAACTTCAGCAAGAAGACCTCAGACAGTGGTCTTTCCCCGCTGTGCCTTGATGGCAGTAGCTCCATGCTTAAGTATGTCACTCAGCGCTTACTCCTGGGCCTTGGAGTGTCCCAGTCTGTAACACTCCACCAAGGTCAACTCCTTGTTCTGGAAGACCAACAAGCTTTAGGAAGACCAGGGCATCTTTCATCAAGTTGATGGTCCTCCAGTTGCAGTTGATGTTTGTTTCGGTGTGCGTCTTGGGGAACAGACCAGAGAGTGGAGTGTTTTGGAGTACTTTGACTGGAAATACTATAATCCGAGTACTTAACTAGAAATACTATAGTTTAAGTAGTTTGAATAAGTTAGTTTTTATCTAATATGTGCAGGATGGTTTCCTGACACAGTATGTAGACAGGCCAACAAGGGGCGAGGCCACTTTGAATTTGGTATTGGGTAATGAACCTGGCCAGGTGTTAGATTTGGAGGTAGGTGAGCACTTTGGTGATAGTGACCACAATTTGGTTATGTTAACTTTAGCGATGGAAAGAGATAGGTATATACCACAGGGCAAGAGTTATTGCTGGGGGGAAAGGCAATCATGATGTAATTAGGCAAGATTTAGGATACATAGGATGGGAAAGGAAACTGCAAAAGATGGGCACAATTGAAATGTGGAGCTATTCAAAGAATAGCTACTGCGTGTCCTTGCTAAGTATATATTTGTCAGGCAGGGAGGAAGTAGTTGAGCAAGGGAGCGAGAGTGATCGAGAAGTTGAATCTCTTGTCGAGAGGAAGAAGAAGGCTTATGTTAGGATGAGATGTGATGGCTCAGTTAGGGCACTTGAGAGTTACATGTTAGCCAGGAAAGACCTAAAGAAAGAGCTAAGAAGAGCCAGGAGTGGATGAGAAGTCGTTGGCAGATAGGATCAAGGAAAACCCTAAAGCTTTCTTTTGGTATATCAGGAATTAAAGAATGACTAGAGAAAGAATAGGTCCAATCAAGGATAGTAGTGGGAAGTTGTGCATGGAGTCTGAGGAGATAGGGGAAGTGCTAAATGAATATTTTTTGTCAGTATTCATATGGAAAAAGACAACGTTGTCGAGGAGAATATTGAGATACAGGCTATTAGACTAAATGGGATTGAGGGTCACAAAGAGGAGGTGTTAGCAATTCTGGAAAGTGTGAAAATAGATAAGTCCCCTGGGCCAGATGAGATTTATCCTAGGATTCTCTGGGAAGCCAGGGAGGAGATTGCAGTGCCTTTGGCTTTGATCTTTATGTCGTCATTGTCTACACGAGTAGTGCCAGAAGACTGGAGGATAGCAAACATTGTCCCCTTGGTCAAGAAGGGGAGTAGAGACAACCCCAATAATTATAAAACAGTGAGTCTTACTTCGGTTGTGGGTAAGCGTTGGAAAAGGATAAAAATGTAGGAAAGATAGGCTTCAGATTGTTTCCACAGGTTGGTGCAACATCGAGGGCTGAAGGGCCTGTTTTCCACTGTAATGTTCCATGTTCGAGAGTCCTGTGTCATAGACCTGCTGGGGATGAACTCGGCAGAAACCACTGCATCTTTCTCCAGACTTTCTTTGCAAAGGCACATTCCGGCAGGAGATGACAAATTGGTTGGTGAATAGGTCATGTGGGTGAGGCAAATGGGACAGGTATCACATGGATGAGGTAGTAGGTAGGACAGTGTGAGTGACTATGGGTCAGTTGCATAATTACCCAGAGGTTAGACAATGGCGTTGTGTGTAACATTTCCCTGGTAACTATCTAAGTAAGAATGGACACCTGTCTGAAGTCTCCTGCTCTAACTCAGAGTCTGTGTTTTTTTTTCTGGAGGGTCCCAGGGAGCAGGGAAATTTAAAATCTGATTGAAGATTTGTAGCTCGGGTATCCGTTGTTGTGGTTCTGCTCGCCGAGCTGGAAGTTTTTGCTGCAAACGTTTCGTTCCCTGGCTAGGGAACATCATCAGTGCTGTTGGAGCCTCGTGTGAAGCGCTGCTTTGATGTTTCTTCGGTATTTATATTGGTTTGTTCTTGCCGCTTCCGGGTGTCAGTTTCAGCTGCAGTGATTTGTATGTGGGGTCCAGGTCGATGTGTCTGTTGATGGATGTTCTTGCCGCTTCCGGGTGTCAGTTTCAGCTGTAGTGGTTTGTATATGGTGTCCAGGTCAATGTGTCTGTTGATGGAGTTTGGGGATGAATGCCATGCTTCTAGGAATTCTCTGGCTGTTCTCTGTCTGGCTTGTCCTATGATAGTGGTGTTTTCCCAGTCAAATTCATGTTGCTGGTTGTCTGAGTGTATGGCTACTAGAGATAGCTGATCAGATATATTGATGACACCTTTGTAATCATCAAAAACACAGATATAGAAAAAACACACCGAATCATCAATGCCACACTCACAGGAATCCGATTCACACGAGAAGAGGAAAAGGATAGCCAACTCCCATTCCTAGACGTGTTAGTAGAGAGAACACCCAACGGAGAATTCACCACAAGGGTACACAGGAAACCAACACACACAGACCAAGTCTTAAACTATGAAAGTAACCACCCCAACACAAACAAACGAAGCTGCATAAGGACACTATTCAAAAGGGCCACAACACACTGCAGTACACCAGAACTGCGAAAACAGGAAGAGGAACATCTATACAAGGTATTCGCCAAAAACAGATACCCACGCAACTTTATCACCAGATGCCTAAGAGGTAGACCGAGGAACGAGGACATGCCACAACCAAAAGGACTAGCCACTCTACCATACGTCAGGAGCGTCTCAGAACTGACAGCCAGACTACTGCGACCCTTAGGACTCATAACAGCACACAAGCCAACATCCACGCTCAGACAACAACTCACTAGAACAAAGGACCCAATACCCAGCATGAGCCAAACTAACGTAGTTTACAAAATACCATGCAAGGACTGCACAAAACACTATATAGGACAAACAGGAAGACAGCTAACAATCCGCATCCATGAACATCAGCTAGCCACAAAACGACACGACCAGCTATCTCTAGTAGCCATACACTCAGACAACCAGCAACATGAATTTGACTGGAAAACACCACTATCATAGGACAAGCCAGACAGAGAACAGCCAGAGAATTCCTAGAAGCATGGCATTCATCCCCAAACTCCATCAACAGACACATTGACCTGGACACCATATACAAACCACTACCGCTGAATCTGACACCTGGAAACGGCAAGAACATCCATCAACAGACACGTCGACCTGGACCCCACATACAAATCACTGCAGCTGAAACTGACACCCGGAAGCGGCAAGAACAAACCAATATAAATACCGGAAGAAACATCAAAGCAGCGCTTCACATGAGGCTCCAACAGCACTGATGATGTTCCCTAGCCAGGGAACGAAACGTTTGCAGCAAAAACTTCCAGCTCAGCGAGCAGAACCACAACAGCAGGGAAATTGTCAATTGAAAGTTCAAAATTCCAGTGTATGTCCTCAACAATTGGTTCAGGACTTCCACAGGGACGGAAATATGTCTTGAGTCTTACATTGGGTCTTTAGGAGCTTTAATAATCATTCTGAACACAGCAGCCAGTTTAGTTTATAAACAGATTTGTACTTCACTATGAATTATCAATTTGCTCCTGCAGATTTCTAGCTGAATGCTTGGCTAAGAACTGACAAAAGATGTCCTTTGGGATATGCACTAGAATCTTTAAGAAAATGAGGGAGGAAACGGAAAAAATTCTGACTCATGTATCTAGTAGCAACAGATGTTGAACGAGCACTGCCAAATATGTTCATCACTATATTCAAAATTGGGAAAGGTAGAAAGCAAAACATTATGTGCCACCAAAGCCAGCATTTATAATGAGGAGCATACTTGAAAGTATTTTACAATGCTTACATAAAGAGCACAGGTGTAATGAAGCTTAGCCAAGACAATTTTAGAAGTAATTCCTGAAATCTTGGAGTTCTTTACAAAACTAATTAAATTAGTAGATAACAGCCATTTGGCAGGCCTAATTTACTTGGAAATACAAATGATATTTTACAAAGTTTCTTGAGTGATGCTTTTGAACAGAGTTGAACAGAGACAGTGAATCTTTAAGTTCCAGAGATCCATTATAATTCATGTCATAATATACAATAGCAGAAGTATTGATAAATAAGAAGTGACGTTTGTCTGGAAATCTGAGGAGGAATTGGTTTTGATTGTTAAACTAATGATACCAAATCAAATAATCATGTGGAAGGAAGCGTGGAGAGAGATGAACAGAATTCAAAAATGTCCTGTCAGAATGAACCAGATAAATTTATAAATCTATATCAACATCTAAGATAATTCATAACATCACATCAAACAACAGATGGGTAGATAATGAAGATTTATCATTCATAGAGAGGAACAAGAAAAAAAAATGATTATGAATATTGAAGATCCAGTGATAAAACACTGGTCAATACAAAACAGGAATTAAGTTAACACAATGCTAGCATACATCTTCAGAGCATTTCATCACAAGTTCAAACATGCTATTCTAACCTGAGAGAGATCACTGATAAGGTAACAGATCATGAATGATATGAAGCAAGTGACTGAAGAGTATGAAGGTGAATTCTACTGTAAATCCTACAGAACTAAAGCCTGAAAGGGTGACACAATTCGATCTTTAAAATTTTATAAGGCATGGGTGATGGTAATACAGTTACACAATCCTTTATCCAAAAGTCCAAAATCTGAAAAGCTCCGAAATCCAAAATTTTTTCGTAGAATGTGGAGCGTCATTTTGGCGTGTGAACAGGTGACCCAACTCCATACCTACTTGAACCATGTCACTCAGGTATACGTAGCAGTGTGGCCCAGCACTGACAGGCGTCAATTGTGTCTCAGCGCTCATACTATTCACACGTGCATCTGCTGTGAGGTAATTTTTTTTTATTTCAGTGTGGAAATGTCATTTATTCCAAAATTCAACAGATTCTGAATTCCAAAAAACAACTGGCTCCAAGGATTTCGGATAAAGGATTGTGTACTTGTATAATCATGTAACAGGTCTAACATTACTAAGCATCTTTCTTAATGAATTAATATGGTAAACACAAAGCAAAAATAAACAATTGAAGATGTACATTTGATACTAAGAAAGATAAATGTCTGATTGAGAGACAAATGGAGAAAATAACAGTGCATACTAGATTGAGATGATCAAAATGCTTTATAAAACATAAACATTTTTTGATGGTAAAGGTGTATAGGAAGCAAAATATTACAGTTTGAACTGAAGATTTGCTTGATTTGGGGATGAGAGAATATACACATACAATTTCTTAATTTTTTTTCACAGACACTCTGTAATCACACAATGGAAAGTATAACTTCGACAAGGTAAACTGGCTTTTTTTTGTTCCTTAATTGTCTTAAGATTTTAATGGAGGTGAGCAAAACTCTGTAATCTAATGTCTTAGCTACAAGATGGATTTAAAGGTTTACATTTCTTGAAAAATTTATGATTTCTGATCAGGCTCTAAGATGACAACTTCTAATACATTCACTATTTTTGTAAGCTCTATTTATGTGGGTCAAATAAATCTTTTTTTATCATATGGAACCATTTTGCTAAAGGTTCCGTTGCTTCAGAATGGTTAAGTAACAGGAGAATTTACGTCAAATTTTCAGCACTGCCTAAGTTTGTTTCTAATAGTAGATTTTTTTAATTCTTTGATTGATGAGAGAGACCAATGAAAGGAAGGAAATACAATATTAGTCAAGGATAATTCCCAAGTTCCTTACATTATCAGAGATTGTTTGGCTGCAGTGATGCAACCTTTGCTAATGGCCACATTTGAAGGCAAGTTCAAACGGAAACTGTTGTTCATCCTGACCTTTGATCAGAGAAACTGCCATAAGGTTATTTGAAATGATGTATTGAAACTGAGAAACATTGATAAGAATCCAACCACTTTGATTTATGCATGAAGAACTCCATCGTAAGTTAGAGAACTCTATTTTTCAATTGCAGTCTTAAAACATAGGTTTCCGAATCAGAGAACTAATATAGCAGATGCTTGAAGGTACTGCTGACAAGAAGCCCACTTTACTTGAAGTTGAAATCCCGGAGGAAATGTCATAAAAACAGACTGAATTTTTCAGCCCAATGGCAGCTGGAACGGAAGCAGATGAGCATGGAATGTCCAATGTTTTGGTTCTTTAGCTCAGCTTACCTTGTTCACAGCTTTCCAAGAGGCTGGGAGAGGAAGGGGGAAACAAGGTGGCAGGGCTATCATCCCACAAGTAGCAACCAGCAAAAGCAACTGACACACTTAATGGCCTACTGAGGCTGAGTTTATTTCAGGTCAACCAGGCCTTTCAATTCAGCTTTCAGGTCAACAGTAGGGAGCTCTGCAGTCACCTGTAGATGGCTTCCTGGTAACAGGCAGAGGGCCTGAAACCGAAGCAGACTCTGGAGATCTTTCCTGTGTGCCTTGGTTCAGTGACACCACCACGTTGTGTGCTTTCGGAGCCTTTAGACTTTTATTGAATTCACCTGGACCATCTCTGACACCTCCCTCCCCTTCCTGGACCTCTCCATCTCCATCAATGACGACTGACTCAACACCGACATTTTTTACAAACCCACTGACTCCCACAGCGACCTGGATTACGCCTCTTCCCACCCTACCTCCAGCAAAAATGCTATCCCCTATTCCCAATTCCTCTGCCTCCACCATATCTGCTCCCAGGAGGACCAGTTCCACCACAGAACATACCAGATGGCCTCCTTCTTTAAAGACCAAAATTTCCCTTCCCACATGGTTGATGATGCCCTCTAATGCATCCCATCCACGTCTCACACCTCTGTCCTCAAACCCCATCTCTCCAACTTCAACAAGGGCAGAAGGCACCACCCCTCCCCCCCACCTGTCCTCACCTTCCACCCCATCAACCTCCACATAAATCGCATCATCCATTGACATTTCCACCACCTACAAATGGACCCCATCACCAGGGATATATTTCTTTCCCCACCCCTATCCACTATCCGCAAAGACCGTCCCTTCCGTGACTACCTGGTCAGGTCCACACCCCCTACAACCCACCCTCCCCTCCTAGCACCTCTTCCTGCCACCGCAGGAATTGCAAAACCTGCGCTCACACCTCCCCCCTCACCTCCATCCAAGGCCCCAAAGGAGCCTTCCACATCCATCCAAGTTTCACCTGCAATTTCACAAATGTCATTTATTACATCCGTTGCTCCCAATGCAGTCTCTTTTACACTGGGGAAACTGGACACCTTCTCGCAGAGCACTTCAGAGAACATCTCCAGGACACCCGCACCAATCAACCCCAGCACCCTGTGGCCGAACATTTCAACTCCCCCTCCCACTCTGCCGAGGACATGCAGGCCCTGGGCCTCCTCCACCGCCACTCCCTCACCACCCAACGCCTGAAGAAAGAATGCCTCATCTTCCACATCGGAACCCTTCAAACCCATGGCATCAACGTGGACTTCACCAGTTTCCTCATTTCCCCTCCCCCCACCTTACCTCAGTTCCAAGCACCACCCTCATGACCTGTTTCACCTGTCAATCTTCCTTCCCACCTGTCCATTCCACCCTTCTCTCTGACCTATCACTTTTAATCCTTCCTATTGCACTTTGAACTACCTTTTCCCCAGCCCAACCTCCTCCCATTTATCTCTCCACCCCCAAGGCTTCCAGCCTCATTCCTGATGAAGAGCTCCTGCCCAAAACGTCAATTTTCCTGCTCCTCAGATGCAGCCTGACCTGTTGTGCTTTTCCAGTACCACTCTAATCTTGACTTTCATCCCCAGCATCTGCAGTCCTCACTTTTACCTATTAGGTTTTTATGTCTGTTTGAAAAGGAAGGTGGAACTTTGGTTTATCATTGCAGCCAAGAAAAGGCTACTTCTAAAAGTGGACCTCTTCTTTGCTATTGTCCTGTAGGGTCAGAAAATATTTTGCCTCTGGAATGGAGCTTGAATCTACATGTCTTTGACTCGGTTGAGAGTATTCCCTGCTGAGTCATGATTAAATGGATTCTTAGTAGCTGCATGGTCTATTGAACAGATGTGACAGAAATATTCCCAGAAGCATTGTATTTGAGGAGATGTCTGTTTGTGTTTAATGACGTCCATTACAGTAGGGCCTACTTAATCATGAGAGAGTCCCATGTTGGCAATGTGCCCTCTGAGTGGTGGCCCAACTGATAACATGACTTATGTAAAGTTTTAAAAGTTAAGCCAGATATCATGCACTTTAAAGTGCCCATTCCATCATTTACCCACTTCTGCAATGTGGCCCCTTATCAGCCTTCCAGTTTCAAAACATTTGTCTGTTGTTTTTAATTGGGTTTCAGCACAGATTCGGGCCACTGATTGGCTAATTCGGGGGGGGGGGGGGGCAAAGGTCACTTGTGACTATTGCCAAAACAGAGCAGGGTTATAGTCCTCATCTGAGCCTGATGGGACAATTCGAAAGTCCACAAAGAAAATCCTGTCCACAGAAACAGAGACTCAAGTGCTATTGGGCTATTGAGAGTCTCACCCAACAGTAAGAGTAACCTTCACCAGTTTCTTGGAGGGGGCCTGGCTGAATTAAGAGCTTCTGAGGCATTTAAGGGGCAGCTAATGAGCCTTCTCAGAATTAAAGTCCTCTATCATGCAAGTCTCGGTATACAGGAAGCTTTCGGCAAATCAGAGGCTGGTAACCCATTATAATAGTGAGAGCAGTAGCAGCCAATAGCAGTGCATCATACATCCATCACAGTCCAGCATTGTCATGGGACCCCAGCAATGGTGAGTGAAGGCAGGATGGGAGACACATGACAATGGCAAGTTGGTGGCTTTCAATGGCCTCTACCTTCTTGATTCCTGAGTCATCAATTACCCCCCAAACACTACCCAACAGCCTCACCAAAGAGGCATTCCTGACACTGGCAAGTCAAACTAACACCATTCTGTAATAGCTGGATACATCTATCAGCACCTTCCATCTTCTAATTTAATGAGGAAAGGCTTTGTCATCACCAGACTGACAATGGGCTTCTCTCATGATTACGTGGGCCCACTGTAATGGACGTCATTAAATCCAAACAAGCATGTCCTCAAATATAACACCTCTGAGAATATTTCTGTCACATCTGGTCAATAAAGCATGCAACTACTAACAATCCACTTAATCCTGGCTCAGCAGGTAGCACTCTCAGCTGAATCAAAAACAGGGGGGTGCAAGTTCCATTTCAAAGACTTACACACAAGATCTTTTCTCTGACACTGCAGGACAGTAGCAAGGACGAGTTCCACTTTCAGAAGTGGCCTATTCTTGGATGCAATGATTAAACAAAGTTCTGCATGCCCTTTCAAACAGACATAAAAACCTAATACCTCAATTTTGAAAAGCAGACAGTGTCTTGGCCAGAATTTAATCCTTCAAACAGCATTACAAAAAGCAGATCAGCCTGTTGTTATCACATTGCTGATGGTGGGAGCTTGTTGTTTATTAATTATTTCCACATTACAGCTAAGACTACTCTTCAGAACAACTTCCTGTAAAATATTTTGTAATGTCCTGAGATTGTGAAAGCTGTTATATGAGGAGAAGCTTTTTAAAATTGATCTATCTTAAAATTTCTTGCATAATTACCATTAGAAAATGTACAATACAGGTGCATGATGCAGAATGTTAAATGTAATGAATGACGAGGGTCAGTAAAATATGTTCAAATCTTCTCAATTTTTTTTATAATTGTACATCAAATCTTTGTCCAAATACCATCCCAAAACGAATAGCTTTAGAAATGATTTTCCTGTAACTGGAATTGCTCAAACGTTCTCTTACAAAATTATGAACATTAACACATGGAGAGAAACAGTCCCTTTTCAGACACTTGACAGGTATTTTTGGGTATTATTTTTAATATCCCCACTGGAATCTACTTTGCATTTTCTGTCACCTGAAATGCATCTTTACCACTAATAAAAATCGTAATGGAAATATGAAAGGTTCCTTTACTGCAGATTTTTAATCATACATAACACCCGAAGTGCACAATTGATGGCAAAATAAGTTAAAATCTTTATCGTCATGCATAAAGAAGAAATATAGTATGGGTTTAGTTGAGAAAAATTTAAGCTCATTTATGTATCTTTTTACATTGGCGTATATTCTGATAAGATTGACAAATGAAACTTGATGCAACCTGGCAATGACAGGATGGGAGCAGGAATGTTCCTCACATAAGAATTGCAGCCTAATGGAACAGCCTCATCATTTAGAGTGACTTAGATGAAGAGTTAAGAATAATGAATGAATCTTACTTTTTCTTTGGGAGTTAGTCCAAGTTTGTGTTGCATTTTTTGGAGGATTTCTCTCCATGAGACCTAGTGATATTCTGCACCGTATCTTACCAAACTCACCTGAAAAATGATCTACCCCACCCATGTGGCATCCTTCATGTCTTGTTCTCGCTCCACCTTTGCAGGCATCATTCCCTGAGCAACTTTCTAACTCATCATAAATTTGCTACAAGACCACCATCCCTGGTGGCTTTGAAAAGGCTGCTCTACACTGGGATAAGCACTGGCCCTGTAGGCCAGGGATGAGTTCTGAACATGTCACAGAAAGAGAAAATAGTGTCATGATTTATTGATAGGGTCCTGGATGCCCTGGTGAAAAGAAGTCTCGTTCTCAGAGAGTCTCGTTCAGAGAACCAGCAGAGGCCTCACCATCAGACCCTGACAGTCTGGTACAGGATTGCCACTAGGGTTAGTGCAGACTCCATGTTCCAAAGGCCAGCAGCGGTGCCAAAACTCCACTCCACCAAAGAGCTACAGTCTTCTCTCATATACCGCACACTTACTCTATCTCTGCCACTGCATTCACCTCCCACCAAGGCTCACGCTCTGCCACTGTCAATATTACCTACAACAACTTCCATCACTTGGTCTCATTTCATAGAATCACTACAGTGTGGAAGCAAACCATTCGGCCCATCGAGCCCACACCGACCCTCTGAAGAATATCCCTCCAACACCCACCCAACACCTCCCACCCCCGCCCCTCCCCATCCTATCCTTGTAACCTTACATTTCCCATAGTCTTTGTTGCACGTCCCTGGACACTATGGGCAATTTTAGCATGGCCAAACCACCTAATCTGCACACTTCTGCACTGTGGGAGGAAACCGGAGCACTGGGAGAAAACCCACACAGACATGAGGAGAATGTGCAAATTCTATACAGTTGCTCGAGGCTGGAATCAAATCTGGGTCCCTGGCACTGTGAGGCAGCAGTGCTAACTACTGAGCCACTGTGCCACCCATTCTTTCCAACATTCCTCATTAACAATGCATGCCCTTGACACTGTCCACAAACTCCCTGTGTACATTCATCTTGAAGAGCTTATGCTTAAAATGTTGACTCTCCTGCTCCTTGGATACTGCCTGACCAGCCATGCTTTTTCAGCACCACACCGTTTGACTCCTTATGTGCAGATCACCACCTTCTCTCCACCTGCACGAGCACTAACAGTCATGGCACCCACACTCACTTACTTCCTCTCATAGGGCTTATGCCCGAAACGTCGAATTTCCTATTCCTTGGATGCTGCCTAACCTGCTGTGCTTTAACCAGCAACACATTTTCAGCTACTTCCTCCCATAACCCATTGAACAAGTAAATACCATTTGCATTCCCCCGTGACTCTCACAGTAACCCTACTGTTGGTGTCATTAATCACACACTACTTCTAACCACTGGATTGAATACCTTAATGTCTTCTGCCTAGATAGCCACCATCTCTGTGGAGAAACAGCCTGTCCACCAGTAACTACCTCCTCGATCTTAGGGACAAGAAAATGGGGGGATCAGAGGAAGCATTGGCAATCCCTACCAGCTCAGGTAGTGACACATTGGTGGGAACATTAACATTCCAAACATTTGGGGGCACAAACTAGTGAGCATCTCACAGTGATAGCTGAAGAAACTCCCCAGATCACTGGCATTCGCAGGACTGCCAGTAACAAGGCACCTGGTCAGCACCAGGCAGAAGAGGAGACTGTGGTGTCAGTAATCAACGACCTAATCGACAGGGAGGAACAGGAGCAGCAGACAGGTATGGGGGAGGTAACAGCCCTCCTCATCCAGAAGCTGCAGGAATGCAGTGTGTCACATGATAGCCTGGCTGCCTCCATTGACAGTTTGACAGCTGCAATGGAGAACTCAGTCCAGCACCATCTAGTAGAGAGACACAAATACCTCCACTCCAGGTATCTCCTTCAGAAAAGTCATACCAGACCCAAAACGTTAACTCTGTTTCTCTCTCCAGAGGTGCTGCCAGACCTGATAAGTTTCAGTTTTTGTTTCAGATTTCCAGCATCCCCAAATATTTTGTTTTTACTTCTGAGGAAGGGTCATTGGACCTGAAACGTTAACTCTGATTTCTCTTCACAGATGCTCGTAGAGTAATAAGGTCATAGAGATGTACAGCACGGAAACAGACCTTTCAGTCCAACTCGCCCATGTCGACCAGGTATCCCAACCCAATCTAGTTCCACCTGCCAGCACCCGGCCCATATCCCTCTGAATCCTTCCTATTCATATATCCATCCAGATGCCTTTTCATTGTTGCAATTTTACCACCCTCCACCACTTGCTCTGACAGCTCATTCCATACACGTATCACCCTCTGAGTGAAAAATTTGCCCCTTAGGTCTTATTTATATCTTTCCCCTCTCACCCTAAACTAATGCCCTCTAGTTCCGGACTCCTCCACCCCAGGGAAAAGACTTTGCCTATTTATCCTATCCATGCCCCTCATGATTTTATAAACCTCTATAAGATCACCACTCGGCCTCCGACGCTCCAGGGAAAACAGCCCCAGCCTGTTCGGCCTCTCCCTATAGCTCAAATCCTCCAACCCTGGCAACATCCTTGTAAATCTTTTTTGAACCCTTTCAAGTTTCACAACATCTTTCCAATAGAAAGGAGACCAGAATTGCATGCAATATTCCAACAGTGGTCTAGCCAATGGCCCGTACAGCCGCAACATGCCCTCCCAACTCCTGTACTCAATACTGTGACCAATAAAAGAAGGCATACCAAATGCCTTCTTCCCTACCCTATCTACTTGTGACTCCACTTCCAAGGAGCTATGAACCTGCACTCCAAGGTCTCTTTGTTCAGCAACACTCCCTAGGAACTTACCATTAAGTGTATAAGTTCTGCTAAGATTTGCTTTCCCAAAATGCAGCAGCTCACATTTATCTAAATTAAACTCCATCTGCCACTTCTCGGCCCATTGGCCCATCTGATCAAGATCCCATTGTAATCTGAGGTAACCTTCTTCACTGTCCACTACACCTCCAATTTTATATTAGAAGCTGCCAGATTTGCTGAGATTTTCCAGCAATTTTTGTTTTTAATTTCAGATTTCCAGCATCCACAGTTCTTTCATGAACTTCTTTTTGTTTAGTTTTTTTTTGGTTCACACACTTGTAGACCATGAGCAAGCCAGCTGTACTGACAGTGGATAGACTTATGTTCCAAGGAAGTGTTTTCCCAGGAGTGTCAACTTTGTAAACTGTTAAAGCTGAAACTGTTTAGTTACTTTCAAGATGGAAGGAAACTTGGAGGATTGTTCATCAGGCAATCCAACAGACAACATGTAGCCTGTGGAGGGTGTTTGCATTCAGCTGTCAAGGACATTTTCATGACACACAGAATAACATCAGAGAATGTGATAGTTGCTGTAGACCAATTTATCCAATCAAATGACACTCCCTTCCCACATTTGCTCTTTACAGATCATTGTAAGCCAATAAGCTGCAAATACAGAAGAGAGATGGCTGTGATTGGAGGAACAGCAAAAAGTATGAAGGAGTAGAATTTCTCTCAGGTTTCCACAGGTTTTCTCTGTGTCTCACTCATCTAGAAGGAGTGGAGGATTGCAGTACCAGCTGAGGAAGAGCGGTGGCTGCATCAACACGTGCCCCCATAGACAGTTGGAAGGTCAAACTGTGGCATTTTTCACACCTTCATGGCCATCCCAAAGTCAATACTGAAACCATACCTGCCTGAGTGAGTCTGAGAAGGAGAGAAAGAGTGAGGGAGAGAGTGACAGATTCAAAAAGCAAGGGAACACGTAACTCAAAGAGATAGGGATGGACTCAGAGAGGGAAGGAGTCAAAGCCTGAGGGAGATAGTCAGCAAGGGAGGGTCAGGTGGCAGGTATGTGAGGGAAGGGAAAGAGAGTCAGTATAAGGAAGGAGATAGTGATTCTATAAGGAAGGAAATGAGTGAAAAAAGACATGAGAAAAACAATGTAGGAAAGACTTGAAGTCTAAAGAGAAGAGAAAGAAAATGAGAACTCCTTATTAGAATTTCAAAGAATAAGAGAAAATGAAAGGACAGAATTTCAACAAGAGGTAGCAGCCAGAAAATGTGGCTTGTTAGAAAACATCACAATTTCCTAAACAAGGGAAAACAGGGCAATGTGATAACATTAGCTTGAAGGTTTGATTTGACAAAGAGTATTCACTTAATGTCTAAGTTTGGGGAGGAAGTGGTGCAACATTTTTTGTCTCATTTGAGAAAATTGCTACAAGATCACAATGGCCTAAAGAAACATTTTTGTAGGGAATATGTTTGAGGTATGCATAGAACTAAGAAGAGGAGCATGCCATTCAGTTCCTTAATCCTGGTCTGCCATTTACTGTGATCCAATGGTTGTTTCAACTCCATTTTCATGTCTGTGCACAATATCAAAACCTATTTAACTCTGCTTTGAATAAACTCATGGACCAGCCTCCACTGTGCTCTGAGGAAGAGAATTCTAAAGACTAATGATATCCAAGAGGAAAAAAAACAACTCCTTACCTCTGTTTTAAAAGGGAAATAATATTCTTAAAATGTATCACCAATTCAATCACTCTGCAAGAAAAAGCATTCTCCCAGTATCCACCATAACTGTACCCCTCAAGAACTTACATATTTCAATATCATTCCTCATTCTTCTGAACACCACTGTTCAGCCCTTCTATATAAGATAAATCTTTCTTCCTAAGATTGAATCAAGAGAACTGTCTCTGTTCTGTTTCTAAAAGGATTTATATCCTTTTTCAAATAAGGAAACTAACATTCTGCATCATACACTAAATGTGGTCTCAGCAAGACTGTGTAATGGCTGTGGTAAAGCCTCCTTACTTTTATCTTCCATCATCTTTGCAACAAACGCAAATGTTCCATTTGCTTTCCTAATCACTTGCTATACATGCATAGTAACTTGTTAGGATTCATACACCAGATCTCTCAGTGCCATTGAGTTCTGTAATTTCTCTCCACTTAGCATAACCTGCTTTTTCACATTTTTACATTGTAAATTGTATCTACCAATTTTTGCATACTCACTTAACTCATCTAGATTCTTCTGTAAACCCTTGATCCTCTCTCTTTGAACTTTGAATGAAATAGTTCCAGAAATGTGCGGATGGAAGTTTGGTAATTTGAAGAGGTAAAATCAGATTTCGGTGGAATTTGCTAGAGAAAGAAAGATACTACTGACAGAAGCTAGAAATTTGAGCAAGATTCAAAAATGATAAGTGTTGTTAATGGAAGAATTTGAAAATAGTATCCCTTTAGGTATAAGGTCCCACCTAGAAGTCCATGAGTCTTCTACAATAAAAGCTGTTCATATAGTTGATGGTTAAAACTGTCCCACCAAACACCTAGGTGACAGCCAAACTTTGTTCGCAAACTGAATGAGAAACTGAAGAGATGAAAAGATTGATCATGAAAAGAACATCAGTTATACACAGCTGAATGAAAAAAATTGAAAAGAGAGTGGTGGCACATTGGCTCATTGGTTAGCACTGCTGCCTCAAGTGCCAGGGACCCGGGCTTGATTCCAGCCTCGGGTGACTGTCTGCGTGGAGTTTGCACATTCTCCCCTTGCCTGCATGAGATTCAATTGGGTGCTCTGGATCCCCCGACATTCCAAAGATGGGTATATGAATAAGAAGGGTTTAGAGGGATATGGGCCAAATGCTGGCAAATGGAACTAGATTCGTTTAGGATATTGGGTCGGTCAGGATGAGTTGGACCGAAGGTTCGGTTTCTGTACCATACATCTCCATGATTCTATGTTTCTTTGTGCAAGCTAGGTGGATTGGACATGCTAAATTACCCTGTATGTTCAGGAATGTGTAGGTAGCCATGGGAAATGCAATGAAATGCAAGAGTAGGATAGGGGGAATGGGTCTGGGTGGGTTACTCTTTGGAGGGTTGGTGTGGACCTATAGGGTTGAATGGCCTGTTTCCACGCTGTGAGGATTCTTTATATATGAACAGGTGCCTCAGAGCAGTAAAAATAAAAAGCAATACAGAGCTAAATATTGATTCGTGGAGAACATCATGTTATTTTTGCCATAAGAAATATTATGTCATGTCTGAAGAGATTACTGGAGATTGAAACATAAATTTGTGCATGTGCATGGGTCAACTACACAGCATATTGCAACAGTAGGTGGTACTAGTAAGAAACAAAAAGGTTGAAGTCTATTTCCGATTGGTAACAATCAAAACGGAGAGGGTTGTTTGAATTATGGCATTGTAACTGTGAAAATTGCCCAGTAATGATGTTGATTTTCTAGTAGGTAATGACCTTGTTGGACATAAAGTCCTGCCATTTCCAGTGATGTTAGACAAATCCAGTGAAATGGTAAAAGTTGATAATGTATCAAATACATCAAGAGACATCCAGAAATCAGTAAAAATTTTACTTCTGCTGGGAAAATTACAGTTCCAATTAAAAAGAGGACTCCCAAGGAGTCAGAAGTGCAGACTGCTGAGGTTAAGTGAACATGGAAACCCTAGGCTGACAACAAAGAGCTGAAGACAACTGGAAACTATAAATGAAGCTGCCTGATTGAAGCTTTCCTGAAGACCTTAAGCCTCAGATATCAAAGCTGTACTCAACAGCAGCAGTTAGCCTCATCACAACCATGTTGATCGTTTTAAAAATCCATCTGGCTCATTAATGACCTTTTCAGGAAGGAAATCTGCCATCCTTGCCTGGTCTGGTCGACATGTCACTGCAGACCTACAGCAATGTGGCTGCCTCTTAATGTCATGTGGGAAGTAAATGCTCATTTATCCAGAGACACTCCCATTCCTTAAGCAACTTTATTTTAAAACTTGGAGTGTGAGAAAGACAGTGTTTTAAGGTGATGGAAGGTTGGTGACTCCAAGGCTTGGTTGTGAGGTGGTACAAAAATAAAAGCAAAACTGAATTGCCGCTCAGATGGGATATGAACAGGTGTCTCAGGAGACAGGAATAGATAGAGTTGTGAGTTGCTTTGATCTGAAAAATGTTTGCAGGAGAATAGTGGAGCAGTCAGAATGTAGAGATTGGTGCCTGAAAGTCATACGCCTTTCCTGAGTCTGTTGAAGAGTTTGTGGTTCTGAATGCAGTTTCAAAGGACTACACTATTGTGTGCAATATTGGAAGGGTTTTGTGAAACTTGAAAGGGTTCAGAAAGGTTTACAAGGATGTTGCCATGGTTGGAGTGTTTGAACTATCGGGAGAGGCTGAATAGGCTGGGGCTATTTTCCCGGGAGCATTGGAGGCTTAGTGGTGACATTATAGAGGTTTATAAAATCATGAGGGGCATGGATAGGATGAATAGCCAAGGTGTTTTCCCCAGGGTGGGGAGTATAAAGCTAGAGGACATAGGTTCAAGTTGAGAAGGGGGGATGATTTAGAAGGGGCCTAAGGGGCAACATTTTCACGCAGAGGACGGTACACACATGGAACAGGCTGTCAGAGGAAGTGGTGGAAGCTCAAAAAATTATAAATTTAAAAGGTATCTGAATGGGTATAGGAATAGAAAGGGTTCAGAGGGTTATGGGCCAAATGCTGGCAAATGGGTCTAGATTAATTTAGGATAGCTGGTCGGTATGGAGGGGTGGGGCTGAAGGGTCTGTTTCTGTGTTGTACAGCTCTATGACTATAAAGAGTGACAGATCCAGGGTGGGAAGAACCCTCCCATATTGTGGCTGCTAAGGTGCAAAGAGCAAGCATACTGTTCAGGCTCTCAGGCTCATATCAGGGTCCTGTTAACTAAAAATCTTCTTTTGACAGACAGCTTACCCTCTCTGATTTATTGAGAAACTGGGAAGTGAGAAGCAAACTTATACAGTCATGGCAAAGTCCATTTCAGTGACAAATAGATTCCAAATATTCTGCCAGCTCTCTATTGCATATCGGTCTATTATGTAAGATTCCACGTCTCATTAATGTGTTCATGGAGCAATGATTTTTATAAAGGGAGATCATTTGTGGTAGATTTAGATTAGCACTAGAGTAAACCTATAATATTCCACAGGTCAGAAACCCAAGTAAGAAAAATGAATAAGTTATAAAAATGACCAGTAAAAACTTCTCTCATGACTGTTTTCTTCTGAGCAGAAATGGAGAGTTCAAAAAGATTGTTCCAGCACCAATGATATAAATTATATTGTATTTATTCTGTGAGGAAACAAGAAAGTGAACTTGAAGCCACAAGATTCAGTTGGAAGGAAATCTGACACAGGTTTTAAGCTTCCTCTGATATTTGCACATTGAAGATACAAGCGTGAAACTATGGCTCCAATTCCGTGAGGGGATGACTAAGTTGCTGTGCCAATTTACTATCACTTTCTCTTGTACAGAAACCATGCCAACTTTGCTTCCTACTGGTATAAATCTGTTACAATGCAATGAATGTATTTAATCTATGTCAGTCTTTTATGGGTAAAAGCACAACTGTATGTCAGTGCATACTAGCTGTCTGATGACTAAACAACAAGAAACACAGTTTCAATTTGGTAGTACTTCACTGATTTACAATACTCTGGAGTCCCTACCTAAACAGGGTTTCATAGACCCAAGAGCATAGTCTAATCACTATCTATCACCACAATATAAACAGTAAAATGCATTACAAGTAATAAACACTTGCTACTTATAAAAAGAAAATACTCCATAGATTAAATGTCTTTTTTAACATCGTACAGAAATTGAAATTGCTGAAAAAGAAAATGCATTTTCTTGAAGTTTTTCATTTTAGACTCATCAGGACAATTCCCTAGAAATACCAATTTAAATAGAAAAACACATAATATTGTGTAACATAGGGCTGATTGATTGGCAAGTAAATTCTGATTGGTAGAGGCATAACCATACCGAATGTATCAGTTAAATCATGACTGACAGTTAACTTCCAAGCCTTTTTGTAAAAAAAAAGCAGGCCGATTGAGTCAAATTTTATGAGGTATTGTCCTGATAAATGAACCGAAGAGTGACTGTCAACTGTTTTGTTGAGTTAAAATAGACACAGTGTGTGTACATGTTCTTTCTGGCTACAAAGAACAAGGTCCTCATGTTAATGTACAGAGCTTCTGGTAAACACGTGTGCAACACGGCAAGTCCAATTGATAATCCTAATTTGGTTGTCAGAATATTTATTTGCATATTGTGAATTATTTAGCAAATATTATCCAACTTCAGAATCACATCAAATGTTAGACAATTTTTCACATTTTACAAGCACAGTCTGCTTCCATATGTGTCAGAACCTTTCTTGTTCTTAATAGCTGAAGGGATATGCTTTTTGATATATTCTAGTCTTTGGGATGTACAGCTTAGTTGGCTGGATGGTTGGTTTCTGAACCAGTCTGATGCCAACAGCATGAGTTCAAAATTCACACTGGCTGAGATTACCATGAAGGATTCTCCTTCCTACCCTCTCCCCTCACTTCAGGTATGGTGGCCCTCAGGTTAAATCGCCACCAGTCTTCTGTCTCTAATGAGAGAGCAGCACTATGACCTGATAAGACTATGGTGACTTGACTTGACAGTCTATATACCAGCATCACACACTCCAGCTCATGAATTACTATTCTCCTCCCATTCAATGTAAATGTTTCTTTCTACTTGCTATATTTTTTGAAAGTTGCCGGGATGAGCGCAAGATGAAAAGTTTTAAAACAATTTGTCTTTTCTCAGCCATATCACTTTATATGTATATATTATTGTCAGAGCTTTTAGTTTTCATTTCATGAATTGCTTTAAAGAAACTTGTCTGTCTAATTAAATAAATAGTGCAAACAAAATGTTAACATTCTAGTGAATCATAATTTCAAATGATGGAACATAGTCTTTGAGTATGTTCAAAGTAGAGTTTGATAGATTTTTGATGACCATGTTTTGCGGATGGGATTGGTAAGAGGTGTTGAAGTGTTGGATCAGCCATAATTGCATTGAGTGGTGGGTTGGGCACAATAGCCTATTCCTGTTCCAACATTTCTATGTTAACTCTCGTTTTTTTTTACATGGTAGAAGTATTACTAATGAATACAAATAATTCCAAAATGAATGCTTGGCCATAATAAAAATTAATAGCTGAATCCAGAAATGCAGAGACAATGATGTGCAAGGTCTCCAGGCACCTAAGTGTTCGCAGACTGAGGGATGGAATTTGTGGCTTTGTTTATCTGGCAGCAAGAACTCAGGGCAAGTGGAATGGAGTAATCAAGACATTTTCTTTTCTTTTCACTGTTTCTTTTATTTCTGCTTTTGTTTTTAATCCTGTCTTTTATGTACTATGATGGTGGCAGAGAATGGTGACTTTGTACACTTCTCGTTGTACTCCTGCATTCCTGTACTTGAGCACACATGGCAATAAAATCCAGATCTAAATCTAATCTGTCTCAGATTCCCCAAAATGACAGTCTTCCATCTTTAAATTCTGTACAGTTTTTAAAAAAACTAACATTTCTGTCCAACAAAATCACAGGAATATCAGCATTAAAGACCAGTTAATGCCATCAAATCTTTCATGAAAATAGAAAGTACAATTAACAGATTGCCAACCTTGAAATCACATCACTCCCTCCACTGGGGTAACCAGCTTTTACAAACTGTTCTTCAATCTGTCTCTGGAATGGTGTTACTGATTTTCTTTTTAGAAACTCTGTGATTTCTTTTCCAAAAACCTGTTCCATGAGGATTCAATGCCAGCACACTGGATAAAACCATTTTATTTTCTTTGCAAGCAGTTGGCACAGGGTTGGAGTCACAGTGTTTGTGTCTCAGTGTGAACATGTGCATTGCAATGCCCTAGCTAACATCCCTGGAGCAGTTGTCTGCAACTTTGAAGAGGTGTCTTGCTAAATTGAACGCAACCTGAAAAACGAGTTTCAGTTCTGTGTGAGTACATTTTTGTACGGACACTTCTGGAGTAGTTGTCTCCAGTTGTGAACAGATGGTCCACCGGATGCCTGGGGGCCAGTACCATCAACTGTGACTGCTTCTAGATTTTGGCAATGGTGACACTTGTCACTCTGAGGCAGAATGTTGTAAATCTAAGCTCGATTATAAGGTTGCAAGGCACTTTAGTACAATACTGATGAAATGATACCTTGTCAGCGCAGCTTCCTTTAGGATTATACTTTAATATAAGACATTATCCGTCTGTTCTGACAGACACGAAATAAACCTTTTGGTACAAGTAGAAAGAGAACATTGTCCTCACCTACATTACTCCAATGTAAATGAAAAAAAAATCCAGTATAATAGGCATTTTTATTTTTATGAAAGGTGATTGTGAATCATATTGATTGTGGCATGAGACTATTTCATTACCGAAGACAAGTCAAACTCTGATCACTCCCCTGTATTCCTCATCACTTCCACCTTTCTTTTCCATTTCCAGTCACACTTTCTTCTGTGTCCAGCCTTGAAAAGAAGACTGAGTTCATGAAATGTCAGTGTGTTCCTATGATGGCTCAGAATGGTGCCACCATTGCTGTGAATAACAGTGCTGAACAAAACTTGAAGAGTCTCTCACAGGAGAACAATGATGTATCTTCCTGCGGATTACTGGAATTGCAGAAGTACTGTCTTGCAGAAGTGCCAGTATTTGTCCCTTGCTGTTGCCTATCCAAATACCACCGCCTTCCCCAAGATAGCACAGTTTGCCAGCATGGCCCTTATCTGACTCTGTGGCTGCAGATCTATTTGCAAGAGGTAACAGTATCTTCTTTGTTCACTGCAGCTGGTATATGCTCTGCTCCTGGCTGAAGTAGAGAGAAGAGAAATGCTCCCAGCAAAACCATTAGATGGGTATAACTTCCAACTGAGAGTCCTCCTCCCCAGAACTCCTCCCTTTACATTGTGAGTAACGTTTTTAAATACCTCTTCCTCTCATGCTGCAGCCCAAAGGGGTTCAAAAGGGGTAACTTTAGCCATCACAACTGGTTTGCCAGAACCTTTACTATAACAACGAAGGTCATCTCCTCATGCAACAACATTCCCTGCGTATTTCACCAACTATAATCAACTCTTCACAACGCTAACTATTTCCACAAACTCTAACAGCAACAGTTTAAGTTAATCAGCAACTGACTTGTTGGCTATTGTAGATCCCTTTAAATATTTGTCACTCCCTAAGAAATCTCATTCACTTTCTATTTTGTAGTTGCAATTTATATATATATATATATATATATATATATCAATGTGTTTAATTTGTAATTGAGGCCAAACATATCTTCTTTTAGCTTATTCCCTTGGAAATCAATTTAAAACAAACCAGCTCCATAGACATGATGGACTAATCTGCTCAGCAGCAGGAGATGCTGTGCCTGAAAGTGACCATCTTTCCATGCCCATATGTTCCTTTAATCTATACATGAATCTTCTTTCTCTTATTTAAGAAAACATGTGATATTTCTATTCATGACTAGTTGCAAACAGTGAAGGATGATTACTCGAGGTATAAGGTTGACTATGTTTCAGATATTCTGGACAAATTTTAACTTATGATTCACAGTGATCTTAATTAATAGATGAGTATGGTCAATAAAAACTTACACTCAGTCGAACAGGAGAGGCTTAGTTTGCCTTTGGAGCTTGGGTGAGTTGACTTATTAGAGGGATGGGTCATCATAAGCTACAATAGGTTTGTATTATATCATCTAACTACTTATTTCATGTGTTTAAACCATTGAACTTTTGTGTGTTAAATCAAATGCCACTTCTTTAAACTACTTCACACTATGCAATTCTTTCTTTTAGTTTAGGAAATTATGATTAGTGCCAGCTTTTGAGAAAAAAAACCCTAAAAAGGAAACTTTTAAGTTAATTGCCTTTTCAATTAGGTTAATTACCTGTCTATCTTATAGAAGTACAATGTCTTATCGCTATGCTGCTCGCCCTTTGCTATATCCGGATCTAGCATGAAGTCATCAGGCATCCGTCCTGACATCTTCTCACCTGATTTTCCAATCTCTCCCACTTCTGGGACAGCCTCCAATAAGGTAGGAAAATTCAGCCCAGTCAGCTGATTAATCCTATATTAGCAATTTTGCCTCTGATCACAAAATCTTGCAATGAACGCACTGTAAAATGAAACTAATTAAAAATCACATAATCACTTTACATATCTCAGTTACAATTCAATAAATAACTCTTGTCAATAAAATTCAGGTTAATATCAATATGCACTCAAAGGAAAATCCATGTACATAACACTCCTACTAAAATCCATTATCAAAAATATTGACATCAGATAATGGACTCTAACAGATGATAGTCACAGCCCTTCAACCATTACCAGGTATCGATTTGCTTTACATATTTAATGACTACAATATCTAGATTTAAAATAAGATAGAGGTTGCGGAAAAAGGTCTCAAAAGACGACAGAAGTTACTTGTAAAAAGTTTGCATATAGACAGCATATTTGCTCAAATGGATTTGCAGCTTCCTTCTGTTTTTTCTTATGAACTGGAGGTGGGAAAGAATTTTTTTTCTGTTTCTGTTTTGAGTCTCTGTTGTGACTTACGCTTCTGGAACAATTGTTGTGATTTGAAATATGCCATTTACAAACCAACTGGATCATCGAAATTCTCTCTCTCACTTTTTTGTTTCCCCATACTCATCACCCTGCCACATGTCATTGCAGTCATCACCCTGGGCTGAAGGGGAGAATGGCTAATTAACAGTGTTACCTGGAATCCATTACCCCCAATCTATACTCTTGAAATTTCTGTATGCTCTTGAGTAGTTTATTTCCACACACCCCCCCTCCCCCCCACCCCAGACTTGCATACACCACACATGAAGCCAACAAAAGACAGGGTCCAATGAGCTTTAGCGAGTGGACATAGGCTTCCAGGAATGGCCTTCAGTTTGTGCAGCAGAAACAAAAGGTTGAATTTTCCTAAAATGTAACTGAGTGACAAATTGATAATGTTTACACTACTGATGTCATATTTTAACCTCGAATAAGCACCATTTCAATTGCTGCCAGCCTGGTCTCAGGTAAACATCCGGATCAGTGCAGTGCCCACAGTCCACAGCAATGCCACAAGATTAATGACCTACCGTGGTTTCACAAAGGTAAGTGCCATCGTTTTCTCTGTGCCATCTCACACTGACTCTAATTCTGCCCTTGCACCTATCTCCCACTGAGATTGATGGTCTGTCAATCTCATTGTTGCTTGCAGCATCTTTCCTCAATGACTCTTACTCACTGCATCACACCAAACTACTGACCCTTCATACCCTCTGTGCTTTTTCACTCACTCAGTACACCTCACCACCTTTTCTGACTGAGAACAGACTAGATCCCTGACTGACCCTTGACTGGGCTAAGGATTGCTTTCCTTAGACTTCCAGATATAGTCATTAGTTGAAGCACTTGCAGTGTGTTTGCCGTGTAAGCTGCTGCACGTTGCTGTACATGTAACATTGATATAGCTCAGTGCTATACTGTACCATGTCCAATACCATTGCTGACAAACATGGCAAGCTGCCTGGCTTCCTATCTGCGATAAAATCTAAGGCAAGGCAAGGCAGTGATGCTGTGATCATCTGAATAAGCACAAAGATGCACAATGTTCTGATGAATGAGTTGGATGCATGTAAAGTAGTCTGGCAGCAGCACTGCAAGTTAGGAATTAGGACTGTTTCATTTTGTTCACTGATACCCAGGAGAATAGCAACCTGTGTTGAAAGGGACTGTCTGCTGACATCCACAAATGCACATATACATTGCTCCAGAAACACACATGCGCACAATTCCTAAAATGTTGCGCCATCACATAGGCTTCCAATGATATTCACAGAGGAGCTGTCGAGAACTTCATTTTTTTTCCCCATAACCAGATTGTCCCAACTGTCTCACTATTGTTCATGTCATTGCGAGGCTGAGAGAATTCAGCCCATGAAGTCGACTGATTTGGCCAGGCCTCCTTCTGTATCTCACTCACACCAAAAATGTATAGCTATCACTTTCAACATTAGACTGACAATGCTGAGGGGAGGCAATGGCTTCATGATATTATTGATAGCCTATTAATCCAGCAAACCCACATAATGTTCTGATGACCTGAGTTCAAGCCCTACCATGGCAGATGGTGAAGTTTGCAATTAAGTTTTTAAAAATCTTTAACTATCTAATGAAGACCATGATTGTCAGGAAAAATCCATTTGGTTCATAAAGGTCCTTTAGGGAAGGAAATGGCCATCTTTACCTGGTCTGGCCTACTGTGACTCCAGACCCACAGCAATGTGATTGACTCTCAACTGTCCTCTCAGCAATTAGGAGAGGAGAATAATTGCTGGCTAAGACAGCAATGCCTCATCCCATGAATGAATGAAATTTTAAAAACTGAACATCTATTTTAAGAAAAGTAAGCTTGCAATAATGCCCTTAATCTTTGCATTAAAACAAATCCTTGGTGAGTTTTGTAACCCTTTGGTCATCACTGCAACTTCAACCACAGCCACTATTATTGTCTGCCTAAGTTCAGAAGCAGTTTGATCTTGTCAACACAGATGGTTCAATGTTTCAGGCTCTAATTGCAGATTTTACCTTAGATCTGTAAACATTGCCAGAACTGAACAGATCCTATCAAACCTTATCCAACAGATTAAGAGATTTTATCAAAGCAAGATATTCTGACGTTAAAGACAAAACATCTAAAAACAACTTGTCACATTCACATGCAATTCACTTCTAGAATAAATGAAAAGAATAGTGGAGGGGAATGAGGAGAATTCTTTATAAACAATGAGCTGTGATGATTTGGAGATAACCACATGGCATGGCAGAAGTGGTTTCAATGGTAACTTTCAAATAGAAGTCATATACAATCAGGGCAGCGTGGTGACTCAGTGGTCAGCACTGCTGCCTCCCAGCACCAGGAACCCAGGTTTGATTCCACCCTCAGGCAACTGTCTGAGTGGAGTTTGCAAATTCTCCCTGTGTCTGTCTGGATACTCCTGTTTCCCCCCACAGTCCAAAGGTGATTGGCAATGAAAAATGCAGTGTTCTAGGGTGGTCTAGATGGGATGCTCTTCAAAGGGTCCGTGTGGACTCAATAGGTTGAATGGCTTGCTTCCATACTGTAGGGACGCATTGATGTACTTAAACAAGTTGTAGGCATGAGAAATGAGCAGGGATTAATCCAGGTCATGGGAGAAGCTTTCAATGAGCCAATACTTGCATATTGAGCTAAATGGCCTCCTACAACGCTTTGAGATTCTACAGTTCTTCTTATTTTGAACTCCAAAGCAGTGGACAGAAGAAATGATAATGCAAACACTGGCAGATAATTAATTGCTCTACCCTTCCTGACTACCGGGACCTAATTATTTTATTGAATATCATTAATTATGGAAACACTAAGCTGAAAGCATATAGCTTTTTCGAGGTGATGAGGCCCACTTTATACATTAAAACCTCACCAACCCACCTTTCTGTGGTCAATTTTAAGAATTTACAATCACGCAACAACTTAAATTTATACAACATGTTTAACATGGAAAGATGTTCAAATGGAAGTATTTAGACAGAAACGAATTTGAACATGGAAAGATAAATTAAGTGGAGGTAACAAAAACACTGGCTTAAAGAGGTTGATTTTAAGCAGAGCCTTACAGGGAAAAAGAGACTTTGGGAATTTTTTTTCCTGGCCCAGAGATGTAAGATGAAATTGGGCAATTTTGATGATCGCAACAGTATAAGTTTGGAAACTCAACTCAGGGTCAAACCAAACACTATAGGTGCAAACAATCTGTGTCAACCTGTGACTGACATGGTATGGAGGTGAGAAGGGGAAACCTTTCATGCAAATGTTCTAGCTGAAATCAAAATGGCAAGAAAAGGACAGAGCCAGGACAACTCAACAGAACTGGAATACTGAGCAAATTGAAGACTGCAGAGAAGTTAGGGAAGGCAAGATAGAATAAAATGTCACAGTCACACATGGTCAATTTGGTGCAGTGGCCATTTCAGGAACACGATTGGAAATATTCATCTCTGAGTTGCAGAAAAATACTCCAGACATTTAGGAGGTAACATGTTGAAGAATTTCGGAGGAGGAAATTATCTTTGGAGATGGTTCAAAGGATTATAAGGAAGGATTGAAAGTGTATTTCTTGAATGGTGGGGTGGTAGGGGGTTTTGAAAGGTTAAGGTGACAGTACCTCAAGGAGGGGAAACTATTCACAATATTATCCAAAAATGACATCAAGAAAAGAAGTTGGGCCATAAAGATTTTAATTAGATTGCAATTATGAGAGCAGGAGGTGGGTCTCAGGAAGAAGATGAGGTTCAAAGGGAATGAGGGGACATGTTCAAAGTGAGGGCAGGGTTCATCCTGGGTAATCATGTGTTTTGGTAGATAAGTCAAAAGAGGCAGCTGAACGGAGAAATGTTGTAATTCCATTCCATGTTTTGGAGGTAAAGTTGGAGGAGGTAGGACAGGTGCTTAATGGAATGGTTGGTAGAGTCAAGGTTCTTGATCTTAGCCAATATCATTTTACATAAGTACATGGATTTTTCAGCAAACAGTGAGGTCTGATAGACTTGAATGTAGTTTAGCACTTCCTATCAGCATCATGGGTGTTTCTGTACTCCAGGGACTGCACTGGTTTGAGAAAACAGCTCACTACAGCATTCTCCAGGGTAATCAGTGATGGGCAATAAATGCTAGCCTCACCAGCCCTGCTCAGATACCATGACCAAATGTCTTTGAAGCAGTCTGGAGATGGATGGTTAAGCCAATTCTATGGCTGATGCACTCAGCTTTACAACCGTGGGAGATGGGAGATGGGAAGTGACTGAGCAGGTCAGCATGGCAATATTGAGATGAACAGGGGATCAAAAGCACAACATCTGGAATGTAGGAAATGTTCATGTTAGGAGGAATACTTTTTCCAGGAACTTGCAAAGATCCCTTATTCTCTTTCTATCAGTACACATACCTTTTTCTCAAAACAAACAGAAATGTATAATCAAATTAATGGAGAATAGGTAAATGAAATTAAAATTATAGCAGGCCGGTTCATTTGTGCATTACATCAGAAGTTTAAGTGCCTTTTCAAGATATGAAGTAAGCAGAAACAGTTTAAATACAAACGTCCTTGAGGGAAAGAAAATTGCACCCTTGTCTAGCTTGGCCTATTTATGACTTCAGATCCAGATCCAGAGACATACTCTAAAGTGCCTTCTGAAAAGGCCTAACAAATTCAGTTGTATCAAACCATAATGGGAAAATCAAATAATCTGGATGGATACACAGCATTTGCCTGTAAATCTAGAATGGCAAGGCACCCCCTGCCCAGCCAGCCTGCACAGTCCTCCTCAATAATATCTTGGGTTTTTTTTGTAATACTTTGGGGGAGTTCTCCCACACAGTAATCCAACAATAGCTTGACCTTGTCATATTCACCAAATCATGTCTTAGAGATATTGTGGATTTATCCAGCAAACCATTCAGTTCAAGGGATAAGCAACAAATGTTTTGCCTGCATCAGCAAGGTTCCAGCAGAAATCAAAAAGCATAAAGGTCTCAGACTCCTCTGTCACATCCAATCTTAGACAAAGAGCCCAAATTGCAGAGATTAACAGTGAGTGTAACTGCTCTTGACATTAAGCCACTACCTGACCAAGTGTAGCATCAAGGATCCCTACTGAAATTGAAGTTAATGGAATCAATGATAAAACTATCTACTGGTCAGTCAGATCTGCCACACAGGAAGATAGCTGTGCTTTCTAAAGGCTAATTACCCCACCTCCAGAACATTATTGTAGGTGCTGCTTCAAATCACAAGTCGCTGGTCTACAAGTGCTTCATAAATGACCTCCCTTGAGCATTAGGCCAGAAGTGGGGATACGTGCTGATGAAGACAGTGCTTGCTTTCCTTCAAAACTCCTTAGATGTTGAAGTATTCTGTTCCCTGCATCCAGCAAGATCTGGATTAGATTTAGGATTGAGTTGATAGGTGACAAATAACATTCATAGTACAAAAGTTCCAGGCAATGAGCATGTCCAAAAAAGTGGGAACCTGACCATCGCCTATTGACATTCAATGGCATTATCATAGAACCACAACATTTCAAAATGGCCTTCAGGCTATTACTATGTCCGTGTGGTTGTCAAAGCAACTTGACTAATTCCACTTTGTTGTTGATCCCAATAGTCCTGCAATCTGTTTCTATATTCAGGTGCTTATCCAATTGCTCCATTGTGTTCTCAAATAGCACATTCCAGATACTAACTACTCATTCCATTAGTAAGTTATTTTCTTGCCATTGCATCTTTTGCTAATAACCTTACATTGGTGCACTCTGGTTGTACCCCTTCTGAGAAAGTGTTCAATTTCTCTCTATATAATCAGTCTAAACCACTCATAATTTTAAGTATTTCCCCTCAACAACAAATTGCCCATCAACGTCCATATTTTCCAAGGAGATCAAATCCAGTTTCTCTAATATATCCATGAAACAATAGAGCTTCAGGATGGAGTCATAAACATGGCAATGAAGAAACATCCCATCAGAGGGTAAAGCTGAAGATCACAAAGACTTATATCTTTATCTCTCTACAAGATCATTCAGCCTGCATGCAGTGTTAATCATATCCTGACCATGGTATCAATTGATTTAAATTGCCTTTGTTAGTATCAAAAATCAATTGATTAAATTATTTAACTGATTAAATGTAAATATTTTAAATCACCTTGTTCAGACATTTAATAACATATCTCCATGGCAGATGGGATTTGAACATGAGCCTTCAAGCACACACTTAGGAATATCAATGTTGTGCCAAAGAACCCTTGTCAGGAATGCAGATGAATATTGTTGGCAGGATTCAAACCTGTGCAGGGTTACCCCAATGGATTTCAAATCCAACTTTAAACTATTTTTGTCAGCGATTTGCTGCAGCTGAAGGAGCAGGCTTGTCTGTGGTTAGAATCAATTACTCATGAAGAATTTAAAGTTGGATTCATAGAGCCATGGCTTTCTGTGTAGCTGAAATTATAAACACTTTGTGATGAATCTTCTCAAACATGTAATTAACAGAAACTATCTTTTCAAACACCAATGGATATTGCTAGAGAAACTCAGAAGATCCTTTAGTTGTGAAGAAGGGTCACTGGACCCAAAACATTAACTCTGCTTTCTCTCCACAGATGCTACAAGACCTGCTGAGTTTCTCTAGCCATTTCTTTTTTTTTGTTTCAGATTTCCAGCATCCGCAGGTCTTTGTTTTATTCTGTCCTTTCTAACCATGGGGCTGGGATTTAATTTTGTGGGTGTGATGTGATTCACACATACGAATTTCTAAACCAGTTCTGATGCTGAACAATAAGTGGCTACAAATGTAACTCACTTACACTCAAAAGTCCAGGATTTTCAGCACTGATTGATTTAATTCCACTCAGATTTCACTGTTTGTGTGCACTAAATTTATGACGAAATATGGTTTACTCGGCCAGAAGACATTATTAATGATTTCAGTAGAAGCCTGAGAAAGGGAGTTTTGTGATCAGAACTCAGTCAGCAAAACCAGGCTATAGGCAAATAGCAAAGTAGCTACCTGCAACATTAGTGTTGATGTAAAACCATAACAAGACAAAATGTGTTTATCACAACAATATTAAGAAATTGAAATAATTGCAAAGAGGTCGGTATCCCTTCACCAAGTCTCCCTTTATTTACATGTGCCTGGCCAGCTCAGAGTCAGTCCCCTGAACTGAGGAGACTCTGACTCTCTTAGTTACATTTTTATTCCTGAGGAGATGCTAAATCTCCTGGTTTATATATATGTTTTTTCCCTTTTCTTCTTTACCCGCACACTACCACCTAACTGCAGTAGCGTTTATTTTTCCCCAGCACCCATGTCATGTGTTTGCAGGTGTAGGACACAGTGAAAAACAACAGGTGTGTAAATCTTCATTTGTATTCCACCACCAGGAAGAAAGGAAACATCCGAATGGCCAGTGACAAGCAATGTCCTTTTCATCAAAGTGCAATGCTGCATGATAAAAAAGTAAAGGGGAAAGCAGGGATTAAATCAAAATACAGTTGGAGGGAGAAATAAAACATTCCACTTCCTGCTGTCCCCAGTTTTTTTTTACTGGAGATTCTAGACTTCCTGGGGTTTTTTTAGTCAAATGTCTCCTAGCTCAGCGAACTCTCCTCTTCTTCTTCCTCCTCACAGTACACTAGCTGTAGCCAGCCAGCTCGGAGGCAGTCTTCACCTGAGGAGATTCTAATTCCCTGGTTATATTTTTTTTCCTTTTTTCTCTTTAGAATTCTAAATCACCTGTTTATATTTTTTTCTCTCTTCTTCCCCCACACTACTGCCTCACAGCGGTGTACAAATCTTCCCCTGGTTATAGTGGTCAGTCAGGGCTTCCCAATTGGCCTAGGTCAACAATCCTATTCAAGAATCTCATAGCCAACAAAATCTACCTGATTCCAATCACTACAGAAACAATTTAAGATAATTTATTGATTGCTAAAGAGTTCTTCAACAGAATTTGATGACTCTCCCTTGAAGTACAAACCTTGTCTTTTAACTGCAGGACAGCTATCAACGTTGTTGTGTTCCAGAACTATTTACAAAAACAAGTTGGTGTGTCTCATAAGTCACATTTCAGATACCGTGCAACACTGAGAGTTTCTTCCTGAAGTAAAAGCCATATTTCAGCACTGTCATTTCTGATGAAACCTTGGCATTACTAGTAGACTAGAGCAGTGCTAGCTAGCATTCCCACTGCACCTGTAACATGTAAAATATGCTTATCAGACTGAATCTTAAAAGTATGCCACAGAGTTGCTGAATAAACAGGAAACTTGAGAACATGATTTTGTTTTTGGGTACATAATTGATATTACTCTCCCTTGATCGTCTACTCAGCAAGACAGAAATTGTGCCTCTAATTGTGGTTTGTCATAGTGCACTTTTTTGAAAAAAAGCATCACATTCTTTCTGAGAAAGAAACTAGAATATTTGCTGACATATCTAGGAATATAATCATGGCATTTAGATATTTCTGACAATCGATTTTTAAACATGTGATCATTGGGTTCCTTTCATAGTATTAATTAGATGTACAGGTCAGGTAGCCTCTGTGGAGAGAAATGGAGTTAATGTTTCAGGCCATGTGACCTTTCATCAGTTCTGATGTAAGGCTTTATTTCAGTACTGTAATTTCTGGTGAAGCTTGATATTACCAGTAGATTTGAGTCATGCTATCTAGCATTTCCACTGCATCTATAAACATGCTCATTCAACTGAAATGTTACGTTGACAGAAAACAGTCGTATTGTTGATCACCACAGATGCTCCCAGACCTACTGAGTTTTTCCAGGATTTTAGCATTCATTTCAGATTCTCTGCATTATTTCACTTTTGTATTAATTGCATCAACAACTTGGAACTATCTCATTTAATATATTGTGTAATGCAACAGCTATGTAACCTCCACTCCAAATCACTAATGTTTTGCGGCTTGCTTTCAAACTAAGCTTAGTTAGTTTCATTTGAGGAAGATGAAAGCTGCAACTTTGAAACCCCATTTGCAGTTGCTTATACAGCACCAATTGAAAGAATGGAACTCTCTACATATTTTTCTATTCATTGAAATCACACAAGCAAGCACAAATGTATTTTCATTCCCATCAGCTCAATGAATTTCAACAGAAATCCAAGCAATCTATTCCGAAAATATAGTTCTCTCACTGATTAAAAAAGAAACGTAATTACAACTGTTTGCAATTGAAGCAACAGCTACATCATCTATTACAACAATCCCCTGAATACGCATTTTCCAAAATCAAGATTAAATTTAACATCCTTTCTTTTCCACTAATGAACATGGAATTTAATGTTTACTTCATTTGAAAACTCACCACATACATTATTTACATTGTGGGGTGAAATTGGATTTTAGTACATAGCAAATTGGAAGTTGACTTTTTTTTACCATGTCTCATTTGCTTTCAACTGATGTTCACTGAATGATTGAATCATAGAAACCCTACAGAAGCAGGCCATTTGGCCCATTGAGTCCACACAGACCCTCTGAAGAGCATCCCACCCAGAATCCCCCCACTCCTCTAACCCTGCATTTCCCATGGCTAATCCACCTAATCTGTACATCCCTGGATGCTATGGAGATGCTAACCACTGCGCCACCATACTGCCCTGATAGATCAGAGTTAAAAATCACACAACACCACGTTATAGTCCAACAGGTTTATTTGGAAGCACACTAGCTTTCAGAGTGTCGCTCCTTCATCAGGTGTCACTCCATCCTACATTCCTCAATCACCTGATGAAGGAGCGACGCTCCAAAAGCTAGTGAGCTTCCAATTAAACCTGTTGGACTATAACCTGGTGTTATGTGATTTTTAACTTGGTACACCCCGGCATCTCCAAATCCTGATAGATCAGATTCTTTCTGGGTCTTGATTCCAAGCGTCTCTGTCACTTTTATTTCATTTTGAAATTTAAAATCTTGACAATGATTTGCCAGCAAATAGAAAATGAAAACTTCCACAATGTAGAGCATTAGACTTTACAATTTGCCACAAACCCCATTTGTAACTGCTGGCAAAGACCACATTCAATCCCTTCTAGGTTAGCTTAATTTCAAAATGCCTTTGACTTTGTGAAATGCAAATAAAGTGTCACAGCCCAAAGGTTCTACCCAGACTCACAATTAAGCCATCAACATTCACAGCAGGTTGCAAAGCTGCCATTTATTGTGTGTGTTTGGTTGTCTTGAGAAAATGGTAATGGGCCTCTTGTTGCAGTCCGTGTGATGATTTTTATTGTTTTCTAGCAGTTCAATGCAACTGCGGGTCTTGGTTAGGCGACTTTGGTGTAAGAAAGGAGAATTAGATTATTAGTTCAGGTCTCTAGTTTACTGGTCCAGTAATATAATCTTTCAACTACAATTTCTTTTAACCTGTTAGGAAGGAAAAACTGATGAAGAGATGCTAAATTTAACTTAAGAATAACAAATCATGATTAAATTAGGAAGGAAGTCAATTTTCAACTGGTCTTAATCCAGTAAGCTATTTAGTACATGCCTCAGACTTACAGTAAGAGACCCTTCAAAGTTTTCTTATTCAAATCACTGCATCTCCTGCAACTAAATTTAATTCAAAAATGTTTTCCACCTCAGTCGGTTGCTCTAGTAATATATTACATTGAGTGTGGATTTCCTTGGGTTATTAAGCAACTCATGCATGCTCAAGGAGAATGAGATTTTATAATTTAATGGAGCAACTGAGTCCTCTAGAACAATATATACACACCACTAACATTTTTAACCAATTGCACAGAGTGTCAGCCAAGTTCAGAATTGCCCATCGTAAGAATAGTGAAAAACTTGCAATTACAATTGTCTAATTAAAAATAATCTACTTAAAATCTAGAGTATACTGCTGACTCACATAGTGAGTATTGTGTGTGTGGTACTAAATTAAAAGATTAATTCGGACAGATCAATAGGTTATCTGGTGTGGATAAAAAAACCTAAGAAGTATCTTCTATAAACCAGCATTCACTCAACTTATTCAAAACATTGCTGTAAAGTCTGTTTAGAATTAGTTGTTTTTATTATTCAAAATTAGTTTTCTACTTTGATTTGATATTCGTTATTGTGTTTTTCCTTGGGAAATAATTTGGCAGTTCCATCCTACATTCCTATCCCCTGAAGTCACATGAGAAAGTGGATTTGGCCAACCATGAAAGATTGAAATTCACTGGTTAATCCCATCGATGCAGAACATCACTAATACATTTAGTTTCCAAATGAACGGTTGGATTTATGTTGCAATCCAAGTGCTGGTGCATGAGTTGGTGAGATTACGGCAAGTTCCCATCACAAATCTCAAAATTATTTCTTGGTTTAATCTTTGCCTGCTTCTTCTTTTTGCATGTTGAAGAACTTAAAATTTCTGCATCATTCACTTTCATCTTCAAGGAGACTGAAACATAGGATTATAATCAAAATCACCGGGGAGAGCGGCTCATAACCAAAAGATACCCAACACTAGCTATTGATAATGAATGTACACATCAAAGCTGGGTGGGAACATCGATTCTGATAAGAAAGTGATAATGCAGTGTAAATAGTTTTTTTTAAAGTGCAATCGAATATATTAAATGACCAATGCAAAACAAGATCTTCAAGTTACTTATTTTGTTGGTGGCTTGCTGATAAATATGGAATTAAAGGACTTTTACCAAAAGCAACGCCTTGCATTGTGAGCTGATATTGAAGTGAAAAGAAGTCAAATCTGTAATTGATGTAAGAAGAGAGGTGACTGCATTACATAATATCAATGGGCCAATGGAATTGGCAACATCATTGTAATTTCACCAGTCACTAAAAATGATACAGATCAACTCACCCATGGGATGGCCCTTGCTGTAGTTTAATGAGTGGATGAAATTGGCACCAACATACTCAAAACGAAACTCTACTCACAATTCCCTGCTCAACTGTTTTGATTCTTTTTCAGTTTCTTTTTAAATTAAAATCCAGTTTGAGTTTACCATTTTTGAAATCTTAAAGGTCAACACTCTTCGGACAGAGTCACTTATGACCGAGTTTATTTCAAATTCTGAAGTCCTACCAGACCATTTTAAACACACCACTTGTATGCTATAAATGTTTGCAGTCAGAAATATATCTAAAGTCTTGTTTCACCCATGGACTGCATGCATTAATACAGCAGTACAAGATGCTATGAATAAGAAATTATTATGACTTTTTTTTACTTATTAAGAATAAATAATATAAAGATTTCAACGAGTACTCCAAATCCCCTAGAAGGAGGAAATGAATATATATTATAATCTTACATATGAAAAGTGCTTCCAAAGAAAATGTGAGGTTAAACAAAGTACTCACATCTAAAGGAGAAAGTGAGGTCTGCAGATGCTGGAGATCAGAGCTGAAAATGTGTTGCTGGAAAAGTGCAGCTGGTCAGGCAGCATCCAAGGAACAGGAGATTCGATGTTTCGGGCATAAGCCCTTCTTCAGGGATCCTGAAGAAGAGCTTATGCCCGAAACGTCGAATCTCCTGTTCCTTGGATGCTGCCTGACCTGCTGCGCTTTTCCAGCAACACATTTTCAGCTACTCATATCTAAAGACAAATGTTGTAAAAGGTCCAGATAAATAGAGCAAAAACATTTATATAATATAAAGAACTGGAAATGAATGCAAATTGAGTGTTCACCAATCTTATCAGAAAAAGTGAAATCAATGAGATCGTAGTTGGCTGCAACCAAACTCCAAACTCTTTGTTTCATATCTCTAAATAAGTTTAATTAACAAAAATCCATGAATGTCAGAAGCAGAGAAACACATTTCTTGTTCCTCAATTCTTGCATTCTAAGCAAATTTTGCAAGGAGATGAGTTAAAAGTATTTCAATCCTATATATGAATGATTTCTGCATTTTTCAATTACAGTGCAATTTGTTTGCTTACTATCCGTTGAGTGACAGGTTACCTCAACAAAAGTGATATATTGCAGCAATGCACAAACTGTTTCCATATTTGGGATTGTTTATGATAGACATAAGAAACTGCAGTCCAAGGCCTGGGCTCGTCTGACACAATGCCATAATACTTGGCACAAAATTGCTTTAGGCCATTGATGAAGTTCTGCAAGCTCATAGCTTGTCTTGACATTACATCCCTTTATGTGCTCTTCCTCAATAGCACTGTCACATGTTTGCTCCCTAAGAGTAATGAATTCCCTTTTGTTTGCAGGGATGTTGGATATATAAAGATCATCCCTGACTCATCCAAATGCTCTGAGTCATTGCAGCAAGACTGGACTTGTAGGTTTAGAAAAGTCCAAACTGTTGTCTCTGGGACACATAAATAGAACTATGCTGAACTGGATCTTCATTCAACAGAAACCACTACAGTTTTATTCTCATTTTACATTTTATGAATAACTATTTTGCATATCTGAAAAATTAAATTACAACACACTTCATCATTGCAAGTAGATTTTCTCTAATTTGCCAACTGTAAATATGTTTTAGGCAAGCCAGAAGCCACTTTCAAAGCAGCTGTTTTGTGCATTCTGAGTAGCTCAGATTTAGAACTGTCAGCACGTGATTTATGAAGCAGAGTTTTGCCTTTGAGCTATCAGCTAAATGATAACATAGTGCACACTGGAGCTGTTTCATCTCCTCCAAAAAAGACTTGGAAACAGTCAAGGCTGAGCTTTTAAAAATATTTTAAGTTCAGAACTTAAACACAACTTCATTCTAATTGGCAAATTTATTTTTTTAGGATACAAGAAGGAAGTATTTCAAAGGCAACTAATTTATGAAAGAGATTGTAGAATGATGGCACAAGTACTTCTTACAAAGGGCTGTGTTCTAGGGTGATGGAGTAAGGTAGGTTGAACAAGGTGCTGGCAAATGAAGATATCTGTCAGTAAAGGGACGTCAAAGGTGTTGGCAAGGCTATGTCACAAGAGATGACTCCAGAAATTAATGGTGGCCTTGACAGAGAATTGAAAGAACACAGGTGAAGAAATCAACATTTCTGTTCCTGAAGAAAATGATACACAAAGTATACCTGACTTGCTGTATTCTTCCAGCCTCCTGCTTGTCTACCTTGGATACCAGCATCTGCAGTTTTTTTGTCTCTAATCTTTGCGTCTCTTTACAGAGAACGGAGTCAAAGACTCAGGAAACAGGCCAGTTCTGCAAGAACCTGGCCAAATGGGTTCAGAAACAAAATTGGGTAGAAAAACAGAGCGTAAACCTAAACAAAATACACTCATAAGAACAACTTCACAAAGTTCAAACATAGATTTCAATGGCTGGCAAAACTGCATTAAACCCATAGTCACAAAAAAAAAACTTTTGGTTTCTGTTCTTTTGATATAGAAATGTCACCACTAGCAGAAAGCCAAAACCATTGTTCCATCCTGAGTCTGCTTGCTTTAGTTCTATACTTTCATGGGTCTTGTCAATAACAAGGTCAGCATTTGTTGTCCAACCAGAAATCCAGATTTTTGAAGTCACAACCATGAAGCAAGTTAGATGGTAAGAGAGTTGGTAGGGAACTTGCAGATGGGGTCTTCCCATGTATCCACTGTATCCATCACCATGGTAGAGTACCACAGAAGGAGGCTCAGAGAGGTTTGTCAATCCATCTTGCAGATAGTCTACTGCCACTATGCTTCAGTGATGGAGGGAGTGAATATCTATATTGGAGGCTGGGATGCCTGCTTTCTTCTGGATGATATAAAGCTTCTTGCATATTATTGGGGTTGTACCCAACCAGCCAAGTGGAAAGTGTTCCATCACTCTCCTTATGCCATGTAGCTGGTGAACAGGCTCTAGGAAACATAAGAGAGGTCTTGTGCTGCATAATTTCTAATACCTGACTTGCCATTTTCACAACAATATTTATAAACAGAGTGTCTTCAGGCTCCAAATGGGTTCCATTCTAGATTCTATTCACAAGTCAATTTGTTTGCAAGTTGAAGCACAATCCAGGAAAGCTGGAGAGAGCAGCTGTTCATAAGCTCAGGAAATGTTCATATTTCAAGGCTTTAAACTTGAAAGCCATGTACAGGATTGTGTTCATAAGTAAAAGCATTCGTATATCAGACATTCAGAATGCCTGTAGTGGGTCCTGTTCAATTTCTGGTCAATGGAAACCCCGAGGATGTTGATGTGGAAGACTTGCTGATGGCAATGCCATTGAATGTCAGGAGCAGGAGAATTGACGATTTGGGCATGACCCCTTCTTCAGGAATTCCTGAAGAAGGGCTCATGATCGAAACGTCGATTCTCCTGCTCTTTGGATGCTGCCTGACCTGCTGCACTTTTCCACCAACACATTTTTCAGCTCTGATCTCCAGCATCTGCAGACCTTACTTTTGCCTCTGTTACAACAAACTCAGGAAGAAGCAGCTTTCAGAATTAATAGACAGAGATTCAAGACCAGATCAGGAAAAATGAAGAATAATATCTCTTTTAAACTTTAATGCAATTTGAGGACACTTTCTGTCATATACATTTGGAGAAAGTTACTCAGAAATTTGAGATCAGTCATTTACACATTTGATTTTTATGTGTGCTGTGGGGTAATCAATCATGATATATTACACATATTTATCAGATTATTTCTGAGTCTTTGAAATAAGTGATGCTTGTAATGTAGATTTGTATTACTGGTCTAATTTGCATAGTTATGTCCTTGCTGTTTAGTCAGACAGCTCAGTTGGCTGGATGCCTGGTTTGCAACACAAAGAGATGCCAACTGCATAGGTTCAATTCCTGTACCAAATGGAGTTACTATAAAACACTTGTCCTTCTCAACATCTCCCCTTGCTTGAAGTGTGATGTCCCTTCACCAATCTTTACCTCTCTATGGAGACAGCAGCTCTATGGTCTAGTAGGATGATGACAATTTTACTTTTCCACAAATCTGTGGAATTGTGTGGATTCATTCTCTTAGCAAGCCCCCTTGATCTCACATTATGTCTGCTTTAAAACTAAAGAGTACTGGTCACAAATCATATTGTAACAAAATTTGGTGATACTTTTCAGGATCGTAATAAAGTTGTTGATCTAATCCAGGACCATAACACCTGGCACTTGTAAGGGCCAAATGCTACTTGTTATTTAAGTATTTATATGCTTGAGAGTTGCCCAGCTCTTAATGCACTTGGACATGGCCTGTTCCGGTACCTGAGAAGTTGCAAATGTTATTGAACACTTTATATTCCTTACTTACCCTGAATACGATGGATGGCAACTGAAAAAAATAGATGATTGGCAACTCCTGTCTCAAGTTGTACATAGAAGTTGCTGTTTAACAGCTCCAGCTACCTCCCAAGAATAAAACTGAATTCTAATAAATGGACAAATAACCCCATGTTACATTTGGATTATTTAGCTCTCCTTCAAAATCAAAGTCATGATTTGAGAATCAGCCTTGCATTTACCTTGATATTTTACAATATTTAAATATTCTGGGCTGCTTTCTAACTCATGCAGTCCATCCACATTTCTCCGGAGTCTGAAATGAGATTGTAATCTCATGGACTTCTGCCTATGAATCACAATCTTGTGATCGATGCAAAACAGCTTTAAAATAGTACTAACTATGAATTTATAGTCCACACCTTTAATTGGAAGTTGATGTGCTAATAAACAAATTCAAGTTATTCAAAAGTCAATTGAGCAATTTGAATGAAAGGAAAAATCCGAAGCTATCTGCACTATTTCAGTTCGAACTGATACTTAATTTGAAGTAAGAGGAGAATGTAAGCATTCTGTGTTGTAGACAAAGCATCATGTGAGTGAACAGGAACCATACACAGAAAAAAAGAACTTTCTGCAGGTTATAATGGTTCTTACTCCAAACACCTTACTCCAGTGCTGTCTCTCCCTCTCACTGAAATAATACCAATGCCATGCATTCCAATATCTGTGCAATATACAGTATATTATATGTATTTTTGTCAAGCTATACAACTGTGTGTGATCTTCTGAGTCTAAAGGTAAGTGGTATACTGTTACATACTAAGAATGGAAGAGATTAAATAGATTTAGAACAAGAATACCTAATACTATTTTTCTCTGAAATTTGCTTTATATTGTATAGTTATGCAAATTTAGCTGTCTGTGACTCAGTATAGCATTTTACTTTAACTATGTTGATGCAAAGACTTAATCAAAAAGGTATATCTCATTTATAGTTTGTCTGTCTATCCATCAGGTGCTGCAGAAAAGAGATAATGGGGGACAAGCTCTGGAACCCAGAGGCAACAGGCCTGATTGAGGGAAGCAAACCAAGTTGGTCACAACAGTTGTGCACAGTTTAGAGGGAACACTGGTTGGAAAGTCTGCATTAATCTGTGCAAGACCGTGGGGGTTGAACCTAAGGCAGGAGATAGCTGCTGACAGGAGAAAGTGAGGTCTGCAGATGCTGGAGATCAGAGTTGAAAATGTGTTGCTGGAAAAGTGCAGCAGGTCAGGCAGCATCCAAGGAACAGGAAATTCGACATTTTGGGCATAAGCCCTTCATCAGCCAGCTCATTGTCTTCCACCTTTCTTTCTCGATCCAGCTCAAGTTCCCATTAAGAACTCTCCTCCTCTCCCTCTCCACTCTCATCAGGCATAGTGACTATCTAGTTAAACCACCACCAATCAGGTCTCTCTCCCTTGTGAGAGCACCCCTATGGTCTGGTCAGACAATGGTGACTTTACCTTTTACCTTTCCACATTCACGCAGCTGATTGGCTGCCGGTGAGATCGCTACTGGAATTAGGACCCTGAACCTTAAATGTCCCCCTGCTTGGAACCTTTGACTTCTCCAGAAATCAGTCGTGCCCTGGGAGAGGCAGAGGCTGCTGCCCCAGATCAGCGCCGGGAAAGGTAGGTATTGTTTGTGAGAGGATGCAGCTCTTCTTGAGTTGGGAGATGTAGGTGAAGGGGTCAGAGATGTCAGAAGAGAGGGCAGTGGCATTCCCTCTAGGCTGCACGGTTTCTTGGAAGCAGTGTATTCAAAGCGTCTCTTCGGGAAGCTGCTGCCACAAATCCACAGACCTCAAAGTGGCATGCAGAGGCAGCAATCCCTTAATTTCCTGATTTTCCAATTGATCAAGAATCTCAGCCTTAAGTATGTACAAGGACTCTCCTCTCACAGCTTTCTCTGGGGCAAAGAGTTCCAAAGTCCCCCAACCCTGAGAGAAAGAAACTTCCTCCTCATCTCAGTCTTAAATTGGTGCCCCTTTTATTCTGAGACTATACCCTCAGGTTCTTGATTGAGACATGATAGGAAACATGCTCTCAGCATTTATCCTGCCCCTTAAGAAACCTTAAAGGTGCACAGGTAATCCTTGGGAGGAGCCAGAATTAAAGAAGTTCAAGACCATGATGGCTTTGACGGCCACAACAGGTATAGCTGCCCAGGGGCAAGCCCATAGATGTCTGACACCATCTGCCTGAGAGTGGCAATTTCCTATACCATTGCTTCTGGGTCATACTTGGTCTTTAGCGGTAGATGTTTAGGATATTGCATCTGTTACCTTCCCACACCTCTTTCCTCTTCCATCCCTTCTGATGTCCAGGATTCCATCCTCCATGACAAGGGTCTTTCTCTTCATTGCCATGAGGCTTACAATCTGATATTCATGTGCCTGTTGCCAGCTGGAGATTCCATTCTGGGCATGTCATTGCCCAACTGTCCTTTGCAACCTTGCCCCTTGCTCTTCTGCAACTGTGATGCCAGACAGTGCTCACCATACCCCATGCAGAGCACTGATTGTCCACTCTTCCTGTCCGAGCAAGGCACAATCTAGCCAAAGCCCAGTTCCTTCTGCCCCACTTACCCTCATATGAAGCCAAACTGTTGCTTTTGAGCAGCCATGATTGTCTCCATCTTTTACTTCTTGCTTTCAGTTAGTTGGTTTCTGAAATTGCAGTTCGCATTTCTGCCCCTTTAATAATTTAGAGATTACCTCTTGGCAAGCTCTTAAGGAATTTTCTTTTCAACCAGATTAAATTAGGAGGACAACAGCATCGTCACCTCCCACCTCCTGAGGATTATTGCTCGTACTGGCTTCAGTCTCAATATTTTCCACCTCCTCCATTCAAACCGTTAAGGGGCCCTGAAAATTCAGCTCAGAGAGTTCGTCCAGATTTTTGTTCTAATTCCTGCTGTGGGACTTCATTGCAGGATCATCTAACTTAGAGGTAGGAATGCCACTACCAGACCAAGATCAACACCCTAATTCTGTGTAATCCTCTTAACATCGGTGCAATTCCACATAAATCTCACCAACTTGCACAGTTGATTTACTCTAGCCCTTTACATTATCCAATCAGCCAAATATAATTTGATGTTGCCCTCTGTTGATGGAAAGCGTCTCATTGTAAGGAAACAGGAAGTCTAATTTCATTTCACGCCGAAAGAAAGAGAATGACTCCATTCAAAGTGTAAACTAAAATGGAAAAATGCACAAGAATTTAATTAGCAGAAAAAGAGAAGTTACTGTTTTGATTGCAACCTTTGTCAGTACCTCTGAATTTCTCCTTCAAAAGCTGGCCTACCTGCTGTGAACCTCTAGTATTTTCAGCTTTCATTTCATGCCTATTCAGTTCTGAGGCATTATAGACCTCATAATATAGGATCATATAGAATTGCTCCATTAGACAACTGCTGAAGTGAAAATTAAACTGAAACTGATAGGGATTATCCATTATAAACGGCCCAGGTGTTGATGTTACAAATCTTAATTGATTGTAAAATGCTAATTCGTGAACATAACTTGATAACAATGGATTTAGCATATGCAGCTGTGTCACTGTCATTTTCTTCAGTTAATGCAATTACTTCCCACATTGCACAATAGTTGTTATTTTTCCAGCATAAATCAGCATTCTTTTTTTGGGTCAAAATAGGAAGCTTAATTATTTCATACGAGTTCAATTGTGTCCAGTCTGATCAAGCCAATGCTGATAAGATATCCGGTTTGTTAAGAATAGGAATTTAAGCCAGGAAAGCCCCTGTATTTCTGAATAGCTCTGTTGAAACAAAGGACAATGTTTTGTATGCATGAATAAACTTTTTTTTAGTGTAGCGCCTCTGAACTTTGACCTGGAATTCTGCGCCAGTGTTCTAGAAATGTACTCTACACACATGGACCAGATTTTACCGTCTCTAGAATGTCATCATCCTACCCACTGAGCTGACCTACACAATGCCTTGACCTCCCAGAAAGTTTAAACTTCTGATAGGTGCTTCTCATCTTCACAAAGGTTTTTCACTTTGAGCTAGAGTTAGAAACTTTGGACAATTCTGTAGTACTGACGAGGACAGTCACCCAGTAAATGTAAGAGTAATTCCTCATCTAACTCCTCTGTAACCATGCAACAGATTGCCTGATCACTCACAATGACACTCACTTGCCAACTCCCTCCTCAGTATCCTGAATTATTCCCCTCTGACCACCTGACTACCCTCCAGACCTGATCCTATTAACCTCTCAATGATCTGCCATGCTGTCCTTGAGTCTGCTTGACCATTCAATTTGATCATGGCTCATCATTGGGATTAATACCCTAATCCTGCTATTCCCCCATATCTCTTGATCCCTTTAGCCTCAAGAGCTATATCTATCGCCTCCTTGAATACACATTTTGACCTCAATCATTTTCTGTGGCAGTAAATTTCGCAGGATCACTACTTTTTGGGTGAAGAAATGTCTCCTGCTATCAGTCCGACAAGGTTTACCCTTATCCTTAAACTTTGACCTGTGGTTCTGGACTCCCCCTCCATTGGGAACATCCTTCCAGCATCTAACCTGTCTAGTCCTGTTAGAATTCTATAAGTTACTGCTTCCTAAATAACTTCTTAAAGAAATTTGTTCTCTGATTTATTTGGATTTCAAGCACTGTGCAGAAAATACTGTCAGTACAGCAGTTTTACTTGAAGTAATCACAACTTCACATTGCCTTGCAGTTGATGCATCACCTATTTTCATGTGGGAGCCTTGCTATCAGGACTCCAGCTAATAATTAACCTGGCAAGCAGCAACATTTTGTTACTACTGCTGAACGTGCCAGACCAGAGACATGTGGAGATACAAATTGCAGCAATCAATCCAATGCCAATAAAAGAAAGACCCATTGCTTGCCAGTTTTGCAAGGGAAAATGCAGGTTGTTCCTTTTCCTACTGACTGCAGCCAGTACACATCCTCCTTCTATCTGAGACTGGCCTACTCCAACTGGGAAGTATTCCCACTCTGACAACAAATCAAGCAAGAAATTTGCCGAATTGCGGTACTGCTTTTAACTGCGGTACTGTAGGCAGTCAGTCATTGCGAATAAATTCCTACTTTGGAAATAGAATCAGTCTGACTTCAGTTTGGGATACAGACAGACTCTAACCTCACACCTGTAATGCATTGTCTGAGCTGAGATGTCACCTTTATTTTGGATACAACAAAACCTTAAGTTATCTCAGGGCTGTGACTTGAAAGAAATTCTGGGCTTTACATATTAATCAATCAAGGCCTGCACCTCCATACTAAGTGATTAAAGACTTAACAACAATCTAGGTTTGTTCAATACATTATATTAGTTGTATGGCACTTTGATCTTTTACTATAAATTCTGTGTCCTATGATCCTGCCCCACTAGTAGTGCTCCAAAAGCTTGTATTTCCAAATAAACCTGTTGAAGTATAATGTGATGTAGTGTGATTTTTTTTTTTAGCTTTTATGTCTGTTAGTCATTGCATTCCTGCTACAACTGTCCCCAATCAGAATACGAGTAATACCTTTTGCTGTCAGTATGTGGCCGATGCACTTGACACCTATTGTTGCAATTTGCCTTGTTCAGCTTCAGGTTCATCTGGCAAGCTCTGTCCAAAGTGGAACATGGTAAATAATGGTTTCTTCCATTGTGTCTCTGCATCCATAAACTAGGAAATCATTCACTCTGGGAAAATCACTACCTATCTTAGGATATCTGTATTAACATTCCTCCAGAGCAGTGGATGTGCCAAACAGCATACACAAACTTCAGTATCTCCTGGAGGGTGTCCAAAATATGGTTATAAAATTATGCTTTCATCCAGTTCCACACGCCAGTAACCATCCTTTGCTTCTGAGGCCATGAAGAATTTTACCTTTGCAAGTTGTGGCAATGTTACTTCAATGGTTGGCATGGATAATGAGATCTCTTCAGAGCTTCATTCATATCCTTTGGATGAATGCATATTCTTAGATTTCTAACTTGTTTCACTGCTACAGGTGACAAATTTGAGTTATCCCTGTCTTGATTACTTACTTCTTTTCCAGATCTTCTCTCTTGCATTTCAGGCTAGTCTTGAGGACAGCTGAAATTTTCCTCAGCAGATGCTGAATTGATCTGACTGAATTTTGAATAATGTCCTGATGCAACTTCGTTTGTGTGTGTTGGGGTGGCTGCTTTTACCTTTTACAGCAAAAACACAGAAATAGAGAACATACACCGGATCATCAACGCCACACTCACAGGAATCCGATTCACGAGAGAGGAAGAAAAGGACAACCAGCCCCCATTCCTAGACGTGATGGTACAAAGAACACCGAACGGAGAATTCACCACGAAAAGCCACACACACAGACCAAGTCCTGAACTATGAAAGCAACCAACCCACCACACACAAACGAAGTTGCATCAGGACATTATTCAAAAGGGCCACAACACACTGCAGCACACCCGAACTACAAAAAGAGGAAGAAGAACACCTATACAAGGTATTCACCAAAAACGGATACCCGCGCACTTTCAACAGATGCCTTAGGGAAAGACAACGAAATGAGGACATGCCACAACCCAAAGGACTGGCCACACTCCCATACATCAGGAGCATTTCTGAACTGACAGCCAGACTGCTGCGACCACTAGGACTCATAACCGCACACAAACCAACAGCCACTCTCAGACAACAACTCACCAGGGCAAAGAACCCGATACCCAGCATGAGCAAAACCAACATAGTGTACAAAATCCCATGCAAGGACTGCACAAAACACTACATAGGACAAACAGGTAGACAGCTAACAACCCGCATCCATGAACACCAACTAGCCATGAAACGACACGACCAGCTATCCCTAGTAGCCATATACTCAGATGACAAACAACATGAATTCGATTGGGATAACACCACTACTATAGGGCAGGCCAAACAGAGAACAGCCAGGGAATTCCTAGAGGCATGGCACTCATCCACAAAGTCTATCAACAGACACATCGACCTAGACTCTATATACCGGCCACTGCAGCGGACAGCAACTGACAACCGGAAGCGGCAGATTCAAACCAGTATAAATGCTGGAGGAATCAGCACAGAAGCGCTTCACAGGAGGCTCCCAAGTACTGAAGATGTCACCTAGAAAGGGGACGAAATGTTTGCAACAAAAACTCCCAGCTCGGCAAACAGAACCACAACAACGAGCACCCGAGCTACAAATCTTCTCACAAACTTTGAATGTTGATACATGTTGTTTACATGGACCCCAGAGGCATTTGGTAAGCCCCCTCCCCATAAGACACTGTAACTCAGTTGGAAGCCCACAGAATTGAGAGCAAACTATTAACATGGCTATGAAATGGATGAGTGGCAGACAACGGAAAGTCAGAATAACGGATAAATGTTCAAATTAGCAGAATGTGACTAGTAGTGTCCCACGATGATCTATTGTTCTCAATATTCATTAACGACTTAGATATAGGCATAGAAAGGTATATATCCACATTTGCTCATGACACAAAGTTAGGCAGCATTGTAGACAATGTAGATGACAGCATTACAAAGGGATATTGATCGACCAGTTGAATAGCAAAACCGAAGCTGATTGAATTTAATATAAGCATGTATGAAGTTATCAATTTTGGACGGAGAAAGGATAGATCAGGGTACATTCTCGAAGTTATGAAGTTAAATAGAGTATATGTCAAAGACTTAGGAGTATAGATTAGGTTCCCTACAGTGTGGAAACAGGCTCTTCAGCCCAACAAGTCCACACCAACCCTCTGAAGAGTAACCCATCCAGACACATTTCCCTCTGACTAATGCATTGTGGGCAATTTAGCATGACCAATCCACCTGACCTGCTCATCTTTGGACTGTGGGAGGAAACTGGAGCACCCAGAGGAAACCCACACAGACACGGGGAGAATGTGCAAACTCCACACATACAGTCGCCTGAGGCTGGAATCAAACCCAGGTCCCTGGCGCTGTGAGGCTGCAGTGCTAACCACTGAGCCACCGCGCCACTCACTTAGGAGTGTAGATGCATTGATCTTTAAAATATCACAAACAGGTGCAGAAAATAGTCAAGAAGGTTACTGAAATGTTGGCCTTTATATTGAGAGGACTGGGATATAAGGATGCAGAAGTTACGTTACAGTTATACAAAACCCTGGTTAAGCCCCAGTAGGAGTGAGGAGATCTGGGTAGGACACCTTAGGAAGGATATATTGGTGTTCAAGGGAGTCCAATGTAGATTTACAAGAATGATACCTGAACTTCAGGGGTTAAGTTACAAGGAGAGATAACATAAATTAGGCCTGTTTTCTCTAGAATTTAAAAGATTAAGGGGTGGTCTAGTTGAACTATTCAATATATTAACAGAAAAAGACAGGGTAGATAAATTATTTCCACTGCTTGGAGATTCTACATCTAGGGGACATATTCTGAGAATTATGGCTAGACTATTCAGTAGAGATGTTAGGAAGCAATTCTGCACATAAAGGTTTGGAACTCCCTTCCACAAGCAACAGTGCATGCTAGATCACTTGTTCATTTTAAATCTGAGAGAGAGAATGTTTCATTCAGCAAAGATATTAAGGAACATGGGCCAAGGGTAAATGGAGTTAGTCCAAATACCAGCCTTGATCTCAGTTAATGGTGGAAAAGGCTCAGTAGGCCGATTGGTTAATGTTTATGCCTATATTCCTATATCATTCATAGGTTCCATTCATTTAGGTTTCAAAGTATGCCTTCAAGGCTTTCAAAATTTCTACTGTCTGTTTTTCCCTTTCTGTTCTTCAGAGATATTCGAGGTACAATACTCTTCAAAACAGTCTCTTCCCAACAGTGATAAAGATGTAACAATAGGTAACTTCTTTCAGACAAATCTGTTGCTATTTATAAGTCTGCCATTTCCAGGGGAGAAACTATAGTTTTCCTTCATGTCACTTTTCGTTTTGACCAGAGTTGGGAGAGGAAAATGTGCAATTCTCTTACTTATGTTTCAGGTATGTCCTGCTTCTTTGTTGTAGCTTAGATTATTTCAGTTGCTTATAGCTTATAGCAACTGAAATAATTCCACAGAGGCCAGTATTCCCAAGTCACCTTTTATTTATATGTGGAGAGTCCTTGACATTGATTCAGCTCCCTCAGAGCCAGCTCTCTGAGTGAACAAGATGTCAGCCATGGCTTCCTGATTGGACCAGATTAACAGCCCTAATCAGGGAACTCATATTCTATGATGTCACCGAGCTGATCTTGTTACAGCAACTTTCACAGCTTTGAACATGCCTGTTTCACTCTGTCAATAGCTGCGTTTTTTCTTACACATTCAATTGCAGCTGACACCATGTTCTGAGTACAATGCACAGCTGTCTGGTCAGAATTAATTCTTTATTGAAGTAGAAATTGCTGGCAAAACTCAGCAGTTCTGGGAACATCTTTGGAGAGAAAGTAGAGTTAACATTTCGGGTCCAGTAACCCTTCTTTAGAATGGCTTGTAGCTAGGAAAGGGTTGGTATATACGCTGAAGGTGGGGTGGAGGGCAGTAAGGAATAAGCGCCAAGTGGAGATGAAGCCCAGAGGGAGAAAACAACAGTTGGACAGATAAAGGAAGGTGTAAAGGTCAGCTGGGGGCAGTTAATGATGCTAATGGGGACCATTAGTAGCATCCACAGTCATTTGGCTCTCTTCTTTACTTAAGTATCTGTACAAAGGCTGCTTGCAGTGTGTGTCTCATGGTAGAGCTGATATGATTATAAGCAGACCAGGAAGGACATTTATACATGATTGCATTTCAATCCACTTTTCAAAACTTACCATTCAAGTTAAATTCAAAGTTAGTTCAAATGCTTCATAGAGTTGCACTATCCATTATTCAATGGATTTTAATTTTCTTATTAATTAATTTGAAAGAGATAGACTACATGGTGTACAGAGCTGAAAATGTGTTGCTGGTTAAAGCACAGCAGGTCAGGCAGCATCAAAGGAATAGGAAATTCGACGTTTCGGGCATAAGCCCTTCATCAGGAAAGGAACTCTGATGAAGGGCTTATGCCCGAAACGTCGAATTTCCTATTCCTTTGATGCTGCCTGACCTGCTGTGCTTTAACCAGCAACACATTTTCGCTCTGATCTCCAGCATCTGCAGACCTCATTTTTTACATGGTGTACAGACTCTCAGATGTTGAGAAACATATCTGGGATCAAAGAGATGGACCTCCAAATGTTGATAAATGGCATCACTTAGCACAATATTATGGGCTGATAGCTATCAGAATTTGGCTGTGTCATTTTCACTGACTTTTATAGAGGCTTAGCGAGTCCTCTCGTGCTATTAGCCCAATACGTCCCGTACCCCTCAACAGCCCTCTCATTCGATTCTAACCCAATTCTCTATTTGTCGTAGGTACTGCTGGGACCTTCAGGGATTCCTGGAGCTGGCATCACATTTGTGCATTCAATCAAGCACTAGCCATCCAGAACTGCCCTGCATGGTTTGTGATATTTTCCCCAGATAAAGGTAAATTGGTGTTCTGCTTTGCCAACTGAGATTTGGAGGTGCTGGTGGACAGAGTAATGTAGAGGAGGGCAATTCTTTTACTGGCAGAATAGGTCACAACATTAGACCTTGCCAGCCTAATCTGGGGTTTCCAATTAGATCATTGAGGTCTCAACAGTCTGGAGGAATGCTCATAAATGCCACAAGAATACCAATACTGCTCTATGCTCTGCCAAGGTAAGTGCCATCATTATCACTCTGCTACATCTATTCACTTACTGTCTGCTACTGCACCACCTCCCACTACTACTCATGCTCAACCACTATCACTGTCACATGCAACAACTTTCCTAAATGATACCCACACAATCCCTGTCAGTCTTCCATCCCAACATGGCCTCTGTGCTGGAAAAACATCTATAACTGGACTTGCAACATCATAAGGGGCTTGCCAACATTTGGCATCTGTGCACACCTTAAAAGTGATGACCGGAAGGCTGGGTGACCGACTTGCTGCCTCAAATGAGTCAGTGTCAAAGAAATCAATGCCATAATAAACTTTAAGGCCACAGCCATGAGTGGCCACCCATGCAATTTGAGGTTATCTCACTGAGAAGTGTCACAAAGGCATGTGACTGTCTCCGCGGCATTGCCATTCTGACATCTGCAGGTAAGATATCTTAACCCTTTACACCCACTTGGCAGGGTAGAGTCTTTGTCTGTCTCTGCCTTCTTGCCATTGCCCCTGTCAATCTTCACTCCATGGGAGGCTTCCCATCTTTCCTACTCTTCCTCCTTCTCGCTAGAAAAGATACCTCCAACAGAATTGATAACTCCCCTATCATGCATGAACTTACAGCACAAAAAGTGCAATTGGCTCCGTGTAAGAAAAGAGCATTACGTTTCAAATCCCTTCCCTGAATAAATGCCCTGATGGAGGAGGGTATTTTTGTAAAAAAATGTATAACACTAGCTAAGTCTCTTATTTGCAGAAGCAATTTATTTTGCTAGTCATCCATAGATCCACTTGCAACCTTTATACTCACCTTTCCATCAGTCCACAAAAACAATCATACCTCTCGCCAGCTGTGTTTCCCAAGCATCCACTACATTACTCCAATCAATTGCATTATGAAGAAGGTTAAAACCATCTTAAAGAGGGATCTAAAAATGATGGCAGGCTGCTGCTTGCCTAATGTATTATAGTGGACTAGCACGAAGACATCAAACTTCACTTCATGAGTCCAGGGTTCATCCATGCAGGGAGACTGCAGCAGTCCCAATTTGCAAACAGAAAATTCAAAACTGTGTCCTAATTGTATTTCAGTTCATGAATAATGACTTGATGTTCAAGATGCAATGCTTACATTTTTCAACATTACATTCCACTTGCCCCACTAACATTTACCGCATCATCTGTACCTAATGCTCATGGTCAAATGAAAAAGGGGAAAAGAGTTACTGTGATCTCTCTTACCCAGGGCAGGGCTTTATTGGTTTGAACAAACTTCGAAGAATATGCTGGATTATAATTTGTTACTTTGCTTTTTACTGTGCCATCAGAGTCTCCTGCCCTCTGGAATTCTCTCCAATTCGGTGCTGTTGGCTCAACCACTCAGTTCCTTCACTTGTATTTAGTGTTCACCTCTCCTTTTCATGAACTATGTACATGGTAGACTGCTACTAAAATGTGTGTTTTATTTCTCAGCAGATGAGAGTATGTTGTTACAATACAGTCACAAACCATTAATTACTACACTGGAGCAATAACATTGAGAAGAGTTACTCTTGTTTTCTTCTAGATTTTACCCCGTGTGCCCCTGTTGTGGATGCCAGTCTTGTTTATTGCAAATTTAAAGGCTGCACTGGTTCCAACATGGATTTGGATTTGAAGTGAAGTGCTGAGCTTGCAGTTATAATTTGGGTTTATTCAAGTTCATGTACACAATATTCTTTGATTAAAATTACAGAGCGTTGCAAAGTCGAAAGTGCTAAGTTCGCAAAATGCTATTACCAAATCAATAGTTCTGCCAAGACTATATATTAAGGATCACTACATGTGCAGATTGAGCACAGAAATTTGGAAATTCTAAATTACCAATCCACCCCAAGCAATTCATGTTGAATCCAAATCTCACTCATACGCAGCAGAAGAAACTAGTTTCAGAGATATCCATTGAAAGCAAGACAGGACTGGAAGAGGATAATCATAGAAGAGTGAAAATCATAGAATATGCGACCTTTGTGACATGTCTGACAAAGGTATGGCCTTACTTACGATCCAATCTGCAGCACGATAGGAACAAATGTGTTTGTCACATATCCAATACAGATTTTCATTAAAAATACTAGTGCCTTTTTATGCATGAAGACAGAGGCACCTCAGAAGGCAGCTTGTGATCAGCTGCGCTCCAGGCAGTCAATTGCCCTTCGTTCACCCCTTCAGGAAAAAAAAAGCAAGCAATCTATCATTTTAATCTAACTTCATCAGCTGGGCTGCGGGAATGAAGTCTCTCGTTAACACTCTCATCATCCTTTGCTCGTTGATAATCCAGCAATAGTTTTCAACTCGCCTGAACAAAATGTAAAATTGATCTATCATCTTTGTTAAAATATATTCCATTATAGAAAATTTCTTGTGAATTAATGTTGATGATAAGCAACCCAATCGGAAATGAGAGGTAGAGGATACACATCAAGAAGTGATGAATTACTTAATTATGAATGATGTAAATAGACGGAGCTAATGAGTGTCACAGGCAGAAGTGAGTTATGTGGTCTGTGTCATGACTGGTCTTTCTTACATGGCAAAGGAAAATGACTGTTTAAATTAAATTCAAATTAGGTGTCTGCGCAGAGCACACTTAATGCTCCATTAAAGCTGCTTCATTGGGATCATATTAAAGATAATAATATCAAGTGCCAAGACTCCCATCTCCTTCCTACTATTGTCTACTCAGCATAATTCTATTCACCTTTGCTTTAAATATTATCTTTTACAAATATCAAGAAAAAGTAAATGTAATACCTATGGCATTTCTAACAGAAGCTGACAACTTTCACAAAAGGTGTTGAACTTCATAGTGAATAATGAAAAGAATCACACAAATTTTCAAGTTTTAAGGCATTTATTGTATCAAATGAACTAAAAGCAACATTGAGTAAGCAGTGTAAACTCTACAGAAAAGACCTTCCCTTTAACATTTAAAATAATCAAAAATTTCCCTTAGTCATACCTTACACTGTTCTTTAGGTGGACAATTCCCTTTGGATTGCTTTCTGGTGAATTACTTTTAGTTTCTTTTTCCTTTTAAAAGTGCATCAGTCTTACAGTCTTTCAAAGTTTCTAATCCCTGACTGACCTTTACAGTATACGTTACCTTTGAAATCTTTCTCTCTCTCTCTCTATGTAATGTTAGGCAATTTTTTCAGCTTAGTTCAAACAGTCATTCTTCTTAGCACAAGATCACAAACAAGTTTTGTGTGTTATACAATGGAGACTCACTGCCTCTCCCTCTATGTTTCTCTATCACAGATTCCTGCAGACTGATTTTGACACAACAGTGAAGCAATGACGGTATATTTCCAAGTCAGGACAATATGGGATCTGGAGAGAAATCTGCAGGTAGTGATGTTCCCATGCATGTACTTGTCTTATCCCTCTGCACAGGTAAAGTTGTAGGTTTAGAAGGTGCTTTTAACTGAGATATTTAGAGTTTCTATAATGCATCTTCTTGCTAGTAGATACTTCTGTCACTGTAAGTCAGTAGTGAAGGGAATAAATGTTGAATGTGGTGCCAATAAAGTAAACTGCTTCATCTGAGATGGCGTCAAGCTTTGAGTATTGTTGGAGCTGCACTCATCCAGGCAAGTGGAAGGTATTCCATTACACCCCTGACTTGCACTGTGTAGATAATGGACAGGCATTGGAGAGTTAGGATGTGAGTTATTTCCCACAGGATTCCAAGTGTGTAAACTATAGCTGCAGTATTTATATGGATGTTCCAGTTCAATTTCTAATAATTGCTTACTCCCAGGATATTGTTAGTGGGGGATTCAGCATTGGTAATTCCATTCAACATTAAAGGATCATGGTTAAATTCTGTCTTGTTGGAAATGGTCACTGATCTGACTCAAGCATTACTTGCCAAAATTAGCCTAAATCTGGATATTGGGCATGAGCTGTTCCAGTATCTGAAGAATCACTAATGTTGTTGACAATTAGCTAACATCCCCACTTCTGACCTTATGATGGAGGGAAGGTTATTGATGAAGCAGTTGAAGATGGCTTGCCCTATGGTGTTGATCTATAACCTTCATCTATTGCACTATCCTTATATCCCATAATTTTCTTAGTACCTCAAGATCCAGCAACAGCTGCATTGAAAACAGAGAGCAACTGAGCATCCATAACTCTCTGTGTTAGATCTAAGACATGACCCATTGCCTTTACAGTGGCCATGCCTTCAGCCACAATTGAAGTGGTGTAAGACTGGCATCTGTGACACAGGGGACCTCTGGAAGGGGCCAAGGTGTATCATTCACTCAGCACTGCTGGCTGAAGATGGAAAAAAATTGCTTCAACCTTATGTTTTCGAACTTGTGTGCTGGGTACTCCTATAGTTAAGGATTGGAATATTTGTGGTGTCTTCTCCTGTTTAATCGTCCACCATCATTAATGTTTTGTATGTGTACAGCGTTTGGATTGGATTCATTGGTTGATGGATCACACAGCCCTGTCTGTTACATGTGACCTGCACTGCTTGGCATGTAAATATTCTTGCGTTGTAATTTCACATGGCCGACACTTTATCTTTTTGTATGCCTGTGCTGTTCTTGACATGACCCCTTTACACTCTTCATTGAACCAGTGTTGACTTCCCAGCTTGAAAATGGTAGAACAAGGCAGCATGCTGGCCTGTAAGGTTCAAAATTATGGTTGAATAGAATTCTACTGCTGCTGATGGCCCACAGCACCTCAAGGATGCCCAATCTCATGAGGTGCTTGCTCTGTTTAAAGCTTTATCCATTTAGCACATTGGTATTGCTGCATAATGTGATGAAGAGTATCCTCAGTGTGAAAATGGGAATTTGTCTCCACCATGACTGTGCAGTAGTCACTCCAATACTGTCATGGACAGATGCATCTGCAACAGGTAAATTGGTGAGAATGTAGTTCAGCAAGTTTCTCATTCTTGTTAGTCCCTTCCAACCAATCCAGCTGCTATGTCCTTTAGGGTTAAGCCAACACCATCATTAGTGGTGCTACCCAGCCTTGTTTTTGTAATGGGCATTGATGTCCCCACCCCACCTAATATTAAAATCCTGTCAAAGGGAGGTAAGAGAACAGGTGAGAAGGGGTGAGAACAGGTTCAGAAAGATGACAATAAAACATAATTTCAATGTCCTGAGGATACAGAAAATGAGAAGTGCTTGTAGAATAAAACTTAACAAAGTCACATGTACAATGGTCAGAAGAATAGTTATTTCAGTTATATTCAGAAAATAGGAAGAGGTAAAATATTGCACCAGGTAAGGATTATCGGTTGCAGATTGGTATCATGAGAAATTGTCATTAAACTGCATCTTGTGCTATGTCGAGGAAATCTAGATACTTTTCTCACCAGATATACAAATCTGTATATGCCTTCAGTTGACTTGGCCTTTATGGAGTGCTAAAAATTATTGAAAGATGTTTAGTTTGAAAGTGAATCAGTGTCATAAATTCCATCCTATGTGATTGAAACATTATCCCTCTTCAGCTTTCTTGATTTTTTTATATAGCTGACCATACCAGCTTCTATCAAATGCTCTCCTCCATTGTCTAATTTACTTGGATTCCCTGCTTTCTATTTATTCCCTCACATCCATTCATATCATGCAGAGATGTGGGAGGGCATTTGATTCCAAGTGTACAATGATGGCATTAACATCCAACTGTCAGACCCAACTAGAGGGGGGTCTGAGTGGGATGCTCTTTGGAGGAGCCAGTGTAGACTCAATTGCCTGAATGAGCTGCTTCCACACTGTAGGGATCCTCTGATTCAACTTCAGATGTCGGACATGGATACAGTGTTCCCATTACAAATGGTGCTTTTAGATTTGGCAGAATGTGCATTTGGGAGTGATCTATGAACAGATCCAGATTCCTCACTTTTCTTTAACATTCTTAAAGCATTCTTCAAACTCCTAAATTCCCATTCAATCGTGCATCAATGTACCTCTTAACATTCAACTCTACTAATCTACCAGCTCACCACAAAGACTGAAGAACTGAAATTTACAGTCCTGTTCCATATTTAAATAAGATTGCCACATTGAATCTAATCTACTGCAAAAACTGTCTCATTTCAGTGCTAGAACCTTACCTACTTACAGGTTTTACCTTTCCTGAACATTGCTGAAGCCCCGATTCATGCTTCCATCATTTTGATGCTCATTTTCTTCAACATCATCCTCCGTAAGCTCTAATTTAATGAAACTTTGTGGCATGAGTCTACCAAAACAAATAAAAAACTTAAATCTCCCAAAATAACTTTCACACCTAACTTCAAAAGATTAATGAATACATTTCAAAGATAATGTAAAGTACTTTTAAAAATATTTGGTTATTCTGAGAGCTTTTGTTCAGTTTTGCCAATGCTCATAATAAAAATGAACGTTTTTAAAGAAACTGATTTATTCCAGATGCACTTTGATTTTTTTCCAGTAATTTTCTTCCTCTTTTGTACTTAAAATTACATACGCTTAATTTTGAATTTGCTTCAGTTTGGGTTGTTGACAGTTGGTCTAATAAAATCAAAGTCTTTCAGTTGATGAAAAGAAAACTTCAAGAGTGTATATACATAGAAGATATTTCCTCAAGTGAGATAATCCAGAAGATTAACATTTGAGCTAAACCCCTGCAGAAATAAAATTATGAAGTACTTTTACACTCAAAGAGCAATAGCAATCTGCAACTTTCCAAAAAATGATTAATTGAAATTTTTAAAACTAAAATATATGAATATTTGTTCAGTAACAGCCTGAATGTGAACATAGCAAAAACAAGTAAATTAAGATGATATACAGACAACTATACTACAATTGATTGGCAGGACTTGTCTTGTTGTTTGATCTCAAAGATAAACCAAGTCTCAACTGCAATAAGGAACTACTATAAGGTGCCTTATTTTTCAATACATTGAGTAAAGTGGCCTCACTGATGAACAGCATTGAATGGGTTTTTAACATCAGTCTTTTGATATACAAAATATGTACAGAAATAACATGCCCATTTTGAACAATAAAAGGTACAAATTCCAATAGCATTTGAGTTTGGAATTCTAGTTATCGTGAAAGAAGACCATAATTTGAAATGAAATTCCTTCAAGGCTCAAGTATATAATTGCAGAAATTATAATACAATGAATAAATACTTTACAGCTTCTTGTTTCTTTCTTGTTGCATATGAGGTTATTTTGTATGATATCATATCATTCAGTACTAATCTGATTAAAAATAAACTATGTTATTGTTGTATAAGATAAGGGTTCCAAAGGGGCTAATATTCATCATACGTTGACTGTGGCCACTCTGTGGGTTGAGACAAGGAGTTTTGCCTTACCTTTTGGAAGGAACAGATGTATCTGTATTAGCTTCACAAGGGATCAGTAATTATACCTGACCTAATGTAGCTGTACTTACTGCTATCTTGCCATAAATCTTCTTGTCACCTCAGAATAGTGCCTCTTCTGTCGATAATCTATGGTGGTATTATGTCTGACACTGTCAGATATATCCATATAGCTTTAAACTGAGGGGTGATAGACATAGGAGGTAGTTTCTTTACTCAAAGATAGTAGAGGGGTGGAACGCCCTGCCTGCAACAGTAGTAGACTCATCAACTTTAAGGACATTTAAATGGTCATTGGATAAACATATGGATGAAAATGGTATAGTGTAGGATAGGTAGGCTTCAGATTGGTTCCACAGGTTGGCACAACATCAAAGGCTGAAGGGCCTGTACTATGCTGTAATGTTCTATGTTCTACATCCAAGGCAAAGGGTAAGTATTGGTAGCAATGAACTACCTCAAACAACCCTTGCCCAGCACCACATACTGGTGGAGGTGGCAACTACCACGAGATGCCAGCAGTGGTCTTCTGTGAATATTGTCATTTTTGCATCCTGACCACTAAAAGACAACCAATTTATCAACTGCTCACACTTTCTAGAAGTGGACCCCACAAGTAACACAAAGCCGCAAAATGTAAATTCTTGCCACAGTGCATGATTCTATCTAAAGCTGGTAAAGACAATACTGTTTCACTTCATTGATTTGGGGTCAGTGGCCAATTGGAGTGCTTCCTTAACCATGGATGTTAAGGGCTACTTCCAACACTTCCAATAAAACATACAGCATGAAATTGGAAAATCAGGTGATTTTATGGTCCGTTCTGCTCTTTCTGCGAATGAGATTGAATTTTGCTCCACCTGACGAGTAAGGCTCATTTGGCATTCAAGCTGAGCTCTTGGCCCTGACCTCATCAAAAACTAAGAAGCAAGATGTCTCTCCAGCGACGAGGTGGGAAAGGGCATTCTATGTGCATCACAGAGAGGCTAATTGGTAATTAATCCAGCACCATGACAACAAACAAATTTTAGATAATTACAGAGTCAATAAAGGTCAAATTTGACATCAATTTATCATCCATTAGAAAGTGGTCTGTTCTCACTGATTCATGGGAAAATGAAGTTAAGGTTTGTTAATTAGGAGGGCCTAAGGATAAAATTGATAGCTCCTGAAATCTAGTATGGAGATCATGATACATGACTAACGCATATTGCACCTGATGCATGTAGCATACAAACTTAAAGCTGTCTGCCCATATACAGCATGGAACATTCAGCAAAGTGATAAATACACTGCTGTGTAGTTTCATGCCTCAAAAGGGATCCCATACATATGTGAAGCTGGAATCAATTAAAGCAAATCTGCACCATTCAAAATGGAGGCACATTCTGACTGGAATCGATTCTTGAAGACAATAAACAATAGGAGTAAGCCATTCGGCCCTTCGAGCCTGCACCACCATTCATTGTGATCATGGCTGATCATCCACAATCAGTATCCTGTTCCTGCCTTATCTCCATGGAAGGGGCTGGAAACGGGACAGGCTTGACATGCAAGAAGACTGTCTCATGGTGCAACAAAGAGGAGAGAGTACTTCAGCCCAACAGACACTATGGAGATAGAATTGGCACAGAAGGTGAAAGGAAGGAGAAATATTCTAAGTTCACAAGGTGCTAGGAGATCAGATTAATACTGCAAAAACAATGGAACCAGACAGCTGTTGTGCCAGCAGTGCTTCAAGAACTCCAAAGACCTCACACAAGTAGTTAAAATCAATAATGCATCTTCAAATAGAACGTACACCAATTACATCAGTAGCCTTAGACACTGCTCAATTCGACACAGCCCCTTCACTCACCTACCAATATTCTCTTTCAATCGCGGTTCAAAATTCACATTCATAGCTTCGTCTCACCCACGAACACTTAGCGCTGTTGCAAGTGCATATTACACACATTGCCAGCTATTCAAGTAACAGCAACATTACCCAAACAGATTGCACACACTAGCTAACATGCTTCCCCTTCTTTTGCAACATATGGTGCTACATTACTGAAGGTAGCTGCAACGAAACATTATGGGACAGGCAATATTGTATATCTTTAGCCCATGATGGTGTTTCCAGTGCTTGCAATGGCCATGACTGAAGTTGAAGATGTCAGCATTCTCATACCTAATTCTTCTTCTCCCATCTATTACGTCTCTTCACATAATTTCTTCTGTTTTACTGACTGCAGATGATCTAAACATGCATTACTTCCTTTCCAAGCATCCCCTCAGCACAACTCAGCTCTGAGTCTTTTTCCTTCCAGATACACAAGAACTGGCAATGGGCCAAGTAGTGGTGCCAGGTTTGATGAGCATGAAAGCTTGATGAAGACACAATACTGTCACTGCTGTCACCCCTATCCATCTAAAACTCAGCTCAAAACAAAATCAGGCCTGGCAAATGCAGGAATTGATTTCCATGGATGAGAGAGTGCATGGAGTTGGTGCCTGCCGATCATGCTCAAAGATGCTTTTTGCGTGCAACATCGATGCTCTTCATAGGCAGTAGCCAGCTGAAGTCACCAAACATCCTCTCTGACCTCCATGTTAAGATTTCTCAACATCTAGCTTGTTTGGCAAGTTTGAGAAGCCGAATATTAATGAGGTGGAATGTGGTTTTATAAAAGGGTTTAACAATTCTATAATCCCCCTTAACTGGCAACTCACCGCTGCTTAGTGAGAAACTTGCTCCCTGACAAAAGCTAACAGATTCAGCCACATATTCCTGAAGCTGAGATAGACATTGTCAGAATCCTTGTTTGATTCTGCCACAAACTTTGCCATAGCCAATCTCACTCAGACATTGTCCCTATAAGATTCCACTCAGCGAGCTTAAACAGTAATAATAGTTGATGAGGTTCATGTGAACTTGTAAAGTTGTAAAGTGATTAAACCATTCTCATCCGAATGTGTGTAACATTAGTGATAAAAGAGAGAAACAAAAGACTTGAACAGAAATGAGTGACGTAGATCTGATGAACATTGCAGGGACCAAGGCGAATTCAGACACAAGGATATCTCATGGGCAGGAAGGTGTCAGATGAGCACCCCACTGCTCCTGTTTATTTTCGCAAAAATGTTGTAACAATTGTGAGTGATTTTAATCTTCATACAGATGGGCCCAATTAAATTGGAAAAGTTGGTCTGGCAGAAGTGTTCACATAATGTTTTCATGATAGTTTCCCAAAACAACATCTTGTGAAACCAAATGGAGAGAAAGCTATTTTAGATGTAGTGCTACACAATAATATAGGTTAAACAGTAGAGCGATAGGAAGAGTGGGTAGGAAAATAGAGGTGATCAGCAATGATTGTGTTATTGGTGGAGCAGTTTCAGGGTAGTGAGGTCTGCTACTACTCCAGTTTCTTATGTTCTCACTCTGTCTTTTCCCTCTGGCAAGGAGAATGAAATGGATTTAGCTCTCTTTATCCAGACAGCCTTGGTGACCTTCTTGGCCAACTGAAAGATGTTGCAGTTATTGCCTGCTCCATCCTGGAAGGAGCCAGATGGAAAGAAGTTCAATTTATCAATATTGAATTGCATCCATGTCAATAGTGTCTAACCATCCTGACAGAGGAGAGAAATACTTCAAAGTTGGGAACCTTAATGTCCGATGACTTTTCATTTGCTGTCACCTTCACTTTCAAGCAGAGTGTGCCATTATTTGAACAAGTGTGCACAAAGGTGATTAATTATAAGCAACATTTTAATTAGCGTCTACAGAAGATGTATTAGTTCCTGATTGAATTTTATGATTATGGGTGTTGGGCCCTATAGAAAATACAAGCAAAATTGAGTGCGTCTTCTTCATCCACCAGATAGACATGACATACTGATCACTTGAAGCTGAGTATGACCAATGTCAAGAAACCATCACAACTGTTTTAGGGACCTTCTCAACACTAAGCTTTTTTGTTCACAAAAAAATAGTGTTCAACCCAAAACAGGGCAGCCCTCTGTTGTTGCACTTCCTGCTGAAGTAGTAAAACCATTTAATATCAGAAGTGTCTCCACTGTGGCAATGTGAATCATCATGAGCACCATAAACAATTATTAATTAACCAAATGTAAGCATAGAAAATAAGAGCAGAAGTAGACCATTCAGCCCCTCGAGCGTGGTCTGTCATGTACTACGATTATGGCTGACATGTTTTGTATTTCAAGTTCTACTTTGCCATCAACCCCCATAATCCTTGATTCCACTGCCTAATAAAAATCTATCTACCTCTTCCTTAAAAATATTCAATGACCCCCCCCCCCCCCCCACCACCCCCATCACTTTCGGATGGACAGTTTCAATGTTGTACATCCCTCTGAAAGAAAATATATTTTCTGCTAATTGCTAGGCTGGAAGGGCAACGCTTAATTTGAAAACTGAGTCCCATAGTTCCAAACAGACCCAAAGAAAAAATGTCCTTTCCACGTACACTTTTGTCAAGACCATTGAGGATTTTATACACATCATTCAAGTCAACCATCACTCTTCTAAACACTAATGTTACTAAGTTCAAAGTGTCCAACCTATCCTCATAGATAACCTGCAGGGTTTAATGCTGCTACACTGTATTGTCAGTCAAACGAGCTCTAAAATAAACTCTCTGAACCAAGTGACAATAGTGTATCTGAATTGGGAGGAAACTCTCCCAATAAAAAGTTTGCCACTTGAGTTGCTGAGTGCAGCTCAACTAGAATGTCATTACTTAGGACAATCAGGGCTTGAGTTTCTTTCCTGCAGATTAGGCAAATAAGACCACCATTCAATATTTGATGAACTTTTTTCATCCCTTATTGTGCCTTTTGGGATTTCCAGCAGAAAGAGTCTTAATTAAAATTGGCCTAATTTGGTTTCTTATTTAATCCACACTGCAAGATTCATAACCGCAATGTACATTAATACAGGTTATCTGCGTGATTTATCACTGCTACAATAGCTACCTTCATGGCCATTCACAGTGACAACGATTCTAGGGATGGTAAACTCATTAATACATTGTAATAAGTTACCCATTTAAGCGGAAGATGTATTTTTTGTTTCACAGCATGCAAATCGAGTATGTTAATTTTCCAACCAATCTTAAAGACAAACTTTCTGCTTTAATACGTTAATCAAGCATACAATATGAAGCCTTCTGCAATTACACATTTTTTTAACATTCTGAAGAGAAAGTTCCTTCCAGGTCACCCTGGTCCACCCTTTAGTCACAATTAGCATATTTTCCCTTTCCTATAGTACCATTTCATGTAAGCATGTGAGATGCAATACCGGTAATTTTATCTCTTCCCTGCCCACCATTCATAGTGCAACACCATCTTACTGAGTGAAACAGCAACTTAATTGAAAGTAGTACAATTTAAGATCCTACATTTGCTGCTCACAATGTGATCTCAATGCAAACACTGACTGGGTGGTCTTTTGCAGAACATCATAAACACAACACGTTATAAAACATAGAAAATAAGAGTAGAGTAGGACATTTGGCCCATTGAGTCTGGTCCACCATTCAACACAATCATTGTTGACTCTATCTCAATACTATACCAACACATTCTCCCAGCACCCACCTACATTTTTAGCTACAAGCAATCTTTTGTTTTCTTAAATATGCTCAGTGGCTTGGTCTCCACATCCTCCTGTGTGAGAAAATTATATTGATTCACTACTGAATTGAAGAAATTTCTCCTCACACCATTCCAAAATGGACTACCCTGCATCCTGAGGCAGTGTGTCATTGATCCGAATCCTCAAACAAGTGGAGACATTATTCCTACACTCAGTCTGTCCCAGCTCTGTCAGAATTTTACACATTTCAATGACATTTCCTCTCATTCTTCTAAACTCCAGTGAGTACATGCCCAGTCAACCCCATCTCTCCTCATATGACAAACTGGCCATGCAGAACCCAACTTATCCTTTATGGTAAGTATATCTTTTCTTTGATAAGGGGATCAAAGCTGCACACAATCCTTCAGGTGTGGTCTCACCAAGAACCCGTGCAAATGCACTAAAAGACAAAAAATGCAGGAGAAACTCAGCAGGTCTGGCAGCACTTGTTCAGAGGCAGAGTTGCTTGTCTTCAGAACATTTTGAAAGAGTTGTCATCGGATGCAAAATGTTAACTCTGTATTTCTCTCCTCAGTTGCTGCTGAATCTGAGTTTCTCCAGTATATTATACTTTAATTACACATTTCTAGCTCCATCGAATTTTGCTTTTATCTGATACAGCTGCAGTAAGATGTCTTTGCTCCTGTACTCAAACTGGGAACAGGAAATTCGACATTTCGGGCATAAGCCCTTCATCAGGAATTCCTGATGAAGGGCTTATGCCCAAAACGTCGAATTTCCTGCTCCTTGGATGCTGCCTGACCTGCTGCGCTTTTCCAGCATCACATTTTCAGCTCTGATCTCCAGCATCTGCAGACCTCACTTTCTCCTCCTGTACTCAAACTCTCTGGCAATGAAGGCCAACATAGTATTTGTCTTCCCAAATAATTGCTGCACCTGGATGCATGCTGTCAGTTACCAATGTACAAGAACACCCCAAATCCCAACATACATCAACATTTTCCAGTCTATCACCTTGTAAACGATCTTCAGCCATTCTGTTTTTCTTCCCTATGAAGGCGACAACTTTAAATTTGTCCAGTGCTTCTAGCATGAATTTGCCTACACAAGCAACTTGTCTGAATTGTCCTGACCTCTTTTTTCATCTTCTACACCCTCATGTAGTTTTGTGTCTCATCAACCCTTAGCTTCTTGTCACTTGTCACTTCAATTCTCCATCTTGATCACACTCTTCCTTTCTGTCTTTAGCATGCTGCAGTGATTCAATGAATTCCATACACACTTAAGGAACAACACCTCAACTTTTGTCACAGCACTCCACAGTTTTCTGGACTTCAAGGTGAGTTCAACAACTTAAGATTATAACCACTGCCTCAATTTTATTCAGATTGTACCTTGTCTGGTCATAGCTCACCTCGAACTCACCCCAAAATCTGTCTAACATCTTCAAGGCCCAAATCAGGAATGTGATGGAATACTCCGCTCTTACCTGGATGAATGAAACTCCAACAACACTCATGAAGCTTGACACCATCCCGGACAAAGTAGCCTAATTGATTAGCACCAAGTCAACAAATATCTATTCTCTCCATCACCAAACAGCACTGCGTACCACCTACAAAATATACTGCATAACTTCATCAAAGATTGTTAAACTGTACCTTCCAAATCCTCAACAACTTCCAACTAGAAGGATAAGGGCACCAGGTATATGCAAACATACACACCACTTGCTGCCAGTATATCTCCCAGCTACTTTACATCTCGACTTGGAAATCTATCATCGTTCCTTCAAGTCACTGTGTCAAAGTCCAAGAACCCCCTTCCTAAGGGCTTTGTGGGTACACCTAGACCAAATTGACTGTGGCAGTTCAGAAAGGCAGCTCACCAAGACCTTCTGAGGGGATTAGGAATGGGCAAATATTGCTGATCCAGCCAGTGACACCCATATCCCAAAAGTGAATAAATAACTTGCTTCATTTTATCCTTTGTCATTCCCTTTTGCTTTTGTACCAATACATCTTTTGTTATTTAATCCCCTCTACCCTCCACTCTATTACAGACCTTGCTTTTTGTCTTCTTTCCTTCACTTGCTCAAAACCTATTACACGTCTCTCTTTCCTCAGTTCCAAACTAGAGGCTTTGACCTGAAATGTTAACTTTGTTTCTCTCCACTGATGTTGCCTGTTACTCGGGAATTTTTGTTTTTAGTTCAGATTTTCTGCAGTTTTGTTTTTGTATTATAAACCTTTTCTCCTTATATGTTTTTTGTTCGTATATTAGTTTTTGGGAATAAACGAGCAATGCTGTCAGTCTCTGAGGAAACAGTGAGAAGTTAGGTATAAAATGCTGGAAGCCATCAGCAGTTTTGGCAGAACCTGGGGAAAGAGAAACAGAGTTAACATGCCAGTTCATAAACTTTAATCTGAATGGAGAAAAGTTTGAGATGTCACAGGCTAGAAGTCAGCACAGACAGAGACAGGGAAGTGGGGGAGGGGATAAAAGACTGAAGGGGAGACAGAAGTGATTAAATGACAAGGGGATGATGGGGCAAGTGAAAAAACAAAAGATGTGTCTGGAGGAGATGTAAATAGGAAAAAGCTGAAGTCCAGAAGTAAAACTACATTAGTTAACATTTTACGGTTGTTTGACAGTATTTTAAATCATGTGCCCATGATGTTTCGGAGGAACAGCACAACTACAAACATCCAGTCCTAGCAATTGTTCAAATACACTCGCTGTTGTTTTCACTATAGGCAAGAAAGCAAAGCAAAGAAATCCAAAATATTACGTCAAATGACAAAAACTTTCAAAGTAATCTTGATTATTTCAATACAAGGAAAGTTTTGTAGTTATTTGCAGGTTCATTCAAGATAGTGAGTGCAGTTTGAGAAATATTTCAGAACTAGTTATGATAAATGCATTTCATATTTTCTGACTTGGTTCTGAATGTAATAAAAGAAGATGAACACATGGTTGGACTGGGAGTTCAGTTGAAGGCTAGCAACCTTTAAACTTCAGAAAATGAGTTAACTTTCCAGCACACAGCAGAAAGTAACTGATTCATGGGCCACTTTTTGGAGTCTGCTTACAATGCAGTGTTTTCACAGCAATTTCACAGGCTGATCATTTTGAATAAACTGCAGTTCTAACTGCTTTACAATATCACCCACACTACATGATGAGACCTGAAACAGGATGTAACGTGGACAGTTTTAGCAAATTCCAGTCACGGCTCAGCCACAGCTCACTTCCCAAATGGGATCACAACTAAACAAGTATAATAGCTACTATAGAGTCATCTTTACAAAGATTGGTGCCATTGTGCATACATTAGCATCACGTTAGCTCTGGTAGAATGGAAACACATCCCTGTCTATGCATTATTAAGATCTATTGTATGTGTAAACTCTATTTTTATATTACCAACTTACAATTTGCAGGTAAAGTAATTGTGATTTGTACAAAACACTAATACTGGCAATGCTACTGCATTTACTCACATCTACGGAAGGCTTTCACCATTCTCATTCCTAATGTTAAACAAATTAATTTTTGAATAAGCAACCCAAGTGTCATTCTCTGACCAAAGTGACATTATGGAAAATAATGCAGAATTACTTAATTGCAATTCATTACACTTATTATAAAGCAGTATTCCTGCTTCTATCAGCTTTGACATAACATTTCCCTTTAGCTTTTGACTAACCATCAAAGCAATCATTGTGCTAATTTGTTCAGTGAGCAGGCTAAACATGTTTGTACTCCATAAACATTAATGAGAATATTAAGTTGTGGCAAATGCAACAACCAACAAGATTAGCATCTTGCAAACTAGTTATATTAGGGTGATATCTAATTCATTTAGCATATTTCAAACAAAATATTCTGACCAAGTGAAAAGATAGGTTAAATTTTTTACTTGAAATTGTCTACTCATTATTATATGCAAACAAGTGAATTCAATAGAACTTACAGTCACGTAAGTTAAGGCACAAGAATTCAACTGTAGGATAATGATTAGAGGGAAGCTGTGAGAATAGGAAAAGGTAGTTTCAAGTAAGCCTCTCATACATTCTTTCACCTCATTTTATTCCAGATTTGCCTCCACCAGAATCAGTTTCATAATACTGATTTGCTTGATTTGATTCATCTGTACTGTGACTGATTTCCAAATGTTAGCTTAATAGAGCCAGAATGTGCTGAACCCATCCTTTGTCTATTGCTCAAGTTGATATTTCTGCCTCTGGGGACACAAAGAGCTATTTCCAGAGGTAACTCCAGGCATCTCAGAAGATATATCTGCCGTTGGTGACAGCATTGTACTGTAGACAGATTGTTAGATTACAGAAATCAGAATCAGGAGACTGCCCATTTTCTCAGGTTGAAAATGCTTGGTACCATAAAGGAAAGAAATTAATTTTCATCAAGGGAATTTTTTTAAGAATTAAAGCAAGTCCATATATGGCATTCATTGACTTGTGCTGAAAATGTGTTGCTGGAAAAGCGCAGCAGGTCAGGCAGCATCCAAGGAACAGGAAATTCAATGTTTCGGGCATAAGGCCTTCATCAGGAATTCATTGACTTGTGTCAACATCACATGCTAGAGGCAATATATTACACATTACACACTGATTAAATCTTCTCGTTAGAAAATGATCTGCAATAGAACATTGCTGAAACTTGAATTCTAATTTTTCCATTTTCCTGCTGTATAATGCAACGCTAACAGAAAAAGCCTTATAATGACAAACTGTGTTTGTCTTAAAACCTTGTTATAACTGTGGTAGCATGTTTTCTATTTACAGAAGTAGCAACTTCTATTATTGCTTGCTTCTGTATAAAGAAACTTTGAACCAGTTGCTTTTGAACTTATGACGTGTACCTGAATGAGCAGTGCCAGAATGAACTGAATGCGGTGACTGTGGTAAAAGAGTTGCTGGGGCCTGTAATCCATCCAGCAACTTTTGCATGCTTGCTCAATACAAAATCAAAGGTAAAGAATACATTCAGCACTGTAGTTGTAAGTAAGCAGAAATGGGTTGTGTGCTTATTGATACCCTTTACTCAGTTAAATAAGCAAGAATCCCACGTAACTAGTGCAACAATTAGCATTCCTTTTTTATTTAACTATTTTTCTATTGAAACTTTTCAGAGATGTAATGACACACCTCTGGAGTAGGTGGGACTTGAACTTGGGCCTCCCATCTCAGAGACAAGGACACTACATCTGCACAACAAGAGCCCTATTAACAATTGACATGTTAAGAGCTGCAAATCAAATGTTTTGCCTGTTCCAATCAATAACAATTTGTGTTAATTATCCAACAACTCAATTCCAAAACCTCTATTATGCTTAGGAAGAGAAAAGAATACTCTCAACAATTTGCAGCTTAATCCTGGCAAATTCCACCATAGCAACGTGAATGCAAAGTGCACACTAATCTTATCAAATTATGTTTGACATCTTTGATAGTTGTGCATGTCAGATATGAAAATAAAGAGAGATCACACATTTCTCACACCAGTCACAGCATCAAGATCAGGCAATTTTCTCAATCTTCCCTGCCTATAATCCTGAGAGACGGCACTGAACCACATTCACAGCAGTCAGCTGAGGCTTGTCACCCTTAAGGCATTTAAGTGACTGGAAGCAACTGCCAATTAGCAGCGCCCAGTCCTGTCAATCTTCATGCTTCTTGAAATTGCATGCTCCCTTTAGTTAGGAACAAGCTGAGAGAAGTAGCCAATAACTCATTCACCTCAATGTTAGGCTAACACAGTTACTGACAATTCCATCATAAATCAGATTATAGTGGAGTTACCCTATTTACATTGTATTCCCTTTCCCCCTTTTCTCTCTCTCTTTACCCTACCTACCTTCATGTGGCATTGTGGTCGAGCAAACACATATACATTATGATTTATTTGTGACAGAGAAAGTGCTTTTTTTTTAATGCATTCAAAATAACAGTTAGTCCCCAACAGAATTAGAAACATAGGAACTGAAGAAAGTAATTTAGTTCCTCAAGTTTGTTCAATTATTATCATATTTTGAATGTAAGTCAATTCAATCCACTCACTTTATTTGCTTTATGTATGTGTTGACAACCCATCTAAAAAAAATTATCATATTCTTTTAAGTTGGCCAAGCATCAATAGCTTTTGGGACAAGAGAATTCAAGGTTTTTAACCAAGTGTTTTGATACCAAGCGTTTCTTGCATTCACCCTCTAACTGTTTATCACTAGTTTTAAGATTGTGTCTCTTTATTTTGGAAACCCACATCCGAGTAAATTGCTTACCTCCATACACAATAATATAGAATCAGAGTCATTATAGAACCTGGGCGGTGTGGAAGCATACACCTTAAAAAAATAAATAAAATGTTATTTAATTTGGAAAATAGAAAGAAATGCTAGTATTCATCAATATTTTAATTGTCTTTTCAACTGCCAATCAAACATCTTATACCTCCTTTAAAAAACACACGACCCAATATTGGAGGAAAAAGCCCTTACAGTTGCATGGTTTTCTGACTGATATGATGTTTGACATTTGTACATGCTTGACCGATTTTGAAAAACGATTTGTTTTACTGAGCTGTGCCTCTTCCATGTGTTCTGCCATTAACAAATACCACCCAGATGTTGAGTGTTATTGGCTAAACAAAAGCAAATAGAGGGAAAAAAACTCCAGCACAGGCTGGTAGACTTCCAGAGGCATTTTATTTAGAAATATGTTTATCTACCAGTTTTCCTGTGATATAATTGTGTGAAAGGTAATAGGATTACAACAAACTATTGGCTATTTCAAACAACATATCTTTAATTCCTCAATCATGTTATTAACCAAGGCATACAAAAACTTAAGAGGTTAAATGCTAGCATTTATTGTATGGGGCTACAACTCTGACCTCTTCTGTGTCCTCAACCTCCTTCACATATAGTTGTTGGCTGTCTTGTGTTAAGCTGAGGAATTTCCTCCCTTCACCTCTCTATCTCTCTTTATTTCTCTCTTTCCCTTTGAGTTACTTCTATAACTTAGATGTATGACCAAGCATTTGGTAACCTGCCCAATTATCTCCTTATGTGGATGGGTCACAATATTTGTCTGATTGTGCTCCTCAGAAGCATTTTGAGATGGTTTACTATGTTATCAATGCTGTTAAAATGAAATTTAATATAATTGCTCATTGGCTTAAGTTTGAAAACTGAAATACTGTTCATTCATCTTCTGCAATTCTAAAATATGATGTTACAATGTACTTGATGCATCCTCATATCTATAAATAACTGACAATCCTGTTTCTAGACCTATTTATAATTAAATAGATACAAAGACTTGTATCGACCATCAGCAGCAATATGGAAAGATTGCAAACAAAGAAATCAATTTATGTCCAGATGTGAGATATGTAATGTTAATGCATGGTATTACTTACTCTGCTTTTCTTTTATAAATGGTTATAATTCCACTATCCAGTAGACTGATTAAATCTCACTCCATTAAGTGGAAAGTCATGGTTACATACTTGTGCTTACAATGGTGGAAGTGTATTGATGTAATGGCGATTCACAGCTGTGGTCTCTCTTGACATCTGTCTTTTTAACATTAAACTCATATTCTCACCCAATTAGAAATATAATGTGTATAGATCTCAGCTGAATTCTCAAGCAGAACTTGGCTTTGAGAGAATAGCAACCATTTTTTTAAAAATGCAGAAATTGAGTTAGTATTATATAATTCAGGTGATGCTGAAAAATATAGTTCATTGGCCAAAAGCAAAAAATAGTTGCTAAAATTTGAATATTGCAGATACAGAAAATCTGACATTAAGGCAGAAAATGTTAGAAATATGCAGCAGGTCACAGAACATCTATGGGGAGGAATAGAGCGAATATTTCAGATTGATTGAAATGTCAGATGCTTTCTGACGCAATGAGTATTTCCAGCATTTTCTGTTCTCTTTTTATAGTTTTACATGCTAGTAACCAGGAGCAGGTCGTCTGTGCCCTTGTTGCAAATGATTGTATTGTTGCTTGTAGAATCATGATAATTATAACTTGCTGTACTTGTTGCAGATATTTTTCTAATCAACCTGATCAGAGATGTCATGACACATCTCCAGAGTTGGTTGGACATGAATCTGCGTTTCCTAGCTCAGAGGTCAGGGACACTACTACTGCGCTGCAAAAGTCTTCCATACTTGTTAGGAATGATTCAACAATATAGAGATGGCTGCAAAACATCTCCTGTTGTCATAAGTTATGGAAGCTATTGTATGTTCTTTAATGGTTTCTTTTTGGCATTACTGAAAACTTGAGCCTTATATGTTTTATCAAAAAGTGTAATATTTATTATATTAAAGGTGACATGAATGCATTATACATTTCTTTTTAATTCTGCACAAAAGTAATTTGCATCTTTAATCACATTAGCAGATAAATAAACTAAAGCTTCATATGATCAGGCAAACACTGATTCTTATGTTAAGCATTTATTTGTTAGTATAGATAGGTAATGTATTGCATTGCAGCATTTTTACATTAATGTGAGACAAATTGAAATCTTTAAATCTTCGCTGTAGCATACATTTTGAAGGCTTGATAAATGTGGGCCATTTGACTGAGAGACATCAATTTTTCATGAAAGAAGTTAGTGCATTTTTGACCTTTGCAGTATTACTGAGAGTTACATTGCTGCAGGGTGCAAGGATAATTGAATGATTCAAGGAAATATATTGTCCTATTTATTTTCTATGAAGGTTACAGCATTAAATGCTACAAAGAATGATGTATTCGTAAAGTTAATAAGACAGATTGGATGAAAAAAGGGATTATATATGTCTATGTCTTATAGTCTCATAGATCAGTAAAGTTGATCTAGGAAATCAGGTAAGTAAAAGAGATATGGAGTAAAATGAACTATGCCAGTTAGAGAATAAACAGTCTTCTCTTTCAAGTTTGCACGTTGGCAGTAGATATTGGTCAATTTAATATTAAGTCGTCCGCTAAATTTAATTTCAAAATGTGAACCAACAAGAACACAGATGTCAACACGGATTTATATCATCAAGGCATCAAGAAGTATTTTATTAGGCTGTATGGCATGTAATTAGGTCCTGCTGGATGACTAAATTCTGATTTAAATATTGACCAAAGGACTTTCATTCCACTGATCTGACTTTGGTTGAATGCTGTTCAGAACAGTCACAATTTGTTACCACCACATGCTGTACCATGAGATTGGCTTTCCTGGTCATTCCCTGCTTTAATTGGTTCTGTCACTTACTCAACCACAGAACATTTTACATTTATCACAACAGGAATGTAACATTTAAGAGAATTTAATGCAAAGCAAGATAAGGGAAAAGATTAACCATAAATCATGCTTGGTTATTAAATTCATCTGGTGTTTCATAAAATGAAATAGAATATATGAAACACACACCTCTTGAAGATTCTTTTAAAGCTATGTTGTAATGCCTTGTGAGAGAATTATAAAGCTGATGGAAGGAAAAGATAGTGTGTTTACATCACTTGTTTACTATCTGTTCAAAAATGAAAAGTCACAGCAAAATAAAACATACTGCAGAAATATGAGGGCAAAATGAAATTCTTTGTAGATTACTACATGGCTTTTATTTTGGTACATCAATGCCAGACCATTTTTATACTAAGTAGAAACCAGCTACCAATATGTTTCAAGCTTAATATTAACAAATATTCCAAGTGTACATCTGCGTTGAGCATTAGTTGTTAAATTATGCTAATTTACAGAAGTAATAAATAAATGCACATATTAAACTCACATGTAGACTGTTACCTTTCTGCATAACAATAGTTGCTTGATTTTATGATAACCCATTTGGTTTCTAATAACCATCCTTAGCATGAGAGTCAAAAAGTGTAGTGCTGGAAAAGCACAGCCGGTCACGCAGCATCGAAGGAGCAGGAGAATCGATGTTACGGGCATAAGCCCTTCATCAGGAATGGGGTGGGAGGAGGGGTGGGGGAACGGAGTAGAGGGATAAATAAGAGGGTGGGGCTGGGGGTAAGGTGGCTGGGATAGCATTAGATTGATGCAAGTGGAGGGTGATAGTGATAGGTCGGAGGGGAGAGTGGAACTGACAGGTGGAAAGGAAGAAGCACAGATAGGACAATTCAAGAGGGCGGTGCCGAGTTGGAGGATTGGATCTGGGATGAGATGGAGGGAGGGGAGATGAGGAAACTGGTGAAATCAACTCGGATGCTGTGTGGGTCCTAAGGTAAAAGATGAGGCATTCTTCCTCCGGGCGTCGGGTGGCTTGCATTTGGCAGTGAAGGAAGCCCAGGACTTGCATGTCCTTGGCGGAGTGGGAGGAGGAAGTGAAGTAGTCAGCCACAGGATGGTGAAGTTGTTTGGTGCGTGTTTCCCAGAGATGTTCCCTGAAATGTCCCACGGGTTGGTGTCCTACCTCCCCAATGTAGAGAAGATCACATCAGAAGCAACAGACACAATAGATGAGGTGTCTGGATGTGCAGGAGAATCTCTGCCAGATGTGGATGAGGAGGGAGGTGTGGGCGCAGGTTTTGCACTTCTTACGGTGGGAAGGGAAGGTGCCGGGTGTGGTGGGGCGCATGGATCTAACAAGAGAGTCACAAAAGGAATGGTCTCTGCAGAATGCTGATAGGGGTTAGCAAACATTGCTAGCCGCATGGAAATATGTTTCCCCCTCAAATGTCTATCAGACAATTGTTATTCATTTAACATGAACTGCTCAGATGAACCTCTGATTTTCTAATGCAAAAATTCCCTTTTCTCTATAAAATTGTGGAGTTGTGTCTGTTTCAGTGTAAGTTGGAACATATTTACCCAATGCTTAAACAAGCATCAACATTATATATAAATGGATTCCTACACAATTAACAACGTTTCACAATGATTATATGTTGCATAAAGTATGCTTTTTTAAATTTGATTTATAATTGTCACATATACCATGAAGAAGTGAAAAGTATCATTTTGTGCACCATCCAGGTAAATCATCCCGTACATAAGTACATCAGGGTAATAGAACAGAACGCAGATTATAGTGTTGCAGCTACAGGGAAAGTGAGGAGAGAGATCAACTCTAATATATGAGAGATTAGTTCAAAAGTCAGATAATGGTGAGGAAGAGACTGTTCTTGAATCTGATGGTGGATGTTTTCAAACTTCTGTATCTTCTGGTTATAAGTTTGGTCACTGAGCTGATAGATTTGTTCTCAGATGTTTTGTCACCATGTTAGGTAACATCATCAGTGAGCTTCTGCTGAAGCACTGGTGTTCTGTTTTGCTTACGATTTATCTGTTTGTTGTGGTGGGTGATATCACTTCTGGTTCTTTTACTGAGAGGTTGGTAAATGGGGTCCAAATCAATATGTTTGACAATGGAGTTCTGGTTTGAATACCAGGCCTCTAGGAATTCCTAGCCTTGTCATCACAAAGTGCAAAAAATTAGAAGAAACCCACAAAGACACAAACAACATCCTTATCAGTATTAAGTTCACCAAAGAGGAAAAGAACAACGACAGACTCGCTTTCCTAGACGTCACAGTAGAACGCAAAGCTAATGGACAGCTCCATTCCAGCATTTACAGGAAAGCCACACACACTGACCAGATACTTAACTACAGGAACAATCATCCCAACACCCACAAATGGAGCTGCATCAGAACTTTATTTAAATAGCCACAACACACTGCGACACCCAGGAGCTAAGAGAAGCCAAAGAAATACACCTATGCAATGTATTCAGTAAAAATGGGTACCCGATAAGTGCAGTCCGCTGATTCCTACGCAATAGACTTAAACAAGAAAACACAACACGCTCAGAAACTTTAGCCACCCTGCCATACATTAAAGACATCTTAGAATATTCCAGCACCAACACACTGAAACAGTTCCTAATTAATTTAAAGGATCCTGTACCAACAACCAGCAGAACAAATGTCATATACAAAATACCCTGCAAGGACGCAACAAACATTACATTGGGCAGACGGGCAGGAAACTAGCCACCAGGATACATGAGCACCAACTAGCCACCAAAAGACATGACTAACTATCACTAGCATCCATAAACACAGACGAAGTGGGACACCAGTTCAACTGGGACAATACATCCATCCTGGGACAGGCTAAATAAAGACATGCGCGGGAATTTCTAGAGGCCTGACATTCAAACTGGAACTCCATTAACAAACATATCGATTTGAACCCCATTTACCAACCTCTCAGAGAAAGAACCAGGAGTGATATCACCCCCCACAACAGACCAAGACAGATAAATAGCAAGCAGGATAGAACACCGGTGATTCATCGGAGGCTCACTGATGATACTACCTAGCATGGTGATGAAATGTCTGAGAACAAATAAGTCTGAGAATGAGTTCAGCAAGCAAACTTACCATCTGATCCACAACCTGAGCTACAAATCTTCTCCAAAATTCTGTACCTTCTGCTCAATGGAAGAAAGTGGGTGACAGTATAACCAGGCTGGGAAGAGTCTTTAATTATGTTAGCTGCTTTCCTGATGCAGCAGAAAGTATAGATGGAGCCAGTGGAAGGAAGGTTGGCTTCATGATGGACTGGCTACATTCACAACTCTCTGCAATTTCTTGCAGTCTTGGGCAGAGCAGTTGCCCTATCAAACTGTTATATATCTAGATTGCATTCTTTCTATGGTGCATCTATACAAGTTGGTAAGAGTTATTGTGGACACTCCTAATTTCCTTAGCTTTCCAAGGAAGAAGAGGCAATAGTGTAGTTTCTTAACCACAGCATCGACGTGGATGGATGAGGACAGGTTGTTGGTGATATTTACTCCTAGGAACTTGAAGCTCTCAACCATCTCCACCTCAGCATCATTGATACAGACAGAGGTGTGTTTTTCACTGCACTTCTGAAAGTCAATGACCAACTCCTTCATTTTGCTGACATTCACAGAGAAATTGTTGTCTTTAGGGCATGCTACTAAGCTCTCTGTCTCTTTCTTGTACTCTGTCTTGTCATTGTTTAAGATCCAACCCAATATGGTGGTGTCATCAGCAAACTTGTAAATGGAATTAGAGCAGAAGGTGACTATACAGTCATGAGTGTATAATGAGTACAGTAAGGGGGTGGGTAAGGAGTCTTGAAGGCCCAAATCTCTGTGGTTCTGCCCATTTGTGTAATAGGGATCCTGCAACATTTGTGAACTAAAACCAGGTGTAATCTGTGACAACCATCTGATGAAGGTGCAGCGCTCCGAAAGCTGGTGCTACCAAATAAACCTGCTTGACTATAACCTGGTGTTTTGTCATTTTTAACTTTGTACACCACAGTCCAACACCAGCATCTCCAAATCAGGTGTAATCTGGTAACTGATCCAAGTAAAAAATGAGGTCTGCAGATGCTGGAGATCACAGCTGAAAATGTGTTGCTGGTCAAAGCACAGCAGGCCAGGCAGCATCTCAGGAATAGAGAATTCGACGTTTCGAGCATAAGCCCTTCATCAGGATCCAAGTGTTGACATTTCAGGTTTCAACTTTCCACAGAAAATGTGAGTGATATTCAACTGCTTAAGGACAGGCCATGAGACAGACCATGGAAAATGTGACCATTTGCAGCAGAAATGGAACCTGAGGAATCTGAGCTCAAATTGTGGCTGCGGCAAATGTCAAGTCTAAAACTGCAGTACAGTATTTGGGGAATGCTACGCTGTTGGAGGTGCCATCTTTCAGATCAGCCATTCAAACATGATAAGATAAAAGAGCCCAACTTTGAACAAGAGCAGGTAAACTATGCTGTGTCCTGTCCAATCTTTATCCCTCAGTCAACATCATGGAAACAAATTATCTGATCATTATTACATTGATGTTGTGTGAGTTTTTGGGTGAAATTTGGCTGCTGTGTTTTCTATATATCCATACTGACTCCACTGCAAGTGTACTTCAATAGCCATCAAGTACTTTGAGTGGGCTAATTGTATGAAGACATTTTATAAAATGCAATAAAACGCCTTTCTCTTTCCAAGCCAGGTGGTTCAAGAAGCTTCCTCTCCTGCCAATAATGTGTAAACAAAAAAGAATACTGTCTAACCATCGGCCCAAAGACTCAAGTTTCATTTAAGTGCTATTAGCCACTGAAAAATTAAAAAGAATAAATGAGTAATAATTGGCTACAATGCTTTTACTTCATTACAAGTTATTGAAAATAAAAAGTAATATTTTAGATGTTTTATTGCAAACCGACCGCAAACTTCACATGGGTACAATCGATGTCTGTCTACCTGTATGGGAAACCAGTTAGTGTCCCACTTCAATTTAAAAGAAGCACTGTCTGTTCAAAGCTATTAGCTATAGCCCTGGCAAATGCATATGGCACAAGATAGCCAGAGTTCTACTATGATAACACTTAGACCTATCACCTACCCCTGACCACATCTAACCAGCCAACCATTTATTGAGCCTAAATCCAACTTTAGAACTTCAATGTATTTAAAAAAAACTTCAGTTTTAATGACATACAGTCATAGAGTCATCGAGATGTGTAACACAGAAACAGATCCTTCAGTCCAACTCGTCCATGCCAACTAGATAGCCTAAATTAATCTAGTTCCATTTGCCAGCATTTAGCCCATATCCATCTATAATCTTCCTATTCATATACCCATCTGTACTCCTTAATTTTACCAGCTTCCACCACTTGATCTGGCAACTCATTCCATACACACACCACTCTTTGCATGGAAATATTGCCCCTTAGGTCCCTTCTAAATCTTTTCCCTCACACTTTAAACCTATGCTCTCTAGTTTTGGACTCCCCTACCGTAAAGACAAGACATTGTCTATTTACCCTATTCATGCCCCTCATAATTTGATAAACTTCTACAAGGTCACCCAATAGCCTGCAACAATCCAGGGAAAATAGCTGCAGCCTATTCAACCTCTCCCTGTCGCTTAAAACCTTCCAAACCTGGTGACATTCTTGTAAATCTTTTCTGAACTCTTTAAAATTTCGCAACATCCTTCCTGTAGCAGGGCGACCAGAACTGGATGCAGTAATCCAAAAGTGGCCTAACAATTTTTTTTCTTCCTAAGCAAAAACTTCCTCTTGATTTTATATACTTCTTCAAAAATATCCTAGATGAAGATTAAACACATTCAATTTACAATTTATGTATCTAACCCACTTTTAACCAGGAGCATGTTGAGTTTGAAAATTTGAGATTAGTTTTAGAACCTGTAGATAAAAAAGCACAAGCAACTATGAAACAGTTCAAACATTGTAAAACCCAACTAGTTTCCTTAATTCCTTTTAAAGAAGGAGACCTTCCCAGTCCAGAAGAAAAGGTTTATCCAGTATTGCCCCATAGGCCCCATTCCCACTGAAATGTAGTAGACTGTTCACTACCACCAGGGTAAAGAAAGGTGGACAATCAATGGCTTTAATAACAGCAGCGTGCCCAAATCTTGAGAATGAGTCCTGCAAAGGATTGAATCTCATTTCTGAACAGAGGAACGAACGAAAATGCAATCACCAAACTGCTGTTCAAAGTTATTGTTTTGAGAAATTTTATTCAAATTCTTCAAACTGGTTTGTGGGGTATCAAAATGTTGCCATTAGTAACTTGGAACATTTTCTGCACAGTTATGAGTCCACAAGATTGTCCGATTAAGTGACAGCCCCTCTTAAATAAAGACTAAATTCAACCAAAGCAATTGCACCATTTCACAGTACTTTGTGCTTAGCAGAGAATGAATAGTGTACTGTTGTTTGCCATTGAATAAATAGCCATAAAATGTATAACAGCCTGACTTTCTAACAAATGAAGACCAGAACACAATCATACAAATATTTATTCAAATGAAAATTCATATTCCCTGTATGTTTAAAAATACTGCAAGTAAGTAATGCACATGAAAATAACTGGATATAGAGTTACATAGCTTTTCTAACAATTCCAGCATTTATTATTATTATTAACTTTCTTGTTGCCAAGAATTAAGACTTTTTTAATGAGCTTTAATAATCTATTGAAATTTAAACATTGTATATCGTCACACTTCTTGTTTCATTATAATTGATGCTTGCTGTTATGTAGAAACACGTTACTCTCATTTCAACTCGTCATATTGGAATTGCAAATCTATTATCAGTGCACTGACTATGATGTCACCACTGACAGAAGGATGGTAACAAATGGAACATATTTACAAAGGCTGTTTAACTTTAGAAAAAACAAATATCAATGTTTGTAACAGAATATAAACTAAAGACAAAATAAATTACTTGCTGAATTTTTTCTGCATGTCCCTCACACAATAATCACTAACTTTCCAACTTTGCTTCTCAAAAGATGTTCCCAATCACAGATGAATCTTAGAATCATTACCATAAGACCATAAGACCATAAGACATAGGAGTGGAAGAAAGGCCATTCGGCCCATCGAGTCCACTCCACCATTCAATCATGGCTGATGGGCATTTCAACTCCACTTACTCGCATTCTCCCCATAGCCCTTAATTCCTCGAGACAACAAGAATCTATCAATCTCTGCCTTGAAGACATTTAGCGTCCCGGCCTCTACTGCACTCTGCGGCAATGAATTCCACAGGCCCACCACTCTCTGGCTGAAGAAATGTCTCCGCATTTCTGTTCTGAATTTACCCCCTCTAATTTTAAGGCTGTGTCCACGGGTCCTAGTCTCCTCGCCTAACGGAAACAATTTCCTAGCATCCACCCTTTCCAAGCCATGTATTATCTTGTACGTCTCTAATAAGTCTCCCCTTAATCTTCTGAACTCCAATGAATACAATCCCAGGATCCTCAGCCGTTCCTCATATGTTAGACCAACCATTCCTGGGATCATCCGTGTGAATCTCCGCTGGACACGTTCCAGTGCCAGAAACAGGCCATTTGGTCTGTTGAGTCTACACTGACCATCTAAAGAGCATCCCACCCTATCCCTGCAGCCCCCCAAATTTACCATGGTTAACCCATCTAGCCTACACAACCCTGGAGACAATTTAGCATGGTCAACCCACCTAACCTGCACACCTTTGGACTGTGGGAGATGATTTGCTGTTTTCAATTTTTATAAAGTCTCCTGTCTAGTCTTAAAGAATGCTTGCCACTAATTATTTTTCATTTAAGGCTTGATTAAATCAGAAAGATTCTCTACACTGCTAGCTCAGCAACTTTTCCAATATGTTTGTAAGTCACGATTTGTTTACCATGGCCGCTGCAATTTACACAGAGGTATGGCTTTTTAGAATTGGTGTTTGTTTTTCTGCATTTGCTGCCAAGACAAACAAAAATAAAGACTATTACATCAGAGTTCCTGTGATCCTCTGGGATAAGTTTGATGGACCACCATGTCAATTACCAGGCAGAGTATTTTCCCAGACTTTCCCAATATTGCTGCATTCTTTTTGAGACCAGAACTGTGTTCACAATTGTGTGGTCTAGCCTAGGTTATAAAAAAGTATCATTATTTTTGCAAATATATGCCCAGGTCTCTTTGCATCTTTGCCCTAATTATATTTTTTTTACTTTAAAAGGAGTAGATGACCCTTTATTTCTTCCTAATATTTAGATCTGAGACGACAGGAAATTTTCCCACTTCAACATTTAGATTTTCAAATTCTTTCCCACAAAGCGGTTAGATGTACACAATCATGAATATATTTAGGACAAAGATCAATAAATCTTTGGGTTCCAAGGGAATTACAGGATATGCAGATAGTGCATGAAGGTGGACTTGGGTAAGGAGATCAGCCATGATCTTGCCAAATGGTGGAGCAGAATTGAAGGAATAATTGGCCTGCTCTTAGGCCTATGTTTTCAAATGCAGCAACTCAAACATGAAACTATGTGCTATAAAAACAGAAGTTGCTGGATATGCTCAGCAAGTCTGGTGGAATCTGTGAAGAAAAATCGGAGGAAGACCCACTGGACCTGAAACGTTAACTCTGACTTTTCTTCACAGATGATGTCAGACCTGCTGAACGTTTACAGCAACTTCTGTTTTTGTTCCTGATTTACAGCATCCGCAGTTCTTTCAGTTTTTATGAAATTATGTGCTGTTTAATCACCCATACTTAAGAGTTGTCAACATTTTACATTTTGTTGCAGTCTTCCCCCATAGTAATTATATCTCCAAATTAGTTGTTTTCACAAATTTTTCATTTTGCATTTCTGTTTACTTATTACAATCATTTACATAAATTGTTGACAGTAGTGGTCGGAGCACCAATTCCTGTGAAACACCTTATCCCACTTTTCACCCGTCTGAGTTACTTGCCTTTAACCCTTACTCAGTTATCTGTTTTGCAAACAATTTGTTACCTAGTCTGGGTTCTGTCACATGGTTAAATATTCTTCTCTGGTCTACATTATCGAAGGTCTTTTGAAAGTTTGAATGTCGCACATCCACTAACTCTTGTTGACTTTTTATGTCACATCCTCAAAGAATTAAAAATGTTAATCAAAAATAGCTCATCTTTGTTATATATTTGGATTCTAGATATTTTTGTCTTTCAAGAGTGAAAACGAAAGTTTCATTATCTAAGCTAAATCCAGGGTCCACAGTTCCCTGGATTTGTTCTTTTATTTGAAATATGAGAATCAATTTAGTGTATGCCAAACCTCTGGTCCCATTCCTCTTCCAATTTCCTTCTTCAAAAATAAATAATAATACATGTTCTACCTTTTGTCCCAAGCTGCTTTGCATGTGTACAGATCCATTCAAGCCCATGATTTTATCCTGGAATTATGATTAGTTTATCAATTATCATTTGGTAATATTTCTGACCTTTCCTCTAATGCCATGAAATAGTTTTTCCATTCATACTTGAATTATAAATAAACATATTTTTACCTGCAGATACAAGTGTGTTAACGATCAAGTTTGGGCATGCATTAAACTTGCACGGTGGCACAGTGGTTAGCACTGCTGCCTCACAGTACCTGAGACCCGGGTTCAATTCCCAACTCAGACGACAGACTGTGTGGAGTTTGCACGTTCTCCCCGTATCTGCGAGGTTTTCCTCCGGGTGCTCCGGTTTCCTCCCACAGTCCAAAGATGTGCGGGTCAGGTGAATTGGCCATGCTAAATTGCCCGTAGTGTTAGGTAAGGGGTAAATGTAGGGGTATGGGTGGGTTGCGCTTCGGCGGGTTGGTGTGGTCTTGTTGGGCTGAAGGGCCTGTTTCCATATTGTAAGTAATCTAATCTATATTACACTGTATTGTTGGATTTTCACTAATTGTGAGCACATTGCATGGAACTTCCAATTAAAGCCTGTGAGGCGAAGGAAATAGAACATAAGAATAGGATAGTTCCAAATACTGCAAAGGTTAAGTGAGTCAGCAGAAATTGGGCTGATGGAGAGCAATGTGGGAAAATGCAAACTTGTTCACTTTGGCAGGAGAATAGAAAAACAAACAGCACATTATTTAAATCAGGAACGATTGCAAGACTCTGGGGTGCAGACCTATTGGGTGTTCTGGTAAATGAATCACAAAAGAAAATGCAACTCAAAGGTATTGCGAGTGATTAAGGAGGTAAATTAGAATCAGAATCCCTGCAGTGTGGAAATAGGCTCTTCAGCCCAACAAGTCCACACCAACCCTCCAAAGATTAATCCACCCAGAACCCCATTCCCCATATATTTACCCCTGACTATTGCACCTAACCTACACATCCCTGAACACAATGGGCAATTTAGCATGGCCAATTCACCTAACCTGCACATCTTTTGACTGTGGTAGGAAACCGGAGCACCCAAAAGAAATCCACATATACACGAGGAGAATGTACAGTCACCTGGGGCTGGAATTGAACCCAAGTCCCTGGCGCTGTGAGACAGCAGTGCTAATCACTGAGCCACTGTGCCTCCCCAAGCTATGATTTATTGCAAGAAGAACTGAACATAGAGAAAGGGATGTTTGGCTAAGCTCATACAAGACATTGGAGAAATTAAATCTGGGATAGTGTGTATAGGTTTAGTTTTCTCATTTAAGAAAGGACCTAATTACATTCAAAATGGTTCAGGGAAGATTCACTCAACTAATTCCTGGGGCTGAGGTAGTAATCCTATGAGGCTAGCTTGGACATTTGGCACTTCTATCCTCTGGAATTTAGAAGAATGAAGGAGAACTTTTGAGATATAAGATACTGAATGGACTTTCCAGGGTGGATGCTAAAAGGATGTTTCCTACTTTGAGAGATAACCACAGAACAGAGTTTTAAAAAAAAAGAGATCGCTCATTTAAGACAGATTATGAGATTTGTTTTTTTTTCTTTCTGGGAGTTCCAAGTCAATGTAATTCTCTTTTCCCAGAACATGGAAGCATGTTCATTGAATTTTTTTTCAAAAAATTCCATACAATTTTGTTGCTTCCTTCTTGTGTCATCCTATTGGGCAGTGAGTTCCAGATCCCCAAGACACTCCACAAGAAAACGTTTTACTCCTTTTCCCTTTAAATCAGCTACCAATGAATTTAAATTTATTCCATCTGATGTCCCTACAGAGGGAAATAGGTTATTTCTATCCATTCAACCCTTGGTTCCCTAAATCTCAAAGAAATCTCTATTCAGCTCTCTTTTATGACGAAACCAGCTTTCCTGGCTTTAATATGTTCCACTCCAATAACATCCTTGTAAATCATCTCTTGAGCAATCACATCCTTCCTGAACTGCAATGACCAACTATTACATGCAGCACTGTAGCTGTGATCAACCCGTGTTTTATGTATTTCAAGTATTACTCTTGTTGTTGTAGTATTCAAAATATTAGGTATCTTAGTTGCCTACGTTCACCACTTTATTTGCCTATCTTGCTACCATCTTGGCAAGAGATTGATGAATATTAGCCATAGAACACAGGAATCGCAAAGCATTGAATAACTGGAATTTTGTAGAGAGCAGAGATGGAATGAAATTGATATAATACAAGGGCTTTATACAAGAACTTTAAATCCAACAAGTAATTTCATGTTTTAAGCATTAATTCATGTTGCTACATTTTTTAAAAACATTTATTTAATAAATGAGGAAGAAATGAAACGGTCTTTCCAGGCCATGCCAGTCCAAGGATTTAAAATGCTAATTGCAGCTATAGAATAAAGGGAATATTTTCTGCATCTGGCCAATGTATCACAGTGTATGTGCTACTTCAACCTATGACAACTCTAGGCTCTGTGTTATGCAAAAGGATGGCTATTAATGCAAACTGCAAACTAATGCAAACCATAAATTTCAAGCTCATTTCTCCCTTAGATGAGGTCATCCTCATTATTCCATGTACATGAGAGACATATTTGAAAATGAAGGCAGGGAAGCCTTCCCTTGCATCCAAGACCGTGCCACCCTCCACTAAATATCATACCCCTGATATACAGCATGTGTACAACAACACAAGAATCACTCATAGTTACCTGTAATCCAAACTATCTTCCTTTTTTCTTTTTTATTTCATTGTTAATTACGTACTAGATTATATAGTCACCTAGGAAGTAAAATTGTCAGGTTTACTTTGTATTTGTTGCTGTTTTGATGAAAACTTGAGATAATAACAGAAGCAGTTTTTGGTGGTTTAACTTACCTTGACATTTGTTACCTTGCTCTTCATAGCCTTCCTTGCACATGCACTTCCCTATTGGGACCAACCACTCCCCATCAGCACTGCAGTACATTTTTGGAGTGTCATCTTTGATTGAGTTGTTGACACACGTGCCTTGCACTTCTACCAGTGAGGATGAATCAGCTCCTGTGATTGTGTCTTCAAAGAAAGCAAGGTTGAGGAAAATAGATGGGCACTTCTTGTAGTACACACGTACAGAGACCAGAGCAATACAGGCACCGACATCTTGAAATGCTAGATAGAATCCCTTTTTAGACAGTGGGCCAACATCTCGCACTTCTGTATTTAACTTCATAACTCGATCTCCAAGGTCAAGCTCTGTGAAACTTTCATCCGCTGCTATTGTATCAATTTTAATGTACTGGTTTTCTCTGATATTTCTCCCATCTTCATCATTGGATTCAAAATGATATACATTAAAAGTCTCTTTGCAGGTTCCAAGACCTCCAGGAAGACTATTGCAGTCTCTTAATGTAAATTTTAGCTCAATGAATATACGGCGGGCCCCTTCATTGGAGATCCAGTTAGTTTGGAGCCAGTTATTCTGATTTTGCTCCATAACATTACACACTTGGTACGTGTGTATTGGAGTGTAATTCTCATCAACCTCACTGATTTCTTCCCACTGTGAAAGTAAGCAGAAGTACAGCATTAAATACAACATTGTAAAGCAACATGTCACAATGTTAATAAACAGTATTTGTCATGGCAGATCTTTGGGGAATTCACAGGTTAGTCATTATTAAAATATCATAAGTTACAAAATTTGCAATAAAAATGCAGCAGTAAGGTGATTTCTTTTGGTAATCAGTACATGTATGTTTTGTTCTTTCATTTCTATATTTCACAGGCAATTCTATTTATCTTGTCCCATTGTTTTATGTCTCTTTCCTACTCACTTCTGTACCTTTCTTTTCTGAACTTTATACTCCTGTTTATCCCTCTTTGTTTCTTCGCTTCTCTCCCTCCTTCATTCCATCTATTTCTCCCTTTAGTTCTCACTCCCTCCTCGATCATTTATGTTTCCTTCCCTTTTCTCTTCTTCATTTCCTTTCTCACATCCTTAACCTTCTTTTTGTTGTTTTGTTTATCTCTTTCTCCTGCTTTCACTTCTTTAACTGTTCTATTTCTCACCTTCACTTTTGTTTCTCTCCTCTTCTTTCAACTTTACTTCTCTACTTCGGTTTCTTTTCAATTGTCCTCCTCATTTCTGTGTGCGCGCGTGTCTCCCTCACTCTCTCTGTTTTGCTTTCTTCCCTTTCTCACATTTTTGCATTATTTTTGCATTTCATTTCTGTATTTCTTTAATACACTTCAATTTTATATTCTCCTGTTACTCCTTTTCTAATTTTCCTGCCTTACTTTCTATCAGTACTTTTTTTCCGTCTTCTCATTCATGTCTATCTTTCTCTGTCACACTTGCTCACTTCTGCAATAGTCACCATATGGAGGGTTGTACAAAACAACACTTCTGTGAAAAGAGAGGAAAGAAAATGGACTGAGATGTGCAAACAAATCAAGTAAAGGATAGACAGTGAAAGGAGGAGCAAAAGGACTCTGGTAAGCAGACAAGGGACAGGCACAGGTTTGAGAGTAACTTGGGATATTATTGGTGGTGAATTGCCACTTCACATATGGGGCAGGCAGTGTCTGAGAATTCTCTGTTGTGACTGTTGGACACTTCAACACATAACATGACTAAAGGACTCATTCATTCCATCCAAGATGAGCTCTGATGAAGTTTACTAATTTCAAAATTTTATTTGATTTTTTTTCGTTAACATGCACTGTCAATAGCAGCCCTCAGGTAAGTCGTAACAGTAACCAAAGAGTGGGGGGGGTGGTGGGATATGGAATTGAGAAAAGGAAGAACAGCAGCCAAGATCAGGAAAGACCTTGATGATAGTGAGAGGCAACTTCAGATTACGATATGATGCTGATGGCAGGTTATGTTTTTAATATTGAATTGGGAGACACTGTCATGCTTTTTTTTCAGATCCCCATTCATGGAGTCATAGAGTTACCCAGCACCAAAACAAACTGTTCGGTCTAACCAGTCCCTGCTAAACATAATCCCAAACTAAACTTGTCCTGCCTGCCTGCTCCTGGCCCACATCCCTCCAAACCTTTTCCATTCATGTACTTATCTAAGTGTCTTTTAAATGTTGTAACGGTAACCACATCCACCGTATCCTCAGGAAATTCATTCCTCATGTGAACCCCACTCTGTGAAAAAGATTTGCCCATCATATTTTTTTTAAATCTCTCTCCTCTCACCTTAAAAATATGTTCCCTAGTCTCAAAATTCCCCATTCTAGGGAAAATACACATATAATTAACCCTACCTATACCCCTCATGATTTTATAAACCTCTATAAGGTCACCTCTCAACCTCCTGTGCTACAGTGAAAAAAGCCCCAGCCTACCCAGCCATTCTTTATGACCCAAACCTTCCTAATCGGCAACATCCTGGTAAATGTTTTCTGAACCCTTTCTAACTTAATAATATCCTTCCTATAGCATAACAGTGTTGCTAATTTGGTGGAGACCAGTGGCAATGCCTTTTCAGCAACCTGATATGTAGCACATTGACCTAGTTTACCAGAATGCAGCAACACCACTGCATTGGAAAAAACAACATTACAAAGGTGGCCTTAAATAGGCTCGATCAAATATGGAGCTTTGATAATCGGTATCAGGAACAGGCTTAGATGTCTTGTTTTCTTATCTACACTAAAGCAGTAGCCAGCAATATCCATCTTGTAATGAGACTATATAAGGGACACTTATTCAGTCCCTGAGAATGGACTTGGCTCTTTTATTAAAGCTACTTCATTACACATTACCAGATCTAAAATTCCGAACAGGAAAAAAGCAATTTTGCGTCAATTAATATGTAATGAGGTAGTTTGATAAATGAACTCAGAATAAATATTTTATATCAGTTTCATGGCAGAGGATGCTGATAGCATTCCGAAAATAAGAATACTAAATAATCAAGGAACAAGAATCATTTGGGCGGCATGGTGGCACAGTGGTTAGCACTGCTGCCTTGCAGCATCAGAGACCTGGGTTCAATTCCCGCCTCAGGTGATTGACTGTGCGGAGTTTGTATGTTCTCCCTGTGTCTGCATGGGTTTCCTTCAGGTGCTCTGGTTTCCTTCCACAGTCCGCAGGTTAGGTGAGTTGGCCATGCTAAATTGCCCGTAGTGTTAGGTGTAGGGGAATGGATTTGAATTGGGTGGTGGGTCGGTGTGGGCTTGTTGGGCCAAAGGGCCTGTTTCCACACTGTAAATAAAAAGAAGTAAGTACATTTTTTCCTCAAATGACAGTATTAGGGAAACTAATGGGGATAAAGGGCAATGAGTCCCCTGGACCTGACAGATTGCATCCTAAGATATCAAAGGAAGTAGCCTGAGAAACAATGGACACACTGGTAGTAATCCAATAACACTCTGGAAGCTCCTCATTACCCAGGAAAAGCAGGTTGTTTGACTCCATTCCCAACTAATGCATAGTGGCAGCAGTATGTACCATCTACATAATACAGTGCAGCAAAATGCCCAGTTTCTTCAACAGAACCTTCCAAATCTGCATCCCCTACCAACTGGTAAGAGAAAGGCAGCAAATGCATGGGAACTCCATGACCTGCAAGTTTGCCTCCAAGTCAAACACCATCCTGATTTGGAACTGTATCGCCATACCTTCACTGTCACTGGGTCAAAATCCTGGAACTACCTTCCTTACACCCTACATGCTATTTCACTGCAGCATCTCAAAAGGCAGTCACCATTATCTTCACTAGGGCAGTAAATGTTTATCTCACCAGTAACACCACTATTCACGAACAAATTTTAAAAGACTTTCTACTTCTGATTTTGGGCTTTAATTCTCCTAACTCAAAAGAGGTAAGGACATATGTTAAATTATATAAAAGAAAACCACTGTTTTCTTTTTAAAGTTATATTTTCTCTACAGTTTGTTGTTTTAATGGTTATAGAGGTGAATACAGCTAAGTTTTATTGCCTACCTTTGATTCTTTTTGGCTGCTTTAACAGAATAAATTTCAATAATCTGATTGTCCTAACCCCAGAACATGTTTCCCAGTTTCTAGTTACTTCATTAATTTGCATTAAAATAAACATCTAGACCATGTACAATTCAGGAATATAAATATGTGTTTCTGTTACAAGTACTGAACAATAAAACTGCTGAAATAGCAATACTAATCAAAGCAGACTATTAAAGAATTAATATTAAAAGACTATCCCAACTGGCATCACTCTTACACAGGAACAAAAAAAGTACTCCAGGGAAAGATGGACTAACGGTATTGCAGATATGACATATTTATAATTATGACTATGTACACAGAATGAAGAACATTTTCCATTCTGCTTTTAAAATATCCTTGTAGAGCAAAAGTAAAAGTATTGTTTGGTGATGATAGCAGACTTCTCACAAATAAATTCAGTGAAGTGCTCTATTGCCTTTCAAGATCATCACATTGTACAAAGTAGAATATGTTTTTAAATTAGAAATATTCCTTAATCGTCCTTCCTTTAAGAAAAAGCAATGTTAGGCTGATTGAACGGATAACCTTGATCTTCTCTGAACTTTTCTGCATTTATTGCTTAGACTAACTAGAATGCCATTCCCTTATGTCTAAATGACCTGGTAACAAAAAACCTTCTAAATTTGTGCAGCCACTTGCAAAACAGTCTTGTACCCAACTCCCTAGACACTAATCTGTCCACAGCTTTTCACACAGATAATATTACATTTGCGGCTTAGTCTCAACAACTGCATCCATAAATCAATTTCAATCCAGCTTTAATTATCTATCTGTAATCAGGGCTATTCAGGCCACATTTACATCTCATTCCTGCTGGCCAAGTAGTCACATTAGTCTTTTGAAGCTTATTCAAGCTTAAATTATTATATTCTCTGATAAACATTGAAGCCCTTTCAGCCTGAATTTCGTGAGCAGCATTAATGTATCTCAGGAGCAGAAATATCTACGAGTAAATCATGATTTTAGCGTGGAAGATACAAAGGCCTCCTCACACCCAATAATGTTTTTTTTTAATGCTGCCACTTAGACTGAACTTGATGTAATCATTCAACATCCCAAATTCAGCAGCAGCAGATGGAATCATCATTCTCCAATTGCAGTACATCCTTTGATGATTATGGCACTGGACTGAAACACCAAATCATATGTAGAATTTTGTTGTTCTATCACCCATATTTCGCTTTGCCAATGAGCACTTATCAAAGAATAATCAGTCATTGTAGAGTATGACATGTTCTGTATGATTTTGTGTAAAATACACATACCCACAGCTTTTCATTGCAAATAAAATGCATCTCATAAGCATATATGAATGAATTTTCACTAAATATATATGTGAAAGCCTGAATACAAGAATCCATAATTAAAGTTAAGAGTCATTTAGCTAAATGGAGATGAGCAGATTAATCAGATGTAGAGGGTCTTCTATCCTCAGCTTTAGCATAACAACTGTCAGATTCGATGTCTCTTGTATATGGGGAATATGAAATTCTTCACATAGCACATAGGACAGTAGGTGCTCACCAATTACACAGATGGACTAATACGAGTTTTTAATGAAATAATGAAGGACATGTTAGCCTATTTATCTATTACACTTCAGGAAAGATGGATTCTCAAAGGAAATATGCTTGAGCTGCTATGGAGCTTGTAGCCATCAAGGCTCCTGCCAAAATGTAGCTCCTATACAGTAATAGGAAGAAGAAAAATATACACTGGATTTTAAGATGCTACAGTAAGACAATACATCAATAACAGCACCTTTTAAAGAAGCACTTTGTTTTATAAGTTGCACATATTGTCTTGATGGTGTGGTTTAAAGCTGTTATCTTTTGTTTAGAAAAAAGACAGAGATGCTGAGTTGTCCAGTTGGAAAGCCAGTAAAGTAAACAGTTTGTGTTAAAAGTTGGAACAATAGAAGCAGCCTGGATGGGTGCAGCCAGCTCTCACAAACCAGTTTCTAGTTTTTACCTTTGAGTTTCAGCATCAGTTGCTGTTGGAGTCTCAACCAGGTTAGAAGCTGCAGTCAAGGTCTCCTGGCTGCTACTGTCTCTAGTTTTCACTTGACTTTTTTTCTTTCTACTACTGGATTGCATGTGAGAAAATCTGATTTCTGAACTTGTCTTCTTTGCCAAAGGTGTATTCATGGGATGTTAATATATTGGAACAGTTATTTACTAATAATTACTGTAGCCATTTTTCTGTTAAATTTTCCAAAGAGTTAAGTTATTCTAAGTTTTTCTTTCTTTTGTTGTATTTTAACTACAGTGTTTGCATAAATTGTGTTTTGCTTAACATCGAAATGTTTGACCAGTCTAATTGCATCTGGAACACAAGTACTTTATATTTCCCTTTAAAATAAGAAATGTTAGTGTCTAGGTTGGCTTCTTAAAATAGTCTGAGGGGGTCTGGTCTGTTCTATAACAATACCTATACAGTAATTAAGAAATAAACAGCAAAAAGGAGAGACATGGGTCAAACGAATTTGCACCATTCAGAGTTTGTGAAGCATCAACACATCTTAGAACTTGGTCCATTGCTCTTTGTTAATTCCTAGTTTAGATCTTACCCCACTTTCAATGAAAATATTTTCACTGATTTTTGTGGAAACACATAATAGCTCAATTAGAGGAAACCTTGATTTTTTTTTAATAGTTTATAATGGATGCCACAAATCACCAGCCTATCTGGTATCTCCTTATTTTTATTTCTATTAGCTACATTGGGAGAAATCTATGGAGACTTTTAAAGATACAACTGATTAGTATGTAGTACGTAGAAAAGGATTAATGAAGAAGAAAAACAGCAAATTATGTTTGTCTAAGTTAGAATCACAGAATCCCTCCAGTGCGGAAAGAGGCTATTCAGCCCATTAATTCTGCACTAACCCTACGAAAAGCATCCCACTCTATACCTGCATCTGTTATTACTAGTCCACCTAGCCTGCACATTCCTGGATGCTACAGGGCAACTTAGCATGGCTGATGCACCTAAACTGCATATCTTTGAACTTTGGGAGAAAACTAGAGCAGTGGAAAGAAAGCCACACAAACACAGGGAGAACGTGCAAACTCCATACAGTAATACAAGACTGGTACCGAATCCAGATCTCTGGTGCTGTGAGGCAGCAGTGTTAATGAAATTATAGGAAGTGATGACAAGTGTGGTAAGGTTGGTGCCATTTATGTGAACCTTTTGACAAAGGGCCATTCATTTTGCTAACAAAACCAATCTAAGCCAATAGAATTAAAGGGGCAGTAATGCTGTGGATATGAAGCTGGACAAAGTCAAAAATCACATGACACCTGGTTATAGTCCAACTGCAAAGGAAACCACAAGCTTTCGGAGCCCTTACTCCTTCCTCAGCGCTAGTTGGTTGAGCGTCAGAAGCAGAGTTGTGGTGAGCGGTATATTTAATTTTTAAGATTGAAGGAAATATATGCTCCACAGATGGAGGAGATAAGCAAACTGATGAAACACAGAGACATGCAGAAAACAAGATGTAATGCAAAGAAGTTGAAGTGATACACACTGGCAGGAATTATCACTGTCATCACTATGATATTCTCTTATTCCCAATTTGCTTCCTTTAACATAAACTTTTAAGAATTTTTTTTCATAGGATGTAGACTTCCAAGTCAGGCCTTTTAAAAAAAAACATTATTTGTTGTTCATCTCTGAAATGAACGGTGAGACTTGCTAAGCCATTGCAAACGAATAGTCAACAATATTGCTGTGAATTTGGATTCGTGTGTAGGCCAGATCCAGTAGGAATGGCAGATTCCTTACCCTAAAGTATATTAGAGAGCCAGATAGATTTTTACAGCATCAATAAAGGAGTTGTCATGATCTCCATGACAGAGCCTAGCTTTATTTTCCAGCTTTATTGAACTGAAACTCCAGGAGCTGATGTATTAGAAATTGAACCCATGTCACTGAAACATTAGCCTACGGCTCTGAATTATTACTCTTGTTACTGTGTCACCAATTTCCTCTAGAATGGTAAAGAAAATAGAGGAGCTGCAAGACATGTAATTTTAAAAGACTGACTACCTGACTCAGTTTAAATGTAGATTTTCCTCCATGGACACCAGTTTGACAGGGAGAGCCTCAGATACATATTCTAGTTATCTGCCTGTGTGTCAAAAAGAAACAGCAGAAGTCTGGAATGGCTTACAGGCAATAGTTTCAGATCTGCCTGATACCAATGTCCAGCAAAGGTTTGAACGTTCAAAACGTTTGAATCATCTGAGGGTGCTGGCTTTATAGAGGGAAACAGAATTTATATTTTACAATGCCTTTGTCTTCTGCAGCCTCTAGTTGGTAGAATTCTTGGATCAGATGCTCACAGGAGCAATCTTCAATGATTCCTATATGGGAATGTTCGCTGAACTCAGGCAGAAGGAAAAGAAATTGGAGGCTGGTGGTGATGTTTGCTACCTCACCTTCTTAGTTACATGATTTACACAAACCAAAGAAATCTCATGAAATTCCCTAATTGTTACGAAGCTGTGATGTGGAAGTGCTGGTGTTGGACTGAAGTGGACAAAGTCAGAAGTCACACAACAGCAGGTTATAGTCCGACATGGTTAAGTTGAAATCACAAGCTTATGGAGCGTTGACTTCACCTGACAAAGGAGCAGTGCTCCGAAAACTTGTGATTTGGACTATAACCTGGTGTAGTGTGACTTCTGAAATTGTGAAGCTTGATCGTGATACTATCAAGTACTGGAATCATCTTCAAGAGCTTTCAACAAGTTCATCAAAAGATTTTAGAGACAGGATGCGATTTTTATAAAGCAAATTTTGAAGGCTGGTTTTATCCATTATGATAGTAAAAAAAAAATCAGTGAATATAAACAAAAGGTCCTACATCAAAATCAGAAACCAGAAAACTCAGGTTAATAATGCATATGGAAGCTTTTAATCAGATGAAAAAAATAGGATAGCTCTCTGACTGACAAAAAATGGAGAAATAACAGATGTTATTTTCAACTGTTAGTCTTCCCTGATTTCTGGAACAATTGAGGTCACTGTCACTCATGATCTTGTGTTCCTCCTTGCTCAGTTTCCTGTACTACACCTCGCTAATCAAGAACGTGCTGAGAGTGAAGAGAACATGACTCACTGTCTTTCACCAGATCAGTGTCTTGATTTGTTTTGTGAAGGCACTGAGTTAATTATTGCAATCTGATCATTTTCTAACACACTACAGTGGTAAATCTAACTTCCAAGCAGGTCATTCCTTCTTATCAGTTGTTTTGTTTTTAATTGCACCAGCTACAGGTTTACTGCAGATTAAGGAGATTGTTAAAATATGTTAACACAGGAAAGTCAATTTTAGAGTCACAAAAGAGGTCAAATTATTTAACTTACTCACTTTCTCAATGGTTCAGCCATAAGGAGCATATTGAGGAAAAGCACAAGATACCTGGCAGAATCTGAGGAATGCTGAGTAAACTTTTAAGAGGTTCAGCAACTTAAAAATGATGTTCCCACGATGAGGGAGGGATGGGCACCTTTTCTAGCCTTTAGAAAGGCTGGAAATAACTTTAAAAATATTTGAGGGTATGTATTTGGGGTTGGAGATTTTGGAGAAGGGTGGAGGAGGCAGAAACATGGCAGTCAAAAAGTGCATACGTATCAAGGTTTAATGTAAACTGCAAGCAAAGGAACTCTGTAACCCATTCGTCTTGTTTACCAACTGGTAAAATGAATGTAGTACTGCACAAGGAAGCTTTGCCATCTTTGGCACTTTAAATGCTGTCTCCATATTAGGACCGCAAGAAATAGCACCCTAGCTCAATACTGTAAATACACTGCAAGCATAAAGAGAAAAGGGCTGCAAGCATTCAGGAATGCAGTTTAAAAGCAACGGCATAAGGCACTTCTGTTACAATAATATAAAACAAAGGATTGTGGATTCTAGAGATATGAAACACACAACAACAGAAAATTGCAGGACAAACTTTGGCAGTATCTGTGTTCTGAATGAAGATCACTGGACTTGAACCCTTATCTCTCCTCTCTCCGCACAGATGCTGCCACCGCTGTTACACTGTTGGCTCTGCACTGGGTAGTCTTTCAGGTTCAGTATCACCATGCATAGATTTCCTGTCTCCTGCACTGAACAATTCATTCTTATGGCCTAATATCTAATCATACTACTGCAATACCTGCAACCATAACAATGGAAGCTTTTGTGTGTACTGGGCACCAGAATCTTGCACGTGCCTCAAGCATATGTCCCCACACGCCATCTCCCATTTTCCAGAAAATAAAGTACTCAATATTCCAGTCAGAAACAGCCAATTGTCAAACAAGTTAGTTCAAATTTTATGTGGATAGGTTTTAGAGAATTTCAGTCTAATTCCTACAGATTCTTTGTAACATCAAAGATCTGAAAATTGGCCATACTTCAGAGGTCGTGATGCTGGATGTCTTAAAAGGCATAAAAGTGGATAAATCCCCAGGACCTAGGTGTACCCTAGAACTGTGTGAGAAGCTGGGGAAGTGATTGCTGGGCCTCTTGTTGAGATATTTGTATCAACAATAGTCACAAGTGAGGTACCGGAAGACTAGAGGTAAGCTAACATAGTGCGACTATTTAAGAAAGGTGGTGAAGAAAAGCCAGGGAATGATAGACCGGTGAGCCTGGTGGTATGCAAGTTGTTGGAGGGAATCCTGAGGGATCAGATTTACATGTATTTGAAAAGACGAGAACTGATTAGAGATAGTCAAAATGGCTTTGTACATGGAAAATCATGTCTCACTAACTTGATAGAGTTTTTTGAAGAAGTAACAAAGAGGATTGTTGAGGGCAGAGCATTGGACATGATCTATGTGGACTTCAGTAAGGCGTACGACAAGCTTCGTCATGGTAGACTAGTTAGCAAGGTTAGATCTCATGGAATACAGGAAGAATTAGCCATTTTGATACAGAACTGGCTCAAAGTTTGAAAACAGAGGGTGGGGGAGGAGGGTTATTTTTCAGTCGCGTGCCATAAGAATCAATGCTGGGTCCACTGCTTTTCATCATTTATATAAATGATTTGGATGTGAACATAGGAGGTAAAGTTATTAAGTGTGCCGATGACACCAACATTGGAGGTGTAGTGGACAGCAAAGAAGGTTACCACAAAATATAACAGGACCCTGATCAGATGGGCCAATGTGCTGAGGAGCAGCAGATGGAAATTAATTTAGATAAATGTAAGGTGTTTCATTCTGGAAAGGCAAATTAGAGCAGGACATGGTAATGGTAAAGCCCTGGGGAGAGTTGCTGAACAAAGAGACCTTGGAGTGAAGAAGATCTGCTTTCCTTTATTGGTCAGAGCATCGGGTTTGGGATTGGGATATCATGTTGCGGCTGTACAGGACATTGGTTAGGTCACTTTTGGAATATTGTGTGCAATTCTGGTCTCCCTCCTATTGGAAGGATGTGGTGAAACATGAAATGGTTCGGAAAAGATTTACAAGGATTTTGCCAGGATTGGAGGATTTGAGCTATAGGGAGAGGCTGAAAAGGCTGCAGCTGTTTTCCCTGGGGTGTCAGAAGCTGGGGGGTGACTTTATGGAGATTCATAAAATCATGAATGGCACGGATAGTGTAAATAGACTAGGTCTTTTCCCTGAGGTGGGGGAATCCAGAACTAGAGGGCAAAGGTTTAGGTGAGAGGGGAAACATTTAAAAGGGACTTTAAGGGACAACCTCTTCACGCAGAGGGTGTTACGTGTATGTAATTCGCTACCATAGGAAGTAGTAGAGGCTGGTGTAATTACAACATTTAAAAGGCATCTGGATGGGTATATGAATAGGAAGGGTTTAGAGGAATATGAGTCAAGTGCTGGCAAATGGGATGAGACTAGGTTAGGATATCTGGTCGGTGTGGATGAGTTGGACTGAAGGGTCTGTTTCCATGCTGTGAATCTCTTTAACTCTATCACAAATTATGCAACCCTATCGTTTGATATGTGCCGTCGTCTTGAGTGCGTCTCTTCTAGAGTTACCTACCACAATATTACATGAATGAATATTGCTTGAATATATTAACTATCTGAAATTATTTGATCAGCAAAAAAATAAAATTCTGTTTGCTTCTAACCTTGGTGAAATGCTCTTTTCCAGGTAATTTCAGACCACAACATGCAAACTAAATTAGTACCAATATAAGAGCAGGCATTTTTGATCCATTAAAATATGGAATAACACAAGGAAGGAGATTGAACTACTGATAAGGTTGGTTGAAAGTATCAAATTTAGTGTTGCTATTAGCATTCAATGCGTTGGCCAAGGTATCACTACAACAATTTCATTTTGGGTGCATGCTCTAATTTTTGTAAATAATGCCTTGTGCAAACTTTCAGCGAAGTTTGGAACCTTGGCAAGAATTTTTCAGACATGGCACTTCTTGATATTGCTTCTAGGTCTTGTCATGCAGTTCAGAGCAATACTTTGGCTTCATCAGAAGGATTACTGAGAAAGTCACATCTCACACAACAAGATGTTCCAAAATTGTCCTGCTATTTATCCAAGTGCACATTAGATGCTGCTTATGTTGCAATTCAGTATTGGTTGGGCTTTCTTTTTAACTGCACCTCTGGAGCAATTATTCCAGTTTGTCAAGTTAATCCTGGTGATAGTGGTCCATACCCGAAATGGTGCTGGTATTTATTCAGTATAATTTTTGTCTGTATACACACCACTGTAGCAGGTAATCAACATGCAATAACCAAGGAAGTAAAGCACATACAATCAACAAAAAAATATTTGTAGCCTATGCTTTTCATCAAACCATTTTACCAACAAAGCACACAAAAACATTAAAGTGTGCATGTAAGTACTGCACAAATATGAATACTGACAAGCCACATCCAACAACTTGTCTATTACTTATTTAATATTTACTATTCAAAATACAATTAGACTCTTTCGGATTCCCAATTAACCACATGTAGCTAGTGGTTAATGTCTTGAACACTGACCTGATTGATATACATGTAATTAGCATATTAGTTTATATTGCAATGTTAACAAGTTGTGGACCATTGGCATAATGCACAGCAATAAGAAGTTTGCCAACTATCGGCAGTGCCATGTCTCTGTTACAACTTGGCTGCACATATCATTGCTACAGATGGTGAAGCTCTGTAACAAGCCCCCTGCTGAACAGAAGCAAACTGAGGCACTTGTCCAAGCTTGTTTGCAGGTAGGTGGGCCACTTTCCACAAATAAGATCTGGTGCTTACTAATCTTCCGAGTAAGCCATTTTAATGTCATCTTGCAAAACCTCAACCTTGAAGTACCATATTTAAACCACTTTCAAAAATAAAAAATGTAGCCCACAGAAATGTTTTTGCTGCAATATGAATTAAAACGATAGGATTATTCTAAGAGTGTTCAATTCAGACAGCACTGCATTAAAGGTCAATACAAACGTTGGAAAACAAAATGTAATGCCCGTACAATTTTAAGAACTTTATCACTTCATGCCATTTTAAGAAAATATCTCTGTCAAATCTGGCTTCTATTCTATTCACAGCAATGAGGTAACCTGAACCAAAGTCACAAATGATCTCTTTTACATGGTGCATTATTTTTATACATCATCTCTCTAAATGTTGATGCAATAAACCACATCATCCTCCTTAAACCCCTTTCCCTCCTTGTCTACTTCAATGGAGCCAAAATGCTTTGTTCCACCCCTACCTGTCGGGTCATACTCAGAGTACCCTGAACAATTACAAAATCATGAAGGGCATAGATAAGGTGAATAACAAAGGGTTTTTTTTTCCCTTAGGAGAGTTCAAACTGCGGGGGGGGGAACATATTTTTAAGGTGAGAGGAGAAAGAATTAAAAAGGACATGAGGGACAACGTTTTTTACAGAGAGTGGTTTCTTGTGTGGAATGAAATGCCAGAGAAAGTGATGGGTGCAGGTAATTACAATGTTTAAAAGACATTTGGCTAAGTTAATGATGAGAAAATGTATTGGAGAGATATGGGCCAAGTGCAGGCAGGTGGAACTAGATTAGTTTGGGAACAAGATCAGCGTGGTCTGGTGGAATCAAAGGTTCTGTTTCCATGCTGTATAACTCTATGAATCTACAACAGTTTCCACCTTGTACTGTGACCCATGAGGTTTCCCAACTATCTAGCTTTCCTCCATTCTCATTACAGTTCATGCTGCCTCTTAGTGACATGATCCACAGACATGGAGCAATGTACAATCCCATTGTACACCAACTAAACTGAAGACTACCTCTCTACCACAAATGTCACTTCTTCTACTGCCTCAATGTGATCAGACTGTTTACCCAACAACATTAGATAATTTGCAATTCCTGCATTCAAGTTTTAAGAAAAATAAATCCATTATCTCTGATCGCCCACAAAACAAAAGCCACATGCACTTACCATGAGTACCATCCACCTCCTAGTGATTGGCTAAGTACTATCTGGTAGATGAGCGAGGGGAAGTGGAGGGTGTGGGGGAGGGCAGGACAGTGTCTGCTACTACTCGATGGACATGGCCTCACAACAGTAGCAAGAGTAAAGGTAAAATACTGCAGATGCTGAAAATCTGAAAAAAGGTTAGAGAACCTAAGCAGGTCTGGCAGCATCAGTGGAGAGAGAAACCAGGTTAATGTATTGAGTCCAATATGACTCTTCAGCTCGTAAAGGTAGAATTTAAAGAACAAAGAGGATCCAGGTTAGGCAAATTCTGGCTGATCTCTCAAAGAGGTTTACCCTCCATGATATTGATTTTTTTTCCTTCCTATCCTGAGAGTTTGCCGTGAGCACCTCTCCTGATGGGGTTACTGCAACTTGACAGCTGTCTATCCTCTGATTGATTCGATCCTCAGCATCATGAGCCAGCATGCTCTCTGGGAATCAATTAAGGTGGCTTTGTGCTAAAATTGCCAAGTCAGCCTTGCTTCTGCTAAGTGCCAATAAGTTTTAGCTAACATCAGGGTTCCAATTTCCCCTCTTAAATTTCAGCCCATTAACTCTAGTCATACTAGGGTCTTCACAACCCAATATCTTATTTGTTCTTAGGTTGAACTCGTCATTCCACGCCACAATGATGACCTCTTTCCACCTCCCTAATCTTGACCTTCTTCACTCCTATCTTAGTCCATGTGATCCTGAAACCCTCATCCATGTCTTTGTCACTTCTAGATGTAACTATTCCAGTATTCTGCTAGTCCACCTCCTCTCTATTAACTTCATTTCATCCAAAACACTAGCTCCTTATTGTATCTCACACCTCTGTCCTGCCACCTTCTTCAGAAAGTTTTTGTTTCCTACTGTTTAATTTTTTTTATCATGGATCCAGGAAAAAGGAACCAGAACTGGTTTTGTGTCAGAAACCCACTTCCACTGGAAAAATGATGAAAACTTGCAGGGATGAGCCCACATTTGATAAGGAGTCATTTCTCCTGCTCAGTTCAGTGTCTCTTGGGAAGTGTTGCTGAACAAAAAGACCTTGGAGTGCAGGTTCATAGCTCCTTGAAAGTGGAGTCACAGGTAGACAGGATAGTGAAGAAGGCGTTTGGTATGCTTTCCTTTATCAGTCAGACCACTGAGTACAGGAGTTGGGAGATCATGTTGCAGCTGTACAGAGCATTGTTAGGCCATTTTTGGAATATCGCTTGCAAGTCTGGTCTCCTTGCTATCGGATGTTGTGAAACTTAAAAGGGTTCAGAAAATATTTAAAAGGATATTGCCAGGGTTGGAGGAATTGAGCTATAGGGAGAAGCTGAATAGGCTGGGGCTGTTTCCCCTGGAGCATCGGAGACTGAGGGGTGACCTTATAAAGATTTATAAAATCATGAGGGGCATGGATAGGGTAAGTAGACAAGGTCCTTTCCCTGGAGTGGGGAAGTCCAGAAATGGAGGGGGTAGGATTGGAGGGGAAAGGGGAAAGATATAAAATGAACCTAAGGGATAGCTTTTTCACGCAGAGGGTGGTGCGTATATGGAATGAATTTCCAGAGGACGTGGTGGAGGCTGGTAAAATTTCAACATTTAGCAGGCATCTGAATGGATACCTGAATAGGAAGGATTTAGAGTGATAAAGGCCAAGTGCTGGAAAATGGGATTAGATTAATTTAGGATATCTGGTCAGCATGGACGTGTTGGACCAAAAGATCTGTTTCCATGCTGTACATCTCTATGACTCTGTGAATTTATGAGTTAGAGCCAGTGAGGATAAGGATGGATCAGATGAAGTATGGGACTTATCTGAACAAGGCAGATGTCCATTGGATGCTGGCTGTCCTAAGGGAGGGATATGAGAATCATTGAAAGTCTTTCACATATCGCAGGCGTGTGGGGTGGTGGGGTGGTGGGGTTAAACTGTCAAAGGAGAGGTGGAGGCTTGTCACCAGCAGGGGTGTAGTCTCCTGCTGCATTTTTGCCAATCCAGATCTCATGCTGAAAGGTGGAAGAGAGAGGGGGTAGGTCCTCTTCTGTGCAAGGGCTGGGGGATCTGACCAGAAGAGGCCACTCCATTATGCAGTCTGCCCAGCAGCTTCTGCCTCCACCTGCCCTTCTTCCTTTTTTGACCTCCTGGTGCACCCCTGATGAGCTGACCATTTCCTGGAGCTCACCATCCTCCAGGTTCACATCTCAAGGACCATGTAGCAGAGACTGTAGCAGGCAACACAATGTCAGTAACCCTTGCAGAACCCAATCAGCCTAGACACCTTAATATATCTTCAGAAGCCTGATGGCCTATTCAACAGTTGTCCTGGTGAGCAGGTGTCATTGTCTGTGTTGCCTCTGTGGGTCCCTCAAAGAGGTCACCTGCCATCTTTCGGAAATTTCCTCCCAAGGAACCATCTACATTCTTTGGGGTGAAGATCAGAGGAAAACTGACTGCAAGAGAAGGGATTGCTTTGGAAGGTGCCAGGAAAATAAACATCCTTTCGGATATCTCTCCCCTCTCTCTCTCTCTCTCTCACTCACAGATACACACACACACACAAAGCTTTTGACGGGAGCACAGACTACTTGGAAGTTTAGGGAATGGAAGCTCTTCCTGTTGATGAATCTCACTGTGTGGTCACTGGCTTCTGAGATTGCCACGTCAAAGATGTTCAACTTCATAGCTCCAAGGACCCAGTTTCAATTCCAGCCTTGTGTGACTGTCTGTGTGGAGTTTGCACATTCTCCCTGTGTCTGTGTAGGTTTCCATTGGGTGCTCTAGTTTCTGCCTACTCTATCTACAGTCGGGATTCCATGATTGATGATCTGGGGAGTCCATCAAAGGAGGTAAAATCCCATATCATGTCCCTGTGAGGACACATGTTTAGAATGAATATGTTGGTCTGTCCAGGTGAGCAATTTATCATTAACCAGCTAAACACAGTGGTGTGCAGCGGTTTTTGAACTGCCACCAAGTTTCACAGCTGATCCTTAAAAGAACTCAGAGGGCAAGGAATTCAAGGTCATGTTGAGTTTAATAACAACAGGCCAAGATTGGTAACCAATGGTGTGGGGTCTTCAGTGATGAGTGCATAGATGTCTGTGACCAGCTACCTTGAGAATTGTAATTACTCTCCTGTAATTAATCTCATTAATCTCCACACAGCACTGATTTCAACAGATGATCCTATAGATGACTTGGCTTCCGTTGTCTTCCTGCCTACACTCCTTTCCCATTCCCTCCTGCTGGGTTTTAGCCCTTCCTGCAGAAGAATCTGTGCCTCATAATCACACGGGGCCAAATTTTGACAAGGTGTGCCCTTTATGCCAGCTGGAGCTGTCATTCTAGAAAGATGCCCATCGAAAATTCCTTGACATCCATGTCGCCTGCTCTGGTGATGCTGGCAGGCAATGGCACTGGTTTCTTCATGCCCTCTCTCTGCCCCTTGTGAAAGTCCAACAACACCACTTTATAAAGAGTGCAAAGTCTTTGTCCCACAGACAATTGTTACGAGATTGGAATGTTGTCCTGGACATTCAAATCTGCAGCCCTCCATTTTGATCCCACATGCCTTCAGCAGATCAGTCACTGTCCATTTAAAGAGTAAAAGGTCCGCCTCTCTTAGGTTCGTAATAAGCTTCCGCATATTTTCTTAGCAACCTGTTCAGAAATGTTATGATACACTTTTGGAGTAGGTGGGACTTGAACCCAGGTTTTCTGATTGAGAGATGGAGACACAGCCATTGTATCCCAAGAGCCCTAACCTAAGCTGATCTGAAACCTGTACATGTTTTTAATCAACTTGTTTGGACTTCTTGTGACACATTTCCAGCTGGGACTTGATCCTAGAGGCAGGGACACTGCTGTTGCATTGGAAAGGCACTTTGAACAACTTTCTTAACCATGTCAATTGGCCTCAATTGAAGGAAGAGTGGAACTCTTGTTCCATCCTCCCTCCTAAGCTGGTTATTCTTGTCAGCCATTAGAAGTGGGCATGGCGTCATAGGTATTTGAGGAGTCCCCATTTCCATGACTTTTGGTAAGGGTCAAACATTCAGCTCAAGCCTCTTGCTATCTCCAGTTCAAAATGTTGATTCTCATATTGAAATCCATTGTCGTTTCAATTCGAAAATTCCTTACAAACTTTAATATTAAGTTTGGAGAAAAATAAAACTGCAAGATCCTCCATTCATTCCACCAATTTGGTCTTATGTTTTAAAGCACCTCCACCTTTTTGTCTTTTCTTCCCTTCGGTTTCTTCTGATCCTAAACTGATTCCTTTGACCAAGTCTCTGTCCACCTTTCTTGACATCGTTTTCATTTGTAATGTTGTCTATGTGCAACTAATGAGATTTTTTTACATTTTAAAGCACCTAAAAATTTGATTGTTTCCATTCTTCGGTTTTCCATCCAAATAGATGTTCCTGGAAAATAAAAAAGTAAAACAAAGACAAGTTCCACAGAATTATGCTAGAAATCCAATTCTGTAGGAAACCAGGTCTCCAATGACCCTATGGCACAAATTAAACACAAGCTCTCAAGCAGACAATGTTCAGCAGACCATAGTGTTACCGCCCAGCAGGAAATGGAAACAGAATCTGTTAATAAATAGATACTTGATGCTTTTACTCAACTGTGGAAAAATTGCTTCCTGATTTTACTCCTAAATGGCAAATTTTGTTTTAGACTTGTCCATTCAAGGAGGAGATAGTGAGGACTGCAGATGCTGAAGAAGTCAGGGATAATGAAGTGTGACGCTGGAATAAGAGGACCAAGAGAGTCAACATTTCGGGCTTAATCCTTCATCAGGAACTGTTAAGTCTGAAATGTTGACTGTCTTCCTCCTCAGATGAAGCCTGACCTGAGGTGGTTTTTGCAACACCACTCTTTCTCGACTCATTCATTCAAGGAAATGGTTGCTGTTTATCTACCCTATTAAATTCCTCTAGTATCTTAAACAGTCCAGTTAGATCATCCATCAAATTTCTAAATTCAAAAAAGGCATCAAGAAACCTTGGGGTCATTAGGAATCAGGGGAAACTCTCCACTGGTTGAAATCATATGTGGTACAATGGAAAATGGTAGAGATTGATGTAGGTAAATGTCATCGGACACAAGAGTCACTGCTTCAGTTCCACATGGTAGTGCCATAGACCCAATCATCTTCAGCTACTTCATCAATTACCTTCCCTCTATCACAAAATCGTGGAACTCCCTTCCTAAGTGCTGTGGGTCACCTACCCACCATAGATTGCAATGGTTCAAGAAGACAGCTCATCACCACCTACCAAGGAACATTAGGAACGGTCAATACGCACTGGGCCATCCAGGGACATTAAACCCCCTGAACAAATAAAGAAGTACAAGCAAAGTTATTGCAACCTGTAATCAGTTTAGTCTTTGAGGTAATTCTGCTGAACCTTCACACCAACAGTAACATGTCTTTTTTTTAAAGAATAATGGGTTTCAAAAATAATATTGTAATTTGTGAAGAAGTCTTTCAGGTAATTCTTCATCAAAACACATGAAGGTCAAGGTGTATAGTCCTGTATGATATGACGCCTCATCATAATCTGGGAAGTAAATTTCTCAGAAAAAATTTTTGTCAGCAAGGTCTCCCTCATTCACAGAAAATAAAGTGTTTTCACTTCTCCTCTGTTATGTAGCATGGTCTGCCACAATAGCAGAGTTCACCACAGATTATACCGCACCAGGGCCAAACCCAGAAATAGCCACTTCATTTGAAGGTTTTATCCATATGAGGTCAATTGATGTGGTTAATGGTATCAGGAAAACCACACCTCGCTCCAATTCAGTACGTCATTACTCTGATGAACTGCAACAATCAGCCTTTACAAAACAGCATTTGTTGTCCATCCAATGCTGTCCATGTTATAATAAAGGGATTTCTCTTCTCCTTTAATTAGAAGCATTCTAATCTAGATTGTTGCTTTAAAAACCTGCACAATTATATTAATCTTTCCAAACAGCAACCATCGTAGCCTTTGGATTCTAATAGAGTTTGGTCAATTTCCAATTATTTCAATTGAGGTCTTAACATATGTGAGTCAAATGAAACATAATATCATCAAAGGTAAGAGAAGTTGAAGAGAAGAGAGTTCTTCCATGTGCTAGGCATTTTAATATTAAAAGAAAGTCCCTTCATGAACGGCTTCATAGCATTACTGGACATAAAAGGTAAAATCAGTCATCTCTGTTGAAAGGAAACACGCAGCCGTAGCATACATGGAAAGAACCAGGGATGGTGTTAATCTCCCTCAGTTTGTGGAGGTCAACTCATTTTAATGAGCATTGGCCTGGAGTTTTGCAGTGGTAATGACTGAGAAATTGTCAGCATTCATCATCATTACTCCTCTGAAACTGACAGCAACTTCTGGAGTCCACACAAGTGTAAAAACCTAGACATCCAGAAGATGCTGTCAGTAATTCTTCACTTCACTATTGGGTTCATTGTTGAAGTCCACCCAGAGTATAATTAAAATCGCTGAACTTGCCCCTTTGTGCTACTGATCTCACTGTAATAACCTTTAAAGAAATTACACTTGATGAATGAGGTGTAACCAAGTTTTTAACAGCATTCTAAATTCATAATTATTATTCAAAATCCCTTTCTGCTCCTAAAAAACTAATTTTACATTTATGATGTTAAAATAATCCAACACAAAAAAACTATTTTTCTATGTTATCTTCTACCATAATCCTATCCACACATCCCAATTATTAATTTCACTTTCTAAAGTGTATATTTTATGCACATGTATATACTTACTTTGACAATGAAGAATAATAAGTACACTTCAGTTTCTGGTTTGTGCCCTCTGAGAAAATGCCATTGTGATTAGGTACTTAGCATGTGTAATGACAACACTGTTGTTAGCTCTCCTTGACTTCACACCACATTCAAAACTAACATTAGAGAGTGGGAACCTATATCAAAGGGATATCTTTATTGGTTTATTTCCTTGAGGTCTGATCGACATTATCACCTCTACTGACTCTGAAATCTGGACCATCATATCCCTTGTATGTTATCCACCTTGATATCAAATGTGACATGGCCAAGAAATGATAAGAAACTCAACCATTTAGAGATTGCTATTCTTTTGAAATATAGAGTGGATGGTTCTCAATCGCTGTTTGGAAGAACAGTATAAGACCTGTCTTGCTTTTTCTTTCACTCAGGCACCTAATAACCCTGCAACAGGCTTTACTCCATCATTCTGGAGGACCCCTGAGGGAAGATGTCCTGCCTGCTGAGAGTTTCTAGCCAATCAGAGACCAGCAATTCTCCTATACTCAGCAGCACCACCTGTATAGTGGTGGCTATTACTGGTAGTACACTCCACCATCAGAGTCATAGAGTCATAGAGACGTACAGCATGGAAACAGACCCTTCCATCCAACCCGTCCATCCAATCAGATATCCCAACCCAATCTAGTCCCACCTGCCAGCACCCAGCCCATATCCCTCCAAACCCTTCCTATTCATATACCCATCCAAATGCCTCTTAAATGTTGCAATTGTACCAGTCTCCACCACATCCTTTGGCAGCTCATTCTATATACCTACCACCCTCTGCGTGAAAATGCATCAGATTGAGAATGGATTCAGGTTTCAATGAATGATTGTAGCAGGAGTGGTGTAGGGGAAGGCATGTCAGCAACAAAAAGCAGGGATTGGCTCTTGGCAGACCTCCCACGCCACCCTTCTTATGTTGGATCCCTCATTCCTTCCCTCTGTGCCTTTGAATGAGGGATCAACCATAAGTGTTTACTTGTCATGCTTTCCCATGACATGTTCCCCAATATTCCCACCATTGGGTTAATGCCAATGCTTACAGAATGAGGACCATAAACAAATCTCAATTAGTGGTGAGGGAGAAGGACATCCATGAACCTTCCCAACACACCTATCATTGAAATGGTGGTGGGAAATAACATGGTTTTCCTCAGGAATGTCATTTGACTCCATCCATGATTGTGCCCTGTAGCTATAATTGTGGAATTTTGTCAAGGATCAAGACAGCCCTAAATTAGCAAGAATAGTTTTGTGAAAAGCAAAAAAAAAGCAGCAGATGCTGCAAATCAGAAACCAAAACAGAAATTGCTGGAAAAGCTCAGCAGGTCTGGCAGCACCTGTGGAGAGAAATCAGAGATGATGTTTCACATTTTGTGACCCTTTCTCAGAACTGATGGTAATGAGGAAAATGTCAGTTTATAAGCAGAAGATAAAGTGGAGAGGGGTGGGAAGGGGGTTAAAACACTATGATTTCTCTCCACAGATGCTACAAGAATAGCTTTGTGCTGCTGTGGTAAAAGTACAATATATCGGATAAAAGGATGTTACTGAAACAATCAGTTAATGTCTCCCATGACTATATTCTGTGGATAAAGTAAAATAAAGATTCTATGTCACGAGGAAAAATGTCAATGTAAAATTGCCCATGGTTGACCACTCAAACTATGCTTGTACTACAGATGCTGAAATGTGGTGCCTCCTTTAGCAATGGAGCAAGGGAAACATTAGCACAGTCTAATAGTTTGTATTAGACTGTCAACCATCAACTTTGACTTTCTGGCTTATAAATATTTTTGTTGTCCCATCTAACACTGCATTTTATACCATTAAGTTAAAATATCACCTGAAACCACTCATCCATACCATTGTCTCATATCCTATCAGATGGGCACTGGGGAGACACATATGTAGAATTCAAATAAAGAAAATAGATGTTATTTTTTTAAAGTGGAAAACTCTCTGAAACCCAAAAGCAAGAAACCTACCTGATCATATCCCTTTCAACCACCACAGGTAGGCAACCCAAAGTAATGCGCTGCCTTTTAGTGTTTGGCATAGACTGATAATTCATCAGCTAAATGCATCTTGTGAACCTCAATAACTAAGATGGTTAGAGCTTCTTAAGGATGACATTGGGAAATTGCTCTGAGAATCAACCCATAAGGTGTAAGAAAAGGATTTATCCTGAAAGCAGTGAAAAATATGTTATGAAGTTGAATGTATGTACTATACCTTTAGGAGAGAGTAAATGCTGTTCTGCACTGAGAGCTTATAAGAGCAGTCTCAGTGTGTACTGGAAAATTGAAAAATGCAACATTTGGCTGTGAAATAGATACCTAAGTTGGTTGCTGTTTTCACAACAATTTAACCAAACAGTTTAAACTTTGCCCCAAGACACTAAAGCCCAATTGAGTTTGAATTCATTGTTTTGCCAATATCAAATCATTGAGACGATTAGAGATATAAAAAAATCAGGCATTTCTGAAATTAATTTCCATTGAGAGAGACCCAAGACAAACACTCTATCAAAGGTACCTTTTTATAGGAAACATATTCACAGTAAAAGAAAGTAAACAACTCTGGGAGATCTTCAGCCAGAAGAGAACACACACTGATGACGATAGCCGCTGTATGGTTTTGGAATTAAGTTGATGTAATTTTAATAAGTGTTTTATTGGAACAGTATATTGGAGGCAGAGTTGGAGGCAGATAATCAGTTAAAAGAAGGGGGGCTTAGAGTTGTGATCAGTTGTTGTTTAATGTCCAATGTTACAGTTACAGTTAAGGAATAAATTGATATTATTTTCTTTAAATAGTGGAATTTGGGAGTTCTCTGTCACTCATTTTTAACAGATTACGAGGCGAAGTGAACTTTTCTGGGTGTTTGGTTTAATTAACAGAAGGTTTCACTGCTGTGTTATAACACATATGAATATATGTACAAGCCACAAGAATAGGCCATTTGATCCATCAATAAGGTAATGAGTGATTTGATTTTGACCTCAACTCTATATTCCTGCATACCCCCAATAATGTTCCATCCCCTTGGTAATCAAAAGTCTATCTAAAAAAAATTAAAGTTTCTGCATCCACTGTCATATGAGGAACAGAGGTCCAAAGACTTACTACTTTCTGAAATAAATTATTTTTCTTCCTCTCTGTCTCAAATGGGTGACCCCTTAGTATTAAAGTTTGACCCCCAGTTTTAGATTATCCCAAATGAGGAAATATCCTTTCTACATCCACCCGCTTAAGTCCCCTCAGGACCTTGTGATTTTTTTTGAGTTAAGTCACTTCAGACTCTTAAACTCCAAAGGAAACTAAGAAACCTGTGAAATAAAACAACTTCCACAAAACCTATGTGAAGTATAAGTTGAAATGTCTACCTTTCTTCCCTGAACTAATGCAGTACAAGCATCTTTGCTTTTTTTAATCCCATTTTTGTCTCATAAATCTGAAAGATATGGTAATAGGTCTAGGTTTCTACTTAATCCTGCAGCTGCCTTCAGAGAATCGGCTTGTTGATATATTTGGCTCAGTAAAGTGAGATGCAATTACCACTCATAAAACTGTAGCAGCCATTAGAATCATACCCTATCTATCTCATTCAGTCTCTCTGCTTTATTAATGTCTTTAAAATGGAGCACTCTGGGACCCAAACGCAAATCCAGCTGCTCAGCACAACCCACCAGCCTTAAACCAATAGCATGCCATCATTGTGCATTTTCTACTGTGCAATCAATATATCTCCCCAAATCTTTCATCAAGTTGGGATAGGAACCAAAGACTATTAATGCATTTGAAGACTCCATTACTTTGTGATTTCCCTACAGCTAAAGGAAACCTCCTCTTCATAAGCCAATAACTAATTGACTGTCACAACAATTACACAAGGTCAGACTTACAAGGAATTTTCATTCCAGTTCATTGACTAGTGACTTACTAAAATATTCTTAAAGTTTTCATTTTGTAACTTAATAAGACATCTTCAAAGATGGGAAATAATTTGAATTTATTCAGTGCTTTTTCTAGTTTTAAAACATTATAGTATAAAAAAGGGCTATTGACATATAATCACTGTTGTTATGGAGGGAAATCTCACAAACAATTTTGGCACAGCAAAATCCCACACATCGTAATGAGATACATGACAATCAGGACTTTACAGGCACTGCTTATGGGATAAATATTGATCAGAACATGAAAAACATTGCCTCTCAATTTTGAACATAACCATGGGTGGCACGGTGGCACAGTGGTTAGCACTGCTGCCTCACAGTGCCAGAGACCCGGGTTCAATTCCCGCCTCAGGCGACTCACTGTGTGGAGTTTGCACGTTCTCCCTGTGTGGGTGCTCCGGTTTCCTCCCACAGTCCAAAGATGTGTGGGTGAGGTGAATTGGCCATGCTAAATTGCCCTTAGCGTTAGGTTAGGGGAATGGGTGGGTTGCGTGTTTGTGTGGACCTGTTGGCCCGAAGGGCCTGTTTCCACACTGTAAGTAATCTAATCCATGTGGTGTGTTTGCATCTGCCTGAAAAGGCAAGTGGGAATTTGGTCCAACAACTGATTTGAACAACATCACTATGACAATGAAGTACTCCCCGGACATTTTCCATTGAGCAATATTTAAATTGATGATATTTATAAAATCTTTTTTTTAATTTAATGCTGATCTGTTATTTTGGAGCTTTAGCATGACTTTGCACATGGGTAGACACATGAGTCCTATTCACTATTTCTCATTTTTCAGTCAGAACTCTGAAGCTTTGAAGTGTAGTGTTGTGGTTACTGGAATCATCCTAGATTGTGACAGAAACTTGAAAGAGGAGGGAGGCATTCCTGTCTACTGATCAGCGACAGGAATGTTGGCATCAGCCTGGAGTTAGCTACATGGCTGTCGTTTCTTGGGCAAACATAAGGCAAATTGTGAAAAAATAAATCTACAATACCAAAGTGAAACAAAAATGACAAAGTAAGCCAAATCAAATTGTGCTTTTATGCAAGATTTCTTCAAATACAACAAGAATCTAGTAATTGCAATAAAATAATGAGGGTAATGTTTATGATATATTATTTCAAAATTGTTTGTGCTCCTCCTGCCCCATCACATATATTAATGAAAACTAAAATAACATTCCAAAACTAGACATATGCAGTATCTGGAGATGTGTTTAAAGGAAGAAGATTTTCACAATGCTGTTATTTTTAATCTTGCAAGTAGTACATCCATTTTGAGCCTTCATTTCTGAAAGGCTGCAATGAACCACTTTAAGAGGAATATGTACAGAATATCTGGCCTAACTAAATTACTTAGACAATAAGCAAATGAAACCTAGTGTTGTCACATGACATTTCTATGTTTTGACCAATGGTGATATAGCTGTTTAAAAAAAATGTATGCTCAACCATACATTAAATAACATAGTTCATTAGGCATTGTATTGTAAAATACTGTATGGCAGCAACATACTGTCTGCTTTCTGAGCAGTGTGTCAGATGGCAAGCAGATGCCTGTGATTGAATCAGTCTTTCTGTACTTTGTTTGTGCCCATCTTCATTAACTCCAATAGAAACATGAAAAACAAATTACAATAGAAATTGCACAGAATCAATTCAAGGCTGACATGCATTAAAGCACACGATTTTAAAAGAAAAGTCTCGCTTGGCCAAAGCTTTCCTTTACAGGTATAGTCTAAATTCTTCAACATTTTTCCACACTATTCTGCACCAATGCACAGTACCTTTATCTATCTTACTGTTACTGGGAAACATTGTGATACTTCATAATTCAGGTCAATTTTAATTTGTGGAAACAGATTCAAACAAATGTGTGTGTGTGGTAGGAAGGGTGTTAGTCTCAGTGTAGAATTGTTATATTCAAATTTCACAATAGGTTGGGTGCTACAAAGATATTGCCATATGAAGTGACTAATCATTTGCACACTTCAAGAGAATTAAAACACATAAAGAAGTTCTTCATGCTTATCAGAACGTCAGTCTGTATTTTTTAAAATTTATTATGCATTTCTATAAACAGGTAAAAACAGGGTGTAGACCCCATCACACAAAACACAGTTTAGAAACATTTTCAGTTCTCAATAATATTTATTGTGTACTGACAGTTAATGAAACAACCCCTCTCAACATTATTACAGTTCAGTGTCTGCACAGAAGACCTGATCTCTTCATATATAATCTCTTCATATATATAGTTTTCTAATGTCAAATGGAGGACTAACATGGTCAATTTGGAGTAAATAAAGGAATTGTTTCATGACTGTGTCATCCACCTCTCCACTATAAATTAGCTAAATCTAAATTGTAGCAGAAGCGCTCTTGTGCACACTTTGTAGAAAGAGTAACTAATATTGGCATTTTGTTGCTTCAGACTGGCCAATAATGCTGCCAGAAATTCACTGTCCCTATAGCAGTGAGGAAAATAAATAAAATTACTTTCTCCAGTCAGTACTGTAGTTGGAACTTATCCAAATATTATCTTCTGATGTGATGGAAGGGGTTGGCTTGGCCATTACAAGGTTAATACAACACTATGATGCAGAATTTTTAAGGGTTGCAGGGTCAGAACTTGATGAGTCAGTTGAAAAGTCATGGTCCCAGCAATCATCTCTGGAGCCTGTTACTTTTGGGACAGGTCTGAATATTCAAGCTACCACCGGTGGGCCAGAACAGGAACATGCCCACAGCTAATTAATGGCTTCCTTAGCTCCTTAACACTTTTTTTTTGCGAGAACTGTTTGCATGTTTGCAATTTTGAATCTTTAATTTAATTTAAACTTTTTCATTTAAACCTGAACATAGTCCTGTGCAAGTTAATGTATGGTTTTTGAGTTGGCTGTAGGACATTCAGAAACTGTTTCTCCATTTAAACAAAACTAACATGAAGGGTCTTCCCAAGCCAAATTGTGCTGTACTGTAATCTGCCTCATGTGCTCTACAATGGATACAACTCTAGGGACCTCTCCTTGACAAGGAAGTATCCCACTGTTGGTTTCCAGACAGCCTTTGCTGCTGTTTCAGGCAAGCAGATCCCACCTCCTAGAGGAGCTTGATGCTCTTAATTAGAAGCCATCCCCATGTACCCAATTAGACTTTTTGAATTACAAAACAGCATTGCAGTAGTGATAGAACTGAACATGAGGTCAAGATGTGGAATTCATCCGGATTTAGGGCTTCCAACCTCATATTGAAAATTCAACCCATTATTAACATTACAGGTGGTTCTTCAATAGCAAATTGCTTAATAGAAATAATGGGACTTATGGGAAAAGTACGGTTAGGGGCTGACCAGCAAAAAAAACTCATGCTCGCTCAAAAATCACCCAAACATCTCACACAAAGTATAGCACAGCCTGAATGAAGGTTTAAATCATATTTGTTAAAGAAACAAAAGTAAATTTAACATATTATATTGAAAAAATGTTGTTAATATGGGGACAGAGGGTTATCATCATCATCAGGTGCAGTTGTGGTTGCAGAAGTGGATGACTGCGGTTGATTGCCTTCTGTTTGGGGTTGGTTGAGAAAAGGCATCCAGTTTTTGCTGCTTTGCCCTTTTGCTTCCATCTTGAAGAAGCTGTTTCTTGGGTGTCAGATGATATCTTCGCTGAAAATGTGTTGCTGGAAAAGCGCAGCAGGTCAGGCAGCATCCAAGGAGCAGGGGAATCGACGTTTCAGGCATGAGCCCTTCTTCAGTTGCTTTTCCAGCAACACATTTTCAGCTCTGATCTCCAGCATCTGCAGTCCTCACTTTCTCCTGTCAGATGATATCTTATTGAGCGAGCTGCTACCCTGCTGCTTTGTAATCGCCATTCTCAAAGAGCTGTGACTGCCTCTCAATTTTCCCTAGATCTTCATAAATGGATAAGGCGTTCTCTTTTACGCTGAGAAAGGTTGTCCCAGATCGCTTTTTTGTTTATCTTCTATCCAAACATTTAGAAACCTCTCGATTTCCTCAAGTTCCTTTGGCCAAGACCTCACAGATTCGCTGGCACTCAGGCTTGCTCCAGCAGTACAGCTTGCTTTAATCTTTTCAGCCCAGCCTCTAATGATGCACAAGGTAGACTCCCTCATTCCTGTGAAGTGAGCTATATCACATGTTCTCTCCTTATATTCAAAAAGCTTTGAAACATTTAGCTTCTCTTCTAGTGTAATAGCCTTCTTTTGTGTTCACCAACTGCAATGTTATCACTAGGAAGCTTCTTGCTAACATTCTTGTCACTGTCCTTTTTTTTGCAAAAGTGGGGGGACATAATCTAAGAGTAGATTGTATGATATGCACGTACAAGAACAAATTAGAAAGCCAAATGATATGCACAAGTGTAATGCAGTCCTGCAGGAATTATACAGGACTTATACGGGAGTTCTGCAAGAATATTATTGACTCTGTGCGAGAGCAAGGAGCATTCATTGGTTTAATTTTTGTGATGAAGCTGCTTAATGTATAGTACTGTACCTCTCAATGCTCTGATGGCAGCTGACATCGGCGCATACACAGAACGAAGCACGTGAAACGATCGTAGCTGGAATCATGCTATTGCAAACAGAGGTAAATGTTCTCGAAAATACCACTCCCTAAGTCTTCAGCAACGGTATAGCCAAATCGTGCTGCGGAAACACACTTCACACGAGAACTTCCTGTACTAACAACTACAATTCTCATTTACAGACTCCTCGATCTTGAGAGTATTGTGAGGGGTGTTTGGGAGTCAGGGTGGGTGTGAAGGATAGATATGTGATGTCAATTTTAGGTCAATAACCTAGAGAAGGAAGAAAATAACTTGAGAAATTGCTTCTTGAACAATACATATATCCATACCACTCAGTATGGATTCTAACTGAACAGTTAATCTGATGCAGTTACAGAAGCTGGAAGATGTTTATGTCTCACACCATGTTTGCAATATTCCTTTAAGGAATATGCTCATGACATCATCACCATATCATGGCATGTGACCTAATAGCATAAAGCTCTCAGTCCTCATGCAGCGTGACACACTGAGGGAAGCATGCTCCACCGACAGTATACCCAAATTGCTTAGTGTGAACCTAGACATGCAGGTGCCACTGTGATTATATTTGTTATTTATGCTTGGGCACTTCAACTGTTCATGTATTAAAAACACATTACACAAACAGTTGTCGGTGAGGTGGAAAAATGTTTGCAGTTCAACTCAATTCTATTATTAAAATATTCCATATTAAAACACAATGTGAGCATTTCCGATATTCCCACAAATGTCCACATTTTGGGCATAAACCATTCCTGATGAAGGGTTTATGCCTGAAACATCGATTTTCCTGCTCTTCGGATGCTGCCTGACCTGCTGTGCTTTTCCAGCACCACACTATCGACATCAGCAAGTAGGCCTGTCACTACTGCTTGTGGATTCCTTCTACTCAACTCCAAGTTATTCGCAAAGTCAATGAACCTGGCAGTGCCCTTGTGTGGACATGAGGTATCATAAGGTGTAGTTTAACCAGGCCTCTACTCGCCTCACTGACGATGGCTAATTGCAGCACAATGGATCAGGTTAAAAGAATATACTCTCTCCAAACGTATCAATCTATTAGGCATTTGTTTATGGATGCATTTAAATGTGCTTGGAATCTGAACATGCCAAGCACTCTGATGACGAAAAGCAAAGATATGATATAGGTAAACCTTACAAGTCAGGGATATCTTTGTTGCACATTGGATAATCTCAGCCAGATAGTGTTACGAATTGTCCTAGTTTCCCAAGGAAAGCCGCTGTCCATCACAATCCAATGATTGCTTCAGGAAGTGTGTATTTGCAAATGTTATATGTTTGGGTATCTGCTGTGATATGGTCAGTAGTCTGACAACACTCACTGCCTCAACCACACCCAAGTAAATATTTGCCACTATATGAGGTATCACAACCCTCTGAAACCAATGACCAAGAAAGAATAAATTAACTCAAATAAGGAAAGTTTATTGAGGTACAAAACCTGCTGGGAAAAGGAGAAAAGTGAAAATCAAATCTCCTTTGCACTGGTGCAGAGTTTGGGTTGTTACATGATTACACTATTTTTACTTTAATCAATTTGCCAGTTCTCTATTACTCTATTGAAGAAATTTAAATTCAAACATCCCACAAGTTTGAATATACTTCACGCTGTGCAGCTGTATGGCTAGTTGCACAGGTTGGATGCAAACTGTCCCCTTTACCAGCAAGGCATAGTCCTTTAAAGGGCATGCACACTTTAATGAATGAACTGAGCAGTACAAGAGAAATCGCAGGACATGTTGCTTATAATACAGCTTCCAATAAGCTGATGAATTAAACTCAATTTATGAAAGCTTCTAAATGAAGTAACTGTTCAGTGAGTTTCATTACAGCATATTTAATAACTCAGGTGATAAGAGACCATTTCTCCTTCTAATTCTCAATAAGGGTAGTATGACTCAGATAATGTTGAGGGAATCCATTTTACATTTAGGGCTTTAAAACAATGACTATGTGACCTAAATTTCCACTGAGGTTAGCAGTCATTCCCACTGCTCTGTCAGTGCTAAGTAGGTTAATATTGCTGCTGGAGGAACAGGAGGAAGATGTGCCAACTTGCATTAGAGGGGCCGTGGAGAGAGCAGGGAAGTCAATGACTTCGAGGCCAAGCATTGTTCCGTCTACTTCTGTGAAGACTCTATCTGTAATAAAATTCAAATATACTTTGGGGTTGATTTCCCTCTGCTTATATTGCCAGCACCAAACCTAGTCCTCATGGCATGAATACTACTTCAGAAGTAACAGAGTGAACTGACATGAAAGCATGGACAGATTAGCCCCAATTTCATGTCATTAGTGGATGACTAGAATCCCTACAGTTTGGAAACAGGCCATTCATTCCATCGAATCACACCAACACATTCCATGCTGGAAATCTGAATCAATCGCAGAAAATGGTAGAGAAGCTCAGTAGACTTGCAGCATCTGTGGAGGGAGACGGAGAATTAACGTTTCGAATCCTATATTATTTTCCTTCTGTCTCAGTCTCCACAGAGGCTGGCAGACCTGCTGAGTTTCCCCAGCATTTTCTGTGTTTGTTCCCCAGAACACTTACCTGGGGTTCTGGATTGCTATTTTGAATCTGATCTCAAGACAAAATGAGGGCATTTCCAAAATATAACAAAAAATATTTAATTTTACAGCTTTGGATAAGTAAATTGTGGAAGGGATTTTCCCACTTCATCATCATCTGTTTGGAAGAAACTGCATATGTGCACATAAATGGATATTTCTGCCAAAGTTTAGAGGAGGTAGCAAATTAAGAGAAGCCCCAAGGTAAAACATCCACCAGATCTCCAATTCACAAGGAAAAATTACCAGGATGCCAATATTCTTTTGACATACTGGCTTCTACCCAAAAGAAAGGCGTACAATTTAATTCATCAGCACAAGATGCGGAGTTATAGAGAGAGTCATCGAGATGTACAGTACAGGAACAAACCTTTCAGTCCAACTAGTCTATGCCAAGCAGATATTTGAAATTAATCTCATCCCATTTGCCAGCATTTGGCCCATATCTCTCTGAAACCTTCCTATTCATATGCTGATTCAGATGCTTTTTAAATGTAGTATTTATATCAGCCTCTATAATTGCCTCTGGCAGCTCGTTCCATACATGCACCACAACTTTTGCCTGAAAAAGTTGTCCCTTAGGTCTCTTTTTAAATCTTTCCCCTCTCACCCTAAACCTATGCCCTCTACTTCTGGACTCCCCTATCTTGGGGAAAAGACCATGACTGTTCACCCTATCCATGCTCCTCATGATTTTATAAACCTCTATAAGGTCACATCTCATCCTCTGATGCTCCAGGGAAAACAGCCCTAGCCTATTCAGCCTCTCATACCCCCAAATCCCGACAATATCCCTATAAATCTTTTCTCAACCCTTTCAAGTTTCACAACATCTTTCCTATATGTTGGAGATGAAGTATTTCCTGCTGCAACGATTTCAGTTATTCATATAAGATGCTTTGACTATTTCAGCTTGATATTAAATGTTTTTTTTTGTAGCTGCATTTTACTTTTTACAGTTTTCACTTTTGCAATTAATTCTTGAAGTAAGCAGACAAGGAAAAAGCAAATGAAGATGTGCAAATAATTTCATCCTGGGCTCTAATCGATTATTGAAACATTGCAATTTGAAAAATAATGTTTCCTATTGTAGGTTTTTTTCTGATTATTTGTCATGGATTTGCGAAAGCAAATGGCTTAATACCATGGGATTTTGACCATATGGGTAATGTAATCAATGGGACCTCACAAGGCTTTAGATGTTTTTATGATTTAAATTGGCAAATCCTATGGGAGTTATGACATCAGAATTGCAATCCCAATCTGCTATCACAGATTTCTAACTACCATGATGACTCTCTGATTAATTGGCTGACAATAGGAAACAGCAAGTGTGAGGACGAATCATAGGATGTAGCTATTCTCTTCTGGCCAGCAAGAAAGAACAGAAAAAATCAACAGAAACGACAAAGAAGGAACAATCTAGTTGATTGAAGAACAGCACAGCATATAATTTTACTATACAGGATTTTGGATATGAGGTCAATTTATCCCTTTTCAACTTCAAATACCCTTTTCAGCTTCCAGAATACATATGCACCTTCACTCTCACACAACATCTGTGCAACTAATTTAGAGTACATTGCCAATGAAGACCAGAATTAAGTTTGTACAGACATAAAGAAAAATGTTTTCTACCCTTCGTTTTTCTTGGAACAACTTTACAAAAATAAATGTGTTTCAGACCAGACATTGGATGTGTGCCCGAAATGGACAGCAAGTCAAGGAAGCAATGCCATTCCATGCCAACACCAAATTTGATACTGGGTCCTGTCTGCATTTAACTAGAAAGGTGAAAATATTAACTTGATGTTCCTATTCAGACCATTGATTTTAAGATTACCAATTTGAACTGTATGCAATCATTGGAAATGGGAGTGCAAGGCTAATGAGGGGAGTGGTTGGTGATTTGCAGTAAGGCATATACCAGGCATTCAGTATCAGCAGTAGCACTGTGGAGGAATGATGAGTACTGACTCCACAGCTTGCCCTTTCACTGCCTCAGGTTATTACGTTAAAAACAGTTGATTAGGTCACTATAAACTTCAATAAACTAAAGGAAATATTTGACACTGGTGTCCAGAAACAGTTATCCAGCCCTTGATTCTAAAATTGAAAGAACCCATTGTGGCATACTGAGCAAGGGAAATCATCAACTATTAATTTGAAATGCTTTCAGTTTGGGAGGGAGGAGTGTGTGGTGGCAGATGTTACAATCACCTGAACCTAATGCCCTTTACAAGGATTTCAATGCCCAGAATGTGACTCATATCAGTCTCAACCACCATTTTTCTTTCATTTGAGGTAGAAACACTGCTAGAAATATCAGGGTAAATTGACTGACCCCAAGTTCTGTGCAGTGCCATGTTAAACATAATGGCTTAATAATCAATTGCTCATCAGGGATTGACTCCATGGATTAGTTTATTTTAAACAGTAAAACACATCAACAATTATGAAGTAGATATTGCAGTGATTAAACTGATTTCTTTGTGTGCAACTTGCAAAATCACAGCAGATTAAGTGATAGACAGAGTCACGTCACTGTATACACACAGCACATGGAATCCTTTAAAGATGAACTCTCTTAAAAAGATATACATACAACAACCACTTTCTTTCCAAATAAGTTTTAACTATTTACAATAATGTGAGCATATGAGTCTCTATGAGTTAATTTACTGATATGACTGAATCACTTGACGGTAAGCTTAGATGTGCTATTGATTTCCACATCATTAGCAATATTGTCTGTAATTCTTACTTACGTTGTCAATGTTTTATTTCATAAACTGTAGTTGCTGCTCCAGAATCTACTTAACCTATCACACAACAGCCAAAATTTGCTCTAGATTAGCCACTGACTGATCTCATTTCTCAAGCATTTTTAGTTATTCAAATCTTCTTAGCATTTATTGTTTTCTTAATGAAACATTCCAGCTTATTTTAAAACTTTCTGTAGTATGCACTGAATTCTTCTAACTGTATCAAACATTTAGATTTCCATTGGTCCACTTTATTCCTTCCTTCACAATGTGTTATAATAACTGTCCATGCTCACCAATATTTCATTTTTTAACTTCTTCTGCATCCACGTCAGTGGTGACTTGGACTTCTCTAAGTCTTTCTTGAGTTCTCTTTTTACAGCATCATTTATGATGTTTTCATATGAAATGACTATCTCCTGTGGGAATTGCAATTTCTGGCTGTGTACACTGTGCATCTCCATCTGTTTTTGTGAGTCTGTCATTTCCTCCAGCATTTCTTTGAACTCAAGCTGAAGCATCTGTAGCTATGCCTGCAGAGCATGATAAAGGTATAGAATTCTCTAGATCTTCCAGGGGACTGGAAATCTTTTCATTTGAAGTGATGATACAGAACTTGTTATTCATTCAACTTCCTTTCTTTCTGTTTTCTGTTCTTTATTCATCTTTCTGAGGTAAGGAAGGGTATATAGAAAAAAAAACTAGGAAATGGGAACATTGTGACATAGTGATAATGTCAATATGGTTCTAGGCTAATGGTCTGGGACTTGGGTTTAAATCCCACACAACAGATGGTAAAATCTAAATGCAATAAGATGTGGATTATATTTTAAAAAGTAGTTTAATGGCAACTATGTAACATTGTCAAGAAAAAACTCACCTGGACCCCTAATGTCCTTTAGGGAAGGCAATCCACCATCCTGGGCCTTGTCTGGCCTATATGTGATGCCAGTTTGACAGAAATCTCTGAAGAATCTCCTCTGAAAGCACCCAGTGAGTCAATCAGTTCAAAGGTAACAAAGGTGGACTTTGTCAGCAATGCTCACATCCCATGTAAGAATGAAAACAAAGCCTTCCGTCAGAGATGGTATTCTTAAGTTTGCATTCATCTTGAGGTAGTTAAGATAAAATGCCTTTTCCACTTGAATTTTCACTTTTCCTCCCCGTAGCAGAGAACTAAGGTTTCAGCTCCACTGACTCAGAAGAAAGTGAAGTGTCTTTTTACTAAATTCAGTTCTGCATGTGTTTCTTAAGGGTTGCTGATGTGTGACTGATTCTATGGATTGTAATGACTACATGGTATTA